>NC_053154.1:57287897-57887897 GCF_016835505.1 Polypterus senegalus | reverse complement strand
TGACATTACAATAGAGGTATGGCGAGTTGACGATGAAGAAGAAGAAAACTAAAACTCCAGTCTACAGCATTCTTGGGTAAAAATAAAATCTTCAGAGGTCCACAGTCTGTTTCATAGCTCAATCCCAAATGTATGTATTGGGAAGTTCAGATAAGGAAGCAGGGCCCAAACCATTTAAAGGTGTATATGTGAGAAGAGGAATACTGAAATCATCCCTAAGCTTAAATCTACTGTACTGTATATATATCAATAAGTCAATGTGTGTATGTATGTTCTAGCATCACGTCCGAACGGCTGGAGCGATTTTCATGAAACTTGGTACACATGTTCCTTATTGGTCAACTAAAATACTGTAGGGTGAAATCAGCCATAACCCACCCCCTTCTGCGTAGGGTGGGGGGTGATCTTGCGGTCTTGTTTGCATGTTATCATCCAGTTGACACTTGGAACGACCACCAGAGGGTGAACTGGAGGCGACTGCCAGCATACTTTATGTTTGAACGCCACCGCATCCATGTTCCTTTTGAAATTAAATAGAGTTCTACACGTGGAAGTGTGTGTGTCTGTCCGGCACAGAAGTGAGACGTACAGTCGAGGTGAGGGCTTCACCTCTGTGGATACGGAAGTGAGGCCAGCACTCCGGCAAAAGAAAACCTCCTAAGAAAGACAGTCGCTTAGCTGCTAATGCACAAATGATGTGAGCACTTCGGCAACATGAATCCTTCTTGCAGAGTGATGCCCAGAGTAGTTCTGACGATTTAAATAATTTCTAGGATCGCACAGGCTTACACAGTTAGTATATACCAGGCGACTACCAGCATTCTTTATTTTTAAGCAGCACCGCGCCCCTGTTGCTTTTCAAATTAAATACAGTTGGCTGGTTCCGAGCGTCAATTGAATGATAACATACATACAAATAAGAAACACATGGCAATATTATTCCTACAAATGCAGGCACTATCTGCATTTTATACAAGTGATAAGATAAATCTTGATGAAGAATTTGGCAAATAGTCCAGCTTGAAATGCTTAATGCTATCAATTGACACATCGCTTGGAATGTCAAAGGCTCCACTCTACAGCCTGTCTCACCCTTTTGATATTTTCTGGTGTTCTCAAAGTTCGAAGTGGTCCCTTTAACAAATTTTTCAAATCGTCAGTAGTTTGAAAGTTATCGAGAAGGCCGAAGCACATTAAATTTAATACAAAACCTTCTTTGTATTTTGGATACAGATTTCAATGTAACTTATGGCAAAATGATGGACTTGCAATGAGGCACTGACCAGTTGTCCGCAATCATTAAAACTGCATTAAGCATACACTGCCACAACACTAAATATACCCCCACCCTAGCAACTCATCTCCCCCCACAACATCCCGAAAATCAACACCTTGTACCTCATTATTTATTTTCGTCGTTTCGGTGCCTTCACCTCACTTGCTTATCTATCTCCTCCTTTCTTATACGTTTTCTTACTTGTCTGTCATCTCACTTTGATTGTTTCACAGGTTGTGTGAGGAGTGGTGGTGTTTGTGGGGAAGCTCCTTTTTAATCCAATGCTATGGTCTGTGTGTCCTGTCCCTCTGAGCAATCTGATTGGTCAGTTTGACTTTGGTGTGAATGGTCAGTTTGGCTTTGGTGATTCATTTGAAAGAGGAAGAATGAGTGTGAGATGCATGAGGAAGAATAAAGACATATGAGCCATGCTGACAGTTGCCTTTAAAGACTGGAAAAATAAAACCGGACAGGAGGTGAGAAAGACAACTTGAAAATAATGACAGTGTCTGAGAACCAGGCTTTATTGGATCACGTTCAAGAGGGGGAGTGTCAGCGGAGAGACATTCACACACACACAAGGATACCGAGGAAAGGCGCTGAAGTTACACATAGGGCAAGGGATAGCAAATATTTTTTAATTATTCTATTGCCTGTGTTTGACAGGTAGCATGGCTAGTATTTATTATATTTTTGTAACCTTGTGATGCATGAAGAGCCTTGTTTTTAGGATATGTCTAAGAGTGCATACTACTGCAGTAAATAGTACACCAAACAGAGGGTGGTACTGTAAAACCTCCACCACAGAATTCACACTTAGATGAACTCCATGCAATCATGTGGTGACCCATCACAAACATGTCCATGACCTAAATGGGTTTACAACCCATAGTTTAGGAAAAACTTTGCTGCAGCATTTTCAATGAACTAAAACCTGCTTAGACAGAGGTTTGAAGTGTCAGTGAATAACACACTGCAATAATCAGTTCTACTAGAAATAAATGCATGTGTTAACTGCACCATATCTTTCATACTCTTCAGGGCTGTGCAGTAATGTATATAGCCCAACAAATATCATCCTGAGGCCAAGGAAAAGGAGGGGATGAAAGAAAATGTGAGAGGCGAGAAAAACAGAAAAACTTCAAAGAGCTTAACAGGAAAGTCAACATCTAATTTTTAAGGGGTCATTAAAAAGTAAAGGTCTGGAGACAAATAAAACTCATAGAGACACAAAACTAAAACTGACTGCATTTCTTTGATACAAGTCCTTTACGAGTCTTTGACTTAATGGATGGGTGCCTGTGAGTACTTGATGCTGCAATTTTCTACCAGCAGACACAATGACGGCATGACCAAGTTGCATCCAGTCATGTGGTATTCACAGGAAAGCATTCCTTAATAACTGCAGCCCCCCCATATGGCAACATGACATAACAATAATATAAAAGTAAAAGCAATGTCCTTAAACCCAATGAAAGCAGAAAACAAAAGTGAAACTGAAACTGCATGATTCAATACCTAAAGAAAAATACTAGGTCAAACAAAAATGTATTAAGTTCAAGAATAAAAAAGCAAAAAACACAGAATTATAACACATACTTATAAAACATCTTAATTTCTCTTTTTTTATTATTGTAAAAGCAGTTTTTAGATAGTGTTGTGAGAGGTGTGGTAGAAGACAGACTGGTGTTAAAGGTAAACTGTGTACTGATTCAAGAAATCTAATGAGTTCAAAAGTGACAGGACCTTATAATATTTCTGTTTTTTCTGTGTTCAAACGACAAGTATTTGTTACTCAATGCAATGTTGAGATAATAAATTAATCACACAATAGGAGGAATGAAGATGAGATGTAACATGAGATTCAGCAGTATAAAGGTGAAAGTGAATATCTATTTTCAAACAATATCATCTAGCAACAGCATATTAAAGTGAAAATTGTAACTGCTCAAAGTATTGTGACATACTTTATACTGTATAAAACTAGAATGTAATAATGGAGTGTTACTGTCACATTTTTGCACATATTGAAGCCTCCTTGATAAATATGAACTTAACGACACAAGGGCGCAGTGGCTTTGAATCCAAAGCAAATCCCAATACAAAAGTCAGTAGTATCTTAAACCGAGTTCAAATCTAACAGCTCAATAACCATAGCGTCTCAATCATTAGAAGACAATTAAAATGTCACTGATAACTTGATTTAATGACATTTCTGTACTATCACTAATTTTAAAGCCAGATGGAAACTTCTCAGCTAAGCTGTGATGAGTATGTTGAGATAGATAGATAGATAGATAGATAGATAGATAGATAGATAGATAGATAGATAGATAGATAGATAGATACTTTATTAATCCCAAGGGGAAATTCACATATTCCAGAAGCAGCATATTGATAAAAAAAACAATATTAAATTAAAGAATGATAACAATGCAGATAAAACAGACAATAACTTTGTATAATGTTAATGTTTACCCCCATGGGTGGAACTGAAGAGTCTCATAATTTGGGGGAGAAACGATCTTCTCAGTCTGTCAGTGGAACAGGACAGTGACAGCAGTCGGTCGCTGAAGCTGCTCCTCTGTCTGGAGATGATCCTGTTCAGTGGATGCAGTGGATTCTCCATGATTGACAGGAGCCTGCTCAGCACCCATCGCTCTGCCACGGATGTCAAACTGTCCAGCTCCATGCCTACAATAAAGCCTGCCTTTCTCACCAGTTTGCCCAGGTGTGAGGCGTCCCTCTTCTTTATGCTGCCTCCCCAGCACACCACCGCATAGAAGAGGGCGCCACAACCGTCTGATAGAACATCTGCAGCATCTTCTAAGGAAGTATAGTCGGCTCTGTTCTTTCTTACACAGAGCATCAGTATTGGAAGTCCAGTCCAATTTATCATCCAGCTGCATTCCCAGATATTTATAGGTCCGCACCATCTGCACACAGTCACCTCTGATAATCATGGGGTCCATGAGGGGCCTGGGCCTCCTAAAATCCACCACCAGCTCCTTGGTTTTGTTGGTGTTCAGGTGTAGGTGGTTTGAGTCGCACCATTTAACAAAGTCCTTGATTAGGTTCCTATACTCCTCCTCCTGCCCACTCCTGATGCAGCCCACGATAGCAGTGTCGTCAGCAAACTTTTGCATGTGGCAGGACTCCGAGTTGTATTGGAAGTCCGATGTATATAGGCTGAACAGGACCGGAAAAATTACAGTCCCCCGCGGCACTCCTGTGTTGCTGACCACAATGTCAGACCTGCAGTTCCCGAGACGCACAAACTGAGGTCTGTCTGTAAGATAGTCCATGATCCATGCCACCAAGTGTGAATCTACTCCCATCTCTGTCAGCTTGTCCCTAAGGAGCAGAGGTTGGATGGTGCTGAAGGGCAGGCAGCGGGGTGGCGCTGTATGCGTCTTTAACATTTGCATACAGTAGTTCAATAGTCCTATTTCCCCAGGTATTACAATCCACATACTGGGAGAAGGCAGGTAATATTTTGTCCAGCATCACATGGTTAAAGTCTCCAACGATTAGCACAAGTGTAATTTAGCAACAGCAGAATGGATGATGTCACCCGCTATCTCCATGTCCGCCCAAAGAAGGATGTAAACAATAGCAACAATCACGTTTCCAAACTCTCTGGGCAAGTAATAGGGACACAGACTTACGGCCAACGGTTCGATGTCCCTGCAGCAAGTGGAGATTTTAACATTTACATGTCCAGAGTTGCAACACCTTGTATTCACATAGACAGCGAGTCCTCCTCCTTTCCGCTTGCCGCAGGTATTTGCGTCTCTGTCCACTATAATTGTGCTAAACCTGGGTAGCTCCATGTTAGCATCTGGGATGGTAGTTGGTTAGCCACGTTTCACAAAAACACAACAAACTGCATTCTCTGTAGGTCCTGACATTTTTCCCTAGTGCAGCCAGTTTGTCAATCTTATTTGGAAGTGAGTTCACATTTCCCAGGATCACAGAAGGCACGGAAGGCTTATAACACCCCTTTCTCACAAGCTGCTTCGCTTTTACCTTAGCTCTGGCTCTGCTGCCATGATACTGCCTTCTTACCTAGTTAGGTAAATAGGAAACCACACCGGCACGGGCATTTGTTCTCAGCACTTGAAGTTGACTACTTGAATCTACTACTTGACTACTTGAGTCTCGGTGTGTAAAAATCCATGTCCAAGTAGTAAAAAAGTACTTGATGAGACGGAAGTTTTGCAGCAGCAGCTTTTTCAAGTACTTTAGAACGAAATGGTACACTTGAATTAAGTAAATTGAATATTTTTTTTTATTTTTTTTTGTTTTTTTCTTTTTCACAATTGTGTTTTTTTGGTTATTATTTTTGTCTGTTTTGAGTTCATTTGAAATTAAATTATTCATTTCTGATTATCCTTTTGTTGATTAATGCTCTTTTACTGTTATTTGTCTCTTTTTTCTAATGCTTCTTTTAAGCATCTTTCTCATTTATTAGTTGTGGAGCCCTAAGGGGCAGGGCCCCCTAACCTTCCAGGTGTGCTATTGTTACTGTGGGCACCTAAGGCTTATAAACAACCTTTGACCTCAGGGCTTTGAGTTCTCTCTTTAAGTTTTTGGTGATTATCCTTTCAGCTGGTCCCCCAACTTGCATAATGAGTATATTGTGACTTTCTCTTCTGTTTCTTTTTCCGTTTTTTTCTGTCCACCCTGGCCATCGGACCTTACTTATTCTATGTTAATTAATGTTGACCTATGTTTATTTTCTGTTGTGTCTTCTATTTTTCTATTCATTTTGTAAAGCACTTTGAGCTACATGTTTTTGTATGAATATGTGCTATATAAATAAATGTTGATTGATTGATTGATTGATTGTAGGCAGCATAACAGAGCCCCAAACATCAGGCACAACTTCATCCACACATGTTCCAGGTCCAAATCAAAGCTTTTTATTAGAACAAAATAACTTCATACAAGGTTTTTTTTGTTTCTTGTTCTTTCCCTCTTTTAATCGCCCTTGGCGAATGTTGTTTTTCACCTCTCTTGAATCTAACAATCCTGGGTGAGGTAGAGAGCTCCTTTTAACTAGGACCCTTGGATTACTTCCTGCACATCATCCCTGTAGGCAGTGGGTTAGGCAGTACTTCTGTCCAGTAAGGGAGCCTGCTCTAAATACCTCACACTAATGGCCCCAAGGGACTCCACCACAGCTGCCCCGCAGAATTACAATTACCATACAGTCCTGCAGGTGTTCAAATGGGAGCTAATCAAGAGGGGTGCTGCCACCCAGTGTAATTGGGGAACACACCACCCTGGGAGGCACTCATCTTCTGTTCTTTCATCAAATCCTCCCTGCTAGGAAAGGGAGAAGTAACCATCCAAACCAGGACACAATCAACCTTCTATTATGAGGGTCCCCCAGCTGGATAACCAGGGGCCTCATGTATAAACAGTGCATATGCACAAAAATGTTGCATACTCCCATTTCCACACTCAAATTGCGATGTATAAGAACTAAACTTGGTGTAAAGCCACGCACATTTTCACGCTAGCTCAAACCATGGTGTATGCAAGTTCTCCGCTCAGTTTCGCAAACTGGCGGCACCCAGCGTCAAAGCAGTGCTTTTGTTCCAGTGTGGTTTGCCTTTCTTTTTTAGATCCACCTCCCTGACACGGCTTTATCATATACACAGTAATTAAACGCATATTGTTTATTAGTTTAAGGCATCTGATTGTAATTAATCTGTAACAATATAATGGTCCATGGAATGGCCAAACTATTCCAAATACCATAGCTGCTTTAGCGTTGTTACTCTCACTGCACCTTCTTCCTCTTCTTTCAGCTGCTCCCATTAGGGGTTGCCACAGCGGATCATCTTTTTCCATATTACTCTCACTGCACAACTCAGAGTACAGTATTTATATCACTGTATCTGAGTGGGGAATCACAGCTGTACAGCAGCTGACTGGAAAGAGAATTATCGGTATACAGCATCAAGCACACGTTGCCTCAGCCATGCTGTCTATTGAACTGCTCTCACACAGCAAACGCTTCAGAGCCTTTCCTGTACTGACCTTACAGTTCAGAAACAGTTTCATCCCATGAACTATAAACGCAATCAATCAGTCCATCAAGTGCTCCTTGTAGAACTGTTTGCACTTATAAGTACAATTACCTAACTGTAAACTTGCAATACAGTTATAATATTGCACAACCTGAACCAATTTACCATGTATTTACATATGATGACAATATCATTTTTAAGATGAAATGCAGCAAAATATGTTTATTACATTTTACAGATAAAATGTTAACATCATTTAAATAATCTATATTGCTAATAATTAAACACGTGAGGACATGATGTCGCAGCGCGAGCAAGGAGCTGGCGCCCCGTTTCACGGATTGTTCCTGCCTCGCACTATATTCTTGCTGGTGCTGGCGCGACATTGGAAGGATAGATGGATAGAATAATTAACCACGTACTACAAAAATATTTCAATGTTCCTTAAACATTTTGAAGAATTGGAGTTCTAAGCTTACAGATGGCTTAATGTCTATTACAGAGCCGATTGGGTACTTGGAGAAAGAAAAGGAAGGACAGGAATTTGGTGTTAATACGTTTGAAAGAGACAGTACTGCTGCAATAAATTATTTAATCGAAGGTCGCGCAACAAGCATGGAGGCAGGAACAATCTCTGGATGGGGCGCCAGCTCGTCACTATCAGTGCGCCACCATGTTCCCATGTTTAATACATGC
Source organism: Polypterus senegalus (assembly GCF_016835505.1). NCBI lineage: Eukaryota > Metazoa > Chordata > Cladistia > Polypteriformes > Polypteridae > Polypterus > Polypterus senegalus. The sequence goes on along the minus strand of NC_053154.1, from coordinate 57,879,884 downwards.
TTTAATTGATAAGATATGAATATTGAAATGATATCAAGTATACATTTCAGTATTTAAATTATTCAGAGAACTGTAATATCACAAATGTAATAGATTCTGTGTCCTGTCAGAGGAAGAGAAAGCCCGGAAGCACGTAGTGATTCATACACATAGAGCACATAAGCTTTCACATGACACTCAGATGGTGGGCTACGACTCGCCTTTTCACGGTGACTTTGATATCTGACAACTTCTTTTTTTATTTCGGGCACTGCGCAACTTTGTGAACTTGAGCTTTCGAGTTTCTCCGACACTCTATGTCACTCAATCAACTTCCTTTTGTTGCTCATATCACTGTTTAAACCAACAAATAGTAAGGTTTTTCCTTGCCTCCATTTGGTATTTGCTGAAATTCTCCTATTTTCCACCATGCTTTTGCCATTGCCTTTTCACAGAATGCTGATCTTAAGTGCTATTTATATTGATTTGCATATTCAAAGAGGCATAGTTCTGGGAGGAGTTTGGGTGGGCCAGCAGGAACGTACATGTGCGTTACTCTTCATGCTGACCGGGATTTATGTAGCGAAAGAACAAGGAAGTTGGCAAACACACAGATTTATGCATCTGGATTTTTTTGTGCATACACACATTTCTGCTTTTGTCTGTACGCCATGTTTTAGTGTGAATTCTATGCACGGCGTTATGCATGAGGCCCCTGTACTTTATCCCTGCTGGTCCCTGCCCTCCATTATAATATGTTTGGGTAAATATAATTATCATTATATGTCCTGTTTTCTGGATAATTACTGTTTTTTTTTCTGGGTTTAGATTTTCTTTAAGTACATTTTTGTTGTGGTACTTTTTTCAGACTCATTTTATAGTGCCAATTTTTATTTATAAATGCAGAAAGTATTGTATTGGGTGTCTGAAATGATCAATTTTACTACTAAAGAAGTTAATAAAATATGTGCTAATAATATTGTTGTAAGGATGTTGCATGGCAGTTCAGACTTCCCAATGTCAAATCTTCAGCTGTTCTAAACTATACACTAAGTTTTTTTCAATTCCCTGTGTAATGAGACACAAGAAATGCGAGAAACAGTTGGGGCACCATGGTGATCCCCTTATATAAAATGGCCATAAAGAACAGAAAAAACAATTGCAACAATATACAGTTTGTCTTGTTCAGATGTGAGCCTTCCTTCTGACTGCCCCAAGATGACTGCTCCCAGACTGCTCCATGATGGCACTGGAATCGGTTGTGACATCTGCACACCAGAAGGAGCTTGTTCAGGAGGACAAAAACTAGAAGTGATGTCAGAGAGGGTGGAGCTGTCAATCATTATTTCTGCAGAGGAGAGAAGGCATTAGACACCAGCACCACTCTCTGGTTCAGAGTATAACAGTTATTAAATCAACTATTCTGGTACAGAGCAGGCCATAAAAATGGCTGCCATAATACCTTCTAAAACCATACGTTGATGCTGTATGGAAGACAGGTAACCCATACATTCTTTAATTTCTCAACAGTTTCCTTGCACTCTGATCACTTTTGTTTTGAGTGATGCTAGTTTACCTTTTTCAGAAACACATTGTAGTTATGTCAAATCTTTTTAGTTAGCCAAAAGGTGTCATTTTCCTTGACTTCTCTTTGCATTTCCCTTTAGGCATTGGGTTTGGTTAATGTCGAGGCTTTGAGGAAACTCATTTTGATTGCCTGGTTTTGACTGTATTTAGAGCAGTAGACTTACAACTCATCGTCTGGTCCATTCAATATATCAAGATTGCTCACTTTTTACTGGCAGACGTTTATTATATGGTAATAGTAACAACTTTTATTATATGGTAATGTTTCTGGTCCTTAAGTTCTGAAAACTATTATGAAATAATTGAGGCAAAGTGTATACATAGATACAGAACCAGACGTCTGTTGTTTCTAAGACAAATGTAAAAGGAATGAGAGATACACAGTGTTATAGTGTACTAAAGGGTGTGGCAGTCTTTTCAACAGTAAGAAGAAATCCATATTGGATGAGGCAGCAAAGGGAAGATATGTAAGCACATCACAACCAAATTTTGCACTCACTCTAACATGTAGACACAAACCTGGGAGTGATGTCATTTATGTAATATGTTATTTTCTCATAATTCTTAAACGAAGATAAGTGAACAAATTTCATGCCTTTTTAGATTGTTATTGGTGTTGTTATTTCTCAGATAAAAATGGACTATATAAAGCTATAAAGCACAATAAATTGCAAACGGATATGTCCTTTGCTGTAAAATAAAGAATTCTGAAAATTCTGCCCTACATCTGTACTTCCTGTTTATCAGGGATGTGCCTGGTCTAACATCAGTGTACTACAGCTTTGTACACACAATTGTCATAGCCCCAGCACCGTCAAGGTAAAAAAATGTGAAAATGGCCAAAGTGTATCTGTATACCTATATTATGTTCCACCACATTAGGGGTTTGCTGATGTACCACAGTCTAGGGGTTAGTTGCAGGTGTAGGGAGGTATACACAAATATGCTATTACAAGTAGCCATCACTCTCCAAACTTGTTATTTCTTTTCTTTGGCTGTACAGTCAAATTGCCCTAGATGAGGGTACCCTGAGGCACTTTCAAAAATATCAATAAAAGTCCCTTGATCACTGATAATCACATACAAAGTTGAGAAGCTTTACAGCAGGTGTAACTGGCTTCAATAGAATAGGGAATATGAAAGGGCATCAGTTATAACCTAATGTGAAAGGTGAGTACATTCTGGTGGTCAGAGACACAGATGCAGAATTTAAAGGTTATTCCTCCAAGTGGTTTATTTTTATTGCATTCATATTCACTTACTCCAAATGTACTAAACTAATTTGTTATTGTTCTCTTTTCTTTCTTCCTGCTTCCCTCCAAAACCAATTGCAAAAACAGAAACATAATAAAGGTTCTTAAACATTTTGAAAAACTGTAGAAAAATTAACTTGTAGATATGTAATTATTGAAAGTAAATTAAACAATTTAATTACCCACCCTTAATAAAAGGATAAGCATCTTTGTGTCTGTCTGTGCCTGTCCTGGGGGTTATTTTCCGTACATCACTTAAATCATCTGAGATCAGATGCCTCATCTTGGATGAGTTAATGCCGGTGAAACTCATCTGGGATAAGCCGTGTACTAGATTAGTCTAGCTGGATCTAATAATCCGAGATGAATGAGCACGCCCGCGCTGATTGAAAAGCCCATATACAGTATATTGAGTCTAGAAAACATGATTAGCAAGTCTTTGATAGGCTGTAACAAAATGGCGAAAGAACAGGAGCATTTTTTTTTACACAAGCGGAGCAGGACCTTTTATTTGAAGGATATGAAGAATTTCAAGATTTAATATGCACAAGGGATAACACTGCAAAAGCAGCCCAAACCAGAAAAGACGGCTGGCAAAAAGTGGCCGACAAATGCTAAGTAGTGTGCATTGTACTTATTGAATGCAGCGTTTCATTTCCTATGTGTCAGATTAATTATTATTTAATATGTCATAATTTCAGATCAAACGTGAGCACAAGGAGAACATGGGAACAAGTTAAAGTGAAGTACAAGAATATACAGTACTTCAAATTGGTAAATATTGGTATACAGTAATCCCTCGCTATATCGCTCTTCGACTTTCGCGGCTTCACTCTATCGCGAATTTTAAATGTAAGCATATCTAAATATATATCACGGATTTTTCGCTGGTTTGTGGATTTCTATGGACAATGGGTCTTTTCATTTATGGTACATGCTTCCTCAGTTGCTTTACCCAGTTGATTTCTTACAAAGGACGCTATTGGCGGATGGCTGAGAAGCTACCCAATCAGAGCATGTATTACGTATTAAATAAAACTCCTCAATGATATGCGATATGCTTCCCATGTGGTGCTTGATTGTTTGCTTTTCTCTGTCTCTCTCACTCTCTCTGCACCTGACGGAGGGGGTGTGAGCAGAGGGTCTGTTTGCCTAGAGGATATGGACGCGCCTCTACAAAATGCTGAAAGACTACCTTCACATTGCTCCCTTCTTTGCGACTGCTTTATCGCGGTGCTCGGCATACTTAAAACCCCAACAGCACATATTGATTTTTGACTGTTTGCTTTTCTCTCTCTCTCTCTCTCTGACATTCTCTGCTCCTGATGCGCACTCCTTTGAAGTGGAAGATATGTTTGCATTCTTTTAATTGTGAGAAAGAACTGTCATCTCTGTCTTGTAATGAAGCACAGTTTAAACTTTTGACTAAAGGGTGTTATTTCATGTCTAGAGGGCTCTAATAATGTTAACAATGTGGGAGAGTTTATAAGGGCTTAAAATATATAAAAATAACCATACAAACATATGGTTTCTACTTCGCGGATTTTCACCTATCGCGGTGGGGTCTGGAACGCAACCCCCCCGATCGAGGAGGGATTACTGTATAACTATTTAAAGAATTGTTGACATAAAGAATCATATATAATACAAAAAACATTAATTTTAAAGCTAATAAGAAGGCAGACAAGCAAAAAACAGGTGGATGTCCACGCAGTCCATACCTAATGCCTGCAGAAGAGTTGGCTCTCCAGCAAAATGCCCATCGCCCTGTTTCTGAGGGCATTTTTTTTTGTTGGGTCAGTTGCAGGGAATGTTATATCCTTAGAACTTATTTGACCTTCGTCAATATCTTGTTGGTCAGACATTTGATGAAGACATTGTGTCTGATTATTCATCAGGAGGAGAGATACATTTTTCAAATACTGTAATGTTTGATCAAACTCCACTCTGATCAGTCCCATGTGCCCCAATCACATTTGGAAATCCTTTGTAATGAGAATGTTAGGCTGATTATGAGATTCTTTATGGAACTGTGGGTGTTTTTGCCTGTGTACCTGCAATGGCATTAACGCCTCTTTTATTGTCAGCAAATGCAGGTGTCCAAGAAACACTATGAAAACCCGAAGGAAATATTTCAGAGCTAAACAGACTTACAAATTGCCTGGCAAACTGCACTTTTAGACAGATTTTCCGCATCGCCTACAGTATATAAAAAAAATGCCGCTTGCAAAAAACTTCAAAGCAATGCATACTGTCTGTGTGGTTGTGAGAGCCCAACTTCGCCTAGTTTGACTTCGAATATAAGGTGCTAATAAATCTTTGAGGTACAATATTCCCACTCGGCAAAAGCGGTATCTTTTGAAAAGAATTTCCTCCAGGAGCAATAAAGGATCTTGCCAATCAAACCCTGTCTATATGAAATTCTCTTCTTATAATTTGCGCACTGATATCAATTGGTCGCTCATTCATGAACTGCGAAGCCATGACTGAATGAATTCCATGCACGGACAATGATTAAGTGTGTGAGCTAATCCTTGTTTACATAGAACATTAGGATGTGCTTCTATAACAACACATCCAGCAAGAGTTTTGAAAAACCGACAGATCCAGGATCATGCCAAATCATCAACAATTACATCCGGCTAAATGAGTAATCCACGTAGGAAAAATACCCCCTGTTGTTATGTCTCTGTTATTCCTAAATTAATTCTGCTTTTTCAAATCCCATACCAAATTGCATATAACAGAAACACGTATTCCATGGTGCACTACACTGAGGTCTACATAGATTACTTAGATTTCAACCCATCTTAGACAGGTAGCTCAGCTGGTTTAATATAATGATACAAATATAATCATACTGCATCTCTTGAAAAAGATATGTTATCTACTCAAATATAAATCTACATTTTCAGAGGAACACCATGTTGCACAGTGCTGTTACTTTTTAATTTACATAGTGTGGTGTTGTTTCTCCATTTGTGTGAGGGGTTTGTCCTTGCAAGGTTTGTTCCTGGTGCTGTGAATCCCTTTACTAACTGCACTCACCTTTTCTCCGTGCATTAGTCACTGCCTGCTTTTCTCGGCACTCTTTAGTCCCACTTATTTTTCTCGTTTTGCTGTCTGCTTCTTGGTTCACGGTGAATGATGTGGATGAAGTTTTCATGTAAAGAACAGGCAGTATGACACAACCTATGGGTGAAATGGGAATTGCAGAAGTAGAACATTTGTTTGTAGCTGTTTAGCTCAACATTTCCTAACAGGTAAAACGGGTTGAAATTAAAAATTCAGGAGATGAGAATCTTCCTAGTGTTTTATCCGTGGTGTATTTTCAGTTCAATGCTCTCCATTTCTCCTGTTTGTGTGTGTCCCACAGGTTTAGGTTGACTTCCTTCATCTCTTTAACATTGTTTTAGCCAATTGAATCAGTATGTCTTTGACCTCCCTTTATTTTCTTTTTCCATTAACTTTAAAGTTGTTTGCACTTGCTATGAGCTGCGTTGTATTTATAGAAATAGTCATTATGATATGCAGTAATAGTGCAGACTTTTGGAATTTTCTAGATGTCGCTATGGCATCAGCTGGTAGTGCTAATTATTACTGGAGCGTTCTCAGGATTATTTCACATTGTTTCAGACTTTGGGAGTGTCCCTGAACAAGTGGTTATGAAAACAGAGGTACATCAAGTAAGTTGATTTTTTTTTAAATAAAATGGACTTATGTATTTTAATGCATTCATCTTCTTCTTATTTTGCCGGAGAGTGGTGATGTGTTGCATGTTGGTTGGACATGTAGTACTCAGTACTACAACTACTACCACTAGAACTTTGCTGCAGCTAACAGGATCAATTAAAAAAAATGAACTCTAGTGAAGACTGCTCATTTGGTCCTGTGGTTTTAATCACTTATTCCAGATTAATTTCAGAAACTGAAAAGATGTCTCCAAAACTCCATTGTTCACAATGGCTGAACAATGAGTAACAGCACTGGCAGCCAATCAGGACAATTGTTCTTGTCCTCAGATATGTCTATGTATTCTAGTAGCTGTATCAGTAAGACCCACTCTCCTCCGTAGCCATTATTTTCCATTTAACACATGTCCAGCACCAACAGCCATTAGACCTGAGCCTCACCGTGACTTCAGGCTGGAAATTGTCCTCCTGTCTCTCCACTACCATCTTTTTTCCTCTCTCATCTTGATTCGGTTCCAGCTTCTGATCAGTGAGGTCTGGCTCATATAGATTAGGTTCAGCAGTGTGGCTAACATTTCAAATTTCAATATTCAGACGTATCAAAGCTATAAAATGATGGCTTATTTATTTAGATACTTAGGGAAATTGAAGTTTCACTAAAGAAGGACCAATTATGTGCTTGATTCTCTAACAAAGTACAGATTAGCTTTTTTTCTCTTTGCTTTGGTGCTCTGTAGAGTGCCAATGTATCTTGCTGGGGTAGACACATTTTTAAATTTATAAATAAAAGTTAATTCAATAGTACTAGGGGGCTTCGCCCTCTGCTCACTTCGCTCGCCAACCCCTGGGCAGGTGCTATGCGCCAGCCACTTCGCATCTCTGCCGTTTGTGTATTTGGATTTAACTTTCACCAAACAACAAATCTTTTAATTTTCATGGATAGGCCTCTTCATTGGGAAGAAACACTACTTTTCCCTGATAGCAACATGAATCAGATGATCTACAAGTCTCCGACTTAAAGTTTAAATCTGAACAATATATTCGATCTCTTTTCACTGTTCCATTGTTTCACTGAGTAATAATTTCTGTTTGTTTGTGCTAATGTGATTTTTACTATCATTTTTTTGAGACTTTCGAATTTTAGTACTTCATTATCTTTAACCTGCATGTGTATCGCGCCAATGTTTTTGAATTCTTTACGACATTCTACTTTGTCATCTACTCTTTGTCTTTTATTTCTGGCCCCGGGCATGGTTAAATCTCTTGGCCCCAAGTTTCATCTCGCGGGACGTGAAAGTATCTCTCTGAAAAAGTCACATCTCATCCCAAGTTAAAAAGTCTCGTCTCATCCCAGGATTTTTTTATTATAATAGAGAGACAAGTTTCTGTTGCAAATACCAAGAGCCTAATGCATAACGCCATGTGTAGAATTCACAGTATAACATGGCGTGCAGACAAAAGTGGAAATGTGCTTAAACACAAAAAAATCCAGATTCATAAATCTGTGCAAACGCCAACTTCCACGTTCTTCCGCTACATAAATCCCGGTCAGTGTGAAAAGTAACTAACGTGCACGCGCCTGCTGTCCCACCCCAACTCCTCCCAGAATTACGCCTCCTAGAATATGCAAATTAATATAAATAGCCCTTAAGCTCAGCGTTCTGTGAAAAGGCAATGGCAAAAGCACGAGGGGAAATAGAAGAATTTCAGCGAATATCAAGTGGAGGCAAGGAAAAAAATACTATTTTTTGGTTTAAACAGTGTTATAAACAACAAAAGGAAGTTGATCAAGTTACAGAGTGTTGGAGAAATTTGAAAGCTCAAGTTCACAAAGTCGCACAGTGCCCGAAATAAAAAAGATGTTGTCAGATATCAAAGTCGCCGTGAAAAGGCGAGTCATAGCCCACCATCTGAGTGTCATATGAAAGCTTATTATGGTACAGAGAAAAAAAAGACACACAGTTGGAAAAAAGCACAAAATGTCAACTTTAATCTCTAAATTTCCACTTTAATTACATAGTTTATTTTGTCATCAAAGTAGAACATCATAAACTTCATCTTAAAATCGCTTCATTTACTAGCTTCTCAAATCCCATCATAACTAAAGTAGCACGTTAAATGCTTTGTTTTTTATTTGATCTTCTATGTGCTCTATGTGTGTGAATCACTACGTGCTTCCGGGCTTGCTCTTCCTCCGACAGGACACAGAATCCATTACATTCCTAATATTACAGCTCTCTGAATAATTAAAATACTGAGATGTATACATGATATCATTTTCATAATGATAGGAGTTTAAGCATGTTATTAAACATGAGAACACAGTGGCGCAGTGATTGTTCATGTCTCACGCAAGATGCTTGCTGCATGACCTTCGATGAAATAATTTATTGCAGCAGTGCTGTCTCTTTCAACCGTACTAACCCCCAATTCCTGTGCTTGCTTTTCTTTCTCCAAATACCCAATCGCCACACAATCAGCTCTATAATAGACGGTAAGCCATCTGTAAGCTTAGAACGCCGATTCTTCAAAACTTTTGAGGAACATTGAAATATCTTCATAGTACGTGTTTAATTATTCTATCCATCTATCCTTCCAGTGTCACGCCAACACCAGCAAGAATACAGCGCGAGGCAGGAACAATCCCTGAACAGAGCGCCAGCGGCTTGCTCACACTGCGGCACCTCACATATTTAATGATTAAAAATATAGATTATTTAAATGAAGTTAAAGTTTTATCTGTATAATATAATAAACATATTTTGCTGCATTTCAAATTAAAAATGATATCGTCATCATACTTTGTATGTAAATACGTGCTTTATAAAGTGGATCAGGTTGTGCAATATTATAACTGTATCTCAAGTTTACAGTGAGTAAGTAAGTGACTGTACTTATAAGTACAAACAGTTCTACAAGGAGCACTTGATGGACTGATTGAGTGCGTCTATAGTTTCTGTTATGAAACTGTTTCTGAACCGCGAGGTCCGTGCAGGAACTGTGAGAGCAGTTCAATAGACAGCTTGGCTGAGGCAATAGATACCGATCAGCTGTTGTACAACTGTGGTTTCAAACTCTGATACAGTGATATTAATACTCCGAGTGGTGCAGTGAAAATAATATGGAAAAAGATGATCTGCTGTGGTAACCCCTAATTGGAGCAGCTGAAAGAAAAAGAAGAAGAAGAATGTGCAGTGAGAGCAACAATGCTAAAGCAGCTATTGTATTTAGAATAGTTTGACCATTCTGTGGACCATTATATTGTTACTGGTTAATTACAATCAGATGCATTAAACTAATAAACAATATACGGTTAATTTCAGTGTATTTATAAAGCTGCGTCAGGGATGTGAATCTATAAAAGAAAGGGTAATCACACTGGAACAGTAGCACTGCTTTGACGCTGGGTGCCGCCAGTCTGGAAAACCGAGAGCAGAACTTGCGTACACCAGGGTATGAGCTACCGTGGAAATGTGTGTGGCTTTACGGCAAGTTTAGGTTTTATACATCGCAATTTGAACATGGAAGCAGGCTTACGCAACATTTTTGTGCATACGCACCGTTTATACATGAGGCCCCAAGCCTTAAAGGTCTTGTTACATAACAGTAACTGACTAACAGATACACCTAGTGCAGGAAGCCCGTATTTGAAAGGTTTATTTTTATATGTGCCAGTTCCAGTTGAAACAGGACCAAGGACTTAAATGTTTTTTAGGTTAATAATACTTTCATAGTAGAAATATAGTTGGATCTACAGCCTTTCAAATTGAACTGTTAATTGGAGTTGTCAGGCCAGCTCTTTGTCAGACACGTCACTCTTATAAATGATAAGAAGCCATTTCCTTTTTATTCATCTGTCAAGCACACTTCTTTACTGAGCTGCGTTCCTCAAATCAGTCATTTTTTGCTTTTGTGAATAAGGCACCCGTTTTATTGTCTGAATGTTACTGGGTTTTGTCAGCATCTGACTGAAAACATGATATGACTGAGAACAACAGGCAGGCTGGTTTATAGACAAAGAATTTTAGCTAAAATCACCTTTCAGATTATGCATGTGAGGAGCCATTCAATTTGGCAATTTTTGACACTGACGGGGGAATGTTTTCTATAAAGCACTTTAAATAACTCATTTAATTCATCTATCCATTTTCTTAAAACATTTTTTTAATTGCATCAGCCGTCAACAACAGGGCATCCTCATACAAATCTCATCCAGTGGAATAAGTTCAGTTACCACGATCATCTTTGGAGTGAGAAAGGAAACAGGAATTCCTGGTTAATCCTGGGGAGAATGTGTAGATTCAATGGAGACAGTGAGTAGGCTGGGAAGCAGCACCCACATCCCTGGAGCTGTGAAACTGCAACCTGTAATACTGTGCCACTTATTTTACTTTCAAAGCAGCCTAATTTTATCTGGTACTTGATCTATTTTCTGAACCCATTTTTCTATTTCAGGCTGTGAGACATCAGAATAGTCTTACTCATCCCGAGCCCCAAAACATAACTGCAGCAAACTGTGTTTTCCTCAGTAATATCGTTATTAGACCAACTTGCCTAATACAAACACTTTTTCCAAAATCCTTTAGCAAGAGAAGCTTCCTTGAAAAGCCCACCGCTTGAGAACTTCCAGGATTTCCAGTTTGCACCCCTCAAGCTCTTCCAGATCCAACAAAGCTGTCAGTAAATACGGCTCCTCCTAACAGCGCCAGAAGTCCCCAACTGGGCTGCCTGCTTTAATTTTAATGGCAAGATAGTCCCACAGCGGATCTAAACTGGTGCAGCTGGGGAACAGTATTGCCACTGTTTGACCTGGGGAGGAATATATTGCTACAGTCAGTGTTTCTCCCCTGTCCTTTCATTATTTTTGCTATCCTGTGCATAAAAGGTACCAGCCCACAACCAAGAAGGGTCACTCAACACTCCTTGGTACCCATGACACAGGGTCACAAGTGCAAGGCACATGCTGGATGGAATACTAGTCTACTGTCGAACACACTAGGCCTGTTTAAAGACCCACAATTAACCTTATACTTGAATCTGGAATGTGAGAGGATTACCAAACAAAGCACCACTAAGCTCTCTCTTGTCACTTCTCAACTCTCTGTCTGAGTTTCATCTCTGGCCTTTTCATCCCACAAGTTGTATATTGACCATAAACTCCTTTCCTGGCTCCAACACAAAGCCTCCCCTGTTAAGAGCCAATTCAAAATTCCCTCACTGGGGCACTCCAAGCCCTACATTTATGCCAGGGACCCCAGACTAGAACTCCCTCTAGGGACTCCTGGCATTTCTGCTCTGTTGATCTCTCAGTTGTACTTAAAAGCCCAGCTCTCTCAGGCAGCTTAAAATGAAAAGGCAATGCAGACCCTCTCCTTCTAGTCTGGAAGCTAATAGGCAGGAGCTTGATGACTAACCTCTATCCACACCCCACCCATAAGGCCTGCTTATTGTTCCAGGTGGTGCCCTTATTTGGCCTGGTGGATCACTAACTTCCAGCCAATCAATCCTCTGTAGCCTTGCTTGCTCTCTAAAGCCCATTTTTTCCAGCTTTTGCAGCTTATAAATATTACAAAATTAAGTATAGTTTATAGATTTATTTCTAGTAGAATTGACTCCTGCAATGAGTTATTCACTGACTGTTCAAACTATTCTATGCAGCTTTCAGTTTATTCAAGAATTCAAGAATCATAGCAAGAAGTAGAAAGTACAAATACATAACTCCAGTTCTCAAAAAGCATAGGGCTGATTTCAAAATCCTTCTTCTTGCATATAAAGCTTTAAATGGCCAAGGCTTACTTATCTGAATGCATCCTTACTTACAAAGCAGAGTTTACATTAAGAGCTCAAGATACCAGCCTACTAAAGATTTTAAGGTTTAACAAAGTAATAGTGAAAGGACAATCTTGTATGAGATGTAATATATGGGATGCCCTTTCAGCTTTAGCTTTTAAATTCAGATTGAAGACTCACTACTTTAGTACAGCATACCTTGATTAGAGCTGCTGATTAGCTGTGCATGTTGCATTAGTATTTGCTAGTCATTTGCACAAAAAGTATAATGATTACAATAATTATGAACTGTTACTAAACCCTCTGTTTCTCAGTGCCCTGCTGTAGTATTTGGTGCCACTGTTTTCTTGCCCATGGCTATTTCAAGAATTAATTAGTGGGCAGATATTAATGGGCTCCATTTATGTTATTTTCCAGTCTGTTTAAACTAATTTGTATCGTTATGTTTACTGATAGCGTAATTAGTAATTTGTTAAGTTTATAATTGCATTTTACCTGAGAACTTGTTGCTCCACTCTGCAACTGCACTCATTGAAGAGCACTATATTAAAATTAATCAAACTAAAGCTGAGATCCTTGGAGCCTTAGAATATATGACTCAGGCGCTGCCGCGAGTGGCAGCCTTTCCAGCAGCTCCATGTATGACTTTATCTTTCTACCTTTTTCTCACTCCTACCACTTTTATATGGACTCATTCCCTGGACACTTTTTACTACTTTTTATACAATGTTATTGTCTGTTTTACCTGCATTTTTATCACTCTTTAATTTAATATTGTTTTTTATCAGTATGCTGCTGCTGGAGTATGTAAATTTCCCCTTGGGATTAATAATCTATCTATCTATCTATCTATCTATCTATCTATCTATCTATCTATCTAAGAATGACAGACTTTTTTGTTCTTATTAGCCAGCGCAGCACAGAATAATTTAATACTGTAGAATGACCTGGAGGCCACAGCTGGAAAATTGACCAAGGTCTCTAACAGTGTCTGTTATAACTGACCATTGCGATGCATGTGTGTCAAACGGTCATCTTCTGGACTCCGAGGTAAGCACTACCACTCTGAGACACAAGGTTGTGCTGTTGCTGACGGTATTGTCTCTTTTTTCACCCAGCGCTTACAGAAACCTCCCAATGAAGACAGCTGACTCTGCTCCTTCTGGTCCACTCTCGGAAGGAGTCATCTAATTCGGATAGAGCCGACCACCAGACAGAGCTCCAACCTGACCTTGTGATTGGTCAACAAAGCCTTGAATTTCCCTAACCTGACCAAGTGACACCATGCACCTATTTATTTTGTAGTCTTGTGTGTTCTCTCAATCGATGACACCATGGACACCCTAAAGATTTATTTTCTCCTGAGTTGAGGCACGCTGGAGTTTTTATTTTCCTTTCCTTTGTTAACAGCTGGCCTTATCTCAATATTAATGTTAATGGATGTACACTGTTAGGATACTCTTGTGTAAATCAGTTTTGAAGTTGCTTTCTTTCTCATGTGTTTAAACTAATCTGTAGTTTTAATTGTGTTCTATCTCCAGTTAATTCTAATTAATGACGCTGAAACAGGTGTGGAAGCAATAACTGTATTTCTGTAACACATACTACCCAACATGCTAACCTGCAACCGCCAGGCATCATTTTTCATTTCCATTTCCCCAACTAAAACATCCGGGATAATTCCACAACCTAGGAAAATACCTACAGTTCCCCTAACGGAATATATTATGTAAGTAGTACATCGCTTTACTATAAAGTGCGTGTATTTTTTGTCAAAGCTAGGGGACGTCACTGAGCCCCAAACACGAACACACAAATCAGTCCCTGGTTCAAAATGAAGGGTTTTTATTACACAAATACTTTTGTATAACCATTATATCAGGTCTCTTCTTTCTCTTTCTCTCTCCATACTGCTACTCCTCCAGTCAAGTGTTTCCTGTCTCTGCTCCGAGCTCCGAGTCCTTGAGCTATGGAAGCAGACTCCTTTTATGCAGGACACAGGACCACTTCCATTGATGTGACATGGCCAGTTGGAAGCCAGGAAGGTCCTCACCCGGCAGCACCCTCTAACATCCACCAGGGACCCCTACAAGGCCGCACCTCTGGACCTTAACTCCCATGCAGCCCTGCAGGTGTCCAAATGAACTCTATATGAGGGAAACTGCCATCTATTATAGTGGGGGATGAACTGCTCGCTGCTATCTTCTCTTGCCGGTTCTTATAACCTTCAGGCATCCCAGTCAGGACAGGAATCATAAGACGTCCCATCTGTGGTATTGCTCCCATTTAGTCCATTCTTCCATTATGGCATCCCGGCTGGGTAAGCATTCCACCTCCGTCCTGGGCAGGACATCCAACTGTCCTCTGGGGTTTCTACATTTGTCATTAGTAAAGTTTCTAACTGTATTTTATTTGTGAATTTGTCACAGAGCTTGTAGCTTACACACATTGAAAATATTAAATAAAAATAAATTGATTTGATTTGCACCTGGCATGTGCTAGGTTGCATTCTGGGTGGAAAATATTATGGTTCCTCCCAGTCTTCCACTCACACTGTGCTGTAGTGGTGCTTTTGCTTTTTTGTTCTTTTGGTGTGCCCATTAAATAAAGTTCACAACTACCTAGAGCACAAAGTGGCACATACAAGACCTCTCTTGCACTCAGGTTTCCTATCTCTCCTGAAGGTCCTCTATGAAATTGCCTCGTGCTACTCTGGTATTGTTCCTGCCCCAAGAAATGTCTTGTCAGCAAGCTCCACCTTTCAGAGCACACAGGCAAAGTGCAGAAGCTGATATTTCACGAGGACCAAAGCCCAAATTGGCACAGATGATCGACAGAGCCTGTGCTGCCTAAAAGCCGATACACCCATAAATCATATGGTGCCAGGACATTGAAGTTCACATGGCACATGAGAGGTGTAAATGCAGTTGAGGAAATGTGAACGTGACTTACTTTGAATATATCCAGCATATAAAAATGCAAGTACAAAATTTTTTATGCTGCAGATGTCCAGTCATTACAGTACAATATCTGTGAATAATAATGCAGTCTTATTATTGAGTTAGTTGTAGTATTTGATATTGTCATGCACAGGCTCTTGGCTTCTAATGTTGTATGTGGAAAAAGACCTCACTTTTTCCACATGCTGCTCAGTGGTTAATGTGGTCCTTCCAAAATCTAAAAGTCTGTCACTTTATTTATTTTTCCTGGCCCTCCTGCCTTTTCTTCAACACAATCACTATTTCAAGCTCTAAGCCTCTGCCTCCCCACTAGAGTTTTGTAGCATTTGCTGCAAGCGATGGGTCACTGAACTGAATTAATTTAGCTGCTAATTTTACATCTTATTACATGGTAGATTCTCTCCTTTCCTCTATTTCTGATTTGCTTGCTCTTCTCCTCCTCCACAAGAAAAGATAAACCTTTGATCATTCTTTTTTTGAATCAGCTTGTGCTTTATGTCGGTCATTCGACTTTATCTCCAACCTTATGATTAAAAAAGTTCCCGGCCAAGTTACTGATTATTATCAGGCTCTCTTGTTCCCAACTTGCCCTTGGACCTTTGCCCTTCTTGGCATTAGGTTACACGTCTGGCATCCAACTATTGTATGTCCTTTGGTGACATACATCTGTCTGTATGAGCTCCCTGTCATATGCTGCCATTTAATGCTGCCCCTTTTATTACTTTATCTATCTTCTGTAAAGCACTTTTTAAAAGCCATTCAGTGCTTAGGCAACATGCTGTATAAAATAATGATGGTAAAGGTATCAACTTTAAATTATGAAGAGTAAAATAAAAGAGATGAGCAACAAACAAGTTCACTTTCATTAAGGAAAAACGGCAAAGTAGTTCATTGAAGGTGTAAAGGCCATATAATATAATTTAATTATTATATTAAATTATAATTATTATTTAAAGCAAAGCCTCTGTGTCACATGAATGTAAGTAAACATAAAATATTACACGTAGGACGTAACACAAAAATGGTGAAACCTATGAGTTGGACCTCAGAGTCCGAGTGGAGTCATCACTGCCTATCCAGACAGTGTACAGAAGCCATTAAGAAAGCTAACAGGACATAAGGTTCTATAGCTGGACGTGTAGAGTATAAATTAGGGGGAATTGTGCCTAAACTTTACATTAGTGAGGCCTCAATTGAAGTACTGCATTCAGCATTTTGTTTACCAAAAAGTTATAACAGCCCTAGAGAAAGTCCAGAGAGGAGTAACCGTGCTGATTCTAGGGCTTTGATGTATGAGTTATGAAGTGTTATTTAACTGCCTTAACTTATCATCTGTATTCAAATCAAGGATGTTTTTTCTGTAAAAGTACATGGAAAAGAAGAAAAGCATGCACATCTGTAACTCAGTGGTGTCGTGTTTTTTTAAAACTTGTGTTTTCCAGTTAATTATTGCAGGCATTGTGATGCATACACTTGACAGCTTATAAAGGCAGAGGTATGATAATGAGTACAGTCGGAGACCCCCCGTTTGTCGATTTGGCTGTCTTAAAACTCCACCTAAGCTACGTGCCTAATTCATGTGCCTGTTAGAGGCAA
The DNA here is from genome assembly GCF_016835505.1 of Polypterus senegalus. Classification (NCBI taxonomy): domain Eukaryota; kingdom Metazoa; phylum Chordata; class Cladistia; order Polypteriformes; family Polypteridae; genus Polypterus; species Polypterus senegalus. The sequence continues at coordinate 57,863,027 of NC_053154.1, read as the reverse complement.
ACGTCAGAATGCACTCAGCAGTGGATGGAACTTTTGCTGGAGTGGGAGAAAGTGAGTGGGAGCTGGCAGAAATGCAATCGAAAAATCAGTACCATGCAGACCTCTAATGTATTTCACTTGAATTATAGAAAATGTATATATTTTTGTTTTATTTTTAGATTTCAGAAACATGAATTTAATACAAAGGAAATGTGTCCCATGGCATCTGAAATCTAAAACCAAATGCCCAAGTGAAAAGACACCTTCTAATAAAGCACCCAACAGCTAATAAATTATCATGTTGCAGTGATAAACTCGTTTTGGCAACTCAGCAGCTTATATGCATATTGAGTCTACAGGTTTTTTTTTTCTGTTTTTCTTTTTAGATTCTCCTGTAATAATAATCCATCAATCCCTTTTCTTAAACTATTTAGTTGAGTAAAATGGTTTGACGTGCCAGGGCCTACCCAAGCAGTACAGGGCTCATTTATATAGATACAATGTCAGTGAAAAGTATTCACTGTTTAAGAAGCTTTCACATTCTATTGTTGTACAACACTGAATCACTCTCTATAAACTCTGTATAAGCGTTTATATTTGCTTCCATAAGATTTGCATGTGTTCGGCTAACTTCAATGAAATATTTGCAATTTTTTTTTTTTTAAGTGCTTTAATAAATGTTAAAATGCCTTGTGTGGTTTTTGATAGTAATTCTAATCCCAAAAACAAAGAATAAATTATTTATTCTTATTTAATTATTTATTTTAAGTATTATTTAATTATTTTTTTATGTAAAGAAACGATTAAATATGTTTTAATTTTTAAACGAGGACACCGATGAAGTCAATCTGTGCAAGATGAACGTATTTTCGTCTGACAAATATTATACCGATGTTAGTTGTATCATGAAAATAACCCAATACGCAGTAAATTATTTAACTCAATTTGGCAATATTGGCTACGCTGCCAATATGGCGCAGTCGCGCCGCATTATCATCTGATCTACTGTTACCCGAATGTTCGTGATAGATACCGATACATCTCGAACTTTCTGGATTGAAAATACGCAGCTATAAAAGCAGCAGCAGCAGCGCCGCTCATTAGTTAGTAGTCATTAGATCTATGCCTTAGACATGTTTTATTTTAATTTTAGTTTTAATGCATTCGTCGTGATTATATGCTTGCAAATTTAAATTTGAAATAAAAATGTAAAAAATTAATTTTGATGTCCTGTTCATTTATTCGATGCCCCCCATGTAAAGCTTCTGGGGGCATGCCCCACAGTTTGAGAACCGCTGCACTACAGGTTTCAACAGGAAAATGTTGGGACGCCATCCCGGTTGATACTGTTTAATTTGGTCACACAATAATCAAAATAGGGCCGCTATGTGTGTCACTATAAAAAACAAAGGAAAGCACAGAATAAAGAAAGCTGTGTTGCTATAATAAAGTCTTCTATCACATGATAGGGAGCTCCACTCCGCGGTGCAGTCAGTTCAGAACTGACCATCTCCTTTCCACAGTGGCGGGCTTTAAAGGTGGGAGACTGGAAGGGGCAGAGTGAATTGCCCTCACTGAGCGTTCTCTTGGTGCCTCAGAGGGCAGGAAAGAGGAAAAGGTTAGTACAAGTGCCCCCTCTCAACCGAGGGTGGTAGTCCCAGGGCTACCTCTGATCAGTCTGGAGGGTGATTCACAGATGCATAACAATATATATATATATATATGGCCACTTTATTAGGTACTCCTGTTCAACTGCTTGTTAATCCAAATATCTAATCTGTAAATTACCTGGCAGCAACTCAATGCATTTTGACATTGTCTAGATGACCTGCTGAAGTTCAAACAGAGCATCAGAATGGGGAAGAAAGGCGACTGAACAGACTTTGAAAGTGGCATGGTCATTGGTGCTAGACAGGCTGGTCTGAGTATTTCAGAAACTGCTGATCTACTGGGATTTTTATACACAGCCATCTCTTGGGTTTACAGACAATGGTCCATAAAAGGGAAAATATGCAGTGAACAGCAGTTGTCTGGGTGAAAATGCCTTGTAGAGGTCAGAGGAGAATGGCTAGACTGGTCTGAGCTGATAGAAAGGCAACATTAACTGAAATAACTACTTCTTACAACTGATGTATACAGAATATCATCCCTGAATGCATAATATGTCGAACCTTGAAGAAGATGGGCTACAGAAGCAACGAGACCCCAGCGGTGCCACTCCTGTCAGCTAAGAGCAGGCAACTGAGCCTACAATTCACAGGCTCATCAAATTTGGACAATAGAAGACTGGGAAAATATTGCCTGGTCTGATGAATTTTTATTTTTGCTGCAACATTCGAATGGTAGAGTCAGAATTTGGTGTCAACAACATGAAAACATGGATCCATCCTGCCTTGTATCAACAGTTCAGGCTGGTGGTGATGGTGTAATGGTGTGGGGGATATCGTCTTGTCACACTTTGGGCATCACCATTAACCATCAATACCACAGCCTACCTGAGTATTGTTGCTGACCACGTCCGTCCCTTTATGACCGCAGTGTACCTGTCTTCTGAGCAGGATAACACGCCATGTCACAAAGCTCCAATCATCTCAAACTGGTTTCTTGACAATGAGTTAGTTCACTGTACTCAAATGGCCTCCACAGTCACCAGATCTCAATCCAGTAGAGCACTTTAGGGTGTGGTGGAATAGGAGATTTACATCATGGATATGCAGCCAAGAAATCTGCAGCAACTGCATGATGCTGTCATGTCAATATGGACCAAACTCCCTGAGGAATGTTTCCAGCACCTTGTTTAATTTATACCACCAAGAATTATGGCAGTTCTGAATTTCTCAATAAAGGCAAAATGGAGGCAAAGTCTACTAGGACGGTGAACCTAATAAAGTGGCCAATGAGTATATATTATATATACATACAGTACAATGCTGGTAAAAAGTACTCATCTCGTTTAAAAAGTATTCTCCCCCAATAATATGTTTGGCAGGCATGACAGCCTTGAGTTTATGTGCAGAAGTCTCCATTTTGGTTATCTGGACACTGCAACTTTCTACTTTTCTCTTTTGCTTTCTCTTTGCAAAACTTTTCAAGCTCTGTCAGGTTGCAGGATGATTGTGAGTGATCAGCCTTTTTCAAGTCCAGCCACAAACTCTTTATCAGATTGACATCTGGACTCTAACTCGGGCATTCCAGGACATTCATTTTGCTGATTTTAAACCCCTCCTGTGTAGTTTTGGCTTTGTTTCTTTCCCCAAGGTGCATCAGCTTTTCTTCGAGGAATTCCCTGTATTTTGCTTCATTCATTTCATCCTCACAGACCTTCTAAGATCTGCTGCAGAAAAGCATCCTCACAGACCTTCTAAGATCTGCTGCAGAAAAGCATCCTCACCACATTATGTCATCACCACCTTGCTTTATGGTGAGAACGGTGTGTCTTTAATTATATCCCATTATGGCTTAACATGACATTTAGTCTGATGGCCAAAAAGCTCAGTGATCAGACCATAGAACCTTCTTCTATCTGACTTCAGAGTCTCCAGTGTGGCTACTGGCAAACTCTAGCCGAGATATCCTGTGTTTTCTTTTTCTTTGCCACTCTTTCATAAAGTTGCAGCTGGTAAAGGACCTGGGCAACAGCTGTTTGTCTGCATAGTCTCTCCAGTCTCAGCCACTGTATCTCACATCTTCTTCTGAGTTCTCATACCTTCCTTGGTGACCTCTCTCATTAGTCTTCTTCTTGCATGATCACTTGATTTTTTGTGTTCGGCTTGCTCAAGGCAGATTTATAGCTGTTCCATATGCTTTTTTTATTTCTTGATGATTGATTTTACTGGCTATTTAGTGACTTGAATTTTCTTTCTCCATCGCCTGACTTGTGCTTTTCAATCTTCTCTTCACAGAAGTACTCGAATTGTTTGTTTTGTCTTCATTGTGTATATTAAGCAAACATACTGACTCACCTCAAGTTGGACCTTCCAGATAAGGTGCATTAATACTACAATCATTTGAAACCTCAAATCCACACAAGTAATCTCCATTCAACTAATTCTGGGACTTCTAAGACTAATGGGCTGCACCTGTGATGACTTAGGTATGTCCTATTAAAGGGGTGAAATGCCTATGTGATCAAATCATTTGTGTTATATATTTTTAATTAATTTAGACGACATTGCAGAAATTTGATTTTAGTTTGACATTAAATAGTCTGTTTCTGTTAAAACATTTTCATAAAAGCCAAATCAAATCCACTGTAATCAACTATTGTATAAAAATAAAATGCAAAATCTTCTAAAGGGTGAATAATTTTTACAGGCATTGTACCCACAGGCTTACATACAGATCCAGTTTGGAGACACCACATATCTGGGATATGAGAAAAACCCAGAGGAAAACTAACACAGACAAAAAGGGCAAATAATAAACACCTCAAAAATAATAAAGCAGTGTCAGTGCTGTCTGCCAACATGTCAACTCGTTTTCCTTTACAGGATTTGTTCTTCTTCTTCTTGTACAGGATTGCTGAGAGGTGCTGTTTAATCCCGCAAAGCAGGAAACAACCCTGGACAAGAAGCAATTCCATCGAAGGGCACCATTCACACGCCTCAATCGACATTTCAGGTATTCCTTTCACATATTTTAAATTTAAAGAGCAATGCAGCTGAGCAAGGACAACCAACATCAGCCCTGGAGAGCCTTAGTGGCACAAAGTTTTTGTTCCAACTCAACTTCTTCATGAGGAGTCTATTATTGCTGTTTAAGCAACATTTTTAGCCTTCATTTTAGTTGGCTCTCTTGTTAAGATTCCATGCTTATTGCTTATTTTGTCTTAAAGAGCTGCATTTGCTGTTTTTAATTGATCCTTATCTCTACATACATAAAATCAAACATCTGTCTGTCTGTCTGTCCACTTTTCACAAGCGAACTACTTAACGGATTTAGATCGGGTTTTTTTGTATAATTTACTTGAACATTCTGGTTGATTTTGTGACTTCGCTCATCGCGCTAAATATCATAGTTCGCTTGCGGTACCAATTAATTTGCGTGAATCTGAGAGACATGCAGCAGGTCAAGAGGAGGGCGGCAGGGTTCTCATCACTCACGCACCAGCCTCGAGACATGTACCTTACCTCCACTTAGCTAGCGATTGAGAGAACTACTTAACGGATTTAGATCTGTTTTTTTCTATAATTTGTTTGAACATTCTGGTTGATTTTGTGACTTGTCTCATCTTGCTAACAATCATAGTTCACTTGCAGGAGCAATATATTAATCTGAGACAGAGGCTGTGGGCCAAGGGGAGGCGGAAGTGTGACATCAGGAGTAGGGAGCCGGGCAGGACCGTCCTCGCTGTCCTGTTTCACTAATACGTGGGCAAAGCCGCCGGGGATGGCTAGTTAGTAATAACATGCAAATGACAAATGAATTAGATGCTCTCTATTTAAATTGTTTACAAGTATATCTGTGTGTATTAATCATGCACTAAAATATTTGAAAGGAAACTGAAGAAAAAAAGTGAAAGACTGAGAAGTACTGATCTGTTTTAATCATTTGGAAGATATCACTGGAAAGGAATAGAAAATCTTTGATGTAAGAATGGCCTGGCATTGCAGAGTTAAAACATTAACATCCATCCATTATCCAACTCACTATATCCTAACTACAGGGTCAACCCATGCAATTAAATAGGGTCTGTTATTTGCAAAGACTCCTTTCTTCTTAAGTAAGTGAGTTAGAATAAAAACCTGCAGCCACTGCAGCCCTCCAGGACCAGTGTTAGTTACCCTTGAAGTAGAATATAGCAGAGGGGTGAGTTCTGTCTGCTGGATAGAACTTATAAAACAAAAATGACTTTCACAAATTCTTCTTAGGTGACAAAAACACAGATTAGTGAAGCTTTATTGCAGTCATCAGCTCACTATGCACGAATACTTTTTAAGTTCCCGAGCAAACTTTCACACATTGGTGTAGGACCAAAGCTCAGTAACCTTGGAAAGAATTCAATGAGACTATTATGTGGTGGTGTCATCATGATGAATCAACAAGATGTCAGTACACTAACCCAAGGCCCGACTGGGTCACTTGGCACAGCGTGGCCGCTTTAAGAGGGCACAGAAAAATGACCATTCAAGATCAAGCAGGAATTGGGAGGTAGATAAATCAAAGACCACTAGTGGAAGCTCTAGCCTGGTAGTCTTGTAACTTAATCAGACAACTCATGACTCAAGACCTGGACCTTTCCTAGGAGTAATTGTAAAATTGGGTTTAAAGGAGAGAGACAGAGAGCTGGGAAATGAAGGGAGGGAATTGTGGCTTTTGGGAGGCCAGAAATAAAGCCCTGTGAAGGTGGGACCCCACCTCCAAACTAGGTGGAAGGGCAGATAACGCAGTATCCTGAAATTGTTACATAGGGGCTTGGATAGCATACAGGCTTGCGTAGATCTGTGACAGATACAATTTAATTGAGTACATATAAGATATTACACACAGAAAATAGAAATATTAAAATTTAATACACAGTGGGGGTTCACAAATCGAAAGTACAACAAAATAGAAATGTTACATTTGAAAACACAATGGGAGGGTCTGAAAATCAAAAGTACACCTTATGAGAAGGAGCTGGGAGTCACAGTGGGCTCCTCACTTTCTACATCCAGACAGGGTACATACAGAAGCAATCAACAAAGCTAATAGGATGTTTGGGTTATATAGGAAGATGTGTGGAGCATAAGCAAAGGTGGAGTTGTCTAACACACTAGTGATGCCTTAGTTGGAATGCTGCGTTCAATTTTGGCCTCCATATTATAAAAAAGATGTAGCAGCGCAAGATAAAGTCCATTGGAGAGTAACTAGGCTGATTCCGGGACTAAGAGGTGTGAGATATGAGCAGAGATTGAAGGAGTTGAATGTATTCTGTTTAAGAAAGCAGAGATTAAGAGGGAATTAGTACAGTTGATCCCTGTGTGACTTTAAAGTAAATATTGCAACAAGAACACAAGGACACGTTTGGAAAATTGTTAAGGAAAGATTTTCCACATTTTTTTTTTTCATGCTAAGAGCAATAGGCATATGGATTTTAGGGACCATCAAATCTTAACTTGATGTTATTTTGGACAATTTAGGTGTACAGGATGGAGCTTGTTGGGCCAAATGGCCTGTTCTCTTCATGTTTCCTAATATTCTAATAGAAGAACACCCTCCTGGCATTTCTCCAAGCCCAAGAAAATTAGAAGAATGAGTTTTCTCAAAGTATGTGATGAGTCCATTCAAAAAAATAAAATGTAAAAGAGATAACACCAAGTACCATGCTGGTCTTTGAGGCCTTAAAATTTCAAGTTCTGTTCTGGCCTATTTTTGACTTCTGTGGTGACTTTCTCACTAGTCACACAACAAAGCACTATTTCAATTACCCCGTGTCTCTCTCCTCCTCCTCCACCTCCTCCACATTCACGTTTCTGTCTTTCCCATGACTGTTGTATCTTCATCTCACCAGTGATAATTTGCTCCAAACATTTTCCCAACTCCAGATTCACTATCAACCTCATCCCTACCAGGAGGCTGTGTTACCACCTATCAGCCTGGAAGTCTCCTGCAATCTTGCCAGCCTTCCCTTGTCTCTATGTAACTGTTAGTAGATGATCAACTACCTTCCTCTAACACCCTGGGTTAAAACAGTACATTTAACTCTGGGACCATCATTTCCTCTGTTCTTCTCTGATGCCATCAGAGGATGCATTTCTGGGACATTCTTTGCAACAACAGAACTCACAACCCATGGCAGCACCTACCTATTCACAGCGGCATCTCTCTTTTTTAATGTTAGTTTTCCTGTAAGGAGGTTTCCTCTTGCTTTAGTGAAATAAAATAAATTAGCCATTTCTTGTTGAATTAACAATTTATTATCGACTTCCTCAAAGCTGCTCACTTGGCCCAAGTGGATTCTAGTGTAGTTACAGTTATATATTGTTATACAGATACACAGATACACTCGACTCCAGTTTTCAGGATTATGTGGGTGCAACACATTAAAATAATTAATTTCAAATTATAAGGAAAAATTTGCATGAAAATTAATCCTATTCATTAATTTCATGTGATGTAAAAACATTAAAATAATATTTCTGAGGTTATCACTGTAAACATATCCTCAATAAAAATAAAAGAAAACATAATAATAGTAATGTAGAGCAGCTTTTGCGAAAAGAGAGATGTGCTGCGCTCAGCTAAATTTAACCTCTAAATTGTTGCAAAGTTCTTTGAGCCTGGATGAACCCTTGCAAAGCCAAAGTATATTAGGATAAGTGCCCTGCATGTCACTGCTTTCAATGTCCCACTCTTCAATTATCATTATTCTTTTCAGAAAGGAATAAATATTGCATCAAGGAAAAGCTAGTGCCTTTGTCTCTAATGACACTATTGCCAGAGCCATCAGTCTTTTGATTTTGTGGAGTCTTTTGTTGCTAGACACCATTACTAAAAACCCATCTATTTTCATAACTCTGCATATCTCCTGGACAGGACACGGCTCATTACAGCATCATTCTCAAATAGACACAAAAATGCAGTATTAAAGTCTTGAGCTGCCATTGAGGGAAGAGAAAAATAATAAACTTAGGTTGCAGTGCATGTATACAGTGTTATCTAAGAATCTGCTGACATTTTAATAAAGGAAAATATCCAAATATCAGAAAAAATCAATTTGAGGTGTGTGCACGTGTAAGAGTTTGATGAACTCATGAAAGTGACCACAATTCTCATCTAGACACAGTTGACAGAGGCTAACAACTGAACGGCAAACATTTACCAGGGCGCCTGAGAGAATGGATGTGCACAACTGGCCAATTTCATGCCGTAGCTCTTGAAGTGTAGCACGTTCGATTGGAAGTAGCACCATCTGGAAAAATGCATGCTGCAATACTAGGAAACGTATTACATTTTGGGCCAACTTTCAATAAATCAACTGATTTACATTATTACAAGGGAAATGGCTATACATTTTGGATCCACTCTGCATGTCTTATGGTGACATTATAGGCTCCTGCACTGCAAGACCTACTTAAGAAATAACGAGTTTCAGAAAATAAATGAAAGAATTCATTTACAGTATCTATCTATCTATCTATCTATCTATCTATCTATCTATCTATCTATCTATCTATCTATCTATCTATCTATCTATCTATCTATCTATCTATCTATCTATAAAGAAACAATGTATCATTTCTTCCTGTATTTTATCAGGCTAGCACCATTGTTCAGTTTTATAATATTATTGTTTGAGAAACTAGAATATCTCCTTGTAGCAAACATTAATGTTTAAGGCTCTCCCTCATAGCAGACCTAAAGTTCAATATGCATATTATTATGAAATATTTTGAGAAATTATTTGTACTAAAGATCTTTTTATGTTTTACAGAAAATGAATTTCTAGTGGTAAATGGGAGTTGAAAAGCTATAAGTGTTTTTATATGATATGGAATGGTGTATTTTAAAATGACTGCAACTGCAATTGTATTATATTGTATTTTAAAATAAAAATCTATCTATCTATCTATCTATCTATCTATCTATCTATCTATCTATCTATCTATCTATCTATCTATCATATAATGCCTTTTATTATCTATCTATCTATCTATCTATCTATCTATCTATCTATCTATCTATCTATCTATCTATCTATCATTAGAGGTTTTTTTATTCTTTATCCAAAACCCTTAGTCTCTATAGACAGCATATTGCAGTATGTTTAAAGATTAATTATACATGAGGAAAAACAGAATCATTCCTGACTTGAACAAGTGTACAAGTGAAGTTCCAGGATACATTTCCTTTACCATATCTTCTTTCCAGAAAAGTAATAATTCATTTATAGTTAAGAGAACACAAAATGTAATCGCAATATTAATTGCCACCTTAGAGTTAAAAGACAGCTTGCTGACTGCTTCTTATTTTGCTCAGGGGATGACTAAGAAATTTAACTAGAAAGGAGAATCAGGAACAATGGGAATCATTTTTAACCTAAAATTAAAATACATTATGACCCTGATCCATTTTAGTAAAACACAATGATTTCTGAATTCTCCTTGTACATGTGTTCCCAAGGCTGCTTCATATAAATAGCTGGGAAAAAATGTAAAATAATGAGTGCCAAGGTAATCAGTCTCAGCAAGATTGGAAGTCGTAGCCCACGGGACCATGTCACCCTTGAGGGTTAAGACTAGACAATCCTTTTATTAGAGGTCAACACAGTGAATAATTTACATGGTAAACTGACCCCTGGTTCATGGGGTCAGATTCAAATAAATAAGTAACTGAAAGCGATGAACCAGTGGTCTATGAAGAGGTAAAGAGGTCACCAGGAAACAACTTAACAAGCTTCTCCCAATTACAATGAACTTCACGGCTCACATTTGTAATCACAAACACAAAAACCATGCTTTTAGCAAAAATAATTAACAACATTATAGTACTGAGATGTGGGGAGTCTTGGCCAGTAGAAAATGTTAAATATCTGCTTAGACCACAGTATGAACACAATAATTCTTATCTTTAAATCATTTGTTATTCAAGCTGGACCTAACACAGAATTTCTTTGCTTTCTAAAAAGATTCATTTATGCACCCTTACATCAATCCATCAAGGTAGCTGCTTAATTTATTTTCTGCTTATAATTCTCAGCTGTTTTTGCAATGTTTTAATTCAGATATCTATCTATTTAGATAGATAGATAGATAGATAGATAGATAGATAGATAGATAGATAGATAGATAGATAGATAGATAGATAGATAGATAGATAGATAGATAGATAGATAGATAGATAGATAGATAGATAGATAGATAGATAGATATGAAAAGCACTGCAACAACATCATTTATTTATATAGCATGTTTTCATACAAACAATGTAGCTCAAAGTGCTTTGCAAAATTAAATAAAATGAAGTTAATATAAAACAAGATTAAGCAATTATACTATGCAGTATGTAACAAAGAAAAAGGTAAGGCTGAGTGGCCAGGAGGACAGAAAAAACAAAAAACTTCACATATATTATACAGTATATTAATAGACTGATATATACAAATAAAAGCCACTATACAGTATGATGACACAGAACACGCCATAAGGATGCTCCCCAGATGGCTCCATCTGTAGCTGCTCTGGGCACAGCTCACTGGATGGAGACCCTGCGACAAACGCAGGACATGCTGGAAGGAATTATGTCTCTCAGCTGGCTTGGGAATGCCTGGGAATTCCCCAGGAAGAGCTGAGGACAGGAAAATCTGGGCTGACATGACTGGCTTGCATCCACTGATAGCATTTTGCTATCAACGAGGGCTGGATCAATTAGCTGATACCCTCTATGGCCAACTCAACATCCACAGGTCTCTCTCCATCCTGACTACCGACCCACTGCTGTCCCCAGTTTCCCCAGCCATACATTGCTGTTCTGAACCCACTTGATGTCACCTAGAGCAGCACTGAATGAATTGCAGGAGCCATTAGTCGATTCAAAGGCCCACTCATACTTACATACACACCGATTCAATGAAGGCCAGTTGAGAAACTCCAGTTCTTTTGCCTCTTTGGGATGAAGTAGAAAAGTCCGTAGAGAAAGTTCACAAGAATACAGAGTAAGATGTGGACAGTGGCCATCTCTGTAATCATACTCTGCTCCCTGGCTCTTCGGCTTAAAGCCCCCTTGATCTCCCTGTTTCTATAAATATTCTCCTAATCATTTCCAATGTGCTGTATCAGAAGGTCTGTTTGACTGAAATAATTCCGGGTGGCACAGTGTGCCCGGGGGTTTTCACTTTTCCCTCAGTGTTCCAGTAAACTCGGTTTGAGTTCCTGCTCCAGTTACTCTCTGCTCAGAGTCTGCACGTTCTCTTCTCCCAGCTACTTTGGTTTTCCTTCCACATCCCAAAGACTTGAATGTTAGGATGACAGGCTAAGCATACTGTAAGTGAATGGTGGTGTGTGACTGTGTCTGCCCTGGCTACACTTGTTTCCAGGTTTGTGCCCATTGCTGCTAGCACAGGCACCAGTTCTTGACAGCCCTTAAGCGACCAAAATGGGTTCTAGTTATGGATGGATGGATTAAGATGATGCTAATGAAATGTCTTTACAAGCACCTCAATGAAGAGCTTTCTTATTTTATTTAATATAAGAGCAAATGCTGCTAACTACTTATGCTAATAGAACATTCACTCTATCAGATCATTGGGCTCCAGAACTATAAATTTGGACCATGTAAAGTACATTGGGATGCTGTTCTCTCTCTGAAGGTGTTATATAAAATATGTATCGCTGCCCAATACGCAATATGCATGTATGCTGTTACAAAACTGTTGAGCACCCAATTATTAGCAGAAGCTGTTTTCTTCCATTCTTTTCATGTTTGTAGCATATGTGAGAAAAATAGTTCTGGGAGCAAAACAAAAGAGAATAAAACAACATATTCAGGGTTTCAAGGTGCGCTCAGGGGTTTGTTACTGCCAACTGAAGTTGAGATTCCATCATCATTAGGACGACTGTGGTGGATCCAAGCCCTTGATGTTCTCTTTGAAATACATTAGTGATTTCTTCTGCTGTCTCAGCGCTCGATGTTTTAGATCACAATTTTTGTTATTTGACATCGATCGCTTTTTAAGCCAGCGTCTGCAGCTGAGATTGGCATTTTGCCTGTTTTGCATGTTTTTATTTTCCTGTTATTCATTCCTAAAAAATTTTTGGCCTTTCAATGAGAGTACACTTCTCTTTAAGCTCCAATATTTCTTAGGCACAGATTGCCATTCTGTCATCGTATCTTCCAATTTTTCATTTTATGATTTGCTGCCACCTGATGGTAACTAATGGTAGTACATGTAGTATTAGTTAAAAGTTCAATACAACATATGACCATAACCTTCCAATATTCAATTAAAGGATAAGCAGGTATTTTTCAAGTTGAAGTTATTTCTTAATCATCAAGGTATATATTAATTACCACATAGAAATAACCTTCTAACGCCAGTCAGTCAATCATTATCCAACCTGCTATATCCTAACACAGGGTCACGGGGGTCTGCTGGAACCAATCCCAGCCAGCACAGGCACAAGGCAGGAAACAAACCCCGGGCAGGGCGCCAGCCCACCGCAGGACACACACACACACCAATCACACACTAGGGGTTAAATTAAGATCACCAATGCACCTAACTTGCATGTCTTTGGACTGTGGGAGGAATCCCACGCAGACACGGGGAGAACATGCAAACTCCACGCAGGGAGGACCCAGGAAGTGAACCATGGTCTCCTAACTGCAAGGCAGCAGCGTTACCACTGCACCACCGTGCCGCCCTACCTTCTAAAGTGAAGACTTTTTTATAAATTTTTATAGCTTACACTAGGATGTAAGAGCACTAAGTCCATAAGAGAATAAAAAAGCCTTAAAACTTTCAGAATATATTCACTTTGAAACAGTAAAGGTTTTGATTCAAAGAAAATATGCCCTTTGCATTCATGAGGCCTCCTTGTAACAATGAAAGGCAACTCGAAATAATTATTTTATCACAGATTCTTGGAACTAATTTTCTTGAGGTAAGAATACATTTCCTGAATGCTCACAGCTCACCACAGCCCCAAGCGCCTAGCGATTTTTGGCTTATTATCCTACTTTTTATGTTCTGCCATGGCTTGTAACAACAGACAGACGCTGGCTAATAATATAATAGCGGATGGATGCTGCTAAAGTGGCCCAAGTGTGTGTGGGTATGTGTGTGTGTTCGCCCTCTGATGGACTGGCACCTCATCCAAGGATTATTTCTTGCTTCTACCTGATGATTGATGGCTCCAGCTACCCTGCTACCCTGCAACCCTGCCCTGGATTAGTGGGTTAGGAAGAAAGATGGATTGTTATTATCTTTGTTATTCTGGTTATAGCAGAGAAAAATAAATGAATAATTCCTGCTCTTCCTAGCATTTGTCCCATATTAATACAGGGTCTGCTTTTCAGCACATTGTCTTCCACTCATTTTGATTTGGGGCATCTTTGAGTGGTAGTGTTGACTTTGTACTTATCATTCCTGAACTGATTGAGCCAACATTTCTTATGGGTGTCTGTGTGGCTGCTTTCTGTGTGGGCTAAGGTGCAAGGCTGCCTTTACCACTCACTGGTCATGTCTGTGAATTAAGTGGTCACACCATCAGAGATGTGCTATCCTATTTGAATAGACTAATGGATAGAAGATATTGAGGAGTGCAATTAATAATGATAATAATTGTAGTAGTAGTAATAATAATAATAATAAGATATTAATAAGATGCTGCAGATGTTCTATCAGACGGTTGTCATGAGTGCCCTCTTCTACGTGTGCTGGCGAGGCAGCATAAAGAAGAGGGACGCCTCATGCCTGGACAAACTGGTGAAGAAGTCAGGCTCTATTGTAGGCATGGAGCTTTGACAGGTTGACATCTGTGGCAGAGCGACGGGCATTGAGCAGGCTCCTTTCAATCATGGAGAATCCGCTGCATCCACTGAACAGCATCATCTCCAGACAGAGGAGCAGCTTCAGCGACAGACTGCTGTCACCATCCTGCTCCACTGACAGACTGAGGAGACCCCACACTATGCGACTCGGGGGGGTAAACGTTAACATTATACAAAGTTATTGTCTGTTTTACCTGCATTTTTATCACTCTTTAATTTAATATTTTTTTATCAGTATGCTGTTGCTGGAGTATGTGAATTTCCCCTTGGGATTAATAAAGTATCTATCTATCTATCTATCTATCTATCTATCTATCTATCTATCTATCTATCTATCTATCTATCATTGGACAGCAAGGTGGCACAGCAGTAGCAATGCTTTCACACAGACTGGGGTTTGCAAATGTGTGGAGTTTCCATGTTCTCCATAGATGCTCCAGTTTCCTCCCACATTTCCAAACACTTGCAGGTTAGTTGGATTAGCATTGCTAAAGTGTCCCATATGTGTGTCTGTGTGTTCACCCTGCAAGGGACAGGCACCTCACACAGGGATTATTCCTGCCTTGTGACTGATGCTTGCTGGGATAGTCAACAGCTGACCCAACAATCCTGTTTTCAATAAGCAGGTTAGGAAAATGGATGGAACGGATGCCTCTCTGTTCATTTCTTGTCGCCTGATTGCATACTAAATGCCTGCTCAATATTCTCTTGAAGCTCATGTGTGCATTATAAATCTAGTGGCAGCAATCAATCTTTACAACATATAGAAATAACCTGTCATATAGTGGAAGGATAAAAGTGATCGTAAGTGTGGCTTTTTGAGTTATTATTGTGTTATTATCCACAGAACATACACAGCAATTCCCACATCAGCATTCATTCATGTCAACAACAGGTACTTGGTGATGGCTTTCTGAGGTGAATCCACACGGAGGAGGGTTAAACGGTTAGTTGGCTGCCTGAAGTGCACAGCTGATCTTCTTTGAAAATGGCTGAAATCTCACAACAAATTATTTTTATGGATGTATTGTTTTGTGATATTTGTATAATCTTAAGATGCAGATCAATACTCAATAATATTTTTGGTTTGAAAGATTGACATATTTGGTAACTTTTAAGGCTTTTTATTCATCTATGGATTTGTATACCCTTAAGGCCTGTTGAAAGCTGCACAGACAGAAAAGATATTTTAAAAAAAACATTTCACTTTAGAATGCAATTTTATGTGGCAAATGAATATATAGCATAATTATGAAGAAATAATTTTCACTTGAAAAATACCAAACCTATCTTTTAAGCCAAGTACCTTTAGCTGCAGGTCATGGACATGGGCCAGGGTTAGATGTTAAAGTGTTACCATATAGGTAAGGCAAAAGGTTACGTATGAACATATCTATTCCATATTCCACAACGAAGGAAACTAAGCTTAACTGTGAATTTATTCCGGAGCAATTTTCCGTATGCTAACGGTCGAGTCTACCAGCACCCCTTCCCGCGTCTATCGGTGAACACCTAGTCTTATATGGAAACAGTGAGACATTCAGCCTTTATCTACTTCTGATCACACCTCAGTTCTCTCTGGCTGCTGAAAGCAGACATCACATTGCACAATTTCCAGTTGTTGGATATGTCTGACTTAATGATTACTGTTGCTGATTTCATTGCTTGACCATGTCATTTTATACAACTGAAAAGCATGTCTAATTTACCAACTGTGTACCAACCTTTCACCACAGCCGTGTTTTCCCTTTTTGTAACAGCCAATAACTTTCTGCCTGACAGAGTTGGCATTTTTCAAAGAGTTAAAAAGCATGGCAAGTTCAGCTGTATTCTCAGTCCCTTTTTCTGTTTTCATTCAGTCATGGTACATAAAACATGAGACACCAGAAAGATAAGCTTCTGTTGCAAAGCCCTCACATTTTTAATCACTTGTTATATGCATCATCTGCATTGTACTTCCTGATGAACATTCATTAGTTGCCAGCTCGCTACAAAGACAAAACCAAAACTGTTCGATTTTGCCATGGTAAGTTGCAAACTTATTGAAGTGAGTTGCCTGTTATGTTAGACTACACAACTGAATTTCACAAGAGTGCACAGCCTCTGACTCATTACAAACTTGTAAATGATGTCTATCAATGAAAATCACTGGAAAACTCATGGCATGGCCTTAAACTAACTTGAGATTTCGGGTTGCCGGAGCCTATTTCATTAGCACTGGCCACAAAATAGGAAACAGCCATGGAGAGGATGCCATCAATTAGGTGGCTACCTCATGGATACACTTACGCTCATATGTGGGTCAAAACACCTGCAGGAAAAACCTATATGGACGCAGCAAACTTCCAAATTCCATATAGCCAGTGAGTGGTATGTGTAGACTGTGACTCACCACACATGTTTTATAATCCAGAGCTTGAAGTGGGCCAATGTGCTCAAAATTCAGCAGGAGACCAAACTCCTGCTGAAATTGTGTAAAATGTGATTCTCGAGGAGGACCAAGAATCCAACAAAAACAAACAGTACCAGGCACGTATTGGCTTTCAAGCCCCATTTGTCCACCCATCCAAGCAGTACAGGTCATAATCTGGGAATATGGCTACTATTTTTTCAATGCAACTCATTAAAAGTTGTGCTCGTTCTGACCAACTGCCACATTTTGAAATTCGGCACTTTTTGCATTTGTGATTAGAATGGTCCGCGAAGGTCAGCACTCTTCACAGTTTGGCTTTAAATGTTATTTGCTTTCAAACCCTGGACTTGGCATCAGTCATAACAGTAAATAAAATTTTACAATAAGAAAGGACCAAAAAGCTGCTTACCAGAATCTCACCAAGTTATTCTGTTCAGTACCCTAGACGGAAATAACGTTACAATTGAAAAGACGATGAAAGAGAAAGACATATCTCCAGTAGTCACAATCAATGGTCCACAGGCGGTCTGAACATCATCTCATCACGTCAGTTTCAGACATGTGACAGATCGAAGCCAGTTAAGGATGCAGTTGGGTTTCATTTTTATTTTTAATTAATTTAGCCGCTGTTCTCCATTTAGTGGTGCTGACTGTGCACTGAAAACTCATTTTAGTATGTGATGCTGCTTAGGGTCGTATGCTTCTATTTAGGGGATGTCATCTACAAATCTGTTCCTGGGATGAAAATGTGAACATTATTGTGTATTGAAATTCCACTTGCTTTGCTTGCCAACCGCCCTGGCCTGCGCTACGCACCAGCCACTTCACATCTCTGCCACTCACGTATATGGATTTCACTTTCACCAAACAACAAATCTTTTAATGCTCGCGGATATGCCTCTTCATTGGGAAGAAACACTACTTTTCCCTGATGGCAACATGAATTAGATGATCTACAAGTCTCCGACTTAAAGTTTAAATCCAAACAATATCTACATACTTCTGTCTTATCACCTATGTCCATATATTTAATCTCTTTTTGCTGTTCCATTATTTCACCGAGAAATAATTTCTGTTTGTTTGCGCTAATGTGATCTTTACTATCATTTTTTTGAAACTTTCGAATTTTAGTACTTTCATTACCTCTAACCTGATCTGCATGTGTATCGTACCAATGTTTTTGAATCTCTTTTACGACATACTACTTTGTCATCTACTCTGTGTCTTTTATTTCCAGCCTTGGGCTTGCTTAAATCTCTTGGTACAAAGTCTCGTCTCGCGGGACATGAAATTATCTCTCTGAAAAAGTCTTCTCTTGTTCCAGGATTTTTTTATATAATGGAGAGATTTTCTCTGATTAGATAGATAGATAGATAGATAGATAGATAGATAGATAGATAGATAGATAGATAGATTTTATTTTTAAACTTACCTTGAATATAATACAATTGCAGTATAATTGCAATCGTTTTAAGGTTCACCTTTCACATAGAAACTTTTAAGCTTTTCTATTCAAATTTAACAACTTGAAGTTCATTTTCTGTAGAACATAAAAGATAGCGGGATTTTGTTAGTTAATGTGCAAATTCAACTTTCAGCGTACTGTGAGGGAGAGCCTTAAATGCTAAAAATGTTTCAGTGGTTTAGACAATTACTAAATATATTTTGTCTTGTTTTTGAAGTTGTCAACTTAGTCTGAAACAATGAAAAACACAAATGGGCTCTTTGAGAACAACTTTTACTTCCTCAAACAGTAATGCTAAAAAAGTGAACAATGATGTTAGTCTGATAAAATACAGTTATAAAAGACAGATGATTTTTTTTTTTGAAGTTTTATTATTTTTATTGCAATCATTCCATACAAATCAATAAATGTTTCCAAAAAGTAAAATTGAGTTAAGACCAAATCGATCCCCACCCCTCAGAGAGAGAGCAAGGCAAACGGCGTGAAATTTAAGGCTTGTAAACATACCTAAATTAATACATTTGATAAGCCAATAGAGAATGCAGAAGACAAAGAAATACGGAAATAATTGCTTCCTCTGCGCTTTAAGAGCTTATTTTAAAATATTACTGATTAGATCCTGCCATGTTTTGAAAAAAGTCTGCACAGATCCTCTAACTGAGTATTTGATTTTTTCCAATTTCAAATAGTATAACACATCGATTTCCCACTGACTTAAAAGAGGAGAGTTTGGGTTCTTCCAGTTTATCAGAATGAGTCTGCGTGCCAACAGTGTAGTGAATGCAATCACAATTTGTTTGTCTTTCTCCACTTTAAACCCCTCTGGAAGAACCCCAAACACAGCTGTTAATGGATTAGGAGGGATTGTGAGTCCAAGGCTGTCTGAGAGGTAATTAAAAATGTTGGTCCAGAATAATGTTAATTTGGAGCAGGCCCAGAACATGTGACCTAGTGAGGCTGGGGCTTGGTTGCAACGTTTGCAGGTTGGATCATGCCCTGGAAACATTTTGGAGAGTTTTAGTTGAGACAGATGTGCTTGATATATAATTTTGAGTTGTATAATTGTATGCTTTGCGCATATGGAGCTCGAGTGAATTCTCTGCATTGCTATTTTCCACTCCTTTTCTGATATATTAATTGAGAGATCTTTTTCCCAGTGACCTCTTGGATCTTTGAAAGGGAGGGACTGTAAAATGATTTTATATATTTCAGAGATGGTGTCTGAGTCCTTGAGATTGAGCAATATTTTTTCCAGCATGGATGAGGGTACAAGATGAGGAAAATTGGGAAGGTTCCCTTTAACAAAGTTCCTGATTTGAAGATAGTGAAAGAAATGTGTAGCTGGAATGTTAAATTTGGAATGTAATTGTTCATAGGATGCAAAGACGTTGTCTATATAAAGATCTCTAAGCAAGTTAATTCCAAATTTTTTCCAGATATTAAAAACTGCATATGTTTGTGAAGGTTGAAAGAGGTGGTTCTCTTGCAGAGGTGCCACAGATAGAAGCTTCTCCATCTTAAAATGCTTTCTACATTGGTTCCAGATTCTAAGTGAGTGGAGCACAATTGGGTTATTAGTGTATTGCCGATAACGTGTGTTTATTGGAGCACAGAGCAAGGAATACAAAGAAGTACTGCAGGATTTTACTTCTATTGTGGACAAAGCCTGTGTATGTTCTTCTATTTGTGTCCATGTTTTGATCACTTGTATATTTGCTGCGACAGATAGTTTATTTTAATTAGATAGATAGACAGTTAGAAATTAAGCCACTATATTTCTATATTATATATGACCAGAAAGCAGGAGACAGAGCTGGAGGGAGCAGAGTTAAAGATGCTAAGATTTGCATTGTGCGTGATGAGGATGGATAGGATTAGAAATGAGTACATTAGAGGATCAGCTCAAGTTGGACAGTTGAGAGACAAAGTCAGGGTGGCGAGATTGCGTTGGTTTGGACATGTGCAGAGGAGAGATGGTGGGTATAATTGGGAGAAGGATGTTAACGATAGAGCTGCCAGGAAAGAGGAAGGCCTAAGAGAAGGTTTATGGATGTTGTGAGAGAGGATGTGCAGGTGATGGGTGTAACAGAACAAGATGCAGAAGACAGAAAGATATGGAAGAAGATGATCCACTGTGGTAATCCCTAATGGGAGCAGCTGAAAGGAGAAGACTCTGTGAAATGGCTGATTTATTGATTAAGAGCGAGATCACTTTTCATGACTGATTAAGTGACAAACTGTGAATTACAAATTTGAAATGAGTCACTGAAAAACCCTCTTTCATAGTGTTGGTCAAGGGGTTCAAGATCTGTTTTAGCACTGCCTAAATGATTCTCCTTACAGGCATCATTTTTATTTATTTGGTTTATTTGTTAGGCAGGTTTTGATGTTCTGGTTCTGGTGTAGGAGAAAATGAAAGGGTATGGATGAGGACACCGTGAGCGGCTGGTGGCCCAAGTGAGTTCTGTAGCTGTTTTATTTCATTAACAAACAGTGTAAGCAAAAGAAGAGAGACATGAGAAGACATGATTGAAATATAGTACAGTGTATCGGGACAGTTACTTTAAAATGAGTTCATTAAGAAACAAATCGTTTCAAACCTAGTTTTGTTAATCTTGACTTGCTTGTATGGATTGTTGTTTGAGTCTAATAAAATGAATTCATTAAGTAACACATTTGGATGGGCAAATTTCACACAAAAATTAGGACTTTTTTTACGTAGAGATCCATAGACACTTGGAATAAGCTACCAAGTAGTGTGGTAGACAGTAAGACTTTAGGAACTTTCAAAACTCGACTTTTTTAGAAGAATTAAGTGGATAGGACTGGGGATAGGAGCTTCGTTGGCCTGAATGGCCTGTTCTCGTCTAGATTGTCAATTGTTCTAATTAACACTATCGTGGCCATGCTGTACATATGTCGATTATACAGTAAGTTACAGTAGAAAGTCATAACTTGGTGCTACAGTCAAAACTGCAGAGCACACCGGAGATAGCTGGCTAGTGTTGCGTTTTGAGGCCATCTCAGAACACCGTATGTGATTATTATCTTGAACTTATTATCTGCTCATCCGTTCATTATTAAATATTCTGAATGCATTTCTGGGTGATTCAGGCAGTAGCACTGGGTACAAGGCAAGAGGAAACTCCAGACGTGGCACCAGCCCTTGCTCATCCACTGGGCCAGCTTAGAGTGGTCAGCTGACCTAATGTGGACATCTCTGGGGTGTGGGACGAGAACCAGAACCCTTAGGAAGAACCTACACAGTGAATGGATTGGATTTCACCAGCAGGCATAAGGTATTAGGTGATAATTTTGGCAACACAAAATGATAATGAAGTAAAGGGATATTTGGTAAAAAGAGAATAATTAAAAAAGCTCACTACTGTTGACTTAGGCCCTGATAGCCCCTTAAATAAAGAGGTGAGGTGAATGGAAAACAGTGTTTTTAGAACAAAAATTTGGTGAATGCAGAGTGAAGTGACCAGTGCAACTGCTAAAACCAACCTCTTCAAGAGGCATATGGTGTCTCAGCCAAAAGTTGCTTTTTGAATCTTCAGTTTAGCTCACAGAAGTTATATTTTCAGAGGAAGGTGGCTCTAAATTAACAGTGGTTAGCACTGCCCCAGTGTCCTTGGTTTAATTCCTGCCCCATCATTGTGTGGAGCTAAAACATTCTCCCTGCGTTTGTATGTGTTTTTTCTGAGTACTCTCATTTTCCTCTCTTATTTCCAAAGATGTGCAGGTAGGGTGCCCCGATGGGTTAGACCCCTAAACAGGGTCGGTTCCTGCTTTCTGCCTCATGCTATATAGATAGCCTCAGTCATGTGTCTCAGAATATCTTATGTTTTCAGTGGAAATTGATGCACAAAAACTGCCAGAAAAAGGGGCCTGAGTTGCCTCGGAGGCTTGCATATTTTAATCTGTTCAGTTAACCAATAAAAGGTGTCATTTTGCTTGACTTCTCATTGCATTCATAATGGCTAATACGGAACAACATCCTAGCACTACAGTGGAAATTGAGGTATTTAAAGAAAGAGCTAGGCAATGCTGCCATCTAGTGTTACAAAATAATATTGCAGATTCAATGTCTATGGATTGATTTGGGATTAAAATACAAGAAGGCCCATATTTATGTATATGGCGTTTCACAGGCTATAGCATTTAAGCTACTGTGCGCAGAGTATCAAAAATGGCATCACTGCCTAGCCCAGTGTTTCTCAACGTTTAAGTATTTGCGACATGAGTTTTCATAACAGTTTTAATCGCCCCCCCTAAAGTTTTTTTGAAAGGAGCCCACTAATACCAATTTGTTCTTTTTTAATTAATGATATATCATAAATGCATATTTTATTATTCCTTACTTAACTTTTATTGACATTTATCTAACTCTATATTTATTTTTCTAGTATCAGAATGTAGTTTAAGTTAATTTGTTTTGGTTTCAATAGATGTATTTTTCATATTTTTGATTCTTGTTTTCGTTTTTCACATCTTTGCGCCCCCCTTTTTGTTACTTCGCACCCCCTAGGTGGGCCTGCACAATTTTGGCTGAGCTACGTGCACCTATCACAGGAGAATTTCAGAGGATACCAGTACAGATGTGCCAAGCCGTCTGTGACAACATTGGTCTTCGTCTTCAGGCCTGTATCGATCTGGATGGCGCCTTGGTGGACCACGCCATGCAGAATAGGGGATGACAAAACAGTTAAGGTTCTTAATGTTCTTGTTCCATTATGTTACTTGACATTAACATTGGTAGTTTCCTGACAATAACACCTTTTCAATCATATACATAAACGGGGCAGACTGGTCATTAGGGCATATGGGCAATGCCCAGTGGGCCGTGGACTCTGGTCTGGTCATGGGCCGGCAGTTTCATGAAATAAATTTTATGTACTGGTTACTGTTTGACATCAAAATTAATTTTCTAAACTACTAAACATTATCTGTCCGGTACTGCGATTTACTCATCAAGTTGTCTTAGTTGTCAGTACACAATGTTGCAGCAGAACATTTGGTCAAAACTGCCTTTTGCTGATTTCTGTTTCGATACCACTGCATTTCGGTTAGCATATATATTATTGCAATTTATTTTATCTCGTATCTAGTATTCAAATTCTTCGGTACTAATAATTAGTTTAGATTATGTATTATGCATTTTATTGTTCTCTGGTCCTCGGTGTGAGCGATAATTAGTGCTTTTCAGCTGCGATTATTAGTATGATGAAATAAGGTTATAAAGCACAGGATAGGAATTTTTCACACTAGGACGGAACATTTATAGTTTATCGTTAAGTTAATGGAACATTTCAATCATGTGAGGTTTTCATTATAACCTTGGTTAGAATTTATTCCATTTTAAATGAGCAGTTTGATTATCGAGTTGAAAATAATTGTTGCATACCTGTAATCACTTACTTTGCAATGATATTTCACATGTACTCTAATAACGTGTAAGCCGTGTTACTAAATGTTTATTTTCATTAAATTTTATTTCTAAGCATGTCGTCAAATTTTAAGTTGGGTCTAAACAACAACATACAGATTAAGTTTAGATAGAGTCCATATCATAGGATTGTAGCACCTCACTTGTTGAAGGATGCCCAGGTCGGTTTGGAGACAAAGTCCGCTCCTATACATAAATATGGGCCACCCTGTATTACTATATTAATTCTTGAAGGGAAATTGTCTTATTGCACGACCTTTGGTGTCAGAGGTCAGGGTCAGCCATTGTACAGCACCCCTGGAGCAGTTTTCAGGTGGAGGGGCTTGCTCAAAGGCCCAATGGAGTAGAGTCTCTTCTGGCAGTAATGGGATTTGAACTCTTGGGGTGTTTTTCAAAAAACCAAGGCCCATTTGAAGTCTGTAGGTCCAAGAATAAATGGATGGGAGAAGATTCTCATAGATATTTCTGTTCTTTATACAATAATTGAAAAAAAGTTAAATGGTCATAATTACACTTGCCTTTCTCCTGCACTGCACTTCAGCTCTATGATTGACTATATTTATTTTTTTCAATTGACTATTTTGTGTTTTTTTTCATATATTGTATTGTGATAAGTTCAGAACAATAATTAAACACACCATATTAGTTATGTAAGGCATCAGTTTCCTTCATCAGTAAGGAGTTTTTCATTTTTACTGAGTTAACTTTATTTAGCTTTGAGGCCAAGGTGACAAGTTGGCACGGGGTTAGCATGTTCTCCAGTCTGTCGTGTTTTTTATAGTTCCCTTTCTACTCCACATCTCAAAGACATGCATGTTGGGTTGAGGTTTGAGACAGGACGTGGTGTCGGTGTGTGTCATGGCTCAGCATGAGCATTTAAGAGTGAATGCTACTCAGCGAAAGCTTGTTGGAAGAGGTGTAAAGACTCACCTCTGCTGCCATCAACCACTTCAATTAATGGATGGATTCTGTAGCTAGCTTAGAAGCTCTTTTGTGTGTCCAACAGGAGGTCAGAGATGTACGGTATGTTTTGAGTTTTGTGGCAGAACCAGCCGGGACGCCCAAAGACAAGGATGGGGGAACACTGCCTCCCCCAAGACACCAGATGGTAAGTTCCCTGCAGCATAGCGGTGCCCCAGATTCCCGCAGGGCACAATGGGATTTGGAGTTCGGCTTCTCAGCTCTGCAGGATACCATGGGTGCCTCCAGGAGATGCTGCCGGGGGACCTGGAAGCCCAGAAGTACTATCAAGTCACTGGAACGGAAGCCCTGAAGTACTTCTGGGCTGAAGAAAAGTTTTCCATCTGACCCGGAAGTGCTGGCAAGTCACGTGAACAGAAGCAGAAAAGCACTTCCGGGTCAAAGACTATATAAAGGACTGCTGGAGACCCAGCAAGTGAGTTAGAGTTGGGAGGCAGAGGACAAAGCTTGCTGGGAGGTGTGGAGAAGAGATTTGTGTCAATTTATTGTATTATTTGTATTGTATTGCTCGTTTATGCCAGCTGAGGTGCTTTTGGGCACTACTACAAGAAGAAAATAATTAAATACCTTCTTGGTGATTTTACCCTGTGTTCAGTGTGTCTGTCTGTTGGGTTAAAAGAGGCAACAGCGACCTCTAGCATCTTACAGTTGCTAATTGGTATCTTTCTTATCAAGTAACAGACATGTTGCTGTACCCACATAGCGATGGACTAGACTCTTTTGACCAGGGTTGCTTATGACATTTGTGCACCCTTGCACAGGCAATACATGTGTCAGGAAGCAAAGAAGAACAAAGGCAGATCCCATGTTACAACAAATTTTATTGTCTACCAATGTAACAACAACACAGTTAAGAACTAAAGCTTTAAAATGGTTTCTTTAAAGTTTCAAATATTTAACAGAACAGCTTCATTATTGGTTACTAGACATTGCTTTCAAGACTGACTCTTTAGTTATAGTGAGCAATAGTTGCCATTAGGTAAGCCATTTTTTAACAAAAATCCCAGGATTCCTAACATATTATACTATATTTAGTTTCTAACTTCAGCAAGTCCAAGAGGCTAAAATGTCAAGTAGTTCAATCTTCATGTCACCTTCTTCGGTCACAGCTTCAGGTCCTTCTGAATGCTCCAAAGAGTTGCAGCACTCTTCCTCAGCTGCTCGCTCTCCCTCTGTTGTAAAGGCTGCCGAAGAACACCGCAGACTCCAGGCGACCCCAAGATGCAGGGAAGGCTTAGAAACACATTCTCTGTGATGCCATGAATATCCTGTGAAATTACAAAGATACTAGAACATTAGAACAATTTTGATGAGAATGGGTCATTCAGCCCAACAAGGCTTGCCAGTCCTATCCACTTAATTCTTTTAAAATATCATCAAGTTGAGTTTTCAAAGTGCCTCAAGTCCTACTGTCCACCACACTAGATGACAGCTTACTCCATGTGTTCTCTGTGTAAGAAAAACTATCTAATGTTTACCGTTAATAAGTTTCCAACTGTGTCACTTGTTGAACTCATTATAAAATAACAGTCTCGATCCACTGTACTAATTCCCTTCATAATTTTAAACACTTCAATCATGTCACCTCTTAATCTTCTTTTGCTTAAACTGTAAAGGCTCAGCTCTTTTAATCTTTCCTCATAATTCAACCCCTGTAGTCCTGGAATCAGCCTGCTTGCTCTTCTCTGGACCTTTTCTAGCGCTGCTATGTCCTTTTTGTAGCCCGGAGACCAAAACTGCACACAGTACTCCAGATGAGGCCTCACCAGTGTGTTATAAAGCTTGAGCACAACAAATAGTACATGCTTATAAACCTCTACTAATTTTAGGTAGTTCACAAGAAAGAATAATTATTTTCTTGCACTTCATCGTCAGTAAAGTGGGCAAACATGCATTACATGAAATTACTTCTGCAACATATCTTTCAAAAAAAAAAGAAAAGAAAGGAAGCAGAATTAAATAAATTAATGAAATATGCATTATTCAGTGCTCCTTCAACATGTCAGGCAATATGTGTTTGTGGAGTATCAGCTTGGTTCCCAGAGCCCTTCTAACCATGGAGTCTACAAGCAGCCTACCGAATTTGCTGCAAATATCAAAATATTATTAGGAACAACTTATGAAAAATTCTGCACATCTGCAAAGGTGCCGTGGCTGGTAGGCCAGTGGAGGCAGGCAGACCCAGACGTTCAGAGTCAATGCACTGTAGCGATTCTGATCAATTCCTTATGTAACCACCAAAGGCAGCAGCAACAACTGAGAACTTGGACCGATTCTCACCTGTGCTAATAAGAATTTCCCATGATTGTTTTGTGCATGTATCGCTCTTTCAATGTCCACAATTAGACCTGACAAAGATTTAGTCAATGATATGAGAAATTGCAAAATAGTGTGAGGGCCTGGTGATCAGTCTCTGTTTTGTGATGGGTCTTCACCCTCTCTTGAGCTTTCACCCTTACCCTTCAGTAAAGTATCAAAGCTTACATGAGTGGGAAGGCCTTGCGCCAGTGAAGCAGATTAGTTATTAAAAGAAGGATTCACAAAACTGAGGTGGGTGGCTGAAGGTCCCAGATGCATTGTGGGATGTTCAAAGATTGTTAACCTGTATGAGCAATAAAAAGAAAGTGAGAGCATAATAAAATATAGGCTAAAGGTTATAGAGACACCACATAGTCAATTTGACTTAAATAATCTGTGTTGCGGTTGGTAGTCATTACCTGTGTTAGTCAAAAGATTGGGCTTTCTCTTTAGAGAACTCTCTTGTTTCACTGCAACTGAGGCCATACAGAGCACAGAAACTAAACTGGACATATCTTGTCATCACATGGTTTAAAAGGATTTCAGCAGGACATAATAAGCCTTATCATCACCGTCACAGCATATTCAAATTCACTCGCATCCATCATTGTTGTGTCTTTGCCTCTAAAAGTGTCCGACTAGTTTGCTTCTTTTGTCCCAGAGCTCTAATAATAGAAGGAGTCAAAGCAATTTGCCCATTACACCACTCCAGAGATGGTGTGACCAATGGTTTTGGGTTGTCTATGCTCTGGGAGAGGATGAGTTTTTCTAACTTGCGCAACCAACCAAAGAAAAGATATAGCAACTTGCATTTATAGAATGAATGTTGTGTATAAACTGGATTGCATCTGAGGATAAGTAACTTGGAGCACCCCCTGAAGATTGCTTTGGGTAAAATGTGAAAATGCCCCACTGCTGACTCCTGATTGGATTAGTCTCTAATTAACATTTTAACCTCATGTGAATCGATTGAGTCAAATATTTTAGTGATTTCGTGATAACATCGTAGAAATGCATTAGTGACCTGCATGTGTTATAAATTCAGACTTTACTCAACCCTCTTTCTATTGTTCTGGAGGGGCATTTGCTTGCTTTCTAATTTCTCTATGGAAAAAAATGAAGCTCAAATAACGAAGAATTTGTTATTTTCTGAAATCAATAAAAAATCATCACTACAACGAAATGCTTCAGGATTGTATGTAAATAGAGTGTTTGTCATAATATATCATACATGGATCCCCAAAAACGTGTGTTAAGTGAATTGGCAATTCTAAGTAGGCCTCCGTGTGACTATGACTAGGCCCAGCAATGTTTCCAGGGCTGTTTTCTGCATTGTGCACATTGGTGCTGGGGTGGGCTCCGGCCCTCCATGACCCTGAATTGTATTAGGCAGGTTTGTGAATGTTACATCATGCCATGGCATTGTATGTGCATGCTGCTTATTGCACAAATCCGTTACACAGCATTATGTTTCATCTGGTTTTCCTGTTATACTAGTCTTGTGCTTATTGTTAATTTATTATTGGATTTGTAACAGGGCAGAGGGTTTGTGTTGACATTGCTGTGCCTTTAAATAAATGTGTAAGGTTAAAAGACAAAATGAAGCAAGCCTTCAAATCCTAACAATATCTAGGTATGAACAAGATCCAACAGTAGAACCAAATAGTAACTGCAAGAAACTAGAATATGACTCAAGAACTGAGTACTGAGAGACTGTTTATATACTGTACAAGAACAAATGGCAGCTGAATAAGATTTCTGGCAATGAGTCGAAGCACGCTTAAGATGTGTTGTAGAATAA
The DNA here is from genome assembly GCF_016835505.1 of Polypterus senegalus. NCBI lineage: Eukaryota > Metazoa > Chordata > Cladistia > Polypteriformes > Polypteridae > Polypterus > Polypterus senegalus. The sequence continues at coordinate 57,834,169 of NC_053154.1, read as the reverse complement.
AAATGAGAAAAGCAATGTGGACCAAATTAACATTGACATATACAAGACCTGAGCTCTCATTTAACTACCACACCTCTTGAACATAAGAAACTGTTCAATATTACATTACAGTGTATAACACACTGTTCAAAGGTGAAGACACTATTCAGTCCCAGAGCTTGTTAACTTTCCTAAGAGTACATGTTTTATCAATTTTTAAAAGCACTGCTCTTTAATATCCACTGATGTCCTCTTTTATGTTAATCACTATTTAGCAGAAATTATTATTACTGAATTAATTTTAATTTTATCAATGCTTTTGGTAGTTGTGAACAGATTATACATTCTTAAAGTCACATCATAGGGCAAGTCCTCTACTTCAGGAATGCACATTTCTTGACATTTATACATTTTTTTGAGTACACTATAGATTAGACGTAATAGTCCATGATTTGCATTTTACTTTATACTAGCTCAAATACCTGCCGTTGCCCTGGAGGAAAATAAAGTGTTTTTTTAATTGTTTGAGAAAAATATATGTTAATTAAAAAAAAAACACACAACTTTAAAAATAAAAATAAAATAACAAACAATGAAGAGTCACTAATGTACTAGTCTTACGGTCTTGTATGTATATTATCATCCAGTTGACGTTTGGAACCGGCCAACTTAATTTCAAAAGCCACAGATACGCGGTAGCGCTCAAACATAAAGAATGCTGGCAGTCACCTCCAGTTCGCCCTCTGGTGGTCATTCCAAGTATGATAACATGCATACAAGACCGCAAGATCACCCCCCCACCCTACCCAGAAGGGGGTGGGTTAGGGTTGATTTCACTCTACAGTATTTTTAGTCGACCAATGAGGAACATGTGTACCAAGTTGCATGAAGTGATGCTGGAGCATTACACACACACACACACACACATACATTGACTTTTATATACTGTATATAGATTAGCCTTTGAAAGCTGATTGAATATAAACCTTTAAGTTCAGTTCACAGTTTGTATTTAGCGTTAGCTTTGTCCATCTTGTATTATTAATTCACTAGCCGTGCTACCTGTTGAAGACACATAATAGAATGATTTTTAAATATTTGCCATCTCTTGTCCTATGTGTTCCTTCACTGCCGTTCCTCTGTATTCACGTCTGTCAGAATATCACTTCAGCAGAGCTCCCTCTCTCAAGTGTGTTCTCAGACTGTCATTATTTTTTAAGGCATCAACCTTCAAGAGTGTCCTGTGCTTAAAGGGCTGTAACACTCAATGATTGGTGGTGCACAGCTGAAGATAATATTGGATAGGGAAGGTCTATGCTGTATCTTGGAACTGCTCTTAGTATCTTAGAACTTCTGTATCTTCAACTCTACCCTGACCCTTTTAGTAAGCTCTAGCAAATCTTTGAAAATTAATCTATCTTACAGAATGGACCTTGTTGTTATTGTTTGACCATCCATCAACGAGCTGTTCTTAGTTTCTTTACTGACTTGACCTTATGATTTACTGTCAATGAACACAGAACCATCATGATGGTGAAGCCAGTAACAATGCTTACCTTTAGTGATGAGTATAACAAATCAGGCAAAATTAAATTCAGAATGAAACTCAGTGTTTCACTTTGCAAAAAAATTTGCGAAACAAGTTATTTACACAAAGTGGTGTTTAGTTCTGTCTGGAAGAATTTATATGTGTAAATTTTGCATATTTCTTTGTGTTATTTAGTACTTAAATAAAGATCTGTAGTAAAATAAAATCATCGGTAGTATCGTTAGCGATAGTAGGGAGCAGGTTGAAGAGACCCTGGAGAGGTGGAGAAATGCTCTAGAGAGGACAGGAATGAAGGTCAGTAGGAACAAGACAGAATACATGTGTGTAAATGAAAGGGTGGTCAGTGGAATGGTGAGGATGCAGGGAGTAGAGTTGGTGAAGGTGGATGAGTTTAAATACTTGAACTGAGTATTTGGGGATTGTGGAAAAGAGGTGAAAACGAGAGTGCAGGCAGGGTGGAATGGGTGGAAAAGAGTGTCAGGAGTGATTTGTGACAGACGGGTATCAGCAAGAGTGAAAGGGAAGGTCTACAGGACGGTAGGTCTACAGGACTCCCTACAGATTTTATTATTTATTTATTTATTTATTTTTTTCTCCAGCCGTCTGGAGTTTTTTTTGTTTTTTCTGTCCCCCCTGGCCATTGAACCTTACTCTTATTCGATGTTAATGTTGATTTATTTTGTTTTATAATTGTCTTTCATTTTTCTATTCTTTAATATGTAAAGCACTTTGAACTACTGTTTGTATGAAAATGTGCTATATAAATAAATGTTGTTGTTGTTGTTGTTGTTGTAGTGAGACCAGCTATGTTATATGGGTTGGAGACGGTGGCACTGACCAGAAAGCAGAAGACAGAGCTGGAGGTGGCAGAGTTAAAGATGCCAAGATTTGCATTGGGTGTGATGAGGATGGACAGGATTAGATATTAGTACATTAGAGGGTCAGCTCAAGTTGGATGGTTGGGAGACAAAGTCAGATTGCGTTGGTTTGGACATGTGCAGAGGAGAGATGCTGGGTATATTGGGAGAAGGATGCTAAGGATAGAGCTGCCAGAGAAGAGGAAAAGAGGAAGGCCTAAGAGAAGGTTTATGGCTGTGGTGAGAGAGGACATGCAGGTGACGGATGTAACAGAACAAGATGCAGAGGACAAAAGATATGGAAGAAGATGATCCACTGTGGCAACCCCTAACGGGAGCAGCCAAAAGAAGAAGAAGAAGAAGAAGAAGAAGAAGAAGAAGTAAAATAAAATCATCTGACTCATTTTCTGTCACATGTAGACATTTTGTTGACTGGCCAGAAATGCTCCAGCAATATGATTTTCTCTTTTCTGATTATGGTATTAACAATTTCAATCCTAAAGATACATCAAACATCTGGCAAAAAGTCTTGTAACTCCACAGTGACAGAAGAGTGCATATCTTCAACTTTTCTGGTGGAATCAAAAAAACATGTAAGGTGGTTTTCTTTGAGAAAATACAGTAAGGAGCACAACAGGGTTTTTTGCTTTGTCTTTGTGTTGAAATTAAGCAGCATGTCACATTTTTAAAAGGGGTGTGTGCTGTACTCCTCCACGGGGATGCGAACGAGAGGCATAAATAGAATTGATTTTAATGATGTGTGATAGATTACGTACATTATAGAAGAACACAGGTAAACACAGGAGAGTCAACAAAGTTTAGGAATCAATATTTGTTGTTTTACATCCCAAAAAACCGTTAACACTGGCGATAAAAAATTTTGTGCCAGTGCTCCAAACCTATGCAATTCAAAACTTTCCTGTTTCACTCATCACTACCTCTAGTCTTTGTCAGTTGGAGGTCAACCTTTGTGACAAATTTGTGGAAATTCAGAATATGCAATAGTGTTACAATTTCCATTTTCTGATTGTGTATGAACAGATATTACTTGCAGTAAGAAGAGTAAAAAAGTCAAATGAAAGGGTCTTGCTTCACTTCTTTAAATAAGAATACAAAATAAAGAATCAGCTGTTCATTTATCTGCTTCTCCATGACTCACCTTGACCAGAGTTGAGACAGGGTTGACAGTTCGGAGGTTTTTAAGAATTGACTGCGTCAGGCTGGAAACACTAAGTCCAATTGCCCAGGAAGTGTATCCCTTGAGTTTGATCACTTCGTAAGCACTGGAAAACAGAACACACATTAAAAAAATACAAAATGCAAATGAAATGTAGAAAAATCCTGCGGACTTTATTTTGGACCAGAAATTATGAAACTCTGCTGTTAGTTAGCACTATGATTGTCAGCAGACAGCTTTGGACTTTAAATCGTTTTCTCTGCAGATTTAGTTAGTTTGTTTCTGCTGATAAAAAAAAAAATTATAAAAGACACTGTTGCTTTGATGTTGTTTACTGCTTAACGTACTATACTTATTCGTTTTAATAATTCACTTTATTTACAAGTGATTACTCCCTAATGAGTTTCTAGTCCCTTTTAAAAAGTGACAGTAACACAGAAGGCAGCGGCTAAGATTATCTCTCTATTCAGAGTCATTAACACCTAAGCACATCAACCTGCTGCTTTCTAAAAAGTGTTCATCCTCCATAATGAAGTGCTGTGAAAAGGGAAATCTGCAAACACATTAAACATCAGATACTGAAACCTAGTGAAAATGTCTCCACATCTGTTTGCACCACATTTCCATTAGCACAAGCAGCCCATTGGACATTGTATCTGGAGTAATTCCAGGGATTTTGATCACTGGCCAGGCTATCCTGTTGGCCAAGGGGCTTTTCCACCCATTTAAAAGTTCAAATATTCTATTTATATTCATTCCCTCAAAATTAAATAGACATACTCAGTCTTGCATTAAAATAAACAGTCAAACAAAGGAAAACAGTAAAATATCAGATAGATCAGACTGTATTGCATTTAAAAACTACAATTACTGACTAACACAAACAACATTATTTCCATTTTCTGTACTTTTGGCAAATATAAAGCTGTTACCTTATTTGACTTTCTTAAGTAAAAACGTTAGCGCATTGTAAATTATAAGATGTAGTACTGGTCTTGTAACAGATCCCGGAAGGACCCAACTAACCTATGTGAAGCATTCTCCTCCTGTCTGTGCTACTTATCTCTGTCATATTAACTTACTACTTGAAATTAAGTTTCTTAAAATACTTCATATATCTAAACTCTGTGCTGCTAATGTATTTTTGACTATTGTCTCCCTGATGTTACATTGCCATGTGTAGGTGCTTAAGTGTCATCTTCAGGGCTCACAGCAAACAGGTAATGCCATTTCGGGACACGAGGTGGCGCTGTTGCTAATTGTTCTGTCTCTTCCTCCCACAGCCACCAGGTGAGGACACATGACATATACAAGGAAGACTCCGCCCCTTTTTTCTCCCAGCTTTATAAAAGTTGATCGACCATGGAAGGATGCGTCATTTCTTGGACTCGAACCCATGAGGATGGAGCTTCCAATTACTGCTCTAATACCGAGGCACATTAAAGAGGTGGCATTAAGTGGAAGCCAGAGATGGCATTTTTGTTTTTTTCACATTTATTTAGAGCCATCGTGCTCTTGTTTATTTAAGTTCAAGAATATATTGGGGTTGCTCTGTTGGCTCCCCAACTCTTCCCTGGTTACATGGGCAATTACAACATAAAGAGGCAAGGTCTACAATGACAAGCATCCATTTTACCTTGGTTTGAATTAAGTACATGTTATCACAATCATCCATAGTATAAAACTGTACTATGGAAGAAAATGTTTTTTTTTGTCTTTATGAATGCTGCTGCTTTGCATAAACGTATTAGATTATTATAAAATGATTACATAGAATCTATAGTGGGCTGGCGCCCTGCCCGGGGATTTGTTCTTGCCTTGCACCCTGTGTTGGCTGGGATTGGCTCCAGCAGACCCCCGTGACCCTGGGTTAGGATATAGCGGGTTGGAGAATGACTGACTGACTGACTGACTGATTACATAGAATTTTAAAGAATATAAAAAGGAATAATACAATACAATACAGTTTATTTTTGTATAGCCCAAAATCACACAAGAAGTGCCACAATGGGCTTTAACAGGCCCTGCCTCTTGACAGCCCCCCCAGCCTTGACTCTCTAAGAAGACAAGGAAAAACCCCCAAAAAAACCCTTGTAGGGAAAAAATGGAAGAAACCTTGGGAAAGGCAGTTCAAAGAGAGACCCCGTTTCCAGGTAGGTTGGGTGTGCAGTGGGCGTCAAAAAGAAGGGGGTCAATACAATACAATACACAGAACAGAACAAATTCTTAATACAGCATAATAATAAAAATTTTAGAAGCACGGAGCAGAATTTAACAGTAGATGATATCACATAATAAGATTTGGATATTTTTAGAGTCCTGGAGACCTCATCCATCAAGCTGCCTCCCCATTTGGCCATTCCACAGCTGAAACGTTGCTCGGCCAGCCAATCTGATGAAAGGACCCCTTATCCGATGAAAGGACCCCAACAAAGGTTTAAAATATTGAGAGAGGAAAAAGCAATGTCTGAAAACAGCTACAGAATGGTGTACCTCAGCTAAGAGCCATCACATCCAACGTGAACTCTGCTGTAGACATTCAGTTTTAATCACCCAAGATGCTTGATTGCAGCAGTAGTTCTTCAAAAGAAAATCTGTGATATTCATATGGCATCTGGCATACAAAGGTCTATTACAAGAGTTCCCAAACTTTATTTGGCCGCAGACCCCTTTACCAAAAACTTTTAAAACTGTCGACCCCCTAGTCACATGCAACTTTTTTTCATGTCCGCACTTGCTTTGATACATTCGATAAGGCAATGCACAGACATGTTTGTGCTACATGTACTGTATTTTCATGCATTCTTACGTGTGACTCTTTTAATGACACATTTTACCTTTTCGTTCGCAAGTTTGGTATGTAATGTGTTTTTATCAAAAAAGTGTTTTTTTGAATTATTTTGCTTCTTAATTAGGTACCTATTCAAATCATAGATATTTTGAAGTAACACACAAATAGCAGTAGTAAGGGGGTCTATTTTTGCTGTTGTTGACCCCCAAATTTTTTTATTGAAACTATCGACCCCTAGAAAGTTCATATCGATGCCAGGGGGTCAATATCGACCACTTTGGGAACTCTTGGTCTATTACAACTCTCTGGCCATTCACCCTAAAATGTACACTGTATTAAAAATGGCCTGCACCAATGATTAGCCGTAGAGTGGAGTTGGGGTGAAAGCTGAATGATAGAGATACTTCATTCTTCAGCAAATGTTGGGGATTGTAGTATGTGAATGGTGTGTTAGGCGGATAGGCATCCTGGCCAGCAAGGGAGGCTACAATGGAAGGCCAGGGGGTGTCTACCTCCCAAAGTCATATTCTCCCTATGTTCACACATTGGCAGCATCCCACTGATGGGACATCCATAGGAATATACGATACAATACAATTTATTTTTGTATAGCCCAAAATCACACAAGAAGTGTCACAATGGGCTTTAACAGGCCCTGCCTCTTGACAGCCCCCAGCCTTGACTCTCTAAGAAGACAAGGAAAAACCCCCAAAAAAACCCTTGTAGGGAAAAAATGGAAGAAACCTTGGGAAAGGCAGTTCAAAGAGGGACCCCTTTCCAGGTAGGTTGGGCGTGCAGTGGGTGTCAAAGAAAGGGGGTAAATACAATACAATACACAGAACAGAAGTAATCCTCAAAGAACAGAAATAATCCTCAATATTATTAATAGAAAATCTGCAGGGCAGGCTGGGAATTGCAGACCCATGGGACAGCCCTGTTGGGGTTCTTGGGTGCCGCCAGGGGGAGCTGCAAGAGATCATTATAACCTCTTTAAAGAACTTTGGCCTGACCTGGAAGTGCTTACACTATGCAGTAGCACTGAACGTTCTCCCGGGTCTGGCACAAAATAAACTGAGTTTCCTGCAAGGGCAGTCAGAGTTGCAAGGAGTGAGGATGAGGCTTCAAGTGTAGTGCAGAAGGAGGAAAGAGATTTATTGTTGTGTTGTATTACTCCAGAAGATAATTTGGAAAATGGTGGAGGTATTGTAAATAAATAAGATCTTGTGTTTGAACCCAGGAATCTGTTGTGTAGTTGGGTCTGGGAGGTTTTGGCACTGCTATACCCCTTGGTGGTCACAAGTAGTAGTAATAAAAAATGTTAAACTCAGGTGTTAAAAGCATTATAAGACAATCCAGGATGTGTATGTTAAACTGCGAGTTCTTTTCTTTTGATTATTTTTACTTGAACTTTTGATCCCTTTAAAATTAACCAGTTTTAAACACTGAAAGAGGAAATGTTAGTAGCTGCAGAAAACAGGCTGGCAAAGAAAACCTTTTGTAAGGGACGGCCAGTAGCTTTACCCAACTGGGACGCCTGTAAGATGGAAGGACTGGAGGAGAGAGCATACACAGGGCATTATGTCCCCCGGAGCACTAGGTGACAACCCCCTTGGGTTGCAGCAGTGCCTCAAATTCCCACAGGACAACATGGGACATGGAGTTCTTCAACTCAGCCCTATTGGGTTCCATAGCAGGGGGCGCCCTATTCATGGGGTTTTCATCTCACCCACAGTGCTTTCAGACCACGTGTGCAGAAAACTGGAAGTATTCATGGGTGGGAGAACAAATTTGCTGCCTGTCTCACATTGATGAGCCAGAGTCGGGTGGATGGTGAAAGAACCTTGCAAGGAGGAGTGATGAAGACGGTGACCAGTGAAAGAAGAAGAAAAGAGTGGTGGTATACAGTGCTTTATTATACTTGTGGCTGTTCTGGTGGGAAACACTTGTGAGAAGACTCTTTGTGCTTTTCTTGTGTCCAGAGCCTGCTTGTGTGTTGAGGAGCTGGAGTGCCCCCTGTTGTCCACACTTTCCACTATGTAATATCTGAGCACAGAAACCAAAATGCAAATACTCATCTGTGATTGGTCAGTAAACAGGAGTGAGATTTTTTTTCTGTTTTTTTTTTTATGTGTGCGGCATCCTGGATGCTAGAAAGAAATGGAAGAGTCAGCATCTAGAAGGGTGAAAAAGTCAAATTTGTCTTTTGAACGTTAAGGTCTTCTGTCCATGCCTTTGAGAACCACAACACTCTCTTTTAATGCAGGAATAGAACGCACTGTAAGAAGGAACTTTTGCTGGCAATTTGGATTTAGAGAAAGGTGAAAACTTTAAAGCAAAACTGTCATTTCTGCTAGATTTTTCATGTGCTTAAGAGCAAGACGCTTGAACTTTACATACGATGACATGGTCTATCAGATGACAGAGACAAGCTAGGTGTGTTCATCTTAGCTCTGACAAGCTTTGAAAAGTCACCAACCTCAAGCAGGAAGAAAGAGAAGCAGAACGATGTAAGAACTCAGTCAACAAATAGAGCCATGTGGTGAGATGTTTGAGCTGCAACAAGGCAACTGTAGAGATTGAATGACAACACACCCAATGCATTATTAGTGATAGCAGCAGAAAAATGCAGGTCGTATGGTGATTTGTCACATCCATTTGGCTTTTGCTTGTGCTTTTGGTACACTTAAGCATATGTTAAAGACTATAATCCTCTTTAATAAAACCCCTGTGTGCGTCCAGGTGTCCGTGTGTGTGTCTTTTGGTGAAGTGCGCATGCGTGAGGCTCGGTGCGACACGCACGACCGGCATTGTGGATGCACACACACTGGAAGCTGGGCACACAGTGAATGGTGTAGCCGCGGCCGCACATGATAAGCAAATAAAGGACAGCATTGCTGGGGAGAGTGCTGATTGGGTAGTTGCGGCCGCGCACGTAAAATCCATTGTTGGGGAGACGCCACACATACTGCACCGTGCATGTTTACTAACTATCTACTAACAACATGCCACCCAAAAAGAAAAGGACACGTCAAGTAGGACAAAGGACACAGACACTCAAATCGTATATAAGCAACATCTCCTGGAAGAACGGTCAGCTCAGCAAGTAAACATCAACAAAAGAAAGGCTGAAAGACAAAGAAAAATACGAGCAAATAGATCTATTGTAAAAAAGAAAATGAGCGTCAGAATATTCCCCGTATTGATTTGGCTCTATCCTCTACTAATTTACCCTTTACCATAAGAAGGCGACAATTTCGAGTGACATTAGCCTTTGCCATAACAATTAATAAAGCTCAAGGGCAAACCTTAGAAAAAGTTGCCATTTACTTGCCAGAACCAGTATTGAGCCACGGTCAGTTATATGTTGCAAATATATAAGTTAGAAGTTTTACAGATGTTGTTGTCAACGTTGTAGATGGTCCTGAACAAGAATGTTTACAAAAAATGTTGTCTATAATGAAATTTTATTGAAAAATTAAAAAAAATAAAAACATTTTCCTAAATATCTTCTTCAGATATTGTGTATTACAGATTGTTATAAAGTTTTACACTAAGGCAATATTAATTATACTTACTGTATTGTCATATACAGTATTTTATATACAGTCATATACAATATTTTATTTTTAATATTTTACTTTAGGCTTCTTGCAAAAATATTTTTAACAAAAATATGCCATTTAATATAGACTGTTCCTAATAATGTTTATGCACTACTGTTCTAGCGCCCGTTATTGTAACGGGCTTAATGTCTAGTTAAAGAATAAAGCATTTTAATCTGCCCTCTGTTTGCCCTATTGCTCTTTCATGGGGTATAGAGACTAGGAGAAGACACTCTTCAATATGGAGAATGAGGCACAGCAGCAGTTATTTGTGGCTGAAGAATAGGCCATAGTGCCAAATGTAGTTGTACTGGGGCTGTGGATTATGTCTCTTTCCAGGACGGGTGAGTGCAAGAATAAGAAAACAAGAGTTGGTGTGGAGGACATATGTAAGGTGGTAAAAAAAGAATGCATGTTTTAGGATAAGAATACACTAAAACCCTTTTCACGATCAAACACTCTTTAGAGACAGAAAATAAATGATTGGGGTTTCAGTTTTGGAGAACTGATCCTACCTTGAAGGAAACCTTTATTTGTTTATTAAACTTGTTGAAGTTCCTTTTTTTTGGCTTTCAACCGGATAGGCACTAGCGTTCTTAATCGTGAAATGCATGAAGCTGGTTTGATAATGAAAGGGCAGATGAAAGAATAACCACAAATAGGTATACATGTGATTTTTATAAATGTTTGGGCCCTGAATTAAAAAAAAAAAAAAATTTCTCCATCGTGTAACATTTTTTTCACAAAACATATTTCTGTGTATCTTACTAGGTTAGTAGTCATGGCATATTAAATTCTCAGGTTTTGTCTGTTAGTGGGACAGCAGAGCCAAGAATTGACATTGGGAGGCAAAAGGAATGGTCAGCTGGAAAAAAGCTACACCTTGGTGCAAAAAAGTGCAGTTACCCCCGCTTCATATTAGGTTTGGTTTAGTGAAGCAGTCGGTGAAAGTCCTATCAAAAGATGGAGCCTTTTTATATATTTGTGCCAAAAGTTTCCAGGTATCCAGGTATGATGGAGGCTAAACTGAAAAAGGGCATTTTTGCTGTCAGAAAACTGATTGCTGATACCAAATGTGATGGGGAGATGAATGACCTGAAATGAAAGGCTGGAGTATCATTCAAAGAAGTCATTTCTAAGTCTGTAGGCAACAATAAAGATCCAAATTGTAAAAAAAAATTGTGAAAATGTAAGTTAAGTTTAAGGAATTGATTTGCAATTTGAGGCTCAAAGTTCACTTTTTGGGTTCACATTTGGAATTTTTCCCGTTAAATCTTTGAGCGGTGAGTGAAGAGCAGGGTCAAAGATTCCTTCAGGATATCAATGTCATGGAGAGAAGGTAACAGGAATATCAGTAAGATGACAGACTTCTATAAGATGACTCATAGAGATGATCCAGAAAGAGATCACGATTGGCCACCAAATGAAAATTTTGGATTAAAAAAATAAACAGCAAGCCCTGCGATGGAGTGGTGCCCTGTCCAGGGTTTGTACTTGCCTTGTGCCCAATGCTGGCTGAGATAGGCTCCAGCAGCCCCAATGCAGCCCTGTTCAGGATTAAGTGGGTTAGAAAATGACTGACTGAACAAAGAAGTGACACTAGCTAGAAAAGTTATATACAAGACAGTGAATATGGTTTATGGATTTTTTTTTACGTATGTGTTAAAAATATTAGATTAACTAAATATTTTCATGTTAAATTGATTTAGAACAATAATGTATGCAATAATAAATTGTATAGTTTGTTAACTTTTAATTAAATTTCGTTCTCAGTTTTGACGCTAAATCTGAAATGGCAGAATAATCTGATGTTCATACTGTACTAGCTGTGTAAGGCCGTGCTGTAAAAAGTCCAGGGTCCTAGAAACTTTTGAAATTGTCAGAAAAAAACTGAAATGTAGAGATGTCGGGTAATTGAAAGGAACTACTCTGGGCATCTCTCTCCTAGGAGATTTCATTTTGCCGATGTGTTTTCTCGGTGGCGGAGCCCTTACCCCGACTCCACCTCTCACTTCCAGGTCGGGGAGACAGACACACACACACTTCCACATGTAGACGTTTATATATTAAGATTATTCATTGATGCAAATAAAATAACTTCATAATTGAAACAATTCTTTATGAGTTTAATTTTGCAGGCCTGTGCATTTTTTTAAATTTTGTATATTTTGGACAGTCAGCTTGTTGCTTAGAATATGCCATGTTATACAGCATAGGGGTTACAAGGGTTATCAAGGAAAAAGGATAAGAAATAAAAGACAGAAGTCCTGAAATAGGTGTTGTCACAGCCTTATACGTCACCTGCTCAAGTCCACCTGAAGTTATTCCTCTGCACATCCCAGATCAACCCTGAAAAAAACACCACCACCCTTCCCCACTATTTTGTCAACTCTGCAGTCTATGCCACAATACTATGAGCTGACTAAACAACATCACAAGGACCCACAACACCTTCTGTTGATCTTAAAACTGACAAATGCGTTATAAGGGCATTCTTGGTTTATTTCAAGCATTCTGAAGGCACCATAACACAATACTCTCTGGCAATCTCCTTCTTCTGCCCTCTAGTGTTTGCTGTGAGCATAACAGACATACAACCCTAACGACTGGTATACACATTCTCAAGTTTATACACAAACAGGTCCACTGTTTAAAGTGCTTGTTGTGTTCAGTTGTAGTTTCTGCCAGAATGCTAGGGGGAGTTCTTATAAAATGTGCTACCTGTTGAAGGGATAGCAAAGGAGTCTAGAATAAAAGTAAGTCTTCTTGTTTGGTGATTGTGCGTGCCTGCCGTAAAATAAGGGGAGTTAATGTTCTGAGTAATCCATGGCTGGCTAATTATTTCACCCTGCTCTGGACATAACAGTGCCATCTTTATATATAATATTACAGCTTACAGTATTTGCAAACCAACAAAACACATTATGTTATACAGGACACAGCTATGTGGTATAAATAGGATGTAATCAAATTCTGAAACAAACCTTTTTCCGAATATCTATAAGTTATCGCCCAATAAAACAGAAACCTGGAAATTTCCGCATGTCTAATTAAGCTTGGAGTTCAAATAAAGGCAGCAGTGTTTCTGTTTAAGAAACTGTTAGGAACAAAAACCAGCAGCCAGTGTTCTTTAATTTTTTAAGCTCCGTTTCTAGACAATATTTTTGCACACATTTAATCTGAAATCAAAACAACAATGAGTCCAGCAACAGTACTTTACCCCTGCACAGTTGTTTTAATAATTGCTGATTTGGTGAACCACAGCTCTAAATGTTGTTCAGGTGTTTTAGTATATCATTGAAGCTGAACCATCTGAATGTGACATAAACAGCTGGCATCTTCATTTGTGCCTCAGCTGCAAATGAGATTTTGTAGCTCTGGATGTTATGTGCTCAAGAGAAACACTTCAGAGCAGGGCTTCTCAAACTCGGTCATGGGGACCCACTGTGCCTGCAGGTTTTAGCTCCAAGCAGCTTCTGTTTTTTAATTGGACTCCTGGGCTAATTAAGTGAACTGGTATTTCCCAGGTTCTGAGGTTCTGTGTTGTGGGAACAATAGAGAAATTAGAAAACTAAGTTTGGTAATATTTATATAGTGGTCTATGGCCGGCTTGTCATCCCGGCCAATAGCCCCAAGCCACCAAATGGAGCACTCCCTGCAGCATGGAGGTGCCTTGGATACCAGCAGGGAATCATGGACAATGGTGTTTTCCTCTACAGCCCTGCTGGATACCACAGGGGCCAACAGAGGACACATGTGCCCTCTATAAACCGGAAGTACGTCATAGGCAAAGCGACAACGGAAGTGATGTACTTCCAGGATGAAGAAGAGGATTTTTATCTGACCCGGAAGTGATAAGGAGTCACATGGACTGAAGGATGAGAAACACTTTTGGGTCAGGGACTATAAAAGACTCTGAGGAACACCAGAGTGTTGAGCTGAGCTGGTTGGAAGGGTGGCAACGTGTCTGGGAGTGGTGGATTGTGCATTATTATTGATTATTGTGGTGTATTTAATGAGTATTGTGGAGAGAAGGGTGCTTTGTGCACTGTATAGTCTGAATAAAATTAATTATTGGACTTTTACCTGGTGTCTGACGTATTGTCCGAGAGTGCAAGAGGACGAGAGTGCCCTCTATCTGTCACAATATATATATATATATATATATATATATATATTGTAAGATATGGCCGACCATGTACCCGCCAATACCCCAAGCCGCCAGGTGGAGCCCTCCTTGCAGCATGGAGGTCCCCAGAAGACCAGCAGGGCATTATGGACCATGTAGTTTTGTGCACCGCCCTGCTGGATGCCATGGGGCCACGAGAGGGAGCTGCAGGGAGGACGAAGAATTCTTCATGCCCTATGACCCGGAAGTTCGTCATAGGAAGAGCGACGGCTTCGGGTGAGAAACATTATTTACCCTGACCCGGAAGGAATAAGGACTTGTGGACTGTTGGGAAGGAACACCTCCGGGTCAGGGAATATAAAAGGACTGTGGGGCTCCCAGGCGATGAGCTGAGTTGGGAGGCAGGGTGGCTAAGCGTCTGGGAGTGGAGGATTGTTCATTGTTATTGGAGAATTGTGGAGAGGGCGTGCTTTGTGCACAATTATTATTATAATAAATAATTATTGGACTTTTATCTGGTGTCTGACGTGGTGTCCGAGGGTACAAGGGTGCGAGAAGCATCTTATTCTGTTACAATTGGCGTAGCTCGGCAGGATTCTCTGGCCGTCAGTTTGGCAGAGGACCTGTATTTAAAAATTTTATTGTGGACAGAATACCCGGAAGACAGCGTCCACGACACACATAGGAAAAATCGCCAGAAACCTCACCTTTATCAAGTCCATCATGGGAAGAAGAAGACAAAGCAGGCGCCAGCAACAGCGGAGGTCTAGCGCTTCGACATTGCTTACGCTCAAGAGGAGCCATGGAGCAGCTACGATTTGGAGAGATTTCGGAGGAAGGCGTCTCCGGCGAGGTATGTGCTGGGAATGTACTTTACAATCTTTTAATTTAACACATGATGTCCCATGTACATACCTCCCAGATGTCCATCCGAAGGCTCTGCGGAGGCAGAAGACAAACCAGCGATGGCGCTCTCATTCAGGCAAGCGAGCAACCCGAAGGACTTCCGCATTACGGGTGCGGCAGGGACACGTGACCTACCACAAGGATTCCAGGAAGGTGGCGTTCCATGTTCAGCTGTTTGTGGCTTCACCCAAGAAAAGACGGACTTGGTTTTTCGAAGGGAAAGGGAGATGAGCGAGCACCGCTCTCCCTACAAAAAGTAAGGAGGTCCGGAAATGACTGATCGGTCTGTCGACAAATTGATGCAGACGGATTGCAGTCAGCCAAAAGCGGCACCGCGGTCCTCCAAAAGAACTCCAAATCCCAGGCTCCCTTGCGGGACCTGTCTGAGCGCGATGCCAGGAGCGGCCGTGTTTATTGGCTCCCACCGGAGGGTAAGGCTAATGATGGCTCGAGCATGCCTCCGGGTGAATTAAGTAACTTTTGGGCGTGCACGAGCTGGAAAAGTTGCTTCAGCCCGTGCACAAATTTTTACAGGTGGTGGAGACAATAAAGAAGATCACTGGGGATCTGGGAGCAGCGGCGGCGCCTTTAAGGAGGGTGGATGAATTCCTACGGCGATTTGGTCAGGAGTCTCCCATTATGATTGATTTGGCGGTACAGGTGAGTTTTACGGTACCGTACAGAATAAGGGACACAGAGTGGCGGGCCCTTGGTTAATTAGTAGCGGGTGCCAAGTCACTCACGAGCCCTACAAACGAGTGTGGTGTGATGACAGAAGGGCGGTGGAAGCACTGATCGTACCAGAGCAGCTGAAAAGTGCTGTCTCTCGGGCGAGCGCGGTGCTGAAGACGCCGCCTCTGGTTTCTTTAAAGTCAACGGGCATGCAAACAGCAAAGAGGCTCTCTTTCTCTAATAGAGAGACTCAAGCTGTCGCCGACAAGTAAGCAGGAGATCCCGAAATACACCGTGGGTCTCCTGACAAGGTGGGAAAAAGGGGAGAGCAGCGAGGCGGCCAGAAAACCCTCCTTGGCGGGGGAAAGGGTGGAGCTGACCGAGTTCCCGAGATGTTTCAGGTCTCGGGAAAAGAGCCAACCAGGAGGACTTATCGGTGCTACAATTGCCAGCGACGGGTCACGAGTGGCGCCAATGTCCCCGGGGAGACAGGAGGTACACCGTCCCCCCAAGGTTTGCTCGAGGACAGGGACAACGCAGTCAGATCCCGGATGACGCGTCCTCTTGGAGGAAGACTTCCCTCTCGGGGCAGGCCGCTCCGAATCTTTATAATTAAATGCTGGGGGTACTGTAAGATATGGCCGGCCATGTACCCGGCCAATACCCCCAAGCCGCCAGGTGGAGCCCTCCTTGCAGCATGGAGGTCCCCAGAAGACCAGCAGGGCATTATGGACCATGTAGTTTTTGTGCACCGCCCTGCTGGATGCCATGGGGCCACGAGAGGGAGCTGCAGGGAGGACCGAAGAATTCTTCATGCCCTATGACCCGGAAGTTCGTCATAGGAAGAGCGACGGCTTCCGGGGTGAGAAACATTATTTACCCTGACCCGGAAGGAATAAGGACTTGTGGACTGTTGGGAAGGAACACCTCCGGGTCAGGGAATATAAAAGGACTGTGGGGGCTCCCAGACGATGAGCTGAGTTGGGAGGCAGGGTGGCTAAGCGTCTGGGAGTGGAGGATTGTTCATTGTTATTGGAGAATTGTGGAGAGGAGCGTGCTTTGTGCACAATTATTATTATAATAAATAATTATTGGACTTTTATCTGGTGTCTGACGTGGTGTCCGAGGGTACAAGGGTGCGAGCAAGCATCTTATTCTGTTACAATATATATATAAAGATGTACCAAGCAGTTATATGGGAATAATGTATTTTTTTTTTCTTTTTAGCTATATTTTCATCTTGATCTTCATTCTGCTTTTCCAGGGGTTCTATTTGTTTCATTAATCCATTATTTACTAATTAGTCAGTCTGACACTAAAGTACTTGCAGCTTTTGATTATTCAGTGTCGTTTGCCTGGGTGTCTGCTCTGCTCATTTTAATTGTCATTAATAAGATACAACGAAGAGGGAAAACTGCACAGAGAAAGGGAAAAATATAATGAAATCTACAAAGGAGAGTTATGCATTTAAATCTAATAGCAAAAGCAGAAATATTTCTAAAAGTCTTATAAATGTAAAAACCCTGCTGTTGTGTTTTTCTGAATGTAGAATAAGAGAAAAAAAAAATACCAACTAATTAAATGAGATTATTTTTTATCGATTACTTTCACTGATTAGGAATCGGGTTGAAACAAAAACCTGCAGCCACAGTGGGTCCCCAGGACTGAGTTTAGGAAACACTGCTCCAGGATAATGCCTCTTTTCACTTCAAAATCCCAAATGTGCATTTCGTCTATTCTTGTATAAAAGAATGTCTAACATGCAAATGATGGTCTAATAAACAAAAGAAAATGGATGAGCAGCATGGGCAAAATTAGAAGTCTGCCCACAGCTAGTTAGAGCAACTTCCTATTAACAGCACACAAGATGTCTCAGTTCAGATACAATACCTGTCCACAACTTTCTTGTGAATCTCCTTCCAACCATCTGGATCTTGTTGTTCCATCTCGGGATTGATAGACTGCAGATTGACTCCTGCAACATTTGCTCCACTCCATACTGGAACTGTTAACATAGAATAAAAAAGTCAAAAAGTCATGGACTGTGGTAAAGACATTTTTCTTTAGAGAAAACATTTCTAGAGAAAACATTGCTCTAAAGCTGGTTGCATTCTTGCTGAACATTTGAAAATTATATCAGTTTTCATACTATAGGTTCTTCTACATTCATCTTCTAGACCTATATTGCCATTAAAAGGCTAATGCTTTAGGAAAATTAAGGGACAATGTTACCTGCTGCACATGAACCAAAAAGTACATTGAAAACTGTTTGTGCCAGACAGGTGGTCTCTGAATTATGTGTTCTCAAGTAACCATTTCTTTTAGCGCAGTTCCATTTAAAGAGTTGAATATATGAAAGAGGACAGACAGATTTGTGTAGCTGGAACAACATTAAAAAATATTTATCATTGCTGCCAGCCAATCATCTATCATATTATTGATCATGTGCCTCTAGTGTAATGAAAATGGGTCCGTAATTTACAGATTAAAATTTTATAAAGGATGTGGATGGGAACAATCATTCCAGTTTTTCTTTGAATAATTTGTGGTGCAAAGCTGCAAATCAGAAAGAAAAGACATTGTCATATAGTCCCTCAACTTGCAGGGAAATCTTGGGGGTTGTTGGCAGCAGTCACATCCAAGTCCTGCCACCGTAAAAATTTCATGCAGTTCCGAAATGGTAGACAGAACTCCTTTCTTTTCTACGCAGGATTAACTCACTTTATGAAGGGGAAGGGGAAAAGCCTTCGGGGGCCTCATCCCCAGAAGAGTCAAAGGGATCAGGCCTGTTGGGGATCGGAATTGGTGTGGTGCTCAAACATCGGCCAGCACTCGGGTCCCAATTTGAGGCAGTCCATCCGGGTAGGTGCATGTAACGTCTTGTTTTTCCTGCATGATGATCATCTTCCTCTTCTGTCGGAGAAGCTTCATAAACTCTGCATTTCAGTGGTGGCACTCACTGAGATGCACAGACCTGGAACTGAGCAGATCTCTGTAGGTGGATACACCTTTTATTGGTCTGGTCACTCTGATGGCTGTCATGCTCAGGGAGTAACTGTTGCTGTGGTAGATCACCTGCTTCTGATAGTAGGACTCGGTACTCCAATACTGGTGGTACGGTGAAGGAGACTGATCACATCCTTGAAGGTTCCTATAGAACTGCAGGGTCTACAGAAGTGCCCAGGTTGTGAATTCTGACCACAGACATGTTGTTGCTACTCTGAAGACCCAGCTTAGGTCCAGTAAGCTACCACCTACTAGGAGTATGAGGCTGGACCTGGTCAGACTCAAAGATCAGACTGTTTTTAATGAATTTGACCTGATCTATAGTAGATTGGAAAACTGCTTAATGATTGGAATGATTAAACAAAAATTGAAACAGAAGCACACAGTCAGTGGGCTAACAGTAAGGCAGGACTGTGGGGCTGAAATTATTATTTTCACTTTTTTGTAGTATGGATCGTTATGGTCTAAAAAAATTTGTCATTGAGTTTTTGACAGCTATAATCATCCTTTAGGCATCAATTGGCACAGTTTGACCATTTTCAGTGTGTGTGTGTATATCTGTAGCATGCTTAACACTGGACAACAAAATATTTGCCTCCTGAACACTTTTGGCCTGCTGATCATAAAAATCCCATTTGTTCAGCATTATGACGATAATGTAGGAGTCGAGGTATGCTTGAAAGAATTGGCAGCTATGCTTGTGGAATTATGAACTGCAAAATATACATTTGAAGTAAACTGTGTGTTTTACACTCCATCAAAAGGGTTGTCGTTAAGAAATCTAATAATGAAGAGCCACAGTAGATGCAGACTTCAGTACTCAAAACATCAGCAAATATGCCAAACTACACCAGTACAAGCACAGATGAGGCTGCACAACATCCACCTTCTGACTGGCATTTCTAAATGAATAACTAATGTGGCGAGCGGCTGGTGGCGGTACCCAGCTGGGACGCCTAGAAGGACCGGGAGAGGGACTATGTCTCCTCCGGACCACAAGAGGGAAGCCGCCTTGGTTGGTATGGGGGCCACGGGAACAGAGCATAGAAGCTCAACCCTATAGGGGCCCGTGGTCACCACCATGGGGCGCCTGGATGCTTGAAAAGACCTGGACATCAGCACTTCCGCCACACCAGGAACTGCCGCCAGAAGCTCATCAGGAGGCACCTGGCGCACGGCCAAGTGAACATAAAAAGGGCCGCCTCCCTCCATTCAGTAGCTGGAGTCGGGTGGGACGTAGCTTGGAGGAGAGGAGTGGAGGCGGTGAAGAGAGAGGCATTGTGAGAGGCCTGGACTTGAGGGTGCTTGGTGCTGGGGCACTGGGTTGTGCGCACTTGTAAATAGAAGACTATGTACAACAGACATGTGTTTGGATTTGAACCATCGGTGTCTACCTGTCTGTGTCTGGGCTGTTTCCCACACTAAATAAATTTAACATTACTGTCTAAACAGAAATGCAAAAATACCAAGACAAAATAGCTGCAGGGCTTTAACACATTGTATATATCGAAAGACCACAATTCTTGTCTAAAATCTATTTACTGTTGTTATGTTATATAGTATTGAAATAGTTATTATGGCAGAAAGATGTCATAGCAAACAAAAGCACCTCTCAAACATGTGGAGTCCTGTAGCTGTGGTGGTCTATGTGTCTGTCTGTCTGTCTCCCTGTCACAGCACTCATTATACGACATGCAAATTAATTATAAAACGTCAGTTACCTTGTGCTACTGAGCTTCTGAATAGTTAACAGCAATTTTAGCAGTTTGTTTTCTCTCAGTGTCAAGTCTTGAATTGCCGGTGGTGGTTTTAATACATGGACTGAAGAGATTTTGGGGTGGGTGTTTTAGGAAGAAGCCTAAAGCCTTTGCAGCTCAGGATTTCGCCGCTATTCATTCCACACTTTCTAACGAGTTGTTCCCAGACGTGTACACTCGTTTGAGAATCACGTGTGGCCAATATGGCGGTGTGTAGCATAACACAATATTTTATTATTACTAACTACGCAGATCTCTGTTATTTGGTAAGGGTGTGCTTGTTAGTTTCTTTAAAGATTAATGAATCTTAACTCTTTCTGTGAAATACTGGATTGATTGTATTTTTTATTAGTATTTTTAATTTTTAAATTAAGAGTTTTTAATTATTTATTTTTATAACTGTCTGTTTGTTACAGTGTAAAACGTTTCATATATACAGTATTTTTTAAATAATTTTTAAAAATCTTTTCCAGTCAAAGCAGTAAAAAAAGACTGTGCAAAAAGGAAGTAAACATGAAGTCTACAAGAGAACAAGCTCATTCACTTTGTGGAAGGCAGAATGCAGTAAAGGAGAGAAGAGAGAAAAAAAAAAGGGTGAAAAGGAAAAACTGAGTTATGGCGCAAACCACAACCAGCCCCTAACTAACTGGACCTCACAGCATCATGCAGTCAGTTTTAGAGTTGGAGAAGTTGCTTATCTGGAAAACAGAGTGATTATTGAATGAAGTCTACCAGATTGAAGAAATAGAAAGGCCAGGAGATTTCCAATGTGATGCTAATAGCAACTTAACTGCAATCGAAGCATTCATGAGAAGTGCTCCATGGGAGAGGGAAAGGGAAAGTTATGAAAGAGAAGACAGGACCAAGAAGAGGAGGAGGAGGAGGACTTGTGGAGACAACGAGATGGGGAAGGAAATTATCATAAATTGGGATTTAGCCATATAACACAATAAGGTAGCGCCAAAAAGACAGTCCTGGAACATGTGGAAGAAGAGAGTTGAAAGGGTGCAAAGATCACAAAGAATGAAACCCACAATGTTCTCCAGGAATACAAACAATACATTAAGTGTGTAAAATAATTTTTAATCATTAACCCTTAAAACGCCACATACCTGGGCGTTAATGCACCCCCTGGACATCAAATACTTTTTTGCTGCACTTTTTAAGTAAATGAAACAATTCACAAAGAAAATGTGACATTTTAATGGAAAACATATTTTTTTTCATGCAAAGAGCATCACAATTACTACAACATTGATCATTTTACACATTGCCAATGAAATGTAAAAACGTTTAAAAAAACTACTGCAACAATCAATTAATATATGTACAAGGTGCAACTGACGCCATTGATGAAACTCAGTAAATCACTGAGCCAACTGCGCTTGAACTGGCTGCACGCAAGCACACAAAGATAACGCTGACACTGGCAGGCTAGTCTAGTGCAGCAGCTTAATCCCAGGGACAGTGAGACTGCAGTGCTGCAGGGGGCGGCAGTGGTCCGGAGCTGGCTGCTCAACGAATATACGGCAGTGAGTGATCAGCTTCGGCATGCTGGCAAATTACGTCGCCGAATATACTCGGTTCCTGCGTGCTGGCAAATTGTACTGCGACACGACTATTCGGTTGCAGCATTCAATGAATATACGTCACCGAATATACTCAGCTCTGGCGTGCTGGCAAATTGCACTGGAACCGACTTTAGCCGGTTGCGGCGTTCTACGAATGTACTTTGCCGAATATACTTGGCTCCGGCGTGCTGGCAAATTGCATTGGGAACCAACTATAGCTGGTTCCGGCGGTTTAAAGGTTAACTGTAAGTAATTAAAGGAACTGTGGCATCACCAAATAGAAGACATGAAGTTTCCTCGTAGTCATATCCCTGTGGTAAAGTGAGGACCATGGCTGTTTGTCATTTTAAATAAATAATCGCCGGAGTGGGCATGGTAGTGTGGTTGGAGCGGTTCCTGGGCCTAATACAGGCTTGGGCATTACCGAACTGAAGTGCACAGGAGCAGAATCGCCCGTGTCTGTAAATGATGCCGGGAGCTGCTAATCACCACACTTGTACCACGTCCCCATTATAAAAAGGAGGAGCGCGAGTGTGGGGGAAAAAAGAGAGAAGAAAAAAGAGAACAGAGGTTAAAAGTGAGAGAAGAAGGCAGGAGGCGAAGGAGCCAGTGCAGGATTGAACGAGTGAGCAGGCTCACAGTAGTAATGTCAGGTAGCTGGGAAGAGTGCCCTAGTGGAGTGATTGGCTGGCACTTGGAGGTGGATGGATTGAGTCACTGCTGAATTTTTCAGAGGAGCAAGAGTGATCAGGATCGAGGATGTGGGAGTCATGGGGGCCTGGAGGCAGAGTCCCAGTGTGAACACCCTGGTCGTTGGGGAACCCGAGTCTTGGTCTGGCGTGACGACTGTACGTAGCCAGGGGATGGAAGGCTACCTAACCAGTTTTTAAGGCAGCTGCACCTGCTGAAAGGAGTGACTCCTCTGCTGTCAGGCCTGAGACGGATAAGCAGAGGAGCCATCAGAGTAAAGGCGAAGGCACTGGGATTTTAAAAGAGGACTGCTTCCAGTCATTGGTTTTAACCTCGATTTTTTAACCTTCACTTTTGTTCCCCCTGTTTTTATGGATTATTTATTTATTGACGTTTTGAGAACTGCACTTTATTTGGAGAATATTTTGGCTTCGTTTTACATAAAAGCACTTTTGCACCTTTTAGGACCATCCCCTTGGTGTCAGGTTAAAGAGGCTCCCAAAAGAGATATGGGACCATGGAGCCAGAACCCGCACCATCACAATCCCATCAATCTGTGCTTTAATCTTGTGTTAACTTGCTGTTATCAGTTTATTTATAGACTTGGACCAAAGGCCATTGATGTACTACCAACAACTGTGATCAGATGATGGAGAAAGCCACATCACAGCATGACAACATTTTTGATATTGTTCCAGGAATGAAAGCTGCATGTCAGTATCAGGCTGTAGGATAGAAGATCATGTCTCCAAATACAGTGTCACATTTCAAACAATGCCAATAATAGCTGAAGCAGAAAATATCGCAGAAAAAGTACATTTCAAAATAGTACCAATACAGTATGTGGCCTCTTTGTTCTCTTAGAAATGGTAGGCCAAAATACTTTGCCTGATAACAGAAACTATGACTAAGACTTGTTTTTACTGTGGATTGTTAGTGTATTGGTATGGATCTATATGGCCATCAAGGTCTGAACCCTGATACGTGTAAAAGCTCTTACAGGCATGAAGAGGACATGCAAACTCCAGTCCATAACCAGGTTGGTAGTTGAAACCAGGTCTATAAAATCACAAAGCAGCAGCACTATCCACCTCTCTGCTATGTCAAAAAGTATAGTTAGAGGCTGTTACTGTTTTATGTCGACAAATCATTTATTATAGCCAATCTGAATGGCTGACACCAGGCTAATGAAACACATCTGTTCCCCCCACATACATAGATGAGAAATGCAGCACTCACCACTTGAATCTCCGTGTTCTCCAATGATATATCCATGAACACTAGTGGAGTTGATTTTTAGCTTCTCCCCCATTAGAAAGCGGAACCTGGCCGAGTCAAGGTTGGTGCCACTTCCCAGTACTCGATGACTGGGGAAGCCGCTCAGCTTCCAGGCCACATAGGTGAGAATGTCCACTGGAAAAAAAAAGTGTATCTATTAGGTATTCCTTTATAGTTATGCTTCTTTTCAGAGGCCTGTTTCATGGAATTCCACTATGTGTTATTAAAAAAAGATTCAAAATATACTATATCTTTTACAAAAGGGGCCAAAATTATTTTCTTTTTGGAAATGTACACAAAACATTGAGATGTAATTAAGTCGTGCTTGAAGCTCTACCAACGTACAAAGGCAAGAGATCATAAAGGCAGGGACATCTATGATTAGTAGAAGAAGCTTACTGGAACTAATCCCTAGGGCATTCCTAGGTAGCACTCAATGCCGGTCTTGTGGAGTGGGAAAAATAAACAAAACTAAAGAACAACAAGGAAATATCTCCGAAACGGTGACATCCTGCTAACAAAACTAGATCTTCAGCCTATGAAAGTTAATGTGAGTCCAGTTGACTATTGGCCACCAGAGTTTCTGAAGGTAAATCCTGGTTGGAATTTAAAAGCTGATGCCTGCCAACATAATGTTGAAACTAAGATTGGCAGGTGAAACTCACTGAGTGGAAGAGATGCCAATGTTTAAGAGATTGACAGAGAATGCTAGAAATTGTTGTTGGGGACATTTTAATAGTGGAAATATGGAAAAGTCAACTCAGCTAACAGAAATGAAGAGATGTGTTAAGTTTTAGTCCGTTCTCCTTAGCTTAGGTTTAGATTTCTTTTTTCTGTCTTTCTTGTTCACTTTTCAATATTGTTCATTGGTTTCAATCATGCATGTTAATATTGTTCTGTTTTTATTATATTTTTTCTGTTAATTTATTATTTGGATTCTATGTATGCAATTATATTCTATGTTCCCTGCATTTGGATCCACATGAGGCGGAACCGCACTTTCCTCGTCACTAAGGAACCACCACAGCCTTTAAAGTTAGGCTATGAAAGCAAATTCCCTGCGGTTCATTGAATGCGCTTTGAAGGAGTTATGGATCTCTTTTGCGAGAATTGCCATTTTATTGCTTTTCTTGGAATTTATTATTTTGTCTTTGTTGTTTCGATTTCTGGATTTTTGTTTTTGGACTTAGTTATTGTGAATTGCATTAAAAGCAAATCCTTTTTGCTTCTTTATTTTTTGTTAATAAATCCTCCTTTTATAAAGATTCTTTGCTTCCTATATTTTTACAAGCCATTGGTTTATGGTAATCCCCTCTCTTGTGAGACAGTTTGATATATTTTGGGACATTCTGCAAATTTTGTATTACTAAAGCCAAAACCGCTTAAAGTCTGGGCAATCTACAACCAACCTGTAGTTCTGGGATTCAGACTGTCTTAGAGTGTTGCCAAATTTGGCCAAACTGGTGAAGTGTCTGGTCTGCTTTGTGGCTTGCTTGTTAAGACCTCACAACATTTGCCAATTTTTGTGGTGCTATATCACAACAAAATAAAGTATGTGCTAGAGAGGCCCAGTGAGGCTATGAGGTTTGGTTTTAAATGTGTCTTTCCCTTTGCTACTTTGTATTCTACGCTAAAAAGGCCTACATGTGTAACCATCACTTATAGGTGATGCCACACAACACCAATGTTCCGATGGCATGTGTTTTAATATTATTGTTCAAGTTACACCATTGGTCACATTGTGCCTATGTGTAAATCTAGTGGTCACCAGCATCAGGAGATATGTGGAACTGATTTATGAAGGTGACTTCATGGAAGTCTAGCCTGTTTGAGTATTGCACCGGTCCAGATGTGTGATGATGAGCAGTTAATGGCAGATCTTACAATGGACATTTAGAGCACTATACTACCTAGGCAAGCTGTCAGGATGTTAGCTGCAATGCACAGAGGGCACCAAACAGCAAATGGCATTCTGCTCAACATGCCGGCCCAGAACTAATTTATTTCAAAACAAGAAAAGGAAACACGTAAACATGACATTTTCTGGCATATGATTAAGAATCCATCTATAATGCTAAATACAAACAAACTTAATTAACATCTGAAAACAAACTTTGCACAATTTGAATTGATAATGTGTTCCCAGAATTATCACCTCATAAATAAAGATGTAATGTTACCTGGATTTGAGACCACTAGGAGGATTGAGTTTGGACTGTACTTTGTCAAATTTGGAATAATGTTCTTAAAAACTTCCACATTCCTCTGCACAAGGTTCAGCCGACTCTCGCCTTCATTTTGACGAACACCGGCAGTTATAATGCACAACCGGGAATTAGCTGTATCTGAATAATCTGTAGAAGAAAAAAAGCAGTACATTAAGTGCTTCTTTTTAAATAAAGAAAGGAAAATAGGATGGATGGTAAGACTAGGAGTCAGAGCCTGCTTTAGTTCAGTTTTATAAATTATACATGAAAATGCCTGTGGAAAACAAAGAGTGTTCTTTAAGACATTCCTGTATATACGATCTTAGCACCAGCCTTCCATATAAGGGTGATGGATTTTACAAACTAAGGTTATTTACACTGTAAATTTACTGTTATTTACTGTATTAATAGTATATGGTAACTAGCTGTGCTACCCATCCAAGATGTGCTGAAATCTAAGTAATCAACGTTGGCATTGGCGTTAACATCTACAATGCATATATCTCTGTTATATGTCATTTGGTATGGGATTTGTAAAAGAATTGTTAATGTTTATCATGCGCCATCTATTGGAATGACAAATGCAATGCATTTTATTACTAAACTAGGGGGCTGCGTCCCCTGCTCGCTTCGCTCGCCCAGCCCCATGTTTGGTTTACCGGATAGGCGGAGTGGTGGCTCTGAGGCTAGGGATCTGCACTGGCAATTGGAAGGTTGCCGGTTCCATAAATTCCAATAGGGACTCTGCTCTGTTGGGCCCTTGAGTAAGGCCCTTAACCTGCAATTGCTGAGCGCTTTGAGTAATGAGAAAAGCGCTATATTAATGCAAAGAATTATATATATTATATATATATTATATGCATAAATGTATTAGATTATTACAAAATGATTACATAGAATCTACAGTGGGCTGGCACCCTGCCCAGGGATTTGTTCCTGCCTTGCTCCCTGTGTTGGCTGGGATTGGCTCCAGCAGACCCCCGTGACCCTGTGTTAGGATATAGCGGGTTGGAGAATGACTGACTGACTGACTGACTGATTACATAGAATTTTAAAGAATATAAAAAGGAATAATACAATACAATACAGTTTATTTTTGTATAGCCCAAAATCACACAAGAAGTGCCGCAATGGGCTTTAACAGGCCCTGCCTCTTGACAGCCCCCAGCTGAAAGGACCCCTTTCCAGGTAGGTTGGGCGTGCAGTGGGTGTCAAAAAGAAGGGGGTCAATACAATACATAGAACAGAACAGTAGTAATCCTCAATACAGTATAAAAACAAAAATTCTAGAAGTACGGAGTAAAATTTCACATTAGATGATATCACATAATATGATTTGGATTTGTTTTAAATCCTGCAGACCTCATTCATTAAGCTGCCTCCCACATTTGGCAATTCCAGATCTGAAATAGCGCTAATCGTATCAGTATACTGCTGCTGGATTATGTGAATTTCCCCTTGGGATTAATAAAGTATCTATCTATCTAATCCGATGAAAGCACCCCTCTTTCCCACGATTCCTGCGATCCTCCAATAAGGAATAACTTTACCTTTGGCAGGCAATATACAATTTAAAGAGATTATTTTCTTGGGAATTGTTACATATGCATTATTTTTACTTTAACTTTAAAATACTTGTCCTTTATTTCCAGCCCCGTGCGTGGTTACATCTCTTTCTTGCCAGACGTATAATGCTGCTCGTGTTGTGGATGCGGCTGAACGCACGCTAAGAATACGTGCTTGCGAACTGCCTCTTCTGCTTGTCGCATGTTGTTGTTTTAAGAGCTTGGAGCACAAGATGCTTGTCTGCCAAATGCAGTCTAACTACTGTTAGGTTAGATGTCTGTGGACTTGTTTTAAATGATGGCTCACTGCCTGGTCTCGCGTGACGTTGTAAAAACAATATTTGTCCTTTAATTCCGGCCCAGCGTGATTAAATTCTTTCTTGCAGGACGTATAACGCAGCTCATGTACTCGGAGTGGTTGGTGACAAGCGCTGCTGTCGCGCTGCCCTTCAATCTTTTTAAAGCATGATTAATTTCTTTTTTTTTTTTGCACTAATGTGATCTTTTATTCGTCAACGTTTCATTTATAGCATATTGTCCTTTATACGCTTTATATGCACTGAGACACCTGTATCTGTGTGTGCTGCTTCCCTTTACGCTACTGATTTTTTTTTTTGCCCATTCTCTTTCGTCTCGCGGTTCTTTTATTTGTCTTTCATGATCTTAGCGTGAACATCACATATCGTCTCCTAGTCATTCATTCCACAGGATTTTTTTTTATAATAGAGAGAAATGTTTGTGATGCACTATATTTGGAATGGAGAACACATAGCAACTGTACGGACACATAGACAGGAACAAAGACACTTGTCCTGCTATTATATGGGAGTAGAAGAACCATTGGTTTTTATTTAGAACGTGTGCACTTATTTGGACACACAAGTAAAAAAGAAAGAAAAAATTTAACTCCAACAACTGAAATATCAGCAATTTATACGCAGGCATCACCACTCAGTACTTGGTTGAACCACCATTCACAGTTATTACAGCGAGCAGTGTTTTTAGATAGGCCTCTATCAATTTTACACAACATGTAGAAGTGAGATTTGCTATTTCTCCTTGTAAAGTTACCCAAGCTGTGAAAGGTTGGCTGAGGTGTGGCGGTCGACAGCACAGGCGTCTGATGGGATAAGGTCAGGGCTCTGGCTGGGCCATTTATGGACATCAACTTTCTTCATTGTGAAGCCACTCTATTCTTGCTCTGGCAGTGTGCTTTATGTGATTGTCCATTCGAAAAATGAACCTCCTCTCCAGTTTAAGCCTTTTGGTAGCAGGTTTTTAATCAGAGTACTGGAAAAGCTGTGTGATTCCCAGCTAGAATTTTACGTTTAAAATAAACCCAAATGTGAGATTATAGTTGTACCTAGCAGTAGTATTACATTTTTTATAAGTTACACTCTTACAGTAGAAATGCCATTTATGTGGGTATTTATTGTGCTAGTTGCACAAATTTGAAATAAACCTCCTCAGTAATATGTTCATCCTCCTGCAGGCATTACAAATGGACATGGCAGTCTCCTGCATTATTCTGTACCCCATTTAATGTTTATCCATTGGTAATTCTTTCAACTTCCAAAGTCATTTGTAAAAATCTCCATATGTCTGTTCAGTAATTGTGGGCATTATGGTGTGCCTCAACCCCTAATAAAGCTGACAAGGTCAGAACATATGAAAAGATGGGCAATTATTTAACAAATAAAAAAGACAGGTAGTTAAAATAAGGAGAGAAACAATGTTTTACACAGAAGGGAAGTCAACAAAACATACAGCCACTTAAGCCCTGTATTAACAGGTTTTGTACCACTTTCAGTAAATGGGATGGTTCCTTCATTTACTAATTATTCCCTTTTTTTGACCCTTTCATCAGCGCATGTTTCATATCAAGAATTTGTTCTCTCGTTACTCTCCACTCAGGTGATAAAGTGGCTTTAAACGCTTTCCTTAGGTCACGTCTGGGTAAGACATAAATAACCTATGGGAGTGAAATGAGTTCTTAATGTCTTGAGTCCACCAGACCACAGTACTTACTGGCAGACCTCTGTATCCCTTCCACAGCCCCCATTGGGGCAGGCCCTGATTCTAATGTCCAGGCTACCCAAGCAGTGTAAAGCACAGCGCGGCCACCCATGTCCCTATACAGGACTGTGGCCAAGAAGTGCTGAAGTCTCTGGCATTTCCATTTCTTGGTTTCTGCTGGAGAACTGTCTAAAGGTTAAAGATCTAGCACTCTAATTTGTTGAACTGCCTGTCCCCTGGGGACAAGACATTGGATTGTCTTCCCCTGTATCTCCTGCCATTTCTTCATTTCAGTTGTTGGGTGCCCCTACTGATTTCTAATGTGGTCCACCCATTGCACATGGGGGAGAGGTCACCCCAAATGATACTGGTTGATGGTCATAGTCCCACTATTCACCCACATATTCACTACATTAAGCAGTTCAAACCTGCCATGTCTGTTTTAAAACTGTTATTGATTTAAAGTTGCTCAGTAATATAAGCCAGACAAGGCACTGTATGTCATTACTGTATGCATCTGTTCATTTGTAATTTTTATTTTTTTCTGAAGCAAGTTTAAAATTAAAACTATCAAACAAATCTTGCATATTACTAGAAAACGCTAGGCTGCTTCACAATACAGTGCAACAAATACTAGATGGTCAATTCAAGAAAGACTTCATATAGCTTTGTAATACTGAATAGTTTCCATCAAGGAAAGGATGAGGCACCTTATGAGACTGGCATGCAGCATTTAATGCTTTGTGCTGCAACTGTGTAACTAATGTAGCAAATCACCAAATGTGGGAATGCTCTATTAGTCATGCTTCTGGTTATTGTGCTTATTATTTAACATTATTATTATTATTATTATTTATTATTATATACCAGTAACGATGCACTGCCCAATAACGTGCAGTGAATACACTTGACTTGAGCATTCCTAGTTTTCATTCTCTTTCTCTGTACGTTTAGCATTCATTTGCTCAGAGGTTGATGTTCTTGCTGCTTCCTGAGCAGCTCTTCTTTTCTCCACCTTAGCAGCCTGCTTCTTCTCTTCATTCACTGGCATCTTTTCACGTTAAAACTGATTAAGTCAGTTTTTGTGTTGCAATTACTTAGTATATTTTCTTTAATGTTTCACTTAAGCTGGCCCTTAAGTCTTCAATCAACCTCGAGAATGATTTAAAATATGAAGAGGCAGGGGAAGTGACGGGTGGTAGGGAATGAGAACGGCGACCATACACATGCGCTGCATGGCCACTACCAAGAGTTGATTCTACATCCATCCATTATCCAACCCGCTATATCCTAACTACAGGGTCATGGGGGTCTGCTGAAGCCAATCCCAGCCAACACAGGGCGCAAGGCAGGAAACAAACCCTGGGCAAGGCGCCAGCCCACCGCAGGGCACACCCACACACCAAGCACACACTAGGGACAATTTAGGATCGCCAATGCACCTAACCTGCATGTCTTTGGACTGTGGGAGGAAACCCACGCAGATAAGGGGGTTGATTCTACAATAAAATAAAAATAAAAAGAGGAATAACATTGGAGGTCAATCATTACCCCGAAAGCGTATAGTAGATGTCATGTAGTAAATGTGTACCAAATTTCAGGTCAATAGTTCAAATGGTTTGCGAGCTACAGGTGATTTAAAACCCTGGACAGACAAACAAACAGCCACAGTAGTGTATTATATACATTATAAAGATTTTATTATTATTATTAATATTTAATATTATTTTATTATGGGCGGCATGGTGGCGCAGTGGTAGCGCTGCTGCCTCGCAGTTAGGTGACCCGGGTTCACTTCCCGGGTCCTCCCTGCATGGAGTTTGAATGTTCTCCCCGTGTCTGTGTGGGTTTCCTCCGGGCGCTCCGGTTTCCTCCCAAAATCCAAAGACATGCTGGTTAGGTGGACTGGCAATTCTAAATTGGCCCTATTATGTGCTTGGTGTGTGGGTGTGTTTGTGTGTGTCCTGCGGTGGGTTGGCACCCTGCCCAGGATTGGTTCCTGCCCTGTGTTGGCTGGGATTGGCTCCAGCAGACCCCCGTGACCCTATTCGGATTCAGCGGGTTAGAAAATGGATGGATGGATGGATTATTTTATTATTGTTGTGCTTATTATTGTGGTTATTGTGCATCAAGTCAGCTTATTCAAAAAAACAGTTATTGGGGCAGCACTTGGTGCAAACTATAAGTCGATGGTGGGCAAGTCCACTTCATGGTGGGCACAGTTACTAATCCATTCATTAAAATTGTGCATTTGTGCTTGCAGACAGTGTGTATACAGAAAATGAATTGTATTAAGCAGTTTTGACAATGTTATGTTACAATTTATTTAAAGTACATTTAGCTTTGGTGTTTCCCACAAGGTCTCAGTAATTGGGAGCAGAACTGAACAAGTGTAATAGCAAGAGGGATAAGTACATCAAGTAAGCTGATTTGAGCTTTCTATTAAATAAAAAGAAGCAATATATTTTAAGTAATTGTTACTTTTAATTGGTCTGGAGAGCAGCAATGGCATGCATGTTGGTTGAACATGCAACTCAATGTGAACTCACTACATATGACAATACTGCTACTTCTACTTTAGGTCCTACTTAGAGTCAGCAATTGAACTAACCCATGTGTTTTAGCAGTTAGAGAGGATATTAGAATACCTGGATAAAATCTACAAGGTCACTGGAAGATTTCCACACAGACTGTGCCTCGAGTGGGACTTTACCCTCAGAGTCTGGTGTTCTGCATAATCACACTAAACAGTGCACCTCCATATAATCCATAAATAATTGTATTTTTCTAATGAAAATATCCTGCTTTGTATTCCAGTCAGTTTATTCTCATATTCTCATCTGTTTTATGACAGGTTTTATGTAAAAACACAAATGTCACAAGAAGCTGATTTCTTTAAAGATGCTTTTGTTCTATCAGTAGCATGACCACAGAGTTTGCTTACCATCCAATTCCATTGTCTTTAATGCCCCTCCTGGGTCACAGCAAAACCAACAGTGTTGAAATTGTGTCATTTTCTAACCCGTTTAATCCAGACTAGGGTGACGTTGGCTGGGGGTTTGCAGGAGCCTATCCCAGCTATTATAGGGTGCAAGGCAGGAACAAACCCTGGACAGGGTAACAGTCCATTGCAGGCCGAACGTACACACACATACACACACCCGGGCCAATTTAACCTCACCAATCCACCTAACCTGCATGTCTTTGGACTGTGAGAGGAAGCTGAAGCACAAGGAGAACATGCAAACTCCATGTAGGGAGGACCTGAGACACAAACCCTGGTCTCCTTTCTAAGAGGCAGCATAGTTGAGTTCAACTGATAACTCCAAGTAGGTCCTGTAGTAGTAGTAGCAGTATTAGCATTGGCATGTATAATGACTGCAATAAAACAATATAAATAACCAATCAATTAAAATATATTCCTTTGAGCATTAGCACCCTTAAAATGTGTATAGGTCTAAAAAGTTTGCATAGAAAGAAATTGATCATTTAAAATTGGCAGTTTTGCTGTTTGGTGGAAAATGGTAGCAACTAATAGACTTGTCCATGAATCTCTAGCTGTTCCTAACAAATATGTAGATACTCTCAGGCACTTTGAGAAATCCTTCAACATGTTCAGTCTCCTCCTAGTGAGCTGTGACACTGTCATTTTGAATGACAAGTTATTTTATTTTAAAAATCAGTTTATTGAATGGTTCTTAAAAACAAAGTAACTTAACACGTGGTAAACCATTTATATGATGGCATGCCATTAAAAGTCACCATCCATATACAGGTGATTTTCAGTTCATGAAATAAACGTATTAAAACCCACAAGTCCACCAAAGACAACAACAATGGCTGATTGGACCACAATATTGATTTTCAGTACCTTTTGCGGCTGTGATTTTGGATGTCTTCAGGAAGAGACTGCCATGCTGCAAGTCCATAACTTCTCCTTTGACCTTCTCTTCCATCACATCTATAAGTGTTACATCATCAGCTATATTCTTAAAAAAAAAAAAAAAAATGAAAAAAATCTCAGTTAAACATTTCACAATGACTAGTGTTTTTATTAGTTTATGGCAGGCATCTTGCAAAATTATCAAGTTATATTCTTGTTTCTGGACTTTGCACTGTGTTCTGCTATATTTATGTCAAACAACAATAAAAATTGATTGCATTAATTTTTTAACAGTTAGCAGAACAAAAATCCCACCAGACCTTTAAGTATAGCTTCTCAAGACATGAATAAAAACTTTGAAGCAAACAAACTAACACACAATACAGCAGAAACACAGTTCACTCCAGAGACACTCGTGGATTTACTCATTAGAAGAATTGGAATGCAATGGAATGGCCATAACGTGGAGTCAAAGTTGGTCAAAAGCAAACTCTTACTGTACATACAGCTCTTCTCGTTGAAGTAAACACCAAAGAACAATCAACTGTCCTTTGGTTCTTTCTGATAACTACTTCAGATCAAGCACAATCTTTACTTATTTAAAGTCAAAAGGCAGTATGGCTACTCAGCTCAAGTCACTGCAGGCCAATTTTTGTGCAGGATTTAAGTCCGACAACTCTCACTTTTAATCTCATTCCTTCCTTAAACAAACTGGCTGCCATTTCTGAGTTTTCTCTTGTGTTGTGACAATCCAGAAATTCCCAACATATTGAATTTGAATAACAATTATGTCTAACATTTTCCATGTTTTCTCCTGACGATATTTATCTTCAATTTATTTATTTTCAGTTGTCTTGGTTAGCAGTACAGTTGTTAGCACTGTTGCCTCATGGGCTCAACATCATTACTAGTAAGTTTGCTTGGCATTTGCATGATCTCTTTGTTTCACTGTACGTTTTGTCAGGGACCCTCTTTTTTTACTTCAACATCCAAAATATGTGAATATAGGATTAATTGGTTATTCTGAAACTCGCTCTGTGATAGGTTGGCATGCTGTCCATGTTCTACTGCCAGAAAGAGGGGCAGAAGGACCAGGAAGTGAAACTAAACAAAGTGTAATGGTGTGATGCACAATGCATATACTATAAGAGTCTTTCATCTATCCAAAAAGATAAATCATACTGCATGTCAGAGACAAATCAAAGTTGAAAATCAAAGAAAACATGAATATAATGCACACCTAGAATCTTTTCTCAAATATAAGCAATGATGCAGTTATATCATCCATCCATTTCACAACCCGTTGAATCCGAACACAGGGTCACGGGGTCTGCTGGAGCCAATCCTAGGCAACACAGGGTGCAAGGCAGGAACCAATCCCGGGCAGGGCGCCAACCCACCGCAGGACACACACACCCAAACCCACACACCAAGCACACAATAGGGACAATTTAGAATCGCCAATCCACCTAACCTGCATGTCTTTGGACTGTGGGAGGAAACCCACACAGACACGGGGAGAACATGCAAACTCCACGCAGGGAGGACCCAGGAAGCGAACCCAGGTCTCCTAACTACGAGGCAGTAGCGCTACCACTGAGCCACCGTGCCACCTGCAGTCATATCAGCAGTTTTTAATACCAATGTTTCAATTTCACAAGTTGAAAGAACTTTTGGGATATACAGCTCTCAGTTTGCATGTAGCAACCAGTTTGGTTGGTGGTGCTTGTTCACATAATAATAATAATAATAATAATAATACTAATAATAATAAATACATTTTACTTATATGGCACCTTTCCCATGCTCAAGATGCTTACACACAGAATAAAATGGCATCAAGATATAATAAAAATACAACCGCTAATAATTTTATGTTTTGAAAAAGGTTTCTATAATTGTTTTAAATATACCAAATGTGTCCACTAGGGGATGTCACAGACCCCCAGACACATATTACTTTGACTCAATAACAGGTTCAAATCAAGGTGCTTTTAGAGGTTTTCTTCCAGTGAATATAATAATTCTGTCCACCCATCCTTCCACTTTATGTAACTTTTCCACACTCTACTCCACTCCAGCAAGTGTTGTCCTTTTCCTTCCCATGCTGACGCCCCAAGTAAAGTGAAGTGGTTCCCTTTATACTGAACCCAGGGGTACTTCTAGTTCTGCAACACTTCAAGGAGAAATCACTTCTGGGTCAAATACAAGCCAAAGTAGGGATGCATGTTTCTGGCAGCTCCCTCTGGTGGTACCCATGGCACCCTACAGTATAAGGATGTCCAATGTGAGAACAACACCCATTTTACTTCATGGGTATGCACATGGAAACTCTAAATAAGGGAGGCTGCCATTTCTTGATGTTATTACATAAACCTGATAGGTGGTCTCCCCCTGTCCTTCCACTATATGGACCTTTCAGTCAGACAAGGCTTCCTCTGTCCCATTCAGGAAGCCAGTCCATCCTTGACATCCATTACACAAAAGAACCTTGAGGTTAAAAAATCTATAGGGTCATTTTCTGTGTGCTCTGAGCTAGAGATGATCCTGTGCTGGCCTGGTCTCAGTACATATTTATGGAAACAAGACTAACTTTGAGGATTAGCGCTGTTGCAATGTGCTTCAGAACTATGGACTAGCAGCAGATCAAGAACAAGACCAAGTGCTGTTCCAGTGTGCTTCTTGGAGTCGGAGAAGGGGAACAAAGTTGTGTACTAACTTAGATCTCCTTGTGGAAGTCTAATGGACTTTATATGGTAGGTTATGTTACAAAATAAATTATGTATGCATCAGACAGACTGTCACAGACAAGTAATGGCATATTTAATGGCAAATGTGCCATTAAAAAATATCAAAACCACATTTTATATTTAAATTTAGACTCAAGTATAGTGTGATACTGAAAAAAAATATTTAACACAGAAAAATGCAAGTGATGCAGTATATTGCATAATACAAGAAATAGTATAAATATGGATCAACAAAAATGTAACCATAATCTTCAGTAAAAAGACACAGAGTCGCTGTCTCTAATTAAGAAATCACTCTGGTGAAAAGTTCAGACAGTGCGTATTAACAGATGCTGTTAGTTTCCTTCATACTGTATTCCTCTGGAGTGTCATGAAGGTATCTTTGTTGAGTGTTCTCCAGATCTGAAATGAGATCTCTCACACTATGCATTACATAGTGACTGTGCTCTACTATGAAGATTGCACTACTAATCTCATAAATGCATGTATTTTATTCTGTAAATGTTTTTCAATGGTGTCATAAAATAGATTGAACAAACTCTGTAAATTGTTTTCAATCACTCAGTCAATTACAATTTGAATCTTACAAAGCTGAGATCTGCACTGATAGCATAAAGATTAAGCCAAGAATCAGCACTAAACAAAGTGCCAATCCATTGTGGGACAAACAGGTCCTCGTATTGTCCTCAATCATGATATATCCAGAATATATCTTTAAGAGTTCCTAATTGCCAGTTAAATAAGAACAAAGAATACTTACTGACTGGAGAATGCTGATTGCACAGGCCATGCCCACCTGTCCAACACCCACAATCGTCACTTTGGACCTTGCTTCAGCCACTATCCCAGGGCTGACTTCATGAAGTAACTTCTCCTTTAATGTAGCCATGATCCCCTACAGGTTCTGTAAACTTCTTTGGACCTGCAAATATACAAAAACGAATGTTGACCCTTCTGTATTCTATCAGATGAAATGAGATTTTATTACTTTTGATACCATGCTAAACATGAAATATATTTAATTGGCAATGTGCCAGTACCTGCTCTAACCCTGGAACACTGACTTTAGGGGTACAATTTAAAGTTTTCAATCCTGGGAGTTTTCTGTGTTTGTTCACTGATTAATACCCATTAGCAAAAAAGCAGATACTCAATCTTTATTTTGTTAAATCCGCACACATAAAAAATGAGTAAGGATTTCAGATATTCAGTGTGTTTCCATACACCACAATCTTCCTAGAGGTTTCTCACCAAGCTTGTTCCCTTCTGTCTAAAATGTTTGTGTTTAGAACTCTGATGATGTGAGAAACTCATGCCAGTGCACCAAACCCATTCTGTTCTGATATGGATAGTGTTATGGAGAAAGATTTGTTCCCTCTTGGGAGGGAAGTGCTTGGGAGTTTCTGGATGGGCAATCAGAATTTAGACTTTATTACATACATGCACAAAAGCCGTCTCAGTTCAATGAAGTGAGTGTCGTAAGTTAAGCAATACAATTTCTTATCACAAGATTACCTCACTCTGTATATTTTTCTCATCATTATCTGACTCCAACATTTCTGTGTTTTTGCCTAGTCATCAATATTTTCTAAGACCTAATAAACATTGATAAGCTTCTAAATGGAAGTAGTCATTGGCCACCATTACCTTGAACCAAATGGGCGTATTAGCCGCCTGGCTGAAGGAGCAACCCCTTCTATTATTTACCTGTCACATTCCTTCCTGCTGACTTGTAAATTTTAACAGTGTATTCTTGTGCTTGGTATGCTCAAATAATCTCCTAAAGGACATGACTCCTTCCCACCATTATCTAATGACCTAAGAAATGCTGCTGCCGTCTGGCCTCAGGATTTACCATCTCTTATTTACCTGACTCATTCTAAAACTTCACTTTTGTAACTACTGGTGGCCTTTCTGATTACTTTAGAGAAAAGGTGTGGGCTTTAGCTTTTAATATTTAACTCTTACACTGCTTGAAGTTAAAGTGGGTTTGGAAAATGGATAGATAAACAGATCGTGCATACAGCCCTGGACAGTTACATTTACTACACACCCAAAGGTACTCTGATACAGTGCTCATAACAGCACTTCCCAATTCTGCGATCTTGAAGTCTCAGCCCATATTTAGAAAAACAACCTGGAATTTCAGTTCACTTTAGGACCTCCAGGGTGGACAGCAACCTCCACACCCAGTTATCTGACAGACTAGAGTACTACCAGTTCTTGGTTTCCACGTCGACCCCAGATTATGGGACCAGTTTTAAACCAGTTACCAACTTTCTGTGTATATCCTTGAGGAAAATGGAGTGTCTGAAAAAATTCACAATGAGAAAGTAGAAACTCTAAGCTGATAGAGTTTATTTAAGGCTTTGACCCCAGGACTATGTTCCATCCTGCTGTTCCAACAAAACAGGTCTAGTGTAATGTTTATTTAGGTAAAATACTTTATTATTTTATTTATTTATTTTTTGTAAGAAGCAAATACTTTTATCAATGTTTTATTACTACCAGATTTTGATAAATATTAACATACCATATGCAGGTTTACCTTGGTGAACTGAGTGTGATGGTGGAGTACAATTGACAGGGCCGTTTCTGGGTGTAGGCCCTCTTGTGGTCAGGGTGCATTATTGCAGCCTCATGTAGAAATTACAACAGTATCTTTATTTTGTTTAGAAAAATTTGCAGACGGAACACAGAGAATGTTTATTTTGTGATCCTCGGCAGCGCCTGCACTGTCTGCACTATGCACAAGCACAATCTGTGGGGCAGAAATGGTCCTGGGTGATTTTTTTAAACACAGACCAACCAACACTCGAACTCAAAGCGAATGTATGCGATTATATTGTTTTACATTATTTTTGCATACTAGCGATGTTCGGACTTAACGTCTAACGACCTACACAGTCCAACAATAACACAAACAACAACAGCGATGATGATGATGATGCCAGTTCCCTGAATATTGTTTGACAAAGCACCATTTCTTTTTGAGAAATATAGTTCGTTGTATGTGAAGTTGGTTATTTGTGCTTTGAAAAAAAACTCCCGAATATGCAGAAAAAAGTGGAACTCTTTAATATATGGTTGGCTACAGCCACGACACTTAACAGTTTAAGAAAACCTGCACTTGGACTATGTTACTGTAGTATAGAAGAGACAGTCATGGCGAAGTAAAATTAAATGATCAAAAAGGCAACAGGACTGCAGATATTGAGTGAACTGCAAAAAGACGATTTAACCCAAACTATGATCGACCGTGTCCCAAATGGTCATATATTAAAACTTGTGTTAGAACTTA
This sequence comes from Polypterus senegalus, assembly GCF_016835505.1. Lineage (NCBI taxonomy): Eukaryota > Metazoa > Chordata > Cladistia > Polypteriformes > Polypteridae > Polypterus > Polypterus senegalus. The sequence continues at coordinate 57,794,483 of NC_053154.1, read as the reverse complement.
GCACATATCGTTCTCTGATGCTCAGCACCATTTGTGAGATTCGCTCAAGGCACGTTAAAACAGTTGTGCGTTTTTGGATAGGTGGATTACATTATTTGCATACACGAGCATGCAGTAAATAGGAATTGTGGGTAAAGATTGCTATTTAAAGATATGCATTACATTCACAATTTCACTGAATTTTGTCATTTTGCAGTTTTTTCTATTTATTTTACTTATTTATTAATATTAATGTCTTAGTGCCCTGCGGTGGGCTGGCCCCCTGCCCAGGGTTTGTTTCCTGCCTTGCGCCCTGTGTTGGCTGGGATTGGCTCCAGCAGACCCCCGTGACCCTGTCGTTAGGATATAGCGGGTTGGATAATGGATGGATGGATGGATGTCTTAGTTAAAATATAAAAAAAATATATATATACAATGTTAACATTATCAAAAAGTGCACTTTAAGCTAGTGGTTTAAATATATAACTATAGGAAACATTGCTAAATTTAAAAACTGTTTTTTTTTCTTTTAGCGAAACTTTAAAACTTTCTAATACACTTCGACGCTTACTTGTTTTCTGAAATGGCACCTCTCAAGAGTGTATTTTTCTGAGACAGTCTTGTAGAGAAAGGCCAAGCAAAATTACAGCTTTTATTGGCTAACTAAAAAGATTACAATATACAAGCTTTCCAGGAAACTTGCATATTGTAATCTTTTTAGTTAGCCAATAAAAGGTTTCATTTTGCTTGGCTTTTCTCTACATTCATAATGGCTAACACGGTACAACACCCTAGTACTACTCAGACAGTCTTGTAAACAGATACGTTGCTATAACTCGACATACTTAAATTGTGAATTCGAGGTCCTGTTCCCATTCCTGTCTCCAGGTCTGACTCCTCTCAAAGCAAAGTCGGTGGCGGGGTGCCATTACCAAAAATCTTAGAACCGGCTCCGATAATTGGCAACGATCCACATCGAAACCCACCGTGACCCCCTACCATTATAAACAACAGTAACTCGGGACTCACCAGCAGCAGCCCGCAAGCCACCATACACTCACAATGGGAAAAGGTGGGTTGCAAAAACAGATATGCATAAAAATATAAAGAAATTACTGTTATAACTTTCAGCTTTCATGCTTATTGCATGTTACGTTTTATTTGTTGTGTTATTTTGTAACCGGCTCAATTTAGACCACGGCCACCTATTGGGGGGAGAGGGCTGGGGGTATGTGGTGGAGCCTATCCCAGCTGGCACTGGGTAAAAGACAGGAATAACCTAAACACACAATAGGGACACTTTAGCTACGCTAGGTAACCTAACCTGCATGTCTTTGGACAGTGAAAGGAAACCCACCGACACATGGGGAGAACATTCAAACTCCAAGCAGGGAGGATCTGGGAAGTAAACCTTGGTCTGCTTACTGCAAGGTGGCAGCGCTACCACAGTGCAGCTTGAACATTTTATTTTACTTTTTGAAATCTATTGAATACCCTTTAGTAGTACATGTCGTGCATTCTTAACCTTTACCAATATCGGAACTTTTGATTTAAGGTGCAATGTGTAAATTGATGTGGCGATTGATGTGGAGATTCGCAAAAGCACCTCTGCCGCGCTGCTGCTAATGCTTTTGTTATTGTGGAGGTTAATGATTGTCAGTTCAGGGTCATCACTAAAAGGCTGAGCCTTGGCTGCGGACAGGATTTGTTTGTATGGAATGTGCTGTTATTCGCTAAAACATTGTACATTTTAAAAAGAAAACTTTGTTTAAATGAAATTAACATATTTCGTTTCTAGATACCTGCTTTGGCTATTGAAAAATATTTAAAATTAACCAAAAACCCAAAATCAAAACTTGGAAAAAATAAATGACAAAGTGCATGCGAGCTCAGTTTCTTGGTGTTAAATCGAATGCGTTGCACAAGAGAGGCAATTTTTCTTCTTACTATAATTCTAAGAATTTGTTCATTGAGGGATTATGTGGTGTGGATGTGTCAAAAAAAAATCCTAGTCTCTCTTGAGCAGCTGGGAGACAAAACAAAAACCGCTGCGTTTTCAAAATCTAGAGGGCCAGACAAGAGGAGCAGCTCTGCTATTGTAAAGCGTGGATTATTTCCACCTGTCAATTCCTGTTGAGCAAATCGAATGACACAGCCTTTGACAAAACAAGCAGTAATCCGAGGGATGACGAGAGTTAAACAAACACCTCTGGGCAGCACGTATACGCTTCGTGCTGCTTGGTCCTGGCGGACAGCCCCAAGAAGCGTGGCGCATAAAGGTTGAAAATATAATGTAATGTAATTAGTAATGAGCTCTATAATAAAATTAATGTGCGCATTGTTGTCACGTAAGGCACGCCTTTATATTGTGAATTGATTTGATTGTCACCTGTTCTCAAGCTCCGATTATCCTCAGAAATCAGGGTTTATACATACAATTAAACGTCAGAAAAAAACTTAATATTTTTAAAAATACTAGAAAGCTCGAAATGTAATCACTGCAAACAGTCTTATTGTTTTGACCGACCATCGCAGGGCACGCCGGGCCAATTTGGAGTCATCGATTAGCCCGTGTGAATTATACAAGCCGGTAATAATCTTTATTACAACTGATTACAAACCATTGCGCAGCCTGTGTCACGTTGTGTGTGTCATGAACTCATTATCAACCTTCAAATCGAAGTCATTCAGCCGCCAGTTTCGTACATTGTAAATCCAGTAACCAATTTAGTTTTTAACTCTGTATCACTTCAGTCTAATTCTGAACATAACCTTCTGCTTTTACCTACACTAGCTAACCTACGGTCTGTTGCTTTCACCTGCCACAGAAACAGATGAGAGACAAGAGAAAACAGCGCACCGGTGGCGTGTGTGATTCGGTCCCTCTCGGTCCTGCAGTCAATTGCAGGACAAGCGCACACACACACAACTACCACTAAAATGCCCGACGTTTACTTTTCTATAGCGCTTGGTACAGCAATAATCAGTAGAAAGCACTAATTAAACCATACAAGGATGTAGTATGTGGGTCGCGCGACGTCGATGAGATGATCAGTGATGCATTTACAACACCAAAATCCAAGGAATACAAAAAAAGGACACCTGCAGACGTACCCGTCAGGTGAGCATCTGGAAATCTCAGGAGACTGCTGCTAGGAAAAGGAAATGTCTTGGCTACTGTGATCGTCTTATTATTACCACACAGATCCTTTGCAGGACAAGATGCTGCAGAAAACACACGAATGTATATAATTTTAAAAAGGCGTATAAAAAGTTTTACCCATTCAAGAAACCGAGCTACACGTTTAAATGATTCACTACATCTGTTATAAACTGTACGCTTTCCTTTTCCTTTTTTGTACTTCTCAGTCGTGCACCTTTAACACAAGATTAGTTTATAATTCGCAGATGAATTTCAGTTATTGATTTCGAATGAAAGAAACCCTTTTGGTTGCTTACCGACAGCAGCTCACACGAGGTCTTTCTCTGCTCTGTTCTCTTCTGGGCAGTACGCACGTCACAGTCCCAGATGAGCCGTGGCCATGGCGAGGTGAAGCACCACCCTTCTATCTCTCTCCACCCAAAACATCTGCCAGGCAGCGGGCAGAGAAGGGAAAGTGCCGTCCATTCCCATGCATTGTCTCAAACATCCCGACGAGATGTTCTTTGCTTTTTGTAATATAATCTGGACCGAAACTATTAAACTCATTGTTTTAAATAGATAAAGAACAAGATTAACGAATACAAATAACATATTTTCATGTTGAGTCTAATTCGTGTTTGAACACAATTCTGGCCGAGTCCATTCATGAATGGTCTTCATTCTATGTGAAGAGAGTTTTCACATGGGCTTCTTCTGATGACTGTCGATTTCCTCCAAAAGTCCAAAAACGTTTACTGGTAGTTAGATTGATGGGCAACGGTAGAGTGGTAGTTCACGATTCAGTCTGCGCCTATGACTGATTGTGGCCCAAGATGAGCTCATACTTGGCCCTGGTTTGGTCCCTGACAAGTGCCCGTTCTTCTCCAATTCCCAGGATCCTAGATCTGGTGAAAGCTAACCTATAGATAGACTTACTGTTATATTTAAGCCATTGTTCTGCACTTGAGTTCCTCTTATGTGCCTTTTTGTTTATTTTTGACTCTGCGATTACCATTATTTGTGTTAATATTCTTTATGTTATGCCTAATTATGTATTCAATGTCAATCCGATTTTATTCACTTAGTATTTAGCTTTTATTCTCCTAATCCTGTTTCCCTATGTTCTCCAATTTAAAATAAGGTACTTGTTCTTTGAATGCGATTTGGGGGAGTGTTGGATTTCCTCTGTGAGTTTTCCTTTGCTTCTTTGGTTTTACTGGTTTTGTTGACTCTTTTTGCCTCTCTTTAGGGATTTTGATAAAGAATTTTGTTTTAAGACTTCTTTTGGCGTTTTGAGCTTTTTGGTATTTTTGTTAGATAACCCCTCTTTTAAAGAACCATGTATTAGATCTATCTTACATTCAGAGTTTTTATCTCAGTATTAAGATATTTCTATGTTTTGGGCCATTTCTATGCACTTTGGAAGCTCTCATTATCTGGGGCCTCCTTGTTTCCCAGAGTCAGGCTCCCCGGAGATGAGACTTATTTTTGTGCCAGCCAGTTGGGTTTCTAGCATGTGTGTTCAGTTTAGATTTGAAGGTCTTACATTTGCGTCATTTTTGAGTGCATCGAGTTATAACATTTATATAAAATTATGTATAATATCATATACAGAGGCAAAAAAACAGATTACTGATTACAACATTTGGAGACATCTCTAACTGCTAGCTTGCAAATAAACAAGCTTTACAAAAATATTTAAATAATCTGAATGGTTCTGATTTTCTCCATGAAAACTAGTAAAGCAAAATTGCAATATATACAGCAATCACATCCAAGTAAGCCATTAAAGTTATGTGCTATTCTCTCTAACTTCACTGATCAGTGTGTGGAAATGCTGAGAGAAGCCCCACTGTGTTTTAAGAAATTACCTCAAATTGCTGGTAACTTAAAGACAGTTACTTTAATGCACCTTTCAAAGATCTCCAACTGCTATCTAATTAAACTATTGCAAAGGCATAAATTGTAGTATAACAGGTATGGACTCTGAAAATGAAAAAGTACATTACTAAATGAATAATGCTGTGATCAAATGGCTTGGTACTGGGTAAAGCCAAATTAAGTTAAAGGCCAAATTTATAATCCAAGCTCCCTCTTCCACAGGATTTTCAGGGGAATAGGCACACCATAGCTGATCCTAAAGCAAGCTTACTTTTTATGCATTGAATGTAACCACAAACTACAAACATCTGTCTGCAATTCATTAGGGTGAGTGCCAGAACAATTTTTATTATGCGAGTTTCTAGTTCAGTAGAAGATAACTCAATTACAAAACACTTTGCCTTTATACTGTCTTGCTAGTAAATAAGAGAACAATTGACACAATTATACAAAAGATGTTGAATGCAATGAATTACTGAGCTACACATTGCAACCATTTAAATATACACATAAATATGCCCTGAATTACTCTTATTTTTTTATATAATTAGAAATATGATGTATGTTATTAAAATGACAAGGGGCTTTGTTCTTAATCATAGTTTATACTGGTTATATGTTAGATTACTATAAATCTCTTTGTGCTACTTATTCTTAGAAGATTACTGACTTTTAGCTTAATGGAACGAATGTGTTGAACCTCTGTTTTTGTTACTATTTTAAAGGTTTTTTTTTTTTTTTTTGCTCATAGACAAAAAACAGTGCTGAGGATTAATGATATGATTCAAGTTGTCATGCCATTTCCAACATGCTTAATCCAGAGCTGCTAGCAGAGAGTGCAAAGGAGCAACAAATCTTGGATAGGGTGCCAGTCCATCACAGGGCGAACACACACACACACTAGGGCCAATTTAGCATTGTCAGTGTACCCAACATGCATGCCTTTGGACAGTGGGATGAAACCAGAGCACCCAGACGAAACCCAAGCAGACACTGGGAGAACATTCAAACTCCATGCAGGGAGGACCCAGGACATGAATTCTGCTTTACTGTGAGGCAGCAAAGCTACCACTGTACCACCATATATAAAGGATTTAAAACTTGTGTTAGCATAATCTCTATCGAAATAAAATGGAACATATTTGTATTAGTTAGTCTTAGGTTATGAAAGTGTTAAACCATTAAAGGCTCAGGCCTTTATTTTTTTTTCTTCTTAATTCATGGAAAGTCATTATTTTCTACCAGCCCTAGGTCATGAATGTGAGAAAAGATTAGGTGGACATAGAGGGAAGGTCACTCTAAGGGGCAGGTGGTAACTATGTTTTGGTTATAAAAATAATGGTGGAAGATAGGGGCAGAAAAGCGTTTGTTTTTCATAAAGATTGAGAAGTTATTGGTAGTATGGAAAAATTTTAGGAATGAAGAATTTGTGTTCTTGGAGTCAGATAATGCCGAAAAATGTTCAAGTATAAAAGACATACTGATAAGAATTGTAATAAATGTTAGATTTGCCCATCAAAGGGAGCTCACTTCATTGAACTGAGACAGCTTTGTACATCTCTGCAATAAAGTCTATTGTGCTTGTCCATCTCGAGACTCCGAGTGTTTATTTTAAAGTGAGAGTGAGTCCATTCTCCACAACACATACCACCAACTATGATTTAAAATGTTCTATATTATGTTATTAATTATTAATAATTTTCAGTGAATAGTATAACTTCTCATGTTTTTAAAATTTGTAACAAACATACCAGATTAATTTAAGCAATGGTGTAACTAAGAATGCAACATCATTAGATATGCTAAAAAAGCATTTTCCAAAGTATGGGCCAGGCTAAGAGGTGACAGATGAATTAGCTACTGAACTTGCCCAGATCTACTTTGGTGGAACCAAAAAGGGGTGACATAAGCACAACCTGTTGAAGTAAGCAAGGTTTGGTGTATCTTGTGTATCATTCTTCATTCTTCCAAACATCACAAGGTGGCTGCAATGTGCTTTGGCTAGGAAGGAGTGGTGCTGTATCCCACCACCAAATACCAGAAACGCAAAACACACAAAATGAGTGAGTAGTGGCTAGTTTACAAAAGTGAAAAAAATAAATAATTTAGTGATAAACTGCCATTAAAATTCCAATGAGGAGGAAAAGGATGCAAGATACAAAGTAAATAAGTCAGTTTTTAATAGTTTTGTGAAGTGTTGAACGTTAACAGCCTGATATGTCTCTAACAATAAAGTATTGCAGATTGTTGGTGCATAAAACTAAAAGGGCGTCCTGCTGTTTTATACTTCTCTCTCAAAAATAATAAGCAAACCAGTTTTAAACGATCTGACATTATGAGTAGGAATATAAGACTAAAGACACTCCAAAATATAAAGAGGGGCTGGAGTGTTCAAAACCTAACGTGATTAAGAGCATTGTAATAAGACCACAAGACAAGATAAATTGTTGGGACACTACAGGGTAAAACCCGTTTAATGAGAAGATTAATTATGTTAATCAACAAAAAAGAAAATGTTTTTTGTTAATGTGCTAGTCTTCAGGTAACACCTTACTCACATGTACGTGGTTTACTGACTGATGACGTCCGGTAGGATTGGCTCTTATACAGTATTCCCTGGGACCGGATGGAGTGAAGCTTCTGACAGAAGCAGAAGTGATGTCACAGTTCCTCCAGCCATCTGTCTTCAGAGCTGAGGGCCAAACAGAGAAACCTATGAACCAGAGTGAAATTGCAGGCAGTACTCATACATGCGTGGCGACATATTAAAATCCATTCTAAAGGACACAGGTAGCTGGTGTAATGGTATTATTATAGGAGTGCATTACAACAATCTGTACACTCAGAATGAAACTGTGTACTAATTTTTTAGCACCTTGCAATGACATTCTATACATGTGACAACAATGACCTTTTAGACCAATAAAATATCTCTGATGTGTTTCATAAATGAAAGAATGCAGTCTTGGTAGTATGTTTAAAATGTTATTTAAAATTTAGCTCTCACTCCAAAATTAAACTTAGATCTTTTACTCCTGGCCTTATTTGCTAAGCCATATTTTAACTTTTTTGTTTTTGCTACAAATAATTGAAATTTCTTTTTTCCTTGTTTAATTTAGGTAATAACTACTCAAACATTCTATAAAGCTTGTGAGACACTGGATCAGAATATTTAGCGCCTCAGGGTGATCTGGTGCTGTCGATAAGTAAAGCTTTGTGTTATCTGCACAAATGTGGTAATTTTCTTTATATTTTATATGTAGGACTAATGTTAGTATATACATTGAAAATAAAAAGGGACTCAAAAATAGATCTGACATACTACAGATAATAGTCACCACAACTTACAAAGAATTCTCTTATTGTGATATAGGAGTCTACTACCGCAAATCCAAAAATGGATGCAGGCCTTTAAAAAGCCAGATCTGCCCTTATCTCAGGTCTGGACCCACTTGATAGGGCTCACCCCAGGACGCCTAACCACAATTTAAAAGACAGGCATACCACCTGCACATGCCCAAAAAGCAGCATACTGTCTAGAAAGGGTGAGAGGGAAACTGTGAAACACAAAATCTAAAAGTTTCTTTAAATTTGAAGCAAATGGCAAGTCATGCAAAATTACACCTTTAATTGGCTAACTAACTTTACATATGCTATAAAACTTTACATCTTGTCTGAAGAAGGGGCCTGAGTTGCCTCAAAAGCTTGTATATTGTAATCTTTTTATCATCCATAATGGCTAACATTGTACGACTATTTGAAGCAAACAAATACAAAAACAGAATGCAATAAACAGTACCTTAATCTAAGAGATCATAATTTAAAGCAGAAAATCCAAATAAACTCAAAAAACACCAAATTAACTTAGCAGTAAATATATAACTAACAAACATAAATCACTCAAAAATACTGAAATATCCAATGGCTCGGTGTAAACTGCTTATTTGTAAAGAATTTTTAAAACTGAATTTTATGTATTTATTTACAACCATACATTACTTTCACATTGTGTTTTGATAGGAGGGTTAGAATTCTTTCTTCTGAGCACCCTTCTAGGGTGGAGTGGTGGCTGTGAGGCTAGGGATCTGCACTGGTAATTGGAAAGTTGCCGGTTCAAATCCTGTAAAATGTCAAAAGGGTCTCTGCTCTGTTGGGCCTTTGAGCAAGGCCCTTAACCTGCAATTGCACCGTCCTGGGTATAACATTAATCTGCATCCATCCCTGCATGTAGGCCCTCCAACCTGCAGGGAAAAACTTGGGGGTTGGTGGCAGAATTGGCACTCCAGCCACCATAAAAAACCTCACACTGTTCCACTCCATCTGAACTAGTGTGGTGCTGAGGTATCGCCCGTTGCATGGCTGCACTCGGGTCTTAATCTGGATCCTGAATTGATTTGTTGTGTGGTGGGTGCAGCAATGCACTGTATCAGTGAGTGCTCCTTCTGAGCAAGAGGTCATGCTAGCAGTGTAGTATAACTTGTTTAAAAAATTAATCCTCTCTGAATACTCCCAGGTTTCCCTTCCGTTACTTTAGCTGCTCATGGGTTGCAAGTAGTTCAGATGCCAGTAGTTATAGATTTTAATAGCTTAAAATTCAAAGAAGTAAATCAAGGTGTTAGTGTTTTAATTTTTGAGTCATTCATGGCTTGATTAATCTGTAAAATGCAGGTCTAGAGATCAATACAGATACATTATTTCATTTCTGCAGCAGATAAAAATAACAGTGTGTGAATTGGCACATTCTGAACCAGGAAAGCGCAAATCAATTATTTATTTGGAAGCACAAAACAAAACTCAACAGATTATCTTAAACTTTTTGGAATTCTTTTAAATGAACCATGTGTACTCTTTTGGCTAAAAAGTCAACCAATCCTTTTTTCTTTTTCAGTCGACCTAACAAGTAACTAAAAGAAGCACATCATACATTTAACAGAAAGAAAAAACAAATCAAATCAATATTTTCCAATTTACATGGAGAGACTCATAGTAGAACAGCCTGATGTGAAACAATATGGCTAATTTGACAAAATATCGAGCTGTGATTTGCAAGGAAGTTAAAAACACGTTTGAGCTGAGTATAATTAAGAAATCCAATATTGAGGGATGTTGTCTAGTAGCAATGATACAGAAACTAGGCCTAATGCAACAACATAATAATAAAAGTAAAGCTGAAAGAAAACTGCCATCTCTTCCTCTAATATACCTGTATTTAGTAATTGGTTATTTTATAAAACAACTGGAGTCATATATAATCTTTAAATTGTCCTATAGAGAATGTGTAAGAAGCACATTTAACCACTAAAATGAAGGAATTCAATGACATAGCTTTCTGTCTACAATGAGGAACAAATGAATAAGCTTAAAGCCTTGCAGAACTGCTACTTATGTTTCCCTAGCCTGTTCTACATGGTCAGGTAAAAATAAATTATTTTTAAGCATTTTCTGGGGATGCTGCATTGCTAATTTTAATTACCTGATTAGTAGAGATTAAGTAATTAAAGACTAGAAAAAAATCATAAAATATGTTGTAAACTTTAATCAAAACCAAATTACAATTCAACTTAAACATCATATAGACAAGACTCTACATTTTTTAATCCTAGTTAGTCTTAATTGACAGCAAGAATCAAAACTGAGCCCTTATTTATTTATCTGTTTGCTGTTCAGAGCAGCAATATCTTGTTTTTGTCCATTGGCCAAACTTAAATGCATGCCTGGAACTTAAACATTTCACTCTTTTCTACCTCCCTAGCCCCAGAACATCCTTTACTAAGAATGGGGTTGATTCTTGTTGAGATATTTTTTTTATTAATATCTTTCAGATTGGGTTCGCTTCCCAGGTCCTCCTTGTGTGGAGTTTGCATGGTCTCCCCGTGTCTGCGTGGGTTTCCTCCGGGTGCTCCGGTTTCCTCCCACAGCCCAAAGACATACAGGTTAGGTGAATTGGCGATCCTAAATTTTCCCTAGTGTGGGATTGGTGTGTGTGTGTGCCCTGCCCAAGGATTTGTTCCTGCCTTGTGCCCTGTGTTAGTTGGGATTGGCTCCAGCAGACCCCCGTGAACCTGTGTTAGGATATAGCAGGTTGGATAATGACTGACTGACTGACTGACTGGCTGACTGACAGATTGAAATATCCAATGTCTGTCCTCCAATCAAACACCATGTTCTTCACAAAGTTGTAAATGATTGTTTAGTTCAGTTTCCTATTTGGTTTTTCTTAATCATTCATTGATCTCCATGCAGTCTCCATACAAATACACACTTACAAGTATATCACAAAAAGACATTTCTAATACAGATTGGTCTCATCTGACAAATCCCAGTTCATTATTTCAAAATCCATTCAATCTATGAATCCGTCCTGCCAGATTTCAGAAATGCAGTCTGGCGGTTGGGGTGTAATGGTGAAGGGTGTTTTACTGTTTCACCTACTGAGAACTTTAATATACAGTAAGTAGTCATGAGATAACATAAAATAATTGTCCAATCAGGCACAAGGAAAAGAAAAGCACTAGAAGAACACTTGGATCACGAGCTTAATGGTGCAATGCCCCCAGTCATTAGAGTCATGTGAGAGATGAGATGTAATGAAGATTAAGACTTTCAATCCCAAAATGCAGCCACACAGGTGAGAATCCAAAAACAGCCAGTTTTTGGTAATTTTAGGTAAATCAGACTAGAAAGCAACATTTGCTTCAAACATTTGGAATGATATGAGCCCATGGAAAACAAAGGGAATGTGAGTAACTCACATTTTTGTGGAAGTTTGCCTCAATCAGAGCTTTCATCGTGTCCTCTGTGGTACACAGTATGCAATGGCTTTGATGACTTCTGGTGATTATTGATTGATATTTATTTAGTCATTGGTTTCAGACCTTTGCTCTGTTTTTTGACCTTTCTCTGAATTTGTGTATTTGGACTTGTTTGCAATCAGATTGTCTTTTTGGAAGAGAACTCCTGAGCTTGTTATGCTCATCAAAACTTTTGTGCTTTTTATATAAAACAAATCTTTTGATTTTATTAAGATTCTTCATCTACCTTGTTTTTCAAATTGAAGGTTGATGGATCTTTCCACTTATGATGCTTTTGGTTACTCTTTTTTGTACTTATGCTAACATATTCTCTAGTTCATGACACTTCCAGTTGCAACTTTGAATATTTTATAAGCTGATTATTGCAAATAATTTAATAGGGGTGTGTTACCAAAGTGGAACTGTGTACTGTGCGTGTTTATTGGCATGACTGCCATGTGCTTGCATGATAGATGAAGAGGAGTCATTCTCAAATTATGTAACTATTTATTATATGCTCATTTAAACAATATGGGAGCCCCAGAAAAGCACTGTTTTGCTCCCAGTTGTTTAGAGCCATGTGTTGGTTTCTGTAGGTGATCACTGGTTTCAAAGTACTCACTCATCTTTATTGTTTTAAATATTTGTAACCCTAGATGGAAAGAAAACTTTGGTGGATTGGGGTCGATGAATTTGGCTGTCAAAGGCAAATTGAACTACTTGACAGAAGAACAGGTTCCATAGTTAGAAACAGCAGGTGAGGTGAAAGCTTGAGAATAAGGATAAAAAGTCAAACTGACGTCTTTCCTATTATTGGAGAGTGCAGTGAACTTGTATAATGGGCCTACTTTGGAAGGTAAAAGTAATTATCAAAAACTCAAACCAGCAATGGCCATCTGTCGTCTGTTGACTATTTGTCATCTGACAGTGAAGAGTTGTATGTGGTTAAATTTTACTTGCAGGAAATAAAATTCTCAAGAATCTGTTAAATGATAATATGGTAATGACTGTCACAAAGAGACCTGGCAGCTAAAGCCCATCACTAAGTCAGTTGAAGATCAATCTATTGCAGGTATTGGGCATGCTAAGATGTTTCTTCTGTTGCATGCTGGGAAACATTAAAAGTGGTTTAAAAATAACATCATATTCATCATATTCATGTGACAGTGCAAATTCCCCTGCACCTCAAGCAAATTATTATTATTATTATTGTGTGGTATATTTGTGGGTGGCACGGTGGCGCAGTAGTAGTGCTGCTGCCTTGCAGTTAGGAGACCTGAGTTTGCTTCCCGGGTTCTCCCTGCGTGGAGTTTGCATGTTCTCCCTGTGTCTGCGTGGGTTTCCTCCGGGCGCTCCAGTTTCCTCCCACAGTCCAAAGACATTCAGGTTAGGTGGACTTGCGATTCTAAATTGGCCCTAGTGGGTGTGTTTGTGTGTGTGTCCTGCGGTGGGTTGGCACCCTGCCCAGGATTGGTTCCTGCCTTGAGCCCTGTGTTGGCTGGGATTGGCTCCAGCAGACCCCTGTGACCCTGTGTTTGGATTCAGCGGGTTGGAAAATAGATGGATGGATATTTGTCTGGTTGGTGGTGTGGAAGTGGTTTATGGATCTAGTGCTCTGTGTTTGGATGTGGTCGTTGTGGAGTCTGCACAGTTCTTGTCCCTGTGGACTTGCCTAGAGGACATAGCAGCAGCAGATATCACAACACTAAAAGACCTGCGACAGTTAATTTTTGCTATTCATATGGCCAGTTTAATGGGTTAAAAAACATTATTGTATCTAGGGCAGGCAACAAGGTGATTGCCTCATATTGGTATTTATTTTCTCGATTTATACATACTGACATGGATGCAGGGGAGTGGGAGGAATTAGTGGGGGCCGGGTGGGGCTGGGGGGTGGTTTTATGTCAGTCTTACCATAGAGAGAAATACCAGAGAAAAGTTGCGAAGGAAAAAATTGTGCTTTTTTATTTCACATTTCCGTAAGAAGATTAAATCAAACTCATACCACCTACTGTAAGTGCAAAATAAGTTATCCTTGAGTGGCACTGAAACCAAAATAACTCTCTACTACTTCTGTATTTAATTCGCAATTCTGCCAAGTAGCTTGCAGTGCTGACTGCCCTAATGTAATAACAAATTTCTAAAAAATAAATAATAAATAATAATAAATTAGTATCTTTGCTAATTTATGCAAAGAACGCAACATAACCACCCAAGTAATGGACAATGTCAGATAACAGGCAAGATAACTAGTACAGAGATCATTTTGTGTGTCAGAAGCAAAGGTGTACAGCAGTGTTTTCCAACTTTTTTTTCTGTGGTGGCACACATTTTGTAATCTGAAAAATTCCAAGGCACACCAAGATTCTACTAACTAAAAAACTATTAAATCTCATACACGTGATAAACTATCCGAAGTGTCTGGACTACTGGAGGTGCTATCAAAAAGGTCAGTTTGGAGATTGGTGTTCGCAGACACAGCACTTAGTGAGCACTCATATGTTTACTGTCCCTCGGCTCTGTGATCTACTGCTTTTTCTATACTATTATTTCCACATGCACCAGTTGAAAAACACTTGTGTAGAGTATAATTATCAAGTCATTGGTGATGATGAACATTTGAGGATGGTCAGTGACGTGCAGTGTGGTTCATGGCGTGAGGCACTGACTCCTTCAGAGTCAGAATTACAATATTTCAATCCCAAAGAGTAACTTATTCACTAATCAAATGGCAGTATGCACATTGACTACTAGTTATATTTCATATCTCATCAGCATTCTTTATACACAAGTAGGTAAAGTACATATTTAGCTAAGAAAGAACATTACATTTATAGCAGTGAGAGAGAGCGGAGAGGGTGTATTTGCTCTACACCCTCCATGTGTTCTAAATTTGGTGTTGCAATTCCACAATTCCTACTCATTCAATACAAATGAAAGTACTGAGTGGTGTACAAAAAATGGATTTCAATTTTGACCTTAAATGAAATATTTAGGTGTTTTTAAAACCTTTAATTCTGATGCTTTAATCAATTTTAATACAGACTGTTCAACAAAAGCATAACAAGAAAAAAAAAAAAGAAAATTTTATTTAAGGTCAAAATTTAGTTTTTAAATATTGGATTGTTTTTTTCTATGGTCTTACCTTTATTAGTAAACTAGCAAAATACCCGCGCTTCACAGCGGAGAAGTAGTGTGTTAAAAGAGTTATGTCAATGTAATTGTTTTGTGACTGTTATGAGTGTTGCTGTCATCAAGGATTTAATTATCATTATTTCTTTCAATCAGGTTCGTATTTGGAGGAGGTGTTGTGTTCAAGTTACATTCCATGTTTGTCAACCATTGTAAAGATAACAGGTTTCATTCATTGAAGTGTTCACTACTCAAATCGGTACTCGTGAATCTAAGATGTTTAACAGGCATTCCTGGTATTAAGCTGTGGATTTGTTTGGAATGTTTAGCGGCAGCGTGTATATGAACTTAATTTAAACTTAAGCTTTACGCCTTGCTTTCCTATTGATATGTCTACAAAGGCTCGTTCAGCTTCAGAGGGTTGTGCCTTTCTTACTGCATCAATAAACAGCTCGTCTTCCTCTTTATCTGAGACATCACATACTGCATCCACGGGTTTACCTTTCCCAGTCCTGCAAACTTTAGCGAAGTGGTTCAATTTACCACATTTTTTACATTGTCTTCCTTTAGCTGGACATTGACTTTTTCCACCGTGTGCTTTGTTTCCGCAGTAGCTGCACTTATGAAAATGCTTGTACACGTCACTCGCTTCATATTCTTTTGCTGCCTTCTCAATTGTGTAATGCGTGTTTTGTTCAGCGCTCTTTGGAGCTCTTGCTTTTTGTCTGCGTACTGCGTTCACAGTCAGTTCACGTGAGCCACTCGGAGTTCATGCATCGAAGGTTCTCAGCTCTGCTTGTGCTATCTCGTGCGATCTTGCGATGTCCACAGCTTTATTTAATGTTAGCTCAGACCCGGCACTTAAAAGTTTTTCTCGCACTTTTGCTGGGTTTGTGCCAAATACTATTATATCCCTGACCATCTCATCTTCGTTTGCATGAGCACATTCCTTCACCAGCAATTTTAACTTTGTTGTTTACTTGTATCTCGTGAATATCGTATTCGTCTTAGGCATGACAAACGCCTCGTAGCGGCGTGGGTATGGGGGACTCAATATAGGCAGGCAGCCAACTACGTGGGAGGCATGGTGATGGGGGACGCAACTCCACCTCACATGGCGACCGAGCTGCAGGCTATGGCCATATATATGTACATAAGTAGGATTCAGTTATGACCATTA
This sequence comes from Polypterus senegalus, assembly GCF_016835505.1. Taxonomy (NCBI): domain Eukaryota; kingdom Metazoa; phylum Chordata; class Cladistia; order Polypteriformes; family Polypteridae; genus Polypterus; species Polypterus senegalus. The sequence continues at coordinate 57,778,378 of NC_053154.1, read as the reverse complement.
TGCATAGAATTTCGAAATGAAACCTACTTAACTTTTGTAAGTAAGCTGTAAGGAATGAGCCTGCCGAATTTCAGCCTTCTACCTACATGGGAAGTTGGAGAATTAGTGTTAAGTCAGTCAGTCAGTCAGTCAGTGAGGGCTTTGCCTTTTATTAGTATAGATGAAGTCCATGTGCCTATCCTTCTCCACGACAATCTCTGTCACTTTCTTGTAAAAGTCCTCTTTATTTTTCTTTAGTTTTAAAAATCTTAATCTTCCATTTTGACAGTAGTCGGAACAAAAAATAAAAATAACATACCGCTGCAGTGCACTTGACTTTCTGATATCGCTAACTTATTGGTGCCTAGAGTCTCTGCGTAGAAGAACAGCAGCAACAAGCACCTGTTGGGCTTAAATCCACCCCCTTTGGTGCGGCATGGTACTGTCTGCCTCACCTTGTGCCTTTTCACTGCAGTTTTATGTCCGATCAGCAAGACTAAATATGTCACACACATCCATTAAAGGTATTAGCCAGACTGTGGAAAGTCAGGGTGTATAATAGATAGATAGATAGATAGATAGATAGATAGATAGATAGATAGATAGATAGATAGATAGATAGATAGATAGATAGATAGATAGATAGATAGATAGATACTTTATTAATCCCAAGGGGAAATTCACATAATCCAGCAGCAGTATACTGATACAAAGAAACAATATTAAATTAAATAGTAATAAAAATGAAAAAAAATGAAAAAAATTAAAATAATTTAATAAAATAATAAACGTGTCTGCAAACATTATATTGGCGACATACAGAGAGACAGCAACAGGAACATGCTAATTGCATGCATCAGCCCAGTGTGTGAGGGAGAGCACAGTCCAGGTGAGGTGAGGCTCGTTGCTGCTGCACCTCGCATTTCTCCTCTTGTATTTGAACAGGAAATGCGCCGATTTAGTGATTTTGATTATCAAAATGATCACAATTATCGGAATCATTTAGAAAAAAAATCAGTGGACGCATTTATTTTATGTTATCATTATATGTTTTTTTACTTTTCAAGAGCCTTACCTGCCTCCCCTGACCACATGTCCCTGGTACATGCGCAGTTTTAACACAATTTTAATGTATGCCCATTTATGGGATGCTTATACCTTCAGTTACATCAGTCTTTTAGCAGTGCATTCAAAATCTACAGATTGTTTCAATTGTTTAGTTTTATTTGGACACGTCAGTGTTTCACACATTCTGCCAATCTGAGAATTAACACAAGATTTTTTGTTACCTTTGTAGGTGCTTATAATACATTGGTCTTGTTTTCTTATTGTCTTCTTTTCAGGCAATTTAGGAAGGTATTTAAATTCAGGTGTTCTTGCTCAAGTAGTGTTTTGTTAAAAGTTCAGATTTAAGGACATTGTTTAAGTTTAATCTTTGCAATTCACATTTTTTTTATTATTGTGTTGATTCTACATTCATTTTGTGATTCAGTGTATATTTACATCATGATTTATGTGTTTATTTTATAATGACATGTTTTAAGGTTAAGTGCAATTAATCATGATTAATTGCATACAATGATGCAATTAATTTTAATAATAGTAATAATAATAATACATTTTATTTATATATCACCTTTCCCATGCTCAAGGCACTACAGTAAATTCAGAGAAAGCCTAACAGAAAACATAATTGATGGTCTAGCACACACACATACAGGTTATATGAGCATCTTGACAGAGAGGTAAACTGAGAGAAGGGGAATGAAGTCAAGTAGAGCTAAAAGCCTTCCTGAACAAATGAGTTTTGAGTTGTTTTTTTAAAAGAATTCATGGAGTTCTCTGACCTGATTAATTTTGGTAGGTCATTCCAGAGTCTGGGCGCTATACAGCTAAAGGCCCTGTCACCCATGAAGTGTAGATTAGTGTGGGGCACAAAAAGATTGCCAGAATCAGAGGACCTTAGTGAGTGGGCAGGCACATAGTGATGGAGAAGGTCACTGATGTAGTTTGGTGCGAGGTTATTTAAGGCTTTGTAGGTTATTAGTAGGATTTTATATTCGATTCTGTAAGACACAGGGAGCCAGTGAAGACGGAGCAGGATGGGTATGATGTGCTCGCTGCTGCTGGTTCGTGTAAGGACTCTTGCAGCCAAGTTTTGAATAAGCTGGAGCTGTGATATAAGATTAGAAGGGGCACCTGCCAGCAATGAGTTACAATAATAATAATGTTCTTTATTGGTTCAGGCAAATTCAGGTATTATCAACAAGCACATATACTGTACATCTCAGTATCAGCTACTTGATAATAAAACTAAAATTAATTATTATAAATAAATGAAAAGAGCCTAATCTCTCAGAGGACAGTACATTTTCAAAGATTTCAATATATGACGTGTTAGGACAGTAGACATGTACAATGATTTTAAGTTCAGGTAGTCTAGAGAAAAATGGTATTGAATGCCTAAAGCTGTCCATCCCAGTTCAAAATTCAGGCCTCAGGTTATCTGCTGCTAATGAGTAAAGTGATATGGTAGCATGTTACAACTAAAGTAGCTGGACTCAATGCCCTCTTTTTGCTGACACTTGGACACATGTATATTTTTTAAGAACATTTTTGCTACTACTGGGATTGAATAAAAACTGTTAGGTTACAAAGATGGAGTTGAGATAGAATATAGGGGACAATGGAAATCATAGGGAGATTGCAAATAGCCTTTAAGTTTATGACATTAGCACTAATCGTGAGAGTGATGTGCAAAATACCATCCATCCATTTTCCAACCCGCTGAATCTGAACACAGTGGTCTGCTGGAGCCATTCCCAGCCAACACAGGGCACGAACCAATCCCGGGCAGGGTGCCAACCCACCACAGGACACACACAAACACACCAGGGCCAATTTAGAATCGCCAATCCACCTAACCGGCATGTCTTTGGAAGGAAACCCACGCAGACACAGGGAGAACATGCAAACTCCACGCAGGGAGGACCCTGGAAGTGTACCTGGATCTCCTAATTGCGAGGCAGCAGCGCTACCACTGCGCCACTCTGCAAAATACCTGTCAGAGTAAATAATGTAGCACATAATGCAAACTGTGACCACAGGGAAAAGATGCTATCAAAACCAGTGGGGATACTAAATATAGAAAGGGGTTTGAAAAAGAAAGACATTTGTTCTCGATGTATTGACAATCCCGCCAAATTCATGGTAATCTGGTAATCTGAGTCATCTGAATTACATTCTATTACACAATCCCTAGGAAATGTGGCAGTGTAGTGGCTAAGGGCCGGCACTGGACTTTATGGCACAAGACTGCAGATCCAATCTTCATCATCTCCGACATTGTGTGACCCTGAGCAAGTCATTTAGCTAGTGTTATGTTACAGCCTGAGTTTAGCTTCCTACCTTATGTGTATTTTTTTTATTGTTGCTTTTGAATTATTATTTTTCAAGTGGTTATTGTAATTATTAAATATATTTTTAATATCAATATAAATTGTGTATATGAGCCTCTGGACGTAACTGCTCAGGGACTAAACTATGCCTTTATGTTATGGTGGAGTCCCTCAAAGGTTCATTGATTGTTAGAGAGTTAACACAATCAAAATTATGTTCTGTTTTGATTTTCTGGTTATTTTTGATTTTTATTTGTATTTGAATTTTGATGTTCTGGTTAGAGCATTGGACTTGTTTGCCTTTGATTGCCTTTTAGACATGCCCTTGTATGTCTTTTTGCCTTTTTCCTTGTTTGGCCATTTTTGTAGTTCTTTTGTTCATAGAAAAAAAAATTTCTTCCTTCATAATGATTCTTGGAATTGCCTTCTCAAGCCACTGGTTTTATGATTTATCTTCTCCCTTGAAGGGCATTTTTGTTTATTTTTGAATATTTTTAAACTTCTACACCCAGTGCCCCATTTTGCACCTGTGCACACTTGAAAGTCTGCTTCCTGAGTGTGTAATATGGATGCCTGGGTTGAGTCCTGTTTTGGAATAGACTAGTGAGGTCTTAGGGTCAGATCCATAAAACTTCCGTATACACAAAAAGAAGTCTGAAATTTGCAAAGGCAACTTTTCTTGTAAAAGACAGGGGTTATGAAAGAGAACTTGGTGGGAGAACTTGGGTATATTTTCGGCATCTCTATGGACCCTTCCATATGCAACATTTCTGAGAAAGTGGGAAATGATGACACCCTTGATAAAGTAGGGAAATGCAGCCAAACCAACTTAATGATGCATAATAATTTCATTGTGCCATTATCATAATGTGCATTGATGTAACAATTAAACCTCAAAAGTGGTAAATATAATGTATAGACTCTGTCCTAGTTGCCTTTTAAGAGAACCAATGCTGCACATTTTCCCTGAAGAACGTACTTGTTTTTTCAGCAGTTTATTTCGGCTACTTACTCTCACATCTCAGGATTAAAAATAAACTCCTTGTTGTCAAAAACAGTATAAAGTAAACACACATGTGTGATCCTGCATGCAAAAAGCTATAATTGTCATGCCCTATAGTCTATTCATAGTCTAATGGTTTGACACAACAACATGGTTTGTCTGGTGCTGCTTGAAGAGTATGCAAATGGTCATAAATGCCGGGGTCAAGCTTTTAGTGACTGACAGGATACAGTATTTTTTGCCCATAACAATGAACTGGCTTATGAGCCAATTTAGGCTTCCAAGAGTCATTCTCTTGAAACAATGTGATGAATTGGGTCTTGCATTAGAAAGACAGACTGCCCAAAGTTGGCTCCATCATACCCACTGTGCTAGAAACCATAAAACGACCAAAGAGGCAAAACATTCAGTTTCTGTATGTTGTGGGTGTACAGGTCAACATAAAAAGGCAATCTGCAACCGTACCTGATTTACTAACGCATTCAGTGCATTTAACTGCAATTTCATCATACTGCAGCATTTCTCAACCTTTGAGTTTTCATAACAATTTTAATCGTGCCCCCCCCCAATATTTTTTTGAAATGTAAATGCATATTTTATTATACCTACTTGACTTTTATCAACATTTATCTAACTCCGTACTGACCCCAACTCTCTCTTCTGTTTCTTTTTCCGGTTTCTTTGTGGTGGCGGCCTGCGCCACCACCACCTACTCAAAGCATCCTGATGCACCAACATTGACTGAACATGGACTGAAAGCCAGAAGTCTACGTGACCATCATCATCAGGTCCTTCCATGAAAACCCTAAATACAAAGAGGACTGTTTGACTTATGTTAGGTAGATTGCCCAGAGGGGACTGGGCGGTCTCGTGGTCTGGAACCCCTATAGATTTTATTTTTTTCTTCAGCTTTTGGAGTTTTTTTTTGTTTTATCTGTCCACCCTGGCCATCAGACCTTACTTATTCTATGTTAATTAATGTTGACTTATGTTTATTTTTTATTGTGTCTTCTATTTTTCTATTCATTTTGTAAAGCACTTTGAGCTACATTTTTTTTGTATGAATATGTACTATATAAATAAATGTTGATTGATTGATTGATTGAACTCTATATTTATTGTTCTAGTATCAGAATGTAGTTTAAGTTCATTTGTTTTGGTTTCAACAGATGTTTTTTTCATGTTTTTGATTCTATTTTTCACATCTTCGTGCCGCCATTTTTGTTACTTCGCGCCCCCCCTAGGGGGGCCTGCCCCACAGGTTGAGAACTACTGTCATACTGCACTAAGGGAGCCTAGTGAGAATTAACCTGCTTCGGTTAACTGTAAGCAGTAACATTCTTTTAATGTACAAGTCATCTGTGATGCCAAGATGAGACTGACAAACATTAGGACTGCTCCAGATTCATGTCGCATAATAAGGCATCTACAATTACAGATGCCATTTGCAGATTGAAATTAGAGAGTAGATTTGTTTTTTCCACAACTTGTTGCACTCACACTGTGCTGGTGACGAGCGGCCCCCTTCTTCGCGTTTTCTTTTATGTATTATTATTATTGCAGAGTTGGTATGGCTGGCAGAGCTCATCACATTCACGCCAGCAGTACTATGTTCCCATTCACTATATTTGTGCTTATTGGTGACACAGTTAGCCACCAAATAAATTTTCTCTTTGTGCCTCTATTTTAGAGATGAGAACTTTTATATCCCACTCTTCAAAGTTTTTGATTTTTGCCTAACTTCTCTGTTGTCACCATTTTCTCAACTTATAGGTAAGCCTGTTTTTTATATATTGTATGTACTAAGTCGATTAGCATGGTCTATATATTGTAATAACGACAAGGAACAAAGAAAAAGGTTTGGAGTTCCACCCCGAATACACTTCTGACACACAAAAAAAAACATACAGTACTACAGAGTCGAGCAAAGGTTTGAATATCTACTGATAGGAATATGGTGGCTTCATAGCAAGTCAGGAGGAAGAGGCATGTCTCTGAGAAAGGAAGCGGAAATGACAAGAACCTTGGGGGTGGATGGGAGTTCTTGGGAGGCGGGACCGGAAGTGCACTCTGTAGGGTGGGACTGGACGTGTTGTTAAGTGGGTTTTGTTTCTGGGGATCTGAAGAGGAAGGACGAGAGGTGTTAGTACACCCTGTCAACCCTTGGTCCGGCATTACTACACACTCAGTCGAGCCCATCGACTGCTTCCCAAGTGCACGTGTGGTTGTTTCAGGGAGGCAAAGGGGCAGGCACATTCATGTATGCACATGTACAAGATGATTGTGATTTATAAAAGGTAAATTGCATACAAATGTGTGTAAGCCGGGTTTAATAAATCAGATTTTTTTTTGCAGTATGAATTTTCTTGTTTTTTGATGTATTCATATTTTAACACTCAAATCCACCAGCATTTTTGTGTATTTTGAGGTCTTCTCTTTTCACCATTTTGCATGCTGCACATCTGTGCTCTAAGTGTTAAAACGTACACAAATACACTGATGGTGTACAGTTGTATAAATAAATAATTGCATTTCTGTGTGCATTATGAATGGTGTAGATTTGGGGAGAACCCTCCTAACATTTAACAAGATTGGTTGATGGCTATATAATAGTTAATTTTCACTTTCAACAAGAACCTCCTGACCACATTAAACAAATATAAGAAAAAAGGTCAGACTTTTGTAACCTTCAGCCACTGGGCTACTTCTGTAATTCCTGTGTACAGTAAATAAAAGGTGGATAACTTTCCTTTTGAGTGGATCAACACAGAAAAAATGTTGTTACATAAAAAAACTTGATAGCCATTTCATAGAACTGGAGATGGTTTGGATAGTTCCACTAATGTCAACTAGTTTAGCATGCCTGGCCGATTGAGGTGGCTGTAAAGAAAACTACGACTGTTTTAATTATAACATAGGTCTGGGTGAATTTACCATTTTAGTATTTGATTTGATGATTACCCCATGTGGATTTTGGAGAGAGATGGACTGTGGCTGAACCCCTTAAACTGACATCTGAGCTGATGACATGATAGGATTTGGGAGGACATTTAGCATGCTTTTAAAATGTTGGCAAAATTTCTGGCATAAATTTATTTCACTATTCTGATTGAGAAGCCTTCCAAAGGTTGTGTGTTTTCACAATATTGAATTCATGCTGTATAATCTTAGTGGAAAGTATTAAGAGTAACCTGTCAGAAAGCATTTTCACAATTGAGGGTCAGCATCACTTTGGCCTCACTAATGGCAGATGGTGATCTAAAGAAGATTGTTATTCTAAAGGCGAAAGTGGCTCTGGTATAGATGTTAATTTATCTCAGAAGAGCAAAACCAAGGAAACACCTTATGCCAATGGTGCCCTCACTGAGTCATATTAGGAATATTCCACCATACAAAAGAAAACTGTGAAGTATGGTCATATTTACTGATATTTAACATGTATTTAAAAAGTAATCACACATTTATATTTGTTCTAACATGTCTGAGGATTGAAGGGGCTACTAGTAAGGCAAAGGGCAGATATCTGATTAATCTTCAAATTATTTTGCACCAGCTAGGACAATACTATAATACACATGCACTCTCCAGGCTTTAATCCTTTCCTCCAGGTTCAAAAATTCCACTTGAGGAGCCATTGCTTTAGTTTTTTACAACATTAGAACATTAGAACAATCTAGACAAGAACAGGCCACTCAGCCCAACAAAGCTCACCACTCCAATCCACTTATTTCTTCCAAAAAAACATAAAGTTGAGTTTTGAAAGTCCCCAACGTCTTACTGTCTACCACACTACTTGGTAGCTTATTCCAAGTGTCTATCGCTCTTTGTGTAAAGAAAAACTTCCTAATGTTTGTGCGAAATTTACCCTTAACGAGTTTCCAACTGTTTCCCCGTGTTCTTGATGAACTCATTTTAAAATAACAGTCACTATCCACTGTACTAATTCCCTTCAGAATTTTAATTCAACCCCTGTAGCCCTGGAATCAGCCTAGTCGCTCTTCTCTGGACCTTTTCTAGCGCTGCTATGTCCTTTTTGTAGCCAGGAGAACAAAACTGCACACAGTACTCAAGATGAGGCCTCACCAGTGTGTTATGAAGGTTGAGCATAACCTCCTTGGCCTTGTACTCCACAGATTGTGCTATATAACCTAACATTCTGTTAGCCTTTTTAATGGCTTCTGAACACTGTTGGGAAGTCGATAGCTTAGAGTCCACTATGACTCCTAAATTCTTCTCATAAGGTGTACTCTCGATTTTCCGACTGCCCATTGTGTATTCAAACCTAACATTTTTTCTTCCTATGTGTAATATCTTACATTTACTGGCATTAAATTTCATTTGCCACAAACCTGCCTAAGCCTGTATGCTATCCAAGTCCTTCTGTAATGATATAATGGACTCCAAATTATCTGCTAATCCACCTATCTTGATATCATACTTAACCAGCTTGTTAATTAAATTCCATTCTAAATCATTTATATACATTAAAAATAGCAGCAGTCCTAGCACTGACCCCTGTGGAACACCACTCTTAACATCGGCCAATTCTGATGAGGTTCCTCACACCATCACCCTCTGCTTCCTGTGTCTCAGCCAATTCCGCACCCATCTACAAACATCACCCTAAACTACCACTTCTTTTAGTTTGATGCCCAACCCCTCATGTGGCACCTTATCAAATGCTTTTTGTAAGTCAAGATAAATAATATCATATGCTCCATTTTGAACATACCCTTTTGTTGCTTCTTCATTGAATGCCACAGCATGGTAGTAAAACATGACGTCTCTTGTCTGAGCCCATGCTGAGTGTTCCTAATAACTCCTGTCCTTACCAGGTGTTGCTCAATCTTCCATCCATCCATTATCCAACCCGCTATATCCTAACTACAGGGTCACTGGGTCTGCTGAAGCCAATCCCATCCAACACAGGGCGCAAGGCAGGAAACAAACCCGGGGCAGGTCGCCAACCCACCGCAGGGCACACACATACACACACACCAGGCACACACTAGGGACAATTTAGGATCGCCAATGCACCTAACCTGCATGTCTTTGGACTGTGGGAGGAAACCTGAGTACCTGGAGGAAACCCACGCAGACACAGGGAGAACATGCAAACTCCATGCAGGGAGGACCCGGGAATTGCTCAATCTTATCTTTAATAATTCCTTCCATTGATTTTCCTGTGATGCATGTTAAGCTTACTGGCCTATAGTTGCTTTGATCTGCCCTTTCACCCTTTTTATATAATGGGATGAAATTTGCCATTTCCCAGTCCTTCAGAATCTCCCCAGAGTTCAGTAGTTTTGCTATGCATGTGGTAGGAAAAGTGAAGTCCAGCTGAATTATATGCAGTTACTGATCCCACCATAATCTTTGCTTTCATGCTGTTTCAGTTTGCCTCCATGTCCACTTCATCTGTAAAGCCATCTCAGAGTGCAGAGGGAGCCCCTGGGGCACAGCCTTCAAGTGGATCACATTCTGAGATTCAACTTTGCCATATTGGTTTACATTGTGGTGGACGGCTGGGGGATGAGAAGACCAGGAGAGAGGCAATACCTCCTCCAGGACACGAGAGGGCGCTTGGGTGATTTTGGAGCCATGGACTGCAGCACTTCCGCCACACCAGGAAGTGCTGCTGGAAGAGAATCCGGGCACACCGGAAGTGCTTTCGGGTGCTCGTGCAGCACTACCACCACACCAAGAAGTGCTACAGGAAGATCATCTAGGAGTACCTGGAGCACTTCCAGGGACAATATAAAAGGGGCCGCATCACTCTATCCTGGAAGCTAGAGTTGGGAGATGAAGGAAAGAGCTTGCAAAGGGAGGAGTAGAGGCGGCAGAAGAAGAGAAAAAGAAAGAAAACAGAGAAGAAAGGACTGAGGTATCGTGGTGATTGGAGCACTGTGTAAGGTGCTGTATGCTGAATTGGAAAACACAAAATAAAACGTGTGAGTTTTGTAAGTGTGCCTCTTGTGTCTGTCTGTGCCTGGTTGAGTGGCTGCTTCGCCCTCTAGCGTTGTCACAACATTCTGAGAGGTATTTTCTGCTCAAGCACAGCTGGCCTTTCCAAATCTGTGGTGTCTACTATTGTGTTGGCTAAGCTAAATACTATTGTATGGTAATGAAAAGCACCATCTTATCATCTTCGGTCCATTGGACTGGTATATCTGTCGATTTTGACTTATGTTATTTTAATATAATAGCTTACACAAGAAATATTGATTCACATACAGCATTTATACAGTTCTGAGTTCCTTTTGGGCTGAAGATCGTTTGTTGTGTTTGTATTTTACTTGATACTGACTCACAAGTAAGGTTCTGTTCTATAAATGACAATATGTCCGGTTATTAATATGGGGTGGTTCTAAACCATTTCAGATAGGTGGACCAGAATGAGGCCAGTTGTTCTATTGGAGGGATCAGATCCATTTGATTTTAATTTTCTGTATTTATTATTCCCACCAGATAACAGACAGTAAGAAGCAAAAGACAATTATGAAAACCAGTGAATATTTTGGTAATGCAATTTTTTTTTTATTACTAACAGACCCGTACCTTGAAACCTGGAGACACGAGAATGAGCCAGGACTGGGGAGAACAAAATATGGAGGGTTTGGATGCAAAACAATGGATTGACAATTTGAGAATGCTAAGGGGATTTTTAAATACTTACAGCAATGTCTGTTTACAAGGCTGTCTCGCAAAAATACAACCTTTGGCTATATTATCAAGCTTCATTTATTTATTTTTGTATTTAGCATTTTTCTAAAGAAAAAAATGTCATTAGTATTACATAATAAAAAATTATTGTTTAAACTATGAATATCCTATAGCTCTGAGTTTATACTGCACGCCTAACAGGTAAGTACATGATATTGGTGACAGTGTAGTTATAATCTTACCAAGGCAGCTCCATAAACATACATTTTATTTAGGTTATTGAAATAAATTGACAAGCTTAATATAGTCACACAATTCAATAAAAATGAAGTAGAATCATTATGTTTAAACATTTACCCCTGATTCTTACTTACTCTATCCTCACTGATCTATGCAACTAATCTCTATATATAATCTTCATTTGGATCTTGATCTTTGTTTGTCCGCGAATGAATTAGAAGAAGAAGCACTAGATGGCAGTAGAGAGACAGTTAAAACATAGGCATTGCATTAAGAATCTCCTCCAGGCTTATACTACTGAAGACTGTAGTACGCCAGTCACACCTCAAAACACAGACATTCAAACTAAACAAATTGTTGTGCTTTAAATTAACTAAAGAGATCTTCATTTACATCTTGATCTTTGTCCGCGAATTCCACGCATCTGTAGACCACCTTCCAGTTTAATACGTTGTTGTTACTCACAGATGTCAACAATGTGCCAGAATAACGAAAAGGGTGGTGGACAGTGTTACGCTGGTTAGCTCCTGAGGCCTGGTTAGAGAATGAGATTGGCGAAGATAAAAGGTACGTGCCTACGTAACATATGAATGAAAGAAAGACAGTGGGTAAAATGAACGACAACGTAACAGCACGTTCCGGAAATTATTATTGTTGCGTTGTAGCCGGCGAGTGCTGCGCGTCTCACAGTTGTACCGTGGCTTGCTCACATGTCAGTGAAGTGATCCCTATTTATGCTTTAAAGAGCCTGGATACCTATGTGTCCCCCTTTTATAACCATTGCTCTGTGTACGTATATTGCCTTACTCTTTGGATTGCCACAAAGCAACCTGCGAGATTGGAGAAAGGTTGAGAAGAGATCGTGAGAGGAAACGACAGCGTCATGAAAACGAGACGGACTGTGAACGGTCAGAAGCAGAAATGCTCCTACACCACCACATAATTACGATTCGGAGAGTGATTCCGAGTAGGCTGTTCCTATCGAATCAATATCCAAGGGTTTTCTTTTGTAATTTTGTTTCCCTTATAAAAAAATCCTAATGCTGTGCGACGAAGGGCCCAGTTCACGACTGGCAGCTGCGTTTAAACAGGGAGCCCTTCACACACAACTTTAACACGCGCCACGTAGTTGGGCGCACATGGCTAGTGCAATATAACTATACAATAAACAGATGACCTCAGAGAGTTTCCCAGTGATAAACAGGCAATGCAGGACTTTTTTTAGAGTGTCAAGAACATATGACATAGATGGTGGTGAACAACAGAATATGAAATTTGCCAAATTTTAATGTAAGCCCATTTGGGAAATGATTATGGTCTGAAATAAATCAGCCTTTGGCAATGCATTCAAGAGCTACAGTCCTGTTCCCATTTTGGTGGTTTAATTTTATTTTGCCACAACTGTGTGTCCTGTTGACACTATGCCAGATTGAAGATTATTATTATAATTATCAAAATTGTTGTTCTTGTTGTGTTTGGATTATTACTTGTGTTGTAGCCCATGCCCAACACATTCTATTGGCACCCACGAAAGCAAAGCTACAGGAAGGAAAGAAAAAAAGAAATAAGAAAATAAAGAGAAGCTAAGAGCACTGCATTTCAGGATTTGAAAGAAAAACTATAATAAACTTGTGTAGATCATCAGATGTTAAGACCAAACATCTTAAGTATACAAAAAGAATAGAAAACAAAGTATAAGCATGTCATTGGGAATTGGACAGTTGTATTAACTCAGAGTATTTTTATGTCTGTACTGTTTAAAACATCACATTTTGCCTCTGCAGGCTCCCACCTAGTTCGCCTAGATGGTAATGCTGGCCCTGACCGCTACCAATAACTTTAAAAACAATCAATGCACACCAAGGTCCCCAGGGTCCTACCATAACCCAGCCATTAATCTAATTGTGTCTGTATATACTGCCACTGGGCCATCACATTCTGCTGTTGCAATAGAAGCCCCTGCTCCTGAGACTGGACTTGCTGTATTTTGAGCTCCTGCTAGATTTCTTCTGTCTCCTGCCAGCTTTAACTGCAGTTGCAAGGTCCTAGAATGAAGTGGCTTGAGCATTTCAGTCAAGGCTAGTAATATTAAGTTGACTGAAGGCACAGTCTTTTCTTTGGTGTGCATGTGCACAATAATGCATTGTAAGTGCAAACAGGGTGGTTGTATGGAGGCACTTTCTATATGACTCCCCTAATTGGAAAATTGTGGTTCTGTTTAAAAGAAACTTTTAACCTTTAACTATATATATATGAGAGTTGAAATATATAAAAGGTGTACAACTAATCCAACACACACTTCTTTAAGACATAGGAGGAAGACCAGCACAGGGAGAACATGAGAACTAGCAGTGCCTGGGCTGAGATTTGTACTGCATCTGCTGGCACTCTAAGGTGATATGGCAAGTCCATCCATCCATTTTCTAACCCACTGAATCCGAATACAGGGTCACGGGGGTCTACTGGAGCCAATCCCAGCCAACACAGGGCAGGACACACACAAACACCAAGCCAATTTAGAATCGCCAATCCACCTAACCTGCATGTCTTTGGATTGTGGGAGGAAACCGGAGCAAACCCACGCCGCCCTCTGGCAAGTTTGTTTGTGCATTTTCCGGTTATAATGAAATGCGATTTTGAACAGTAAGTACTTTATATGCCTCGATAACCTGCGGTTTATAATATCATTAGCACTCCGCGCAGACTTTGTGATTGTGATAATCAGGGAATATATCGTTTTAATAAGGAAGGAAACGACTGAAGATATTACGTTGGCCTTTCATAAAGTACTATTCAAGCTGTGGCGGCTAGCTTCAGAAGCGTCATACCGCAACGCTTCGTCAAATAATTGACGTCCACTGAGCCAATCATGTTAAAGCTTTTGGAAGCCGGACCCAAGGAAAAATCCAATGGGAGGTCAGTGTCACTGCATCAGCGTAACCAGGAAGTTCAGTTACTGTCAGTGTGAGGACACATACTTAGACGAAAAACCAGGCGTCAAAATCAGGAAATAAAAGTAAAAGGCGCACGATGGACTGGCAGGAAGACGCAACTGATGTAAGTTACAGCATTTTTTTGTTATTCGTGCGATCAGTATGGTAATGCTCAGCATGTGGATTCCGTGTGAGGTATTGGATAGCCGTTGATCAAAACTTTAATTCTTTCGGCGGTTGGGTTGGGAACTATAGTATGCCCATCAAATGTCCAAGGGAAGCCCTAGCTAATGAGCAACGTGACTTATGTAATGACAGAATATCGGAAGTGGCGAGTCATTCATTCGGAAAGAGCTATTCTCGGCCGGCGGCATGGCGTTGGCAGCGGGCAACTCGCTTTTCCGGACTGGATCTCCATGGCTACAGGAGGTGTGATGGTGACCCTCTTTGAGAAGCACACCTTTACTGTCACTGTCTATAAAATATTAATAAAGCAAAAAAAGACAGTATGTCTTGAGTTTCGTTTTCGACAGTGACTAGTATTACTGAAAATAAAATAAAATTGTAAACCGCAGCAGTTGTTTTCACTATTGTCGGCAGTCTTTATAAATAAATCAAAAGCATGAGTCATTTTTTGTACCTGTGCGTCGTTTATGCATGTTTTATAAATAATTAAAACTTTTTGTAAAATGCAGTAAACGTCACAGGTGCAGAAGACATTTGTTTAAATGAAAATTGTCCCAAGATTTACGTCCAGCAGCTGCAAGTATTCTTAGCAACCAGTGCCATAAGTTACAGGAAAATATACTTTTGTCACTAAACATTACTGTGTACAAGTGCATCGTTGTAAGTCCTACACAACAATTTTGGCAACCTGTTTAGATAACACCTTGAAATGATTAAAGAGAAACAATTGGTAGCATTCTTCAGCATCATCAGTTCTGGTCAGATGCAGTGAATTACCTGGATAGGTCTGAATAAATGTTAATTGCCTATATTGCTAATTGGCTATACATATATAGATATGCTTTATTTGTGCTCAAGGGGAAATTAAAACTGCAGAAGCTGAAGAAAAAAATTATGATCCCCAAACATACGTAAGAACACCTGGTTTGAATAATAAAGAGCTGCTGCTGTCAGTGAGTGCATTTGCCTGCACACACAAAACTAGGCCAAGGTGAGAAATCCCAGGTTAAAGCAGAGAAAAGCCAAGCAAAATGACACCTTTTATTGGCTAACTAAAAAGATTCCAATATGCAAGCTTTCGAGGCAACTCAAGCCCCTTCTTCAGGCAGTTAGCCAATAAAAGGTGTCATTTTGCTTGGTTTTTCTCTACATTCACAATGGCTAACACGGTACAACACCCTAGTACTACAGGTTAAATCAGAAAACCTAGTTTCTTAAAAATTCTTGTTTACATGTGCAAGTCCTCTTATGGAGTTATCCATTGGCAAGATGCTATGATGTCATTAAACTGTGCAAAAAAGAGTCACATGTTCTCATCGGCTACTATGAATCTGAAAACGAGCATGAAGCCTGTGTCTCCCAAGCAGTGTGGCAAACATTACTTTTAAAAGTAACATCATTAGATTACTCACTGCTTACAAAAGAAAGTAACTAAATATGTTATATACTGTAGTTACTCATTATAATATGCAATGTGTTACATTTTCTTCTTTTGTGTGAAAAGCTGCACACTTAACTGGCCACCATTTATTAAATCCTAAGCCCGTATATGAACCATCATGACACTCACTAGAAAACACATCCAAAATGTGAAAGTTTTCTTGTGTTTTATAAATACTTCATGTGCTGTGCAGTAAATCACTTTCATCCCTTTTTTTTACATCCCTGACCTGAACCACCAATGATTTGCAGTATAAACACTGGCCACTACGTCATACTGTTTCAACATATACAGTATATAGAATGTAACTGGATGAAAACTAAGCTAACACTTTATTAATGTGTTTCTGTTACCGGATTGCACGCTGCACACTCTTGTGCTTGGCTGTGTGATTGTGCCCAGCAGAGGGGCAGTGTACCGGTATTCATCTGGGATAATAACTATGCAGATATTTTTACTTCAATAAAATAAGCATTGCATTAGGTTATTTGTTACTATAAAAAGTAGTCAGACTATTTAACATACATTGATTTATATAAACAGCAAGCTAAACTAAACAAAATACATTATAAAAACAGAAAACTGGATTGGTCTAACAACACAGTGGCGCTGTACAAGAAGAGCCAACAAAGCAGGCTGTACTTGCTAAGAACTACAGTCCTTTTGATGCATACAGTAAGTTTCTGGAAATGTTCAATCAGTCAGTAGTAGCCAATGGATTGTTCCGTGCTGCAGTCTCTTGGGAAAGCAACATGATCTCAAAAGATACACAATGCCTGAACAAACTTGTCAGAAAGCCCGCCTCAACAGATGGCAAAATGGGATGTCAGCATAAAAAAAATCCCATCCAGGATGCACAGTCTTGGAGCACTTTTAACCTCAGGCTCATTTTACCACAAGTACCCTGAGGGTTATTTCTGCCTGCTGCCATCAGGCAATTTAATGCTTCCTCCCAATACTCCAAACAAAATGCTTATATTCTTTAAGTCAATTTTGTAATTTCTGCACATTATACATTATTCTTTTATTTATTGATTGATTGCTTGTATTATTTGTCCAATGAGTCTGTATCCTTGTTTTTTTATGTTTCTGCTGATGTATCTAAATTTCCCCTTGGCATTAATAAAGTTAATCCATTCTGTCTTATTTAAGTACTTTTAACATGTTACCCTACTGCTCCCAAGATTGTGCTGCTGAACTCCATACTGTACATTCAGCTCATCAACATAAATTTAGAGATTTCTGAAATACTAAGACAGATTATTTCCAGCAGGAGAAAGAATAATGCAATCACATGAGCATTTGCCTCAGGAAATTGATGTTTTTGGGGGCTGCCACTGTTTTCCCCTGGTGGTTGCAGGAAGCTGACACATGGACAGGATAACAGGGTGCAAGAGACATGGACTGACTACGAAATTCTTAATTGTAACATTCTAAGTAAACACGTAAATGTAGAAGGATTAACACACTAAAAATAGCTTGCCTTAATGCTAGAAGTATCAAAAATAAGGTAAGTGAGTTGGAGTTGTATGTAGCAGAGCATAATTATGATATTGTAGCAATAACGGAAACCTGGCTAAATAACAAAGATGGGAATAAGTGTAACATAGAGGGATACACATTTTTTAGGAAGGATATACAGAACAGAAAAGGAGGTGGAGTTGCTGTTTATGCCAAACAGGGTTTAAATGTAAGTCCTCTTCAGTTGGATGATGAGCCCCATCTTAGTGAGGACATGTGGCTTCGCCTGGAAAATATTAGGGAAACTGGTCTTATTTTAGGAGTGTGTTTATAGACCACCCAATTCAGACAGTAATTTCAACACACATCTTTTTAGTAATGTCAAAAAGGCAAGTTTACAGGGGGATATTATAGTCATGGGGGACTTTAATTATCCAAATATTAACTGGGATAACCTTGCAGATGGAGGAGCAGAAGAGCAGGAGTTTTTAGAAGTAATCAGTGACTGTTTTTTAACACAGCATGTTAAAGCACCAACAAGGGGTGAAGCCTGTCTGGATTTAGTATTCTGTAATAATCAGGATAGAATTGAGGGTGTAGAGGTGATTGAACCACTAGGGTCAAGTGACCATAATGTAATACAATTCTCAGTATTTTGTAAGAGTACAGATGCAAAGACTAAAATTGTTAAGTTGAACTTTGGTAGGGCTAATTTTGAGCAGATGCGACAAAGTCTAAGTAGGATAGACTGGGATAAGCTTTTAAATGTGGAGAAAGTCGAGGAGCAGTGGAACAGGTTTGTGTTACATGTAATGCAGGACAGATACCTAAATTTGGAATTAATAGGAAACTAAAAAACTCCACGATGGATTAATAAAGATTTAAAAAGAAGTTGCAAAGGAAAAACTGCTGTATAAGGCATATAAGACTAATGACTGCAAAGAGAATCGAGGCGTATGAGAACATGAGGGCAACCATTAAGAAGGATATCAGGGAGGCTAAAAGAGAGTTGGAGAGGAATAGAGCAGGTAAGTGAAAGAAGACCCCAAGAGATTCTTAAAGTATTTTAGTAATAAAAGAACAATTAAGGAGGAAGTCAAGTTCATCAGGAATAGTAAAGGGAATTAAAAGATACAGACAATGAAATAGCAGATGCCCTAAACTTACATTTTTCTGAGGTGTTTACAAGTGAGCAAGTGGATAACCTCCCAGAGGTAAACACTACTAAGGAGGTACTGAGGGATTTGGAAATTGTAGAGGGAGAAGTGCTGCTCAGATTAAATAAGATGAAATCAAACAAATCACCAGGCCCAGATAATATTTATCCTCGTGTTCTTAAGGAGGCTAGTGAGTACATATATAAACCCTTGACACATGTTTTTAGGAAGTCACTGTGCACTGGAGAGATTCCAAAGGACTGGAAAATGGCAAATATCATCCCATTATATAAAAAGGGTGACAGGGCAGATCCAAGCAACTATAGGCCAGTAAGCTTAACATGCATCACAGGAAAATTAATGGAAGGAATTATTAAGGATAAGATTGAGCAACACATGGCAAGGACAGGAGTTATTCTGAACAGTCAGCATGGGTTCAGAAGAGGGAGGTCGTGTTTTACTAACATGTTGGAATTCTATGAGGAGGCAACAAAAGGATACGATCAAAGTGGAGCTTATGATATTATTTATCTGGACTTTCAGAAAGCATTTGATAAGGTGCCACATGAGAGGTTGGGCATCAAGTTAAAAGAAGTGGGAGTTCAGGGTGATGTTTTTAGATGGGTGCAGAATTGGCTCAGACACAGGAAGCAGAGGGTGATGGTGCGAGGAACCTCATCAGAACTTCAGAACCTCTTAAGAGTGGTGTTCCACAGGGGTCAGTGCTAGGGCCACTGCTATTTTTAATATATATAAATGATTTAGATAGGAATATAAGTAACAAGCTGGTTAAGTTTGCAGATGATACCAAGATAGGTGGATTAGCAGATAATTTGGAATCCGCTATATCATTACAGAAGGACTTGGATAGCATACAGGCTTGGGCAGATTTGTGGCAGATGAAATTTAATGTCAGTAAATGTAAAGTATTACACATAGGAAGTAAAAATATTAGGTTTGAATACACAATGGGCGGTCGGAAAATCGAGAGTACACCTTATGAGAAGGATTTAGGAGTCATAGTGGACTCTAAGCTATCAACTTCCCAACAGTGTTCAGAAGCCATTAAGAAGGCTAACAGAATGTTAGGTTATATAGCACGATCTGTGGAGTACAAGTCCAAGGAGGTTATGCTCAACCTTTATAATGCACTGGTGAGGCCTCATCTTGAGTACTGTGTGCAGTTTTGGTCTCCAGGCTACAAAAGGACATAGCAGCACTAGAAAAGGTCCAGAGAAGAGCGACTAGGCTGATTCCAGGTCTACAGGGGTTGAATTATGAGGAAAGATTAAAAGAGCTGAGCCTTTACAGTTTAAGCCAAAGAAGATTAAGAGGTGACATGATTGAAGTGTTTAAAATTATGAAGGGAATTAGTACAGTGGATCGAGACTTGTATTTTAAAATGAGTTCTTCAAGAACACGGGGACACAGTTGGAAACTTGTTAAAGGTAAATTTTGCACAAACATTAGAAAGTTTTTCTTTACACAAAGAACGATAGACACTTGGAATAAGCTACCAAGTAGTGTGGTAGACAGTAAGACGTTAGGGACTTTCAAAACTCGACTTGATGTTTTCTTGGAGGAAACAAGTGGATAGGACTGGCAAGCTTTGTTGGGCTGAATGGCCTGTTCTCGTCTAGAGTGTTCTAATGTTCTAACATGGTTAAAGGTTTACATGGCCATATAACTGAGTTACTCATCATGAAATGAGTTCTCAGAAACCAATATCCCAATTTCTCTAATCGGAATAAGTGTATACAGTACATGTTATTTTTGAAACCAGGTTTCTGTGACTAACCGGGTTATTAAAAGCACTCAGTAACAGCCATTTCGGGGACATTAAGATGGTCAGACCTGTCCAGATGTACTACAGGCTTTCATTCAAAGGCATTAACATTTGAATACAGCAGGTCCAGCCTGTTGTGTCTGCTAAAGGAATATACCATTAGAAGTTTGTTCTGTCCAAAGTTCCCTAGTTGAAGTTGCCAACATTCAGAATGACATACTTGTACAGTATTGATATTAGAGGGAATATTAATGGAATAAATATGAGAAAGGAGATAAACACTTTAGACAATAATTAGTTACCCTGTAATTACTGCACCTTAAACCCATTCAAGGTGGCAAGGAAGGGGCTTTTCACAAGAAGTTTATATCATGATGTTCATGGCACAGTTCATTTTTTATGCCTTTTCCTCTCTTTCCATTTTCTTCTCAATATTTGCATCCCAGCAGAAGTCATGCTGTAGTTTGGAGGGCTTCTTGGTGAATATTGCATTTCATTTCATGTACCTTGTGCCAGTATTAATTGTAAGTTGGGAAATATAAATGAATAAGCAGTAGAAAGGATCTACCATTCTTTCACATTCCTTTGCAGACATTTCATCTATCCATCCATCCATCCATTATCCAACCCGCTATATCCTAACCACAGGGTCACAGGGGTCTGCTGGAGCCAATCCCAGTCAACACAGGGCGCAAGGCAGTAAACCAATCCTGGGCAGGGCGCCAGCCCACCACAGGGTGCACACACACACACACACACACACATCAAGCACACACTAGGGACAATTTTCAGTTAACAATATTTCACACTCCCAGAAAATTACATTTTCCGTGTGCTGTAACTACATCCAGTTGCTTGCTTGGACTGAAGTGGTGCACGTTGTGTGTTAAAAGTAAAATCTCTTGAGCAGAAGTGTAGTATAAGGTGTTCCTTTGGGGAGTGTTCATTTACAAAACCTTTCACAAGGTAGACAGATGCGTTCCTTATAATTAGTATCGAGCATCTAGAATTTAACTATCCATCCATCCATTTTCTAACCCGCTGAATCCGAATACAGGGTCACGGGGGTCTGCTGGAGCCAATCCCAGCCAACACAGGGCACAAGGCAGGAACCAATCCTGGGCAGGGTGCCAACCCACCGCAGAGAATTTAACTAATAAATAGAAATTACATATAAGCCCAGTGTAATCAACAATTTTAAACTTGACTTATAGTGTTCTTTGTTGCTTTTTTTACATTACCCATTTTGTGTTAAATTAACACTTGTAAATATGTATATGCACAAATACACAGTAATACATATAAAGTGGTGCATTTTACACACTTCTAGTATTAAATTCCCATTAATTTAAGTTATAGGATCCTAACTGAGAATGTAGCATTTGCATTGCATGTCATGTGCTTTAGGATTGTGCTAAATTACGTCTTTTTTCATGGTAGATATTTGCATATCTATTATCTATCAGATACTTTTTGGATGTATAATTCTAATCCCTTAACATATTTGCATGAGACTAGATTACATAGCGATAAACTGACAGTGATTTTGTATGCTACATCATTAGCCCATAATAATATACTCTTCATAACTTAGTTTGAAAGTGAGCAAGGTGAAAAGTGTTGTGAGCAAGGTGAAAAATATTAATCAAAAAGGATATAGATTTCTCTGAGAAAATGGCCAAGATGCAGCCAAAGGAATAGGTCAGATCAGGTTGGGGACCATACACTGTTACAGCGCATTGCTGCACCCACCACAACCTAGGCAGACATGTGGTCCAGTGTCACCCATCAGAAATTATCGTCTATCTGCTGCACCCAGGTATTACCTGGGCATCCCCTTGGCCTGGTCCAGGGCTTTTAATGGGGGAAAGCCCTCTGGAGACCCATCCCTGGAACAGTCAAAACCCTCAGAGAGCCAATGGGGTCAGGCCTGTTGGGGAACAGAACTGGTGTGGTGCTGAGGCGTCGCCCGCTGCATGGCAGCACTCGGGTCCCAATTTGAGGCGGCCCATCCAGGTAGGCGTGTGGAACAAGGGAATAGTTAGAAGAATAATTGTGAACAGGCAAGAGGGTTTGCAAATGCGAGACTGATTTTTAGAGTTTTTATCTAAAGCCTGGATACTCATCATATAGTGCCAGCCTTTTACATAATACTCCTGAAGTGGTGTCTGTCACATGCAGTTGTGCAGTTAAAACACATCACTATTAAATGAAGCCCATCAAAATGATGTCACAAACTAAGTAAGCAATAAAAAATAATAACAAATGATGTAATCTGCAGGTAAGATGTAAGAAGGGGCCTCAGTTGCCTTAAAACCTTGCATATTGTAATCTTTTTAGTTAGCCAATAAGAGGTGTCATTCTGCTTGACTTCTCACTACATCCATAATGACTAACACGGTACAACACCTTAGTACTCTAAACTTCTGGAAATGCTCTTTGTTTAACTTAGTCTTATCTGAACTTTCAGAGATGTGGCTCAATGGATTATCTGGCCCCGATACTGAGGTGTGTCAGTCCACTATGTGCTCACTTGGGAGCTGGTTGACCAGTGGTCTGCATTGTCTCCACAGTCTTTATTTAACTTTTGATCTTTTCAAAACTGAAGAGGATCCTGTTCCCACAGTAAAGCTACATTCACTTAAAGCACTACCTCTTAAATGTAAAAGTATGTGTTTAATACTAGCCTTATCTTCAGAATAAAAGGTGATAGTTGTAGTTGAAGGATAATCAAATTGAGTTAAAAATCTTTAATATGCTGGCATTTTTGTGGTCAGCAATACTGTCTGTGGTACGTTCAGATCCCGGAACAGGTGGATTTTGCTTGTCAAATACAATAGCATATAAAACTACTCATATTTGATTTTTTGGTAGTGTCTTAAGAATTCACTAAAAAAAATCATCTCTTATGACAGTAGGTCAGAGTTGCTGCATTTCCAGAGGACTGTTTTTTTAATTTATTTAGCGTAGGTCTAATGTCGCAGTTGGACTATACATCTCTTTCTCACTGCTATGTACTTGAGATATTTATCTACTGTACAACCCCATTTTAAGACAGCAGTATCAGTGGAGCTTTAGACCCATTTTTAAATGGTTGGATTGCAGATTGGCTTAAATGAATCCAAATGTTGAAAGTAATACAGAAGAGCGAAGTGATGTAGTCTAATAACTAGGATAGAATTGAGGTTATAGTGGTGATTGAAGCACTAAGGTCCAGTGATCTTAATATAATGAAATTCTCAGTGTTTTGGAAGAGTGTGGATGCAAAGACTAAAACTGCTAAGTTTAACATTGGTAGGGCAAATTTTGAACAGATATGGCAAAGGTCATAAAGGGACAAACTGAGGTAACCTTTTAAATGTGGAGAGGAGTAGTGGAAGAGGTTTAAAAAAGTTTAACATTTAATGTAGGACATTTGCATCCCAACATTTGGAATTAGTAGGAAATTTAAAAAAAAATCTGCAGTGGATAAGTAAGGAGATGAAAAGAAGCTGCAAAGGAAAAAAACTGTTTTTATATGACGTATAAGACTAATAATTCTAATGCTAAGAGACCATGAGGGCAACCATTAAGAAGGATATTAGGGAAGCTAAAAGGCAGTTAGAGAGAAATAAGGTAAAACATGCCCCAACAGATTCTTCCAGTATTTAAATAGAAAAAGAATAGTCAAGGAGGAGGTGAAGTGTATAAGTAATGTTAAAGGGAAATTAAAATATACAGACAATTAAATAGCAGATTCTTTAGACTCAAAGTTTGGTGGTCTTCACATGTGAGAAAGTGGATAACCTTGCACTGGTAACAGGAACAACTAAGGAGGTACTTGGTGATTTGGAAATTGTAGAGGTAGAAGTACTTATTAAATTAAATAGGTTGAAATCAAACAAATCACCTGGACCAGACACTATTTTTCCTTGAGTGCTTAAGGAGGTTATTGAGTACATATAAAAACCCTTGACACATAATTTTCAGAGGTCACTGTGCATTTGTGAAACTCCAGTAGACTTGAAAATGGCAAATATTATCCCATTATATAAAAAGGTTAATTGGGCAGAGCCAAGTAAGTGTCAGCCAGTAAGCTTAACACGCATCTCAGGTAAATTAATGGAAGGAATTATTATGGATAAGACTGAGCAACACATGGTAACAACAGGAGTTTTACAGAACAGTCAGCATGGGTTCAGACAAGAGACGTCATGTTTTACTAACATGCTGTGGCATTCAATGAAGAAGCAGCAAATGGATATGACCAGCGTGGCGCATAATATTTATCTTGACTTTCAGAATGCATTTGATAAAGTGCATCAAACTAAAAGAGTTGGGAGTTGAGGATGTAGTGTGTGGATGGGTGCAGAACTGGAAAAACACAGTAAGCAGAGGGTTATGGTGTGAAGCACCTCATTAGAACTGGGTGATAATAAGAGTGGTGTCCCTCAGGGGTCTGTGCTGGTGCTGATGCTATTCTTAATATATTAATGATTTGGATGGGAATATAAATAAGAAGCAAATTAAATTTGCAGATGATACCAAGATAGGAGGATTGGCAGATAATCTAAAGTCAGTTGAATTATTACAGAGGGATTTGGACAGCATACAGACAGGGGCTGATTTGTGGCAAATGAAATTTAATGTAACTAAAATGTGAAGTATTACATGTAGAAAGTAAAAATGTTTGATTTTAACATGCAATGGGATAGCTGGAAATTGAATGTACACCTTATGAGAGTAGTTTAGGAGTCATAGTGGACTATTAACTTTCAAACAGTGTTCAGAAGCCATTGAGAATGCTCACAGAATATTAGGTTATATAGCACAATAGATAGAGTACAAGTCAAAGGAGGTTATTCTCAAGCTTTATGACACACTGGTTAGACTTCATTGTGAGTACTGTATACCGTTTTAGACACCAGGCTACAAAAAAGACATAAAAGCACTAGAAAAAGCCCAGTGAAGAGTGACTAGGTTAATCCAAGGACTGCAGGAGACAAGATATGAGGAAAGATTAAAAGAGCGGAGCATTTTCATTTTAAGCAAAAGGAGATTAAGAGGTGACATGACTAAAGTGTTTAAAATTATAAAGTGAATTAGTATAGTGGATCGAGACTTTAAAATGAGTTCAATGACAACACAGGGACACTTGCTATGGGAAAATTTCACACACACATTTGGAGTTTTTTCTTCACACAGAGAACCATTGACATATGAAATAAATAGTGTGGAAGACAGTACAACTTTAGGGACCTTCCAACCTTGACTGGATATTATTTTGTGGAAATTAACTAGGTAGGACTGGCAAGCTTTGTTACACTGAATGGCCTTTTCTCAAGGAAGTTTTTCTGATGTTGTCATGTCTAAATATGCAGAAGTTAAGAGAAGCAACAGCACAAAAAAGGAATAGTCAAACTATTGTTAAACGCCAGAATACAGAGTGCAAAAAAATGACAGTACTAGGAGAACCAAAGGAATATAATCAATACAGTGACACAAAAAATAACATTTACATTTATTTGCTTGGAAGATGCTTTTATCCAAAGTGACATACTAAGAAAAATAACTATGAAAAGAATTTGAGTAGAGCTGCATTGATTGATTTTCTTCTGGATAATTGTGATTGCCAATTTATTAGTATACCCTAATCCATAGACCAAATCCAATTTTGATACAATTCAGTTCATTAAGCAATTATTGAAATTATTTTTGACTGGTATGAGCAGCCCTTAAAGAGGATTTTCAACATTTTCTCTTTTAATTGTGAAAAGCACTCTTTCATGTAGGAACTATGAAAGAAATCATGGTGCAAAATGATCAACACATTTTCATATAAAAATATAAATTCATATAAATCATTGACGTCACTGGTCTATTATTATGGTGGGGGAAGAATTCAAAAACCCAAGAATCAGTGTGGCAGTTGAAGAACAATCTGGTTTTGCATAGCTTAGTCCAAGCCTCCACTTGCAGGTTTTTCTGTTTCACAGAATGCCAAGCATGGAAACTGCTTCTAAAGTGCAGGCACATTACCAAGAACTATTGCACACAATTATGTGATATCAGTACAGTTTATTTATTATCAGCACAGTAAATTACTTCAGTATCAAAGAAGAAATCTACAAAATTACTAAAACAGTTCTTAACATGATTTAGTCATCAATAATTTTCATGAGGGTAATTTCCAAGACCTCCCACAGAAAATTGAAATCCACAAATATTGGATAACCGCCACCAACTGTGCATGTTAAAACAACAATGTTAAATAGTATCAAAATATCACATGTAATATCAACTGTGGCGCAGTGGCAAGCACTGCCCTTCACTCCCATATATACTCTTACAAAGGTCCTACTTAATAAAACATTAAAAGCTCTTATTATTATTGGAAATCTTACTTCATAAAATTTCTCATATGCTACGAATAGGTCACGTCGAGTTGGGAAGCATTCACCGGTACAGTGTGTTGCCGTACCCACCACATGACGAAAAAATTTGGGATCCTGGTTGGCTAGCCCAGGCAACACGTGGTCCGTCCCACCGCTCGGAAATGACCATCCATCTGCTGCAGCCAGGTGTTACATGAATGTTCCTTTGGCTTGGTCCATCCGCTCAGGACCTCAACAATGATGATCCTGTGTGTTGTTGTTGAGGATCTGAACAGCTGCTCATACATAATGAAGATTCTCCACACAAATTGAAAATCTTTCCTGTTGTTCTGCTGTGATTATCCATTTATGCTATAGGTATAAGTGTTGAATGCATTAGCAGGGTCAGTTTATGGGATTTAGTGTACATATTCTCATTGCATATGCACGGGTTTTAATAATTTCTTATCATTTTGATTGTTTTTTAAGATTGTTTTTTAATGTGGTCAAATACTATCCAGTTATGCATTTAGGTCACCATCTTCACAGCTTTTGGCTCATCAGCAGAAAAACCATTGCGATTTTGCTTTACTACTTACTCTAACTGTAGTAGCCAAAGTACCCTGCATTGGCCGATTATATATGTAGAGTGGTTTAAGGAAAGAAAGCAAAGGTTTATGTGTTTTATAAATGGTGACCCTACTGTTATTGCTAGCAGTCCCCTCTGTCATCCATACTGCCTCTCTATCAATGTCTCTGCTGTTGTGAGTCGAGAATGTGTTCTTTTTGGGTCTAATTGAATTCCAGAATTGCAGTAATTCCTTGCTGGGTTGTAAACATGAATGCTGAAATGTCA
This sequence comes from Polypterus senegalus, assembly GCF_016835505.1. Lineage (NCBI taxonomy): Eukaryota > Metazoa > Chordata > Cladistia > Polypteriformes > Polypteridae > Polypterus > Polypterus senegalus. Next base: position 57,750,922 of record NC_053154.1, on the reverse strand, counting down.
TCTCTTACTTCAAGGTGATCAGTTTGTAATGCTTAAATTATGAAAAAAAATGACAAAGCAGGAGTTAAACAACAACCCTTTGATTCTCTTTTGTATTGCACTGCACTTCCGCTATCAATCAAGCCTCACCCAACAGCCCCCTGCAAAAGGTCATAATAAACCTTTTTATATTATAGTAGAGAGAAACAGCACACTGCATTGACTGGGTAAGTAATGCTAAGCTCTGGCCATTTTGTTTGTTAGTCTAGCTTCAGTCTGTTCAGATGTTGCACTTGCTCTGAGCCAGCAGATGGTACTGGTCTAGAACAAATGAATGGGAAAAAAAAAACACTGGGACCCCCAGTGTCAATACTCTGAGTTTCAAAGTAGTTTATCTTGTCCTTCCGGTGCTTGTGAGCAAGCAAAATTTGGTCCAGATCGGTCGAAGGATGTAGGATTGTATAGGGAACAGACAGAGAGACATTCAGCTTTATATACATAGATTAATATGAATTGCAAACTTATTCATGCCATATTTACAGCCCACAGATGTGAAGAAATGCCGTGTTTTTGACACATTCAGAAGTGACACTTTCTCTCTTTATCTGCAGGCTGACTCGCTTTAGAACTTTGAAAACATGTAAAGTGCTTCAACACTGCAGACCTTATTTCATTTGGTTTGCTGGCAGAACTACACTGCGTGTTCACGTCTTTTAATTTTGTATCCACCAAAATCACAAAATCAGCTAGGGAGTGGCAAGTTATGTTTCAATTTGCTGATTGCATATTTTGAGCAATAACTGGCTAGTTCTCATTTGTTGCCAATCAGGTGGTGCAGCTCTAGATTTGAGGTGTGTGAGCTGAGAGAGGCCGTTTGCTAGTAAAGGGGTGTGGTCAACAGAAAAACTATGACACAGCACATCACAATTAAATAAAATGTCTCCTTGAGTTTTCTGACCCTTTGTATTCATTAAGCTTCACAAGTAACTGAACTTCTAAATGTGCAATGGTGACTCAATCACCCATCCATTTTCTAAGTTAATTTTCAGTTCAAAGTTATGTGAGTACAAATGTTTTTTTTTTTATTTTCAAAACCCACTTTTTTCAGTATGAGCTCACAGGAGTGTTTCTTACCTAGTTAGGAAAATAAATGGATGGGTGTAGGAGTCTCATGGAAACATCAGGTGCAAAGCAGGATCCAACCATGAATGAAAATATTAGTAGAGTAATATTCACTTCTTGCACAATCAATGAACCAGGTACCTAGAGGAAAACCACACAGACAGAAAACGCAAACTCTTCCAAGTCTGTCACCTGGAGCTGTAAGGCAGAATTGCTAAACATTGCACCAAGAAGCCACCAACTTGAATTCAAATCAGTGGCTTTAAAAAATGTATACGTTTTCCTTTAATAGCAATTTGAAATAATTTTTAAATACATTTAGAATGCTTTATCTGTATATTAGCTTATTTTGTTCAGCAACATTTTACATAATCACAATATTTGTTTTCCTTTTCATAACAGTGGAACTCACATGGGCATAAGCATGGACATGGACATGGACATGGTCACGGACATGGACATGGACATACACATGGAAGTGGATTCTTTGCACAGAGTGGACAGAGGGATCAAATGAATAATGACCTCACCCAGCAGTCAGACAGCATGACATTTATGGAAGACTGTAAGAACTGGGATATAGTTAAAGCTACACAGTATGTTATTCTTTCTATTTTTTTAACAGTTACTTGTGTTTCTGTAATTTCAATATACAGTATTGAGAATTGTTCCATCTTATTAAGAAAGAGCTTAATGACTTGAGTGTTTAAGATAAATCTGAAACATGTATAGCACAGTTTTTTTATTGGGAGTTGACAAAATTCAAACTTTTGTATCCTCAACTTTCCCATGCAGTGCTCCTGTTAAGTGACTTATCATGTGTGCATTTAACTTTTTGACTTGGTAAATGAACGCCTAGTAAAATATACAAACAATATTATGAAAACTGAAAGTTAAAGAAATTAAAATATCAAGTTGCTCTCCTTTGTTTTATCTTTTGTGAAGCCATGACACCATAGGACAATGCAAAGAGGTGATCATGCTATCAAATTCTATGTAACACTTTTTTGGGAGATTGTTGGGGCACATTCGTTTTTCCAGTTGAATCATATTCTTTGAAAATTCCATGTTTTTTGGTCATTTTCACTGCCCGTAGTTTAAAATAAAATGTGTAAAAAGGCAACTTTCTTTGTGTGCTCTAACCTAACATATCCCTGCTTGCCCACCTACATTTTGATTTTTCCCTGAATTAGCCAAATAATGTTTTATAATATAGGATTTACATTGAACTCTGGTTTATTGTAGGCATAAGTCTGTCATTATTAAGATGTTTTTATTATTTTTCAAAACGAACATTGTAACAGAGTGCAAGCAATATCTGTTTACTGGCTTTCTTTTTGCTCTGTTTAGTTGTTTAGTCTTCTTTAGGCAGAGCATGGTAATCACGTATGATATATGCGAGGCATGTGAAATAAAGAAATTCTTTGCCATTCTTTGTGTTAAAGTGACTAGTTTGGTATTGAGTATGATTCGTGTTTCCCACCTGAAAAAATATTAGTAAGCAAAATAACTACCCAGCAGACTATAGGATTTGGACAAAAAGTCAAAATAAATGTAGAAAGAACCCATAAAAAGATGTCTAAAACAGTAATCCTTACACCTGTCTGTGTCTTCATGAGAGTTTAATAATGTAATAAAGATTCTGCAGTCTGAGAAAACATTATTTTTTGTTCACTGATATATTAAAATTGTGTGTGTGGGAGTGTTTGTTTTGGGGTGGGGGGGGGGAGAGAGAAGTAGACATTATAAAGGTTGGGGCTCCAGCTGAGAGACCCTGTTTAATCTAAAATTTTGAATTGAAAGAAACCAGGGCAACAGAAGACTGCCAAAGAAATAGGCTGGAGCTGAACTGGTTGTTGAATAGAATATAGTCACAGGAAGAGCCATCCGCACTCTGCAGCACCTGATGGTCAGTTGAACCCACTATCTGGGAGTACAGCAGTTTCACTCTTCCTTGCCAGAATCGGTGGAGTCAGACACAGAACAGAAGTGATGCTAGCCCACTGTTCCTTCTGGTGATTCTCATTCTAGAGAAAGAAGTGGAAACTGCATGAATAACTGTTCCACTCCCCTCCATAAGCCTCCATAAGAGACATACCATGCTTTCATGTTTGACAATGTGTATGTAAAATGTCTTCAACAGTTTGAGGAAAGCACAACATATTTAAAAAACAGATGATAAACAATAAGCATTAGAGCATAATACTAAGATGTGAATGTTTATTATTTAGGCATAAAAAGACAAAAGAATACAACATAATCCAGCCTTTCATTCTGTTTTAGTCTAATAAGTGTCAATATTGTAATAAATACGTAGTGCAGATATTTGTGATGTGAAATTCTTCATTTGTTTACAGATACGGGATAATTGACAGATGTAAAGAACTCGTGGAGGCAGGTTATGATGTCAGGCAGCCGGATAAAGAAAATGTTACTCTCCTCCACTGGGCATCTATTAACAACAGAAAGGAACTTGTCAAGTAGGCTTCTTACTCCTTTTGCTTATTTATATATTTTTGGTACTTTGAATAAATGTTCAATACTTATGATAACATTTTCAATGATTTCTTAGTATTCTTAAATTTTTGCATGCTTCTATTAATATACAGTTAGAATTTATTGTTGTGATTTTTTTTTTGTTACATTCATAAATAGGTACTATATTTCTAAAGGCGCAATTATTGACCAACTTGGTGGAGATTTAAATTCAACTCCCATTCACTGGGCTATAAGGTAAAACTTACTCTTACTTGTTAACATACTATTATCTATGCTGAAATGAAAACGCTGAATTCCAGTATTGTGTCTTCTTATAGTAGTTCTTATGTCATTACCCATAATATTTAAATATTTTGATCATACCCAGTACTTCAATTTTAGAAGTAGAGATTCTTGTATTGCTGTTGAGGTAAAATGATGGTCAGCTGAATTCCTTTATAAAATATGAGAAGTTTTATTTTTTATGCAAGTATTCTGATCTTAATACCTTTATCCAAATTGCAATGAGTAACTTTGTCAGTTTCTAAAATAATGCTAATATGTTGTGAATAACATTGTTTTATAAATACTGCAGTGGTTGAATGGTATAATTTGTTTTATGAACGTATGCATTTCCCATGCCCCTTTTACAATGTACTTCTACCATTAAGACAAGGACATTTGCCCATGGTTATACTGCTAATGAAATATGGAGCTGATCCAACTCTTCTAGATGGTGAAGGATACAGCGGTCTGCACCTTGCAGTCCAGTTTCAGCATATGCCAATTTTAGCTTACCTTCTTTCAAAAGGACAGGTAAAAATTACTCACTTTAAATTTCACTTCTATCTATATTGTATGCCTTACTTGAATATTAATGTAATTATCCACTTAATCATACATTGTTGTTTGCAATAAGAACAAAAATAAATTAGAATTTTTTTCAGTAATAGTTTTTGTAGTATTAATAATTTAACTGAAGCATTTAATGGTAAACAATAGTTAAGAGAAACATGATATTCGAATTGATGTTCTGCTTGCTTACAGCATTTATACATTTTCTGTTTTTATTTGTACCTTGTTATTTAATTAATTTGGTACATTTAATAATGTAAACCTCTGTTATCAAAAACTTGACCCACTTAGGTGACTACCAGAAATCAGACTGAAGGCCTTAATTTGTGGGATTTAAAGAATGAAATAAATAATACTCAGTAAATTGTACCTCATGGAAAACAATGTGTTTTTTCACAGAACATTGACACTCCAAACTTACATGGACAGACTCCTTTAATGCTAGCTGCACACAAGGTCATTGGGTAAGAGTTACAGTTCTAAAGTTGAAAAAATAAAATAGAGTATGATAGTTACAAGTTAAACAGAAATACTCAGCCAAGTGTTTCATTGGTATTTGGTGATTCTTTGTTTATAAAGTATAATGTGTCACAAATAAATGCTCTTTTGCAATTTCTGCTGCGCTAATGTGCTCTCGGACAGATGGTAATCCAAGTTGTTGAGTCAGAAATATCATGTTGAATGCTCGATGAAGTCGGAGTTGCATCTCAGAATATTTGGAAAAACAAAGCTACCCAAATTGTCCAAAGTGTGACCTAATGCTGACCATTCAGCTTAGTCAATTGTTTAAAATAAAACATTTAACCTGGTCAACCAAAAATGCCATTGTGTGGGCAAAATGCATTTGGAATGAAGTGATACATATTCAATATGTTTATTTTGCTCTTTATTTCCACAAAAAATGCCATTTATCTTTAATTGATTTTTTGGCAGACCAATTAACAAATCAACAACTATCTCACATTTTTCCTACCACTCTGACAGCAAAAAAAAAAAACACCTGAATGCAATGAAATGGGAATGTGAAACGATACGACTTAGAGCCCCTAATTGTCCAAGAGCATGTGACAGCTATATTCTTTAATATTCCTATAATTATGTGCCTTTTTGAGATTTATACTAGGGTAGCATCAGCATTAATCTCCAAAAAATGTAAAAATAAATATATTTATGAAATATATTTTAAAGTTAAAGTTGTATGTTAAGTTAAATGTTTTATCTTTTAAAAAAGATATATAGATATTAAAAAAAAAAATCAGTGTAACAATTAATGTAAACATAAGTAGTTATGTTTATATGTCAGTAATACAGTATAAGGCCAATGTATTGAAATGAATTAGTTATATTTTCTGTCCTTTTTATTATTTTGTAGACCAGAGCCAACAAATTTTCTTTTGAAGTTTAATGCATCAGTTACTGCTGTAGATAAGCTACACAGAAACACAGCTCTTCATTGGGCAGTTTTGTCAAAAAATGAAAATGCTGCTCACTTTTTGCTTGAAGCAGGAGCTAACCCGGATGCAGAGAATGCAAAGGTATGAAAAAAATTAATTCAAATATGCTGCTTACTCGGGGTGGCACGGTGATGCAGTGGGTAGCGTTGACCCGGGTTCGCTTCCCGTGTCCTCCCTGCGTGGAGTTTGCATGTTCTCCCCGTGTCTGCGTGGGTTTCCTCCGGGTACTCCGGTTTCCTGCAGGTTAGGTGCATTGGCGATTCTAAATTGTCCCTAGTGTGTGTGTGTGTGTGCCCTGCGTAGGGTTGGCACCCTGCCCAGGGTTTGTTTCCTGCCTTGTGCCCTGTGTAGGCTGGGATTAGCTCCAGCAGACCCCCATGACCCTGTAGTTAGGATATAGCGGGTTAGATAATGGATGGATGCTTACTCTTTCCACATTGTATTGCTCTATAACATATTTATGAATCATTGGTACATTATTGTCTGTATTAAATAAAAAAATAGCATTTTGCCCCTTTTAATATGAAAATGTTTAATAAAAAATATATTATTAAAGAATATTATTAGTCCAAGTCATAGTAGACTTGTGTTCTGGCTTTGTTAGCGTGAATGGAACACAATGAAATGGAGGATGATATACATCAAATTACTTGCAAAAATACTATTTGACCTATTTGATGAAAAATAAATTCATATATATATTATATCACATAACTGGTCAAACTTTGCTATCTCTTGTGTCTGTGAGTTTGCTAATAAATCTGACAGAAAAACAACTTATAAGTAAGTGCTGGCTGTTTTCCATTCGCTTCCATACCATTCAAATATTTGTTGTTTGTACTTTCATGACATTTGGTGTAATTTGTGATGTTATAGTAATAAACATTAGTTTGATTTTGCAAATTGCACTAATTACAAAAAGTAGTGTTTGCTGATTTGAATTCAGTAGTTAAATATTCTGCTTTTATTTGATTATAAAATGGATGCACGTTTAGGTAGACACCTGTAGTCATACTCATTATAATCAGAGGATATATTCAAGGCCTTTATCATTTCAAATCCCTCATTTAAATACATTACACTACAAGTTAAAACAACGTCTTAACTGTTTATTGCTGATCAAAGCAAGTATGAATCAGGTATTTTTTATTTCTAAACCAATTCCTTAAATGAGGAAAATAATTAATAGTGAAAGCTTTTCTGCCTTAAAAAGTCAGAATGATTGTATGTAACTCCAACTGGTTCTCTCTCTCCTTCTCTCTGCTTTTGCTTGCAGCTCCTAATTTTTTTAAATTAAATTACTGGTATTGATTTTTTTTATCCAGAATGTTCTTAAAGTTATCATGTTCTACTTGTGTGTTAGCGTTACAGTCAGAAACTGAAAGTACTTTATTTCAGTTGTTTTTTCTGCGATTCATTTTTATAGGGAGAAACACCAATTGATTTGGCTCACCAGTTTCGGAATCCCTTGATGCTTCACATACTAACACATGTGAAGAAGGAAAGAAGCCACATACAAAATCCCTTTGTCAAAAGGCTTCAGAAATACAAGGTATGTAAAAGGAGGGAGTTTTCCTAGGCTTTACTGGTTGTCAGGGTCATCTCTGAATGTCTGGCCTGTGGTGTGAGAATGTTTGAGTATGTTTGCTTCTGATTAAAAAAAGATTGTGTGCAAGTCTGTACAAGACTGAAGAAGTATATGCTAATTATAGATATTGTCAACGGAAGGCTTTTCATAATTGACAATAAATTTCAAAACATACTAAAGTCTTACTGTTAGGTTCACAAAAATACAAAAAAATAGTGATTTGAAGTGGCAAATAGTTCATTCTTATCATTCCCAGACAATTGGGAGGTCAAGTGGCAGATTGGCTGGGTGCTAGACTTAGGGTTATTAATTTAACATCTTTTAAAATGGTTTGTGCTTCTCATTAAAATGTTGACTGTTGTATTTCAATAAAGATTTGATGATATAGAGTATTAACTCTGTCTTAAGTAGGAAGTCAAGTCAAGTTGGGGAGCATGCACTGGTACAGTGCGTTGCCGCATCCACTACATGATGAAACAACTCGGGACCCTGGTTTGCAAGCCCCCATGCAGACACACGGTCCAGTCTCACTCTCCAAAAATGACCCTCTATCTGCCGCAGCCAGGTGTTACGTGGGCGACCCCTTGGTCTGGTCCAGCCACTCGGGTCCCCAACAATGTGGATCATACGAGCCAGATCACCCTCGGGGAAACGTGCCACATGGCCATAGTGCTGTAACTGACGCTTCCTCACAATGCAGGTAATGTGCCTCATTCGGGACTCCATGATCAACTGCTCATTCGACACAAATTCAAACAAAAGGTACCCAAGGATTTTCCGGAGAGGCACAGTACCAAATGAGTCCAGTCTTCGTCTCAGGTCACTGGATAGCGTCCATGTCTCACAACCATATAGCAAGACAGGAAGCACCGGGACTCTAAAGATTTGGACATTCGTCCTTTTGCATAGATATTGGGAGTGCCACACACCGCTTTCCAGCGACCTAATGACCCCCCATGCTCTCCCAATCCGTCTGCTGACTTCATAGGAAGAGTCACTAGAGACATGAATGTAACTGCCAAGGTAAGTAAACCTCTCAACAAGGTCAACACTCTCTCCACAAACACATACTGCTGATGGCTGTGCCCAAGAGGTCATTAAAGGCCTGGATCTTGATTTTTATCCAGGACACTCGCAAGCCCAGACACACAGACTCCTCACTCAGTCTCTCAAACACCCCGATCAGAGCCTCCATTGACACTGTGAAGATCACAGCATCGTCAGCAAAGTCAAGATCTGTGAATCTTTCTTCACCAACCGATGCCACACAGCTGCTGGACCACACGACCAATTAATTAAGTAGGAATTAATAATTAATTAAGTAGGAACAAATAAGTAAAAATCAATCTGACAAATAAAAATGGTTTCCAAGTCCCATACTATTGGTAATATAATAAATGTATGATTGTGAGCTGTTGAAGTGCATGTTCCTCTTAAATAAAAACTATATTGGCTAAAATTAGAAAAAACTACATTCGGAAAAGGCCTTTAAATTCTAAACTTTGTATTAGTGAAAGGACATAGGCCCTGTTAAAAACTCATTTTTAACATACATTTTTTTTAGCCTTTCATAATTGTGGTTCACATAGCTTTAGGAAAGAACAAACTTTCACCCTTGTCTACATCTGTGAAAAATATTCTTAAATAGGTGTGCAAATAACCATTTTTTAAAAGTTGAAGATTAATTAGAGATCAGTCAGGCATGGTTTAAAAAGCAGTAATAGGAACCAGGAGACAACTGTAATCTAACAACAAGCAGAGTTCATAGGCAAAAAGAAGTGCAGGCAAGCTGGATGGAATACATCTCATTGTCTTCAAGTCTGTGATTCTCTAATAAATTGAAACAATTCTTCTGGATCAACTTTTACTTTTCAAAAATGCCTTTCAAAATTTTAAAGACCTGGATTAGATTTTCTATTCATTTTTCACAACTGGAACACAAGCAGGTTAAGTGACTTGTTCATATGGTCAGTCAGAAGAGGGCCTTGCTGGAAATTAAGGTGAAGTGAATTTTAAGACTTAAACCAGGAAGAAAAGTTGTGGGAACCTGGAACAAACTACAAAGTCCTGTAGTTGAATCAGAAAATTTAACAACCTATAAGAAGTACCAGGATGAGACATTGGGACAGCTTAGCTATTAGATAAATAAACAGCTTAATGCATTGAATGATCTCCTCTTGTAAAATTTTACATGTTCTTATGATTAAGTTCCTAACTTAATACATACAGTAGGTCTATTAATTATGTGTTAAGTGCTTTATTCAACTTTCACTTTTTGTAGTTTATTGTATTTTGTGCATGCACAGCATTTACTAAGATTCATAATTCATTCATTTCATGCATTTATATTTTAATAAATAAAGCACCTGCCTAGCAATAAAACATAGACATCACCAATCTGTCAGTTTTACCGTAAGCATAAATCTTAGACTTAATTGTATGTTTGTGTTTTGCTATCATAAATACATAAATATAATAAAATAAAATCTTAATTCAATGTTTAGCATAAATGTTTAGCATGAAAATTAAATTTCTAATTTTGTGGTAATTATTTCTAATTGTTTTCTAAGCAAATATCTTATTTTAATTTCTTTTTCAGTTCTGTTTTATGACAGCACTCTCTGTTGTTATGCTTTGGACTGCAGGATACATAGCAGACCTGAATACAGAATCTTGGTTACTCAAAGGAACTTTATTTGCATGTTTGTTTGCCATAGTTAATCTTGCTACAAGGTATGTAAAATAATTAATTTTGAAAAATAGCTAAATATTCTGCTATATATTATATAACTTGCATCTCAGGTTTTACTGTAATAAAATTTTTTCTATTTAAAATTATATCAGTCTGGTTTTTAAAATACTTCATAGTACAGAATCTGTTTAGTTGAAGGTGACTAATAATGTTTGCTTAACGTTCGATTTGGGTTCTTGTGCTGTTTTAGTCCTGGTGAACCTTAGTGCAGCTTTTGATATGGTGGACCATGGGGTTCTATTAAAACAGTTTGAGTGTGAAGTCAGCATTCAAGGATGTGCACTGAAGCGGTTTGTGTCCTGCTTAAAAGGTAGATTCTACGTCAGTTAATATGGCTGATGATTTCTCCCAGCCAGCTCCGTTCATACAAGGTGTACCACAAGGCTCTATTTTGCCCTGCTTATTATCTGCTCCATTTTAGGGTCCATATTTTAAAAACATGCGTCAATTACCATTATTATGCTGATGGTACCCACATTTATCTTAAAGTTAGCCCAGACATCGCTTCATCTGTAAAAAGCTGATGGAGTGTATTGATGATATTACAGTAAACTTTTAATGGTGCAAAATTTCCTCTGACTGAATAAAATTATAACAGAGGTCATTATCTTTGGCCCTACTTCTTCCGCTAATGAAATTGGCACTCCGGCTTGCTGACAGCAAAAATACATAATGATGTCAGGAACCTGGGTGCCATCTTCGAGTCGTCACTAAGTTTCAACCAACAAATCTCCACGGTGGTAAAGTTCAGTAAAGTACCCACTGAGGCAAATCTCAAAACTAAAATCCTTTTTTTCACAGAAGGATTTGGCAATAAGGATTCATGCTTTTTTTTACATCTTGACAAGATTCTTTCAATCCCCTGTATGTGGGATTGCCCAAATCTGTCCTCTTGCACCTTCACATGGTTCAAAATGCAGCAGCTAGATTTCTATCCAGCTCTGTAAAAAGAGAACATATCTCAGCTGTTCTGGCCTCCCTCCACTGGCTACCGGTGAGATTTCGGATTGATTTTAAAATTCGATTTTTTTTTAAGGCTTTGCATGGCCCTCAAATACATCTGCGATCTTCTTCATCCCCTCTCAGGAACGAGGGTTTTGAGGTCATCTGCTAAACTATTCCTTGCAATTCCAAGATCATGGCTGAAGTCTAGGGGTGACAGGGCTTTTTCAATTGTTGCTTCTAGGCTTTAGCATGATCTGCCGCCCCACACTAGATCTACTCCTTCCATTGAGGTTTTTAAGACTTGGTTAAAAACCCACTTTTTGTTCTTCCACCCTTCACTGTGGGTAAGGTCGCCAGGAGGGGGAGGAAGGAAATTAAAATCATTAACAAACTGTTGGACATAATTGTTTGCTTTATGGTCTTATATGTCTTATATGTTCCTTTGTACAGCACTTTGGTACAACTTCTGCTGTCTTTAAATGTGATTTTTATAAGCAAATTTGATTTTGACTTTTGACTTCAAATACCCCAAAATCTCAAACTTTTTTTACAGATTTGATTGAAATTTGGGGAAGTGATGGAAGAAAGAAAATTAGCCAACACATGTTTTTTTATTGCTCGATATTTGTCAATAATAGAGCTTTAGCGAGTGAGATATTCTTAGTCAGCATGTCCTTTTTTTTACAGCTGAGTGCTGAGGCTGTAATGGCACAGAGAAATGAGGCATGTAGTTTATGCAGAACAGTGCCACTCTTCAAGCTGACACTATAATTGCACAGAAAAACGGGGCTAGCAGTGAGTAAAAAAGGAGAGCAACTCTTTATTCCGTTAGCTTCTACTTACTCTTCGCAGTGCAGTGTAAAATACATTCAAATTCAATCCTGACTGATTGTCGAGTCCTCTAATATACATAAACTTCAAAGAACAAGGAGTGAGGGTGGCTTCTTGATGGTAAAATACATGTAATATTGCAGAAGGTCACACTGTGATATGCAACTGATCCAGTTCGTACTGCAGAAACAGAGAAGTGCTGCTACAGTGTGCCAACCTACTTCAAGCCCTAGATGCAACTTAATTCTGGTAGAGACTGCATGCCTCGGTCAGTTTAAATGCTTGAACAGCTAACTAAAGCAGTTCCCCACAGAGAGAACATAGAAGTGGTGGACACTGTACATAGTTCACAATATTATTTCTTTTCACCTGTTATTATCTGCACATTACTTAAAACACTGAATTCATTACATTGTCCACTTAAATGTGTAGCCTGTAAAATGTCAGTGCTTCATGGAATAACTTTTTGGAAACCATCATTAAGTGCATATTGCTGTTGATCTAAACCCTCCAAAACTTTGTAGCAACACGAGATTACACATCAAAACATTATTTTCATATCTGACTGAAGTTACCACTTTTACATGATCTGCTACAAGGTGAAGTTATATTTCTACCCAAATATCCCATTATTCTTACTGATTACCTCTTTGAATACAAAAGAATACGGTTTCCTCTAAAGTTGTGTTTTGCATTTACCATCAACAAAAGCCAAGTCATTAGGAAAAGCAGGAATTGATCTATGGCAGGAATGTTTTACTCAAGCATAATTGTATGTAACATGTTCAAAAGTGTAGCGTGTTCACGGTGGTGCAGTGGTAGCACTGCAGCCTTGCAATAAGGAGACAAGGGTTTAATGTCCTAGGTCCTTCCTGTGTGGAATGTGCATGTTCACCCTGTGTCTGCGTGGGTTTCCTCCAAGTGCTCTGGTTTTCTAAATTGGCTATGGTCTGTGTGTGTGTGTGTTTACCCTGCGATGGACTGGCTCCCTGTCCAGAGGTTGTTCCTGCCTTGCTGACCTATGCTTGCTGAGTTTGGCTCCAGCTCTCTAGACCCTCCTCAGAATTAAATGGGATTGAAAATGTTATGGTATGTTCAAGAATAAGGAGGTCCAGTGATCTAGTAATATTAGCCCCTGGGAGGTAAAAAAAACCAAATATTGTACAAAGAATAATACTCAGTTACTTGTGTGGTACTTTTGATACATCCAGTTAGCCCTCAGCACTATAACCATTGCCTGTTGTCTTAGGAAATTTCTTGATGGAAGCCAGGCAACACAGCTAGTCATTACATATACAAAAAACCTGCCTGTGGCCAACTTCAGCCTGCCACATAAAATACCCAGAATGACTGCTTTATATATTATGTTTTGTATAACTATACATAATGTATCAAAGTCTCCAGAAAGTTGTATTGGTAATGCCTCACTTACACTGTCCTGGTATGATCGCTATTAGCTTGCTAAACTACTGAACGTCATGTGTTATTTGTTCATTTTGTTTTACTTGTTAATCCCACCTTCTGCAGTCCTACTCATAGCTTGTAACTCATATACACCAATTTAGAAGATTCAAAGCAGAACTGTACAATGAAAGCTGACTATGATGTTACATTTGGGCAGGTAGGGCATTCCATTTAATATGGCATTGGGTTTTAAACAACAAAGCTTACAATTCAACACTCACTTCCAAATGACTGTGTTACCCCAAGCAATTGGTAAATAGTGATTAATTCCTAGGCTAGTCGTTGTCTTTGTGGAATCTTCAGGTTCTCTTCATGGTTGCTAGTTGTTCATTAAGCCTCAGCTCCAGAGTGTACTGTGTAAACTCAACAAATTCACTTTAAAAAAATGTATGTATTCAGTTGTATTGTATTGTGAAGTGCTGTGAGTTGATATTCATGTGAAGATCAAACCTAAAATACAAAAACTGAGGCTTGACTAATAATTTAATTAAATCTTTAGTCATTCTTTCAAATGGACACAATGCCTGGCCTTCATGCAAATTATTATTTTAAAAACAAATCAAAGCATTCATCCACCCATTTTCTGTAGTATCTATGTCCTGCGTAGAATTCTCAAAAGTCTATCTTATAACAACATATTTAAGCTAAGCAATGATTTAATCCATCTGAAAATCTGTGAAACATGTATTTTCACAACCTATTCCATTTAAAGGTATGTACATGAAGCTGAGTTAAGCTAAATAATTAATTTTCTGTGACAAATTCCCAGCCTGGTGACTGTCTCTATAGCGTTTGTATGCTCTCTCAAGTGTCTCCGTGGGTTTTTGTTTCCACCCACTTTTCAAAGTCATCCACATGCAGGTTAGGTTAATTGGCCTTTCTAAATGGTGTTGATATGAAAGAGCATGGATGTGTTCAACCCATCCAGGCATGATTTCAGTTTTGTGCTTGGTTGTTGCTAGGATATTTTTTTTACTCCCTAGAGCCGTGAACTAGATTAGACAGGTAATAGAAATGGATATATGAATGTATAAATAACGATCACCCTTAAAGGCAGAAAAAACAGAAATTGTCAGTTGTGCTGTGTTTGTAGCCAGGCTTCTTAAGTGACTTCATCCTCTCAGCTCTTTCTTCAGATTTAAAAGAGATCTTTCCAAGATTAGAAGCTCTATCATGCATTTCCTTTCTCACAAAGGCTTTCATTATGGCATTATTGCCTTGTCTCTTTAATAAAGGGTGCATTTTGTCTTGCAAGCACATAAACGATGGAGCAGTGCTTGAGCAGTATTGCATACTTTAGACTTATCTCAAGAGTAGCCACAGGAAATAATACAACTTTACAAGATCAACATTTAATGAACCAAATGTCACTGCACTGCACAATGTAAGTAAGCTGGAATTGAAAATAAAGTAGTAGATCCTTACCTAACTTTACTTAACATTCATTTCAAATAAAAATTCTGTAAGACCTTGAATATCTCCTGTTTAAAGAAGTGAACATACCAAACTGATCTTGTGAAATAAAATTTATGGAATACAAAAACAAGCAGTATAAATGTTTGGAAACTCACTTTTCATGCGATCTGAAGGATGATTGAAAATTAACTATACTCTGCCAGCCTAACAACAAATGCATAAACTTAACTTAAAAATACTAGTCATTTTTCACTTGTGGCTGGCCTTTACAGATTAATTACAACAGGATACTTATGATGATAATATTATCATGATAATGTCTGCACTAGGGTCAAGGGTAAATTTTCAGGATAGTATATGATATGCATGTAATATCCTCCTGACTTAAAACATGCAGTCCATTTTAGTTTATCTTTACGTAAAGATCTTTACTGAGTGCTCCTTCAGATTTGCAAATATAATAAGGCAATAGTAGATAACTTTACAACAGTAACATGCATACAGATCTTTTAAAAGATTTCAAATGCAATTATTATGCAATAAGCATACATGTATTTCAGCTTCTTACATTACGATGTCTGTTAACATAAAATGTTTCTTCTTAAGCATGTGTGTTTGCAATGAAAAGACAGTTTGCACAATGTGATTGAGTCATCAACATTCAGAAATGACCACTTTTTCATGGTATAAATACTGTACTTGTGTAAAATGTCACACAAACCGCGCCTTCTTCAATTCAAAAAATATTTTCAATAACCCATTGCAGTTTCACATTTGTTCCCATCTGTCATCTTAAACAAAAAAAAAAACTGGCAGCGGCAATTCTGTGTACTACTGATGCTTGATATAAGTGAAATCACAGTCCTTCTCATTCTTTTCAATTTTAGTTTTAATCAGTAGCTTGGAAGCTTTACACCTAATCATAACTTTTATTTTTGTTTGCTTGTGTTTTTTTTCAAGGTGTCCCCCCTTGCTATTGTGTAACACTGTACGAATTATTTGGAACAGTATGAAAAGTTTGCATGTGTTAGATTTATTTTATATAATTTATTAATGTTTTTAACCTTCTTCTCTTTAGATATTTGTTAGTGACAACAGTAAGCTGTGTGTGCCATTTAAAAATATTGTGCTCGGCTAGAAAGGAACTTTATAGCTTTGTCAGAGCTGTAAATGTATTTACTATTTTGTTCGAGGTTTTTTGAATTTTCTGTATCTAACACAGAAAAAGAAATGTCTAAAATCGGTAGTAATAAATTGTTTTCAGAATGCTTTGCTTTATATAGCTAAGCTTTTGGAGTAAATATCAAATCTTATTTTTTTTTAGGTGGCTCATCAATGTTCATATTCAAAACCTTGTAGTCCCTGCATTCCTGCTGGCATCGATACTGTTGATGTTTCTCACCTGGTTCATTTGGTTCCTTCCAGATATCCTTTTGATCTCAAATACATGCACAGTAAAATGTGACTGATTCCTGTGGGCTATAAAGGAAAATGGGGTTGTAATATATTTATGTTTTCAACTACAATTTATTAATTTTCCACGTACAACTCTGAGTTTGTTTATTTTATATATTATGTGTGGGGAGGCAAATTCTAAAACAGGAAAACAAGTAGTGTTTCCATAGCATTTCAAGAATAACATCTTAACTGAATACAAAAACACTTAGTTTTGGCTTATTTTTAATATTAGTGTATGTTTTATTATTGAATATAAACTTGCTTAACATTGTAAAGAAAAAACATATACAACTTCTAGAGAAAGTAACGATAAAATTTGTGTGTGTGCGTGTAATATGAATCTAGTGAAACATTCTGTCTTCAGACTGTAATGTGCACACTTGAGCATTAATCCCATGAAATGTATTATTTTATATTAGAACTAGCTGTGCTACCCATTTTGATACCCGGGCTGAAATCTAAGTAATCGACATAGACCTCAGCGTTAATGTTTGCAGTGCATGATGCAATGCATATGTCTCTGTTAGAAGCTGTTTGGTATGGGATTCGTTTAAAACTGTGTTTAAAGCAGTTTGTGATTCCCCAACTATTGGAATGACAAATGCAATGGTCACACAGGCATTTATCCATTTACAAAGGTAGAAAATATAGTACTTTCTTCAGAGTATGTTATTTAGCATTAGAAAGGTAATAAATAGAACGGAGTATGATTTATCCATAGCTATTATCAGGTAATTCTAAATACTATGTGACTTTCACAATATTAACAACATGAATACAGCATGTGATGTGACTTTATTTATTTTTCACATTTGAATCCACCTTACTGAAATAGACTTAAGCTTATTTTAGTAAAGGCATAAAATATAATCAGTGGTTTTTGTAATTACAGTTTACTTACTGTGACTATATCATATGAAAAGTTTTGACTTTAAAAGCTCAAATCCAAAGCTTTAGGTTGAACTCAAAATTTATAAGAGGCTTTCTTTCAATTTATTAAATGACAATGCCAAATTTTGTGAACTTCAGAGAAACTGTTTGACTATTGTAGGTATTACATTAAACACTTTCAACTTTAAAGTTCAAACCTGAATATTTGAAATTCACGTAAAACATAACTCAAGTGTAACCGGTGCAGTTTGTCTGTTTCCTTAAGTTAGAATCAGTCTATTCATTTTCGAGTTACAGTTTTGTGTCCTGCAGGGAGCAGTCACTCTACAAATGGACCAGCTTCGGTGATATGTAATGCACTATGGGAAGGTAGTTTTTGTTTACAGTGCCACCTCAAAATTTTAATTGCAACGTAATAGCCACAAGAAAAATCACGATAGGTAATAAGTTTATTGTATCTAAACAATATTAGTGAATAAGCTTCACCTCTCCACCCTTGTTAGAAATCTCTGGAAACAAAGAACTTGGTCAGCAATTCTCTTAGCACGGCCCAAGCAACACTGACTAATATAGTTCAGTTAAAAAAAAAAAAAGAGAGAAGCGAAAATAAGAAATTAAAAGGAAAAGAAATGTAACATAATAAAACTATATAAATTAATTTATAAGGTACATGAAAGAATAATATTTCATGAGTAAGTTATATGAGTGCAAAGCTTACAAGTGTTAATATTTATTTTTACCACAGATACAAACACGCAGATACCATGGGCACACATCTTTCCAAAAATGCACAAAACTTATACCAGGTATATAAAAATGTGTTTTTCCTTTTGAAAAAGAGAACTCGTGCTTTTTCATGAAAAAATACTCCATCCATATCTGAAATATGGAGAAAGTCACACTTGATTAATAGTCTCATTTTCAATATGTTGCTTTTCTGCTGTCAATGGCTGTCATTGATTGGCTATTTTTATCTTTCAGAAGACTCTGCTCATTCTATAAGCTTACAGTCTGACATGCTGCTTTTTATCCCAAAATGTGAAGTCCTAGATCATCTATGCACACATTTTACTGGAAGAAAAACTCTTTGTATAGCTTATGATCAGCAGCAACAAATTGCTTAATAAAAATTAGTGTTGTCATCATTTCTAAAAGTAAAGATGTTAAAATATTTGGTTTCTAGTGTAGCAAATCTGTTAAACAGATAATAGTTACACACTTACTCCTTGGCAGGAGCCTTGGCAAGTACTATCATTTTACAAAGTTTGCTCTGCAACAAGGCTGACATATAAATGTCACTGTACCACAAGGAAAATGTTAAATGCAAACCGCTCTAACAGCTTAAGAAAATAATGATTAAATAAGATAACGAAACTTACTAAATAATGGTGTATTTTTGGTTATTTATACATACTTGAAATTCTTTTATGTTGTTTCAGAATTTTTTTTTAGCATTTTATATATTCTATAGTTTGTTTTGAACTTGTTTTAATGCATTACTTCTACATTACACATACTTAAAACACTTACTCTCATAAATGTACAACAATTTTCATGTGTTCTTGGAAGTGGAAAATATGATAATTTTAAAAAATGGGTTTTAATTGAGAGCCTAACTTCTTAAGAGAAGCACCAATTAAACCATACAACTTTTTTCCAGAGTAAAGCATTTCTGTACTATTCACATAAAAAAAATTCTTGAGTTTGTAGCCACTCTTCTGTAGCTGGCTTTCATTATTGGCTTAGTGTGTCCTATGGATGTAGTTGTCTAGATTGGGAAGGACTCACCGGTCCCAAGTTTAAAGAAAGGGTGAATGTGGCACGTCTTCAGATGCACAGTTTCACAAAACAGCTTTTGCAGCTTCTGCATTGTGATTATGGACATTGTTATAAAGTAGAAGGAGAATGGTTAACAGGTTTACTTCCTGCTTTTCCTTTTCCTCAAATGCCAAAGAAAAACAGGACAATGCTGACTGATTATGTAGGCTTTCTGAGACATGTAATCGATATGATCTACTACTTGAACATCATAAAAATTGTGCACATGATGGTGCTGGCATTGGCTTTAAACCATGGGTTTCTTCAGTGTTAGAGATTCACATGCTTCCATTGTTCCAGGTGTTACTTGGACTCTTGGTCATAGACTGTAACTATGTTTCATGACCAGTTGTCAAATCCTTCCTAAATTCTGGTACATGAAGAATGACTGACCCAAAACTAATCTGCCATTCCTGACACCATCCCTCTTCAGTTCTTCCTTACAATTCATGCCATGGTGGCAGTATTTTTCTCTTTCGTCAATGTAGAACTTCAAGAGCTGTCCTGCCACAACAGAATTCTGCAGCCTATTTTTTGACTGGTCCTGGTACACTTGTAGTAGGCAAGAGTAAATCTCTGTAAGCATACTGTTCTCTTGCATTATAAATTTAATGATAGCATATTTTATTTCAAAATTTTCAGAATATGTTGACTTTGTTCTGAAACAAGAAACATACACTGCCAACCACAAATGCTAGAAATGTATAATGCACATATTGTAATACACATGAGCTAATCTTTGGCCACAGACCATTGAATACTCCTTTCAGGTACAGGCTTTTTTCATTAATATAGCAAATCATACCCAGAATGGGCAAAGTTCTGATAAAATGAAATACATAAAGTATTACAAACATTATGTTATAAAACAACCCATTACAAACATTATGTTAAAAAATCCATTACACTAAACACTCAGTCCATCTGCCCTGCCTGGTGCAGAGAGCTGCAGTGCATAACATTGTGACCATCACACGTACATCAGACGCGAATACTTTGGTGTTATAGAGATACACCATAATGCCAGAAAATAATGTAAATGTGAATTCCTAAATTATAGTAGTATCTGTAATGGTTATTTTTGGAAATTCTGCTTTAATCTTTAAGTGAACTACAGCCCTCCTCAGGTGAAAGTAATGATGAAAGGCAGTGAAGTGATTTTTCAATGAGGTACATTTATTAATTAAAATCACTTTATTTTGTAATGTTTAGTTTAAACCAGAACTGTACTTTGTGATCTTTAAGTAAAAACCATTTGTATTTGTGTTCATTTAAAAGCTATTGCTTCCTACCACAGTTGACTATGCAAGGTTGGTTCCTGCACTTGATGATGCCAGGACATGTTCCAGATTCCCTTACCCTAAAATGGATTAAGTAGGTTCAGTGAAGGATGTTTACATTGTTTTCTACTTTGTGCATTTTGAGTTCCATAAAATATTTCATTTATATTCCTTATCAAAATGTTTACATTTCTCAGATGCGATTTTCCAAATTACATTTTGTCTCAGCATTGTAGGACTTCTGTATTATTTTTACAAAACCTGGGCATCTGATCCAGGATACATCAAGAGCAGTTTGGAAGAGAAGAAAAAGGTATTGTTTGGCTTTGTATTTTAGAATTATATTATTTTCTTCAATAATGTAAAACTTTACGTTTGGGATAATTTGATAAATAAAATGAGGAGGCTATGCAGAAAAATGCCTGTCATTCCTAAACGGCTCATATGATATTTTTGATGAACCTGTTAAATTAAAACAGAAAGTCTACACTTCAATCACATAATGTTTACTTTATTTCAAATCCATTCTGGTGGTGTGCAGAGCCTAAATTATGAAAATGATGTAATTGTCCAAATACTTATGGACCTTAAAAGTTGCTTAGTATGTAAAACTTGACACTTGGATATTTCCCAAAGTGCTTGTCAGCTGTGTATGTTTAGTATTTGTAATTTACTCCAATCACACAAAGATATGCACTTATGTGAATTGGCATCTCAAGTGTTCATATGAATGTCACCTTGTGCCCTTTGCTACAGAGATAGTTGGTGACTACAACTATGTGCTGTACTAATAAAGGTGTGTTTAGAAAATGAAAGCATGAAGTTAGTATTTTTATTCTTTCATACTTTTATTTAATAAATGTAGTCACTCTACATATAGTTGAATGAACTTTGTACATCTGCTAATTATCTTTGAGAAATTAAATGATCAGTTTGAGACACACATATTCTTCTCAGAGAATGGGGCAATGCAGGAAGAAACTGATGGGAGTATATTGTATTTCTAAAGCTGGGTCACTATAGCATTTGGAAAGCTGCTGTTGTGGATGAGGCCAATAGCCATTAACATTTGGATGCTTTAGGATTGTCTTGGTTTAACATGCTATTAATATTGCCTGGAAGGTGGTGACAGCACATTAGGGTTGGAAGAATGGTATGGTGGTCCCTATTATTTAAAAAGATAGTCAATAGGATTTGTTATATTTTTCAGTAGATCGCACTCCTCAGGCTCCCTGGAAAATGAGATTACTAGAGTAAAACACTTAATTATTAGTTGAACATCAGATTTAGGAGGTGCAATGCAGATTCAGGCCTGTTGATCCTTGGAACATTTATACTCTTTGTCTTTTCAGTGATATGTATGAGGTTGTGGATGTTTGGTGAATGGTCTACATGTGATTTGTAGATCTAGAGGGACTTATGGAATGTGCTTTATGAGTATCAGGCTCAAAGATTGCTGTTAATGATGTTGCTGCATACTATGTGATCTGTATTTTGTTACTTTATTTTACTTGACAATTATTTATACATATGAAAAATACTGAAGAGTCTTTTACAGAGGGGTATTGTGATTGCAATGAAAAAGGAGTGCACTCAAAAAATACATAAAAGTAAAAATTACTTATAAAATATGATAACTTTAATAAATCTATCCAAAGAGGCTTGCTTATTAGGAGAAAGTGAATACACTTTCAAACCTATAACTCTAAAAAAATTTTATGAATAGGGTATGTGTACCCAGGCATGATATAACCTTCGGGTTATTATCCCCTAACCTAATTCTAACTGCTGTAAACAAGTTCTCACACCGTTAAACTATCTCCGAGTAATAATTTCTTTTTTTTGCACTAATGCAATGTTTACTTTCTTTGTTTTAACACTGTGGTTTTTTTCTGCTTTCATATTCTGTATCTTGCTCTGCATGTGTTTTGTGCCTACATTTTTTTTGAGTCTTTTGAATTCCAGTTTGCATTATGTCTAACCTGTCCTGCATGTGTTTGGCCCCCATGTTTTTTAACCTCTTTATGACGTTTTACTTTGTTTTCTACTCTGTCTTTTATTTCTGACCTCGCTTTGTCCTGCTTTTTTTTTCAATGACACCAGGGACCTCATGTATAATGCCGTGCGTAGAACTCGCAGTATAACATGACGTAAGCACAAAAGCCGAAATGTGCTTACGCACAGAAAAATCCAGATGCAGGAATCTCTGCGTACTCCAACTTCCACGTTCTTCCGCTACATAAATCCCGGTCAGCGTGAAAAGTAACACTCGTGCACGCGCTTTATGTAAGCCCCAACTCCTCCAAGAATTACGCCCCTTTGAATATGCAAATCAATATAAATCGCCCTTAAGCTCAGCCTTCTGTGAAAAGACAATGGGAAAAGCACGGTGGAAAATATAAGAATTTCAGCGAATACCAAGTGGAGGCAAAGGAAAAACATACTATTTTTTCAAATAAACCGTGGTATAATCAACAAAAGGAAGTTGATCGAGTGACATAGCGTGTTGGAGAAACTTGAAAGCTCACGTTCACAAAGTCACACAGTGCCGGAAATAAAAAAGAAGTCACATATCAAAGTCGCCGTGAAAAGCCAAGTTGTAGCCCACCGTCTGAGTGTCATATGAAAGCTTATTAGGGTACAGAGAAAAAACAAATAGGCACACAGTGGGGAAAAAGCATGAAATGTCAACTTCAATCTCAACATTTCCACTTTAATCACGTAGTTTATTTTGTCATTAAAGCAGAACATCATAAACTTCGTCTTAAAATCGTTTAATTAACCAGTTTCTCAAATCACATCGTAATTAAAGTATAGCACGTTAAATGCTTTGTTTTGTATTTGATCTTCTATGTGCTCTATGTGTGTCAATCACTACTTGCTTCTTAAACCGGCTCTCTTCCTCCAACTGGACACAGAATCCATTATATTTGTGATATTACAGCTCTCTGAATAACTAAAATACTGAGATGTATACGTGATATCATTTTCATGATGATAGGAGTTAAAGCACGTTATTAAACATGAGTTTCACGGCGCAGTGCTTGTGTACGACCTTCGATGAAATAATTTATTGCAGTAGTACTCGGGGGCGGCTCTAGGCTTGTGGTGGCACTGGGCAGAGGAAGAATCAGTGGCTCCTTCGCCCGCCAATGTCAGTAAGGTAGCTTATGCACGGTGGATGGCCACGTCCGTTGCAGACACTGCATAGCCGCATCGTGCTCATGACACAAGCATTTAACTTTTGCTGAAATTTGTCACTGCGTTTTTAGCTGTGTTGTTATTTTCTCTTTCTGTTTTATATTCAATATATATTGGCGTGGCTGCCACTGCAGTCCTTGCTTTTCTTTCCCCAAATACCCAATCAGAATTGGGGAGCGCCGATTCTTCAAAACGTTTAAGGAACATTGAAATATCTTCATAGTACATGTTTAATTATTCTATCCTTCACGACACTCCCAGTGAAGAATATAATATATGTATAATATAATAAACATATTTTGCTGCATTTCACCTTAAAAATGATATCGTCATCATATGTAAATACACGCTTTATAAAGTGGCTCAGGTTGTGCGATATTATAACTGTAGTGCAAGTTTACAGTGAGGTGATTGTACTTATAAGTCCAGGCAGTTCTACAAGTAGCACTTGATTGAGTTCATTTAGAGTTCTTGAGATAAAACTGTTTCTGAACCGCAAGGTCCATATAAGAAAGGCTCTGAAACGTTTTGCAGTGGCTGAGACAGCGTGTCCTTGATGCTGTATCCTGATAATTCTCTTTGCAATCAGCTGCTGCTGTGATTCCCATTCAGATACAGTGATATAAATACTCCGAGTGGTGCAGTGAGAGGAATATGGAAAAAAATGATCCGCTGTGGCAACTCCTAACGGGAGGAGCTGAAAGAAGAAGAAGAAGAAGAAGTGAGAGTAACAACGCTAAAGCAGTTATGGTATTTGGAATACTATGGATATTACCTGGACAATTATATCGTTACAAGTTAATTACAAATAGATGCATTACACTAATAAACAATATGCGGTTAGTTTCAGTGTATTTATAAAGCCGCGTCAGGAAAATAAGGAGTAACCACACAGGAACAGTAGCTCTGCTTTGACGTTGGGTGCCGCCAGTCTGCAAAACCGAGCGGAGAACTTGCGTACGACAAGATATGAGGTACCGTGGAAAAGTGCGTGGCTTTACGCCAAGTGTAGGTTTTATACATCGCGATTTGAACATGGAAAAGTTCTTACGCAACATTTCTGTGCGTACGCACCGTTTATACATGAGGCCCCTGGTCCGTGGTGATTATTTTCCCTTTTTTGAGTAATAATTTCAGTTTGTTTGTGCTACTGTGATCTTTTTTTATACTTTCTAATCTTCCTACTTTCATATTCTTTAACTTTCTCCACATGTGTATCGCGCCAACGTTTTTTTTGAGCCTTTCAAATTCCACTGCTTTCATAA
The DNA here is from genome assembly GCF_016835505.1 of Polypterus senegalus. Taxonomy (NCBI): domain Eukaryota; kingdom Metazoa; phylum Chordata; class Cladistia; order Polypteriformes; family Polypteridae; genus Polypterus; species Polypterus senegalus. Next base: position 57,726,125 of record NC_053154.1, on the reverse strand, counting down.
TCTCTTACCTGCTCTGCATGTGTATAGCGCCAACATTTGTGAACGTCTTTATGAAGTTCTACTTTGTCTTTTACTCTCTGTCTTTTAATTCTGAGCCGGATTGGCCGTGCTTTTTTCAGTTTCACTTGTTTCCTTATTTTATGAATTTGCACCTAGATTCTTCTTTTTCTTTTTTTTTCTCTCCAACGCTTTTGAGTCTCTTTTCTTCGTGCTGCTTTCTTCTTCACTTAGTTGTCTACATTTCATTTATAACGTATTGTCTGGGCTTATTTGATATTGATTGTAAGTAGGGCGTGTCTTGTAAGAATCTCATGTTCCACGTCATCGTGAGACGGTTCTGGGTCAATCTCTTGACACAAAGTCTCATGTTTAAGGTTCCCGCAAGACGCTCCGTGGCCAATCTCTTTCATCTTACGGTTTCTTTTAAGTGTCATCCGTGATCTTCACGTGAAGATCATGTCTCGACACCCTAGTGTTTCTCTCCAGGATTTTTTTATAATAGAGAGATGTAAACCAGTTTCTGAAACTGTATCTGTATTATTGGTGCATGTGGTATAATGGGGTACACGGCTAAACAGCTGGGGCCTCATGCATAAATGGTGCGTACGCACAGAAATGTTGCGTAAGAACATTTCCACGTTCAAATCGTGATGTATAAAACCTACACTTGGCGTAAAGCCACACACTTTTCCACGGTACCTCATACCCTGTCATATGCAAGTTCTCTGCTCGGTTTTGCAGACTGGTGGCACCCAGCGTCAAAGCAGAGCTACTGTTCCTGTGTGGTTACTCCTTTATTTCTTAGAACCACATTTTTGACGCAGCTTTATAAATACACTGAAACTAACCGCATATCGTTTATTAGTGTAATGCATCTGATTGTAGATTACCTGTAACAATATAATGGCCCAGGGAATAGCCATAGTATTCCAAATACCATAATTGCTTTAGCGTTGTTACTCTCACTGCACCATCTTCTTCTTCTTCTTTTTCTTCTTTCAGCTGCTCCCTTTAAGGGTTGCCACAGTGGATCATCTTTTTCCATATTACTCTCACTGCACCACTCAGAGTATTTATATCACTGTATCTGAGTGGGGAATCACAGCAGCAGCTGATCGGAATGAGAATTATCGGTATACAGCATCAAGCACATGCTGCCAATGCCACGGCAAAACATTTCAAAGCCTTTCCTGTACGGACCTCGCGGTTCAGAAACAGTTTCATCCCAAGAACTATAAATGCACTCAATCAGTTGCTCCTTGTAGAACTGTTTGTACTTATAAGTGCAATTACCCGACTGTAAACTTGCACTACAGTTATAATATTACACAACCAGCGCCTCTTTATACTGTAAAGCACATATTTACATATGATGATGATATCATTTTTAAGGTGAAATGCAGCAAAATATGTTGATTATATTACACAGATAAAACTTTAACTAATCTGTATTATTAATAATTAAACATGTGAGGACACAGTGCTGCAGCGCTAGCAAGTTCATGTATTGTTCCTGCCTTGCGTGCTATATATTTGCTGAGGCTGGAGCGACACTGGAAGGATAGATGAATAAAATAATTAAACACGTACTATGAAGATATTTCAATGTTCCTTAAAAGTTTTGAAGAATCGTCATTGTAAGCTTACAGATGGCTTAACGTCTATTACAGAGCTGATTGTGTAGCGATTGGGTATTTGGGGAAAGAAAAGTAACGACAGGAATTGGACGATAGTACGTTTGAAAGAGACAGTAATGCTACAATAATTTATTTCATCGAAGGTCGCGCATGGTGCAACAGCATCTTGTGTGAGACATGAACAATCACTGCGCCATCGTGTTCCCATGTTTAATAACATGCTTTCATTCCAATCATCATGAAAATGATATCACGAATACATCTCAGTATTTTAATTATTCAGAGAGCTGTAATATCGCAAATGTAATGGATTCTGTGTCCTGTCGGAGAAAGAGAAAGAACGGAAGCACGTAGTGATTCACACACACAGAGCACATTGAAGATGAAATACAAAACAAAACATTTAACATGCTACTTTAGTTACGATGGGATTTGAGAAACTAGTAAATTAAATGAATTTAAGATGAAGTTTATTATGTTCTACTTTAATGACAAAATAAACTAAGTGAGTGGGAATTTCGAGATTAAAGTTTGACATTTCGTGTTTTTTTTCCCACTTTGTGGAAATTTTTTTTTGTCTGTACCCTAATAAGCTCAGACAGTGGGCTACAACTCGCCTTTTCATGACGACTTTGATATGTGACTTCTTTTTTATTTTGGCACTGTGTGACTTTGTGAACGTGAGCTTTCAAGTTTCTCCAACACGCTATGTCACTCGATCAACTTCCTTTTGTTGATTATACCACGGTTTATTTGAAAAAATAGTATGTTTTTCCTTTGCCTCCACTTCGTATTTGCTGAAATTCTTATATTTTCCCCCGTGCTTTTCCCATTGTCTTTTCACAGAACGCTGAACTTAAGGGCTATTTATATTGATTTACATATTCAAAGAGGCGTAATTCTGGGAGGAGTTTGGGCAGGACAGCACGCACGTGCACAAGCATTACTTTTCACGCTGACCGGGATTTATGGAGCGGAAGAACGCGGAGTTTGGAGTACGCACACATTCCTGCATCTGGATTTTTCTGTGTGTCAGCACATTTCGGCTTTTGTGCTTACATCATGTTATAGAGCAAATTCTACGCATGGCGTTATGCATGAGGCCCCTGGACCGTTTTTAAATAAGTGATTAATCAAATAGCCGGCTCAATCTCCGTGGGAGTGTGTGCTTTCACAGCTGTGGGAGGTGGGTGTGGTGATTGACGCAGAGCACGCCTGCACGTTACAGTGTGTTCTGTCTTAATTGCTTCACTGGCTTTCCGCAGTTCATGTTTGAGGCTCTGCTCCCACGGAGGCATATAAGGGAGGGCTGCCATGAGGGAGGGGGAAAAAAAACAAAAGAAGAAGAAAACAGACTGGCCAGCGAGAGAGAGAAGGAAGAAAGTTGAAGGCTAGACAGAGGTTAAAGGGAGAGAAACAGAGAGAGAGAGACTGAGACCAGGATAGAGAACTCAAAATATCAAGCAAACAAGAGCACCGATGCAGCAAGGAGCGAGAGGCAGGTGATTGGAAGTGAGCTTCACAGAGCAGGAGCCTGAGGTTGAGGTTAATGAATCCCCAGATATCTTGCTAATATATATAAAAAATGTAAATGATAAATGGCCGAGTTCTCACTGTGGAACCATTATAGTGAAATGGGAGTGCTGGAGAGACCCTGAAGTATTTGTCACTTGTTTTTTAGGATGTTCTCAGCATGCTGCTAGATGTCTCACCAGGAGAAATGATTGGAAATTACTTTTCCTAGGGGACAAGTTAGAGTGAAATAATTTCCAAATATTTTAAATCAGTACAGTAGTTCAATAAGTTTCCAAAGTCTTAAGTCACTGGTTTAAGAGGGCAAGCTTACATTTAGTTTAGCCATTGGCTTTTGATTAAAACTCTTTAAGATATGAATAAGAAGATAACTAAAATGGTAATTTGTTGCCTGCCAGTGAAACTTTGTTTTGTTCAATATTGTTAGTAAAGAGCACCACACCTGCTATAACAAAAATGTACATTTGTAGTGTACAGTAAATTTTTTGCTTTACACAGAATTTTTTTTTACCTTCACAGACCGTGATTACTCTTGCCGAAGCAGGGTTTTTAGATTTTGGATTACTTTGTGGCTCATGTCTTGTAAGTATAATAATATAAAGGTGCCTTCATTTTAAAATGTCTTACAATTTTCTTCAGTAATCTAAAGTTCTTACCTACCTCATTGATAATTATGAAAAATATTATACTTGAATCTGTCATAGTTCCTCTTATCCCAATTACACAAGAGCCTAAGTAATTGTGTAAACAACAATATCAATGCACAAAATGTATTTTATTTTATTGCCTATCTTATTATAAAATAAAAAATAAATGTTCTGTAATGGCACTTTACTAGGCTTTGTATTTCCTTGTTAAACTATTGCTTAGCAAAGAGCCATTCCACTCTGTCATTGGCTCTTTGCATATGAAATCTTTGGGCTTTTTTTGGCCAGTCTAGAAAAGGTTCCTAATATTCTGACATAACATATCTTTAATGATTATAATAGGCTACCTAGAAGGATACTAACAGTTCAAGAACCTGGTCCTGAACTTAGCCGGTGTAATTGCATGTAGCAATAGTCCTTAGTCATTAACCCATTGTTATTTCATAAATCTGTAATCATCTACTCATGGTTAATAATGGAGCCTGTTTTGGACCTAAATAAATAAAGAAGGGTTCTTTCTGGAGCCTTTATGTGGATGGTTCCCCCTATAGAATCGCCTCTGAAGAACCACTATTTTTAAAAATACACCAAGAGACAACCTGGTAGGTTAGTGTCTGACTCCAACATTTGTTATATTTTCATGCAGTCCATGGTGTTAGTCTGTTACTTATGATAACCTTAAGGAGGTTTGTCCAAAAAAAATCAAATACTAATTTTAATTACAGTTTACCAAAACTTTGCAAGAATGAATGTAAAGTTTATTTAACCTGTGTTAAGTTTCTTGATTTACTTTTTCCAAGGCAGTTCGTACTTTGTTTTACTGTCATTTTCCATTTATAAGTAAAAGATAAGCTCAGTGTTGCGTAAAAGAAGCATGTTTCCATACAATCTGATAGTAGACAGATCTAAATTGTAACACAGTAAGCAGTACATTATAATTGGACCTGCAGCCATAACAGATTCTAGAAACTTTCCGCTTGTATAAGTTTCTGTTTAGTCGGGTTTGGTTGCTGCTTATGTCACACAGTAGATTTGGCTTAATATTAATTTTTAGTTTTTCTACAAATAAATTAATTTCTCTTAATTTTTTTTCTTTGATATTTTTTAAAGAATTCAGGTTTGGCACGCCTAAGGCTCTTTGTATTTTCTTGACTATCGTTGATGCATGACAGTCTCTGCCTGCCCAGGGGGAGTTGGTAGTTCAGTGATTGACAACTTAAATAAACTGCCTGCCTTGCTTCTGTTTGTAGGTGCGCAGGCCTGCTCGGTCTTTGCATTGTTTTCTTTGTGACTGCTGCGTGGCAAAACATGATCATCACTCAATATGGACCAACAACTGCATAGGTGAATCTATTCAGTTCATCCAGACATAATGTTTTAAATATTGTGTGAACATTGCAGTCATTTTTAACATTTTCTGTTTGATATAATTTGAGATGTTGATCCCGTATATACAACAAAACTAAATGTCCCCCTCTATTATATTCTTGGACTAAATGATTGAGACTTTTAAGTCGGCATCCAACAAGGCTGGTATTTTTAGTTTCTTCCTTTTACCTTTGATATCAACCTGCTGGCAAACTGTTTATGAACAAATAATTTTTATAGCTTAACCAACAATGCCATTAAAAATCTGCTGTTATTTTTACGTTTTTACACCGATGTATCATGTTAAAGTATGAAGGATGGTAAAGTTTTGCCTTTATACAAGTCTGTCAGTCTAAACTGTGACAAATGGCAACATTCGATAAAAAAAAATACCATTTCAAAAGTGACATTTGTCTATCAAGGTCTCTAAAGACATAGTTAAGTCAAATTTCAAACTCTCAGCATTGTCTCCTCCCCAAGAAGTATTCTCACCTCCTGATTTGGTTTCCTCTGTTTTGCTCAGTTTTTAATGACAGTTTTATATTAAGAGAAAAAGCAGTGCAATATTAGCACTGTAAGCAGAACCCTGAAGTCTCCATATAGATCCTTCAGTTACAGTTCATGCCAAGATATGCAAGTTAATAACATTGTAACCCACTGTTATTGTGAATGTAGTGATGTTCAGGATATTTTGCTTCTTTTCTAGGGTAATATCCACATCAACATTTTTGAACTGGTACATTTTACTGCCTTGGGCAAAGTAGGAAGTGAGATGAAATATCTCCTAGCAGTTACTTCTACATAATTCTGGGAAGCACACATCCCAGGCCCAGGTGGAACCCTACTGGCAGTGCGCATGTTGAGGGAGTGGGGTTCCTCAGTACAAACTTCTGTGGCAAGCTTTCCGTAACCTTGCATTGAGTCTGGTTCTCAAGGGTGTGTCCTCTCCATATTTTTAGCACACTGTGGACATGTTCTTATTTCATCAGGGCTCCAGTTTCACTCCATATGAGCCATTGTTACATCTGCCATCTTCTATACTTCTAGTACCTAACCTGGCCTACAGTCTATAATTAGTCGATTCTAAAAATGCAATTGAACTTAAAACAGGTACAGGTACAGTGGTGTAGGAGCTCTAAAGTGCTTGGTTCAAATCCCAGTTTATAATAATTTATCATTTTCAATGTGTTTTCCCTGTATTCTTAGATTTTTCTCTGGGTACTTATGTTTTGCTAAAGACATGCACATTACATTAACTGTCGAGTCTAAATTGTCTCTTTATAAGTAAATGTGAGGGAGTATGACCCGAAATAGGCTAGCAGACCATGGTTGGTGTCTTTAATTCTGGGAAACTTTCTTTATGATGCTGTACTATACTTCCTATAATGCTTTATGGACTTACAAAGGACTAGGGATGGAGAGATGGATGTTGTATTCAGCTAAAGATGTAAAAGTATACTAGCCAACCTGCGGCGTACCATACGTCGCATAATCAGGCCGGTTTTTTAATGATTTTTAAGCACAGAGAGAGAATTAACATTTGAAAAATCGGTAATGTAATAAATCAGCAAGAAAAGCAACATTGTAACAATGCACGGAATGAACCAACACACAATTGTCCGTGACTGAAAACTGGCGGGCCGCCATCGCACATGTGCCCACCTCCAACTCGTCACTTGAGTCGTTGTCGTCTTTGCACAGTCCAGATGCACCTGTGACTCACATAGACTTTTCCATGTTCCTGCAGGAGCATCTAAGAAGGCGCATGTTTGTCGCAGATGCGAATTGCTGTATGTAGCGTGTAAAACAGTTTGCTATAATGCACGCGGTCGTGCGTCGTAACCAAAAACTCGGTTTTTAAAGACTGCTCACTTCATTGTGTTTTAACCTCAGTTGTAAAGGATTGTTTTAAGGATTCCATGGGATACCTCTCGCAAACCGTTTTACACGCTGCATATGGCGATTCACCTCCGCGAGAAACATGCCTCTATGAACAGTCAACGTGGCTCGGAGGTGCATGACATGCACATGACATTAACCTGACCTGCACTGCATGTGGCCTCTACGACAGACTAATATAAATGACGCAGTTTTTTCTGTGTCGTCGTGTCCGAGTTGGTGGGCGTGGCTCTGCGAGTTGTCGTCGTATCCAATGTTCTTGGAGTTGGTGGGCGTGGCTCCTTCCTGCGTGCCCCATAGGTGTCTTACTTGTCGGTGGCTTAGTGAATCCACGCCCCTTCCGGCGTGCTATCCATGGGTGTATTGCCTTAGTGAATTATATATATAGATACTGTTTTCAGAGTTTTATTGACATTCTTTATGTTTCTATGGCATAGGTGCTGGAAATCATCGCTACTTTGTGGCCTTCCTGTTCTTCTTGTCCCTGGTTTTAGGATGGATGTTTTATGGAACTGCAGTTTGTAAGTATAAAGTGTCTTATTACAGAATATATGTGAGTGACTACTACCATTTTTCACCAGTTAGATAGTACTAGGGTGTTGTACCATGTTAGCCATTATGGATGTAGTGAGAAGTCAAGCAGAATGACAGGTGTGATTTTGCTTGACTTCTCACTACACCAGTTAGATGTATTAGTTACATTATAATTCTAAAAATGATTCCAGTATTTTCTTTAGTGAGTGCCTTTTTATTTAAATATTGGTATTCTAATTTGCATTGCATTTGTATCCACTCTTTTTTGATATGATGAACTTCTTTCATTAATAGGCTAGTACAGAGGTGTGTAGACAACTGAGAACATGTTGACATTAATCTGTACTTCTTCTACCTAGACTGGTCCAGCCACTGTACTTTCAATTATTCTAATGAAGGAATCTGGGGAGTTCTAATTCAGGTCGTTACCTGCTCTCCATGGGTCTTGTACATCTTTATTATTGTATGCGTACATGCCACCTGGTCTTCCTTGATGCTTTTGTCTCAGATTTATCAGGTATGTGACTACTGGAAATACTTCTTCAATCTGGCGTACTTCTCAGTGTTCTACAACTTTTAGAAATTGTACAAAATACTAGTCAGTACGGAACATACTGTTACAGATACATATGACAAAAGATTATTAAAGTTTGTGCTAAAATGTTAAATCATAATTCACATGAAAGAAATATGTGTGGGTTTGAATGCTAACCTATTTTGCTTTTTTTGTATAATAATAATAAGAATAATTATTATTATTATTATTACATATTTGGCTGACAGCTTTATCCATGGCAACTTCCAAGATTAAGATACATTTGGGTGACTTTCTCAGGTCCACACAGTGAGCCAGAGAGAAGAGAAGTTGTGAGTGTGCACTTATAGTGTGTTGCCATACTCACCACACGACAAACCACCTGGTTTGGCACCTGAGCTCAGCGAGTGACACCTCAACACCACACTGGAACAGTGTGAGAGGTTTTTTTTACAGGGCCAGAGGTAGAAGTTAAACTGGCATTTCTGGGTCTTTACTTGAATCCCATAGAGTTCTCAGCCTGGTCTCAGATTGTGTGTCACATTTTTCCACCAACATCTCAAAAACTGCATGTTACAGTGAATTTGTGAAAGTATACAGGTCCCATCACTTTCTGCACACTTCATTCAATTTTAAATTAATACATTTGCCATTTTACCCATTAATCTACACTTGATAAGCCATAATGACAAAAGTGAAAGCATGTTTTGAGAAAAAGTTGCAGATTTATTAAAAAGAGAAATCTCACATTCATGTAAGTATTCAGACCCTTAATTCAGTACTTTGTAGGAGCCCATTTTGCAGCAAGTATAGCTTCATGTCTTTTTTGGTAAGTTTCTACAAGCTTTGCACCCCTGGTTTTGGGCAGTTTGCCCTATTCTTCCTGGCAGATCCTCTCAAACTCTGTTAGACTGAATGATGTCTGTAAACTTCAGATCTCTCCACAGATGTTCTATGAGGTTAAAGTTTAGATTTTGAATGAGCCACTCAAGTACAGTCAGAGACTTGCCCTGAAGCCACACTAACATTGACTTGGCTGTATACGTTTGGTCAGTGTTGTGCTGAAAGGTGAACATTTTTTAGATTGTGTACACTCTAGAGTGGTTTTTCTTTAAGGACGTCTCTATATTTATCATAATTCACCTATTCCTTAATTCTGACCAGTCTCCCTGTGCCTGCTGCCAAAAAGCAAACGAATAGCATGATGCTGCTACTTCACCGTAGAGATGGCATTAGGCAGGCCATGAGCAGTGCCTCATCTTAGCCATACATAGTGCTTAGAGTTCTACCCAAATAATTCAATTTTTGTCTCAACAGACCAGAGAATCTTTTTCTTCATGCTCTCAATGTTGTCATTTGCCATATACTCAAGAATGGATTCCATTTAGCCACTCTACCATAAGCACCTGACTAATGGAGTGCTACTGGGATGGTCATCTTTCTGACAGATTCCCCTATCTCTCCCATTCTAATTCATCTACATAGTTTCTTTTTCAGCGGAACTGTTACAGAATTCCTACCGTCAATACAGCTGCACATGGTGAAATGCTTCATAATTTTCTCCTAATAGTTAAATGGAATTTGAGCATTCCATTTGACATAACACTCTGAAATGTGCTTAATCTAAGTGAGGCTTGCAATGGCAGTTCCTATCCTTGCAGCATCTAGCACAAGTCAGGAAACAGTCCCCATACCCCCACTGAACAATCCCCACCCCCGCGATGATTTCAACGCAGGCCCGGTTACACTACTATGGGGCTGTTTTAAAGTCAACCAAGTCGATGTGGGGAAAAGCAAGCGTACATGGAGAGAATGTGTAGAGCCTCACAGACAACCACTGGGTGTGATATATAAAGCTAAGTTGCTGGATCTGTGAGGCAGAAGCTGTAACCTCCACATGACTCCACTGCCCATGAACGTTCAACTCCAAATGGGCTTTGGAACTTCACATCAACAATGTGAAACCAACAAAATGCTCCTTCTCGTTATTTGTTTTTACTTACTTATGAAACAGTTTTGAACATGAATGGGGAGAAATGCAACCACACTTAATTATTTCTCTATTTTAATATTTTATTATTGTAAAGACAATGAAAAAGTGAGGTATAAATCAAAGAATAATTGTGTTTTTATTTCATCCACAGATTGTATTTTTAGGCTTGACTACGTATGAGAGAGTCAATCTGCTAAAGCGGATGAAAAACTCTAAACATCCAGTTTCACTGAGAAAAACTCCATACAAGTAAGTCTAATTTAATTAGGTGTTTGTCGCAGTTCACTAGTTGGTTGAAAAGTGACAGTCTCGATTTCTTTATTTTTAATCATGCCATATTTCTTTGTCTATGGAAAATGGTTCTTCAGTTATTTGCTAACATGAGTATTAGTTATTTTACACATTTAATCTTCTTCTTCTTTCGGCTGCTCCCATTAGGGGTTCCCACAGCGGATCATCTTATTCCATATCTTTCTGTCCTCTGCGTCTTGCTCTGTCACACCCATCATCTGCATGCCCTCTCTCACCACATCCATAAACCTTCTCTTAGGATTTCCTCTTTTCCTCTTGCCTGGCAGCTCTATCCTTAGCATCCTTCTCCCAATATACCCAGCACCTCTCCTCTGCACATGCCCAAACCAACACAATCTCGCTTCTCTGATTTTTTTTCTCCCAACCATCCAACCTGAGCTGACCCACAAATGTACTCATTTCTAATCCTGTCCATCCTTGTCATGCCCATTGCAAATCTTAGCATCTTTAACTCTGCCACCTCCAGCTCTGTCTCCTGCTTTCTGGTCAGTGCCTCCATCTCCAACCCATATAACATAGCTGGTCTCACTACCATCCTGTAGAGCTTCCCTTTCACTCTTGCTGATACCCGTCTGTCACAAATCACTCCTGACGCTCTTCTCCACCCATTCCACGCTGCCTGCACTCTCTCTTTCACCATGCTTCTACAATCCCCATTACTCTCTACTGTTGATCTCAAGTATTTAAACTCATCCTCCTTCGCCAACCCTACTCCCTGCATCCTCACCATTCCACTGACCTCCCTCTCATTTACACACATGTATTCTGTCTTGTTCCTACTGACCTTCATTCCTTTCCTCTCTAGAGCATATCTCCACCTCTCCAGGGTCTCCTCAACCTGCTCCCTACTATCGCTACAGATCACAATGTCATCAGCAAACACCATAGTCCACAGGGACTCCTGTCTATTCTCGTCTGTCAACCTGTCCATCACCATTGCAAATAAGAAAGGGCTTAGAGCCGATCCCTGATGTAATCCCACCTCCACCTTGAATGCATCCGTCACTCCTACCGCAGACCTCACCACTGTTACACTTCCCTCGTACATATCCTGTACAACTGTTACGTACTTCTCTGCCACTCCCAACTTCTTTATACAATACCACAACTCTTCTCGAGACACCCTGTCATATGCTTTCTCCAGGTCCACAAAGACGCAATGCAACTCCTTTTGGCCTTCTCTATACTTCTCCATCAACATCCTCAGAGCAAACAACACATCTGTGGTGCTTTTTCTTGGCATGAAACCATTACTGCTGCTCACTAATCATCACCTCACTTCCTAACTTCATGCTGTGGCTCATCAATTTTATCCCCCTGTAGTTATTACAGTCCTGCACATCCCCCTTAATCTTAAATATCGGTACCAGTATACTTCCTCTCCACTCCACAGGCATCCTCTCACTTTCCAAGATTCCATTAAACAATCTGGTTAAAAACTCCACTGCCATCTCTCCTAAACACCTCCATGATTCCACAGGTAGGTCATCTGGACCAACGGCCTTTCCATTTTTCATCCTCTTCATAACTGTCCTTACTTCCTCCTTGCTAATCCATTGCACTTCCTGAGTCACTATCTCCACATCATCCAACCTCTTCTCTCTCTCGTTCTCTTCATACATCAGCCTCTCAAAGTACTCTTTCTATCTGCTCAACGCACTCTACTCACTTGTGAGTATGTTTCCATCATTATCCTTTATCACTCTAAACTGCTACACATCTTTCTCAGCTCGGTCCCTCTGTCTAGCCAATCTGTACAGGTACTTTTCTCCCTCCTTAGTGTCCAACCTCTCATACAACTCATCATACGCCTTTTCTTTAGCTTTCGCTACCACTCTCGTTACCTTGTGCCTTATCTCCTTGTACTCCTGTCTACTTTCTGCATCTCTCTGACTATCCCACTTCTTCTTTGCCATGTTCTTCCTCTGTATACTCTCCTGTACTTCCCCATTCTACCACCAGGTTTTTCTTTTCCTCCTTCCCCTGTCCAGATGTCACGCCAAGCACCCTTTTTGCTGTCACCCTTACTACATCTATTATAGTTTCCCAACTGTCAGGTAATTCTTCACTACCACCCAGTGCCTGTCTCACCTTCTCCCTAACCTTAACCTTGCAGTCTTCCTTTTTCAACTTTCACCATTTGATCCTTGGCTCTGCCCTCAGTTTCTTCCTCTTCTTGATCTCCACATTTTACACATTGTTTACACATTTAATATATATATTTTTTGTTACAGCTTAGGATGTGCTGCAAATATTGTGAACTTCTTTCAGCTGAGATGCTTTGGTCTTTTTAAGCCAGCCGTTATCGACTGGTCTCAGCAATACACGCTCTCGCCTCATGTGGGGTCAGCAGCACCAGGAGGATTTCTATCCGTGTGACAGGGAGAAAGTGACTGAAGTGAAGACCCACCAGTGTCACCTTCAATTGTATGTACTGTATCTCTAATAAGCCACTTATTTATTTTTGGCTTCATCGACAGGTTCTGATTTAAGGGGCAAAATCTGTAATAGTAACATTATGGCCTTTCAGTTGCAGTTTGTCTACAGGTGAAAAACAAAAGTCTTTGTAATATAAGAAGAGGTCTTGGGGCTTTTTTATCCAGTCCTATTAGTCATAATCTTCACAGTTTTTGATCAGTGGCATTTTGAGAGTACAGGTGAAGTTAACTTCCTTATGTATCTGGAAAACCTAAAGGAATGCTCTCGTGTGCACTGTTCTGTGGTTTGATAGTTTTCATGTTGCCAATAAATTATTGGAAACACTCATTTAAATGTTAAAATATTTGAATCATCTGTTTATATTGATGACCAAGTTTGTTTTGTTAATGAACAGAAGATCTTATGTGCCCTTTCAAATTATTTTGATGTTTATAAAGAATTCTGTGTTACAGATTTATTATGCAATAACTTTAGACACAAAGCTAATATGTTTGCTTAATCACTGTATATTTCACAGTACACCAAAATATGATTGCGACACCATGAGTGGCATTTGCACAATACAACGTGCAGCCAATGAGTTCCGTGTTTTCTTGCATTAATGCAGTTGTACAAGTGAGCAGTCTGAATCTGCCTTCAGTCTCCTCACTCATCACATTCTAGGATGTTTTCTGCTTATGCGAGATTTCTTTTCTTTTTTTTTACTGTATGTATTTTGAACAGTTGCTGTTTTGGTACGTGTTTTGTATATGAGCAGTTTTAAGATATTAAAATATTTTGAATTCAACATGCCCAGTTGTTTTCATTCCCAACAAAAGTTTCATACAATGAAAAATTACATAGAGTAACATTCTCAGACCCACTTAATCCTCTTCTGGGTCACAAAAGGACGGGAAGTACAAAGCTGGGCCTGGACAAGGCCCAAGTCCTTCACAGGGCTCAGACACGCACACATCTGCTAAACTAACATGCCACATTAACTAAACTAACTAATGTACACAAAAGAAATACCAGGAGAACATGTAAATTTTTCATGGATAAAAACCTGGAGCAAAAATGAGGTTTGGCCAATATGAGAACCAGGACTTTTCTTGGTAGTTCGTCAGCTCCCATGGGCCATTGCAGGAGATGTAAACTTGTATTTATTAAAAATAGATTATAATGTATTAAAAGTATAATTACACAAAGAAAAATATAAACATATTTATTTTAAAGATAATAAGTACATGGCTTCATAGAACAACTCCCACCACATTCCTTCCAAATGTCAGATAGCTAACAGAGACATATGGGTCAGATGAAAAAGAAAAGGGGATGCACCAAAACAACAGATCAAGAGATTGTCAAATCTGTAGTTAGATACATAAAAATGTGCAAAAATAACCGCGCTATTCACCCCAATACCCTCATCTGTTTATAAATTGTGTATAATGCAACAGAATGTATGAGAGCTGCAGGAACTAAAAAAGTAATTCAGATCAATTTACGTTTCACGGCCTCATTCACATGACATCTTGGCCTCAGAACCCCTGCAGATTTAATTTTTTTTTGTTTTTTCTGTCCTCCCTGACCATCAGACCTTACTTTTATTCTATGTTAATTAGTGTTCCCTAATTCTATTTTCTAATTTATTTTGTCCTTTTCTCTTTCTTCATCTTGTAAAGCACTTTGAGCTACATTATTTGTATGAAAATGTGCTATAGAAATAAATGTTATTGTTGTTTTCTCACCGCCATCCGTACCAAACGTCTTCATGTGGACTTATATTGTGCATAAGAGCATGTTCTCATAAAAGCAGGACAGACAGAAAATGGTTTTCTTGCCGTGAAGAAATGCACATCCTCTTTGCTGTGTGTGTTTAACATTTTCTATGTGTGCCAATGTATTTTGGAGTTTCTGTGGATCATACAGATCAAGTCTTACGTCTCTGCAGCTCATTGATGGTATTTTAAAATTATTGTGACGCAGGGGCTTAACTACAGGCATTTGCGGCAAGAGAAGTTATTTTACTTGCTACTAGCTGATTGATTTTAAGGTGTAGATGTGGCTTAACACTAAAAGCAGTCAGTAGAAATTGTATAAATAGTGTTACAAGTCTGGCGGGCATATCTGACAGACAGATAGAGAGACAAAAGAGGCACACTTATAAAAACACAAGCTTTTTATTTGGTTTCTTCACTTTTGGGCAAAACATCTCCCCTGTTCCCACAAGCCACAACACAGTCACAAAGCATAAGCAGCACACCTTAAACACAATACTCTCTTTTCTTTTCTGTCTTTTCCTTTCTCCTCCCGACTCTGACTCCTTTTATATGTTACCCGGAAGTGCTCCACATGCTTGATGACCTACTTCCGGCAGCACTTCCAGTTGTGGTGACAGGATTGCCCATAAATGCATCCCAAGAAGGCTGTATCCAACTCCATCTCCCATGAAGCCCTGCGGGAGTCTGAGGAACTGCTGCCATCTAGTGTTCTGCAGGAAGAAATGTTCTGTCCACACTTGCTCCCCCGGTCCTTCCAAGGAAGAGGCATCCCAGCCGTCAATGACAATAGATTTTAAATTTACAAATGATCTACTGCTGTCATCGCACACCTACACACTGGCTTGGCTCAATTGCCTTTCGCAAGGATGCAATCTTTAGAGAAGTTGCAGGGAGAGCAAAGAGGATTTGATTCCTGTAATTAGCTAGCTTTGTTTCTCCCTGCCACAGGAACTGTTCCTCTGAAGTTTAGGAAGGCAGAAAGACTGAGCATGAGTTACAGCAGGGCAGAAAGGATTCAGAACTGCCATCCACTATAACAGGCAGTGTTTGAGCGCCTCCAAATACTCAAAGTAAGTCACGGCATGCTGTGGTACGGTAGCATTCATTGTATACATTCTGGAGCGCTGGCTTGAACGTGACATATACTTTTAGTGAATTTGGGGGGCACTCTTACAGTTCTTAAACCAAAAAATATCAAAGAAACTAAAAATAGTGGGAAGGAAGGTTTTATTACAATTGAATAAAGAAGGTTACAGGTCGGAGGCAAAACATAACAAATGAGGCAGTAAAGCAAAAATCAAAAGACTCTTCACACCTCCCCCTGTCTACACCTTCTATCTTTCTCTCTTCCTACACCTGTCTTCTTCTTCTTCCTGCTCAGCGAACGTTCATCTGAACTCCACCTGATTCCAAGTTCACCGAAGCAGTGGCCACTGGCCTCTTTTCCCTGTATGTCCGAGGTCACTTCTGGGCTCCTCTGAAGTACCTCTAGGTCAGGCCTAGCCCTACAGAACCCCTGGGGTGGTCTACCCAGAGCTCCCTTTGTTGGTCCCAGGTATGCCTGACACTGCTGGCCCATTTCTAGCCAAAAGGCTGGAAAACTCTGTAAAGGCCTCAATAGCAGCCTCCTGCTGCCAGCAACTACAGGCCTTTGGTATACACACTCTTTTATTGTGCATTCCCCACTGCCCTTCTACTATATTTACAACCTTTGAATAATTAAAGGGATGCTTTTTCCCACATCTCCACCTGGTATCCCTGCCAAAGTAAGTTATGGGTGGCCTCCTGTCTGGGATATGTTCCCGTGACAGTTGATCCCCAGTCACATTTACACCTTGAGACCTGGAACAGAGTGGAAAAAAGATGGCCAGTCCCACTCCATCCTATGTGAGTATGGAATTGTGTAAAAGGAAGTATACTACAATTGAAATGTGAAATCTAGACATTGACATACTGGCTGTAGGCATTCCTCCATGTTACCTGCCTAGCATGATAGGTTACATAATTCTTGTTAATGTTTATATTCATCTTTCTGCAAATGAGGACTTGTCACAGAAAGGACTCGCTTTGTAATCAACACTCTAATGATGATTCATTCCAACACTGCAGTCATAATATGTGGTGACTTCAATCATGTGACTTCCATCAGTACGTGCCATGTTCCACTTCTGGGCACAACAAGCTGGATCTGCTTTATTCAGATGTTAAAGATGCTTTTAAATGTAAATCTGTGGCACCATTTGGCAGGTCCGACCACAATCTGATCCATCGCACTCCCACTTGCAAATCTGTTATTGGATAGCAACCTGTTACCACTGTGATAGCAAGAAAGTGGGCTCTGACAGCTGAAATTGGCTCCGAATGACTGCTTCCAAAGGACAAACTGGGAAATGATATGCAAGTCATGTAGAGACAATTTTGAGGACTTTGGTGTCAACACTACTGTTTCAACAGAAACAGCTTTCTAAATAACAAGAAATACCAGCATTATGTCTGAATAATGTTTGATGGTTGATTGATTTTCATAAACTTAACTGTAACTCCAGATGACCAAGAGATTAATAAATCAACTGAAATCTTTAACCGGCTCACTTTAAATAAGTGTCTTAGTTGGACACTGGACTGGACACATTCTGTGGAGATGGCTGTCTGCAAGGCGTGTGAGGTCGGGGGGGAACATGAATGCAGTAAAATACGGGCAAATCCTGGAGGAAGACCTGATGCAGTCTGCAAGAAACCTGCACCTTGGGAGAAGATTTGTTTTGTAGCAAGACAACGAACATAAGCATAAAGTCAAAGCTACACAAGCGTGGCTTAAAAATACCAATGTTAATGTCCTGTAGTGGCAGACTCAGAGTCCGGATCTCAATCCAATTGAGAATTTATGACTTGAGTAAAGCCTTCCACTCACGATCTTCATGACACGTGATCGAGCTTAAGCAGTTTTATCAAGAAAAATGGGAAAACAATGGCAGTACCCAAATGTGCAAAGCTGATAGAGATATGCAAGTTATGTAGAGACAATTTCGAGGACTTTGGTGTCAACACTACTGTTTCAACAGAAACAGCTTTCTAAATAACAAGAAATACCAGCATTATGTCTGAATAATGTTTGATGGTTGATTGATTTTCATAAACTTAACTGTAACTCCAGATGACCAAGAGATTAATAAATCAACTGAAATCTTTAACCGGCTCACTTTAAATAAGTGTCTTAGTTGGACACTGGAAATCATTCTCAGCCTTTCTCGTGGTTAACAGAATGATAGTCACACAGAACTCAAGTTTTCTGTCAAGAATCAATTCATTCACTTCTGGCAATTTTGGAATCTTTTTAATAAATATTGAATGTTTACAGATCTGTATGGTTCTTATTGCATACAGAGGTTTACAGTGATACATATTTTGACTGGATTTGTACAAAACAACTTGTGGCACAACTGCGCACTGAGGAGTTCAATCCTTCTATTCAGCAGTTCCAAGATTCCCAAGACCCATTCCTTTGGGACCAAAGTTCTTTGCGTAGCAGACTGAAAAAAAAAAAAGGACACGGTTTGTCATGATTTATTGTTATGACAAGGATGGATATAAGCTAGGATGATGACATTCCAAATATTTTATCATCATCATCAGTATGGTGAACAACACACAGCACAGGAGACAATCAAGCAGTGTGCAGGTCAGATGAGCAGAATGTCAAACCATTGTCTTTAAAGAGCTCCTTCCATCGTGGGTAGTTGGGAAAAATTCAAAGAGGAATTTATTAATTACAAGGAAAGGTGCTGCTAGGCTTTAAAACACGTCCTACTATTTACACTACATACTGTGTATCTACCATTTCCATTTGCACATTTCAATTCCTTATGAATGTACTGTATCTATGTATGTACTTATTGATTTTGTATTATTTAGCCTTCTGCCTATTCTTTATGTACGTATTTTTATTTATATACATTTATAGCGTCATTATTGACCAGTGTGCTGAGTACAGTGAAATGTTTACTTGGTATGTCTAAATGCTGTGAATATATAGCACTTCACCTAGATATCTATCTATCTATCTATCTATCTATCTATCTATCTATCATATAGAGTCTTATCTATCTATCGATCTATCTATCTATCTATCTATAGAGTCTTATCTATCTATCTATCTATCTATCAATCTAAATGCACTTTTCATGTCTGTCTGTTCATCTGTTATAAAACACCTTTCGTGTGTGTCTAATACAGAAAATATTCACACTTGTAAGAGACGGCCAGCAGCTCAACCTGGCCAGGACACACAAGAGATGGAAGGATGGAGGAAGGCAGCTTCTTTATGGCACTGCCTCCCCCAGAATGCTCCCCTGGATTGCAGCAGTGTCCCGGATTCCCACAGGGCACTATGGGACTTGGAGGTCTATATCTTAGCACTGTTGGGTATCATGCGTGCTGCCAGGGGGTGCTGGGAAAGTGGGGGATTCATATGGCAAGAGGTTTCTGCCTAACCCAGAAGTTCTTGCAGATCATGTGGGTGGAAGAGCAGAAGCACTTTTGGGTTGGCCAATATAAGAAGACTTGACCAACCTCACAGGAAGGAGCCAGAGTCGAGTGGAAGATGGATGAAGTTTGCTGGGAGAAGTGGAGGAGAAAGAATCAGAGAAAAAGAATAGTTGTGTGCTGAGCCTGTTGGTTACTTGTGGCTGTGGTGGTGGGAAATGCTCGATGAAGAGTTCTCCTAAAATGAATAAACTGTGCCCTGTGTCTGTTGTGATGGGTTTTGAGGAGCAACAATGCCATCTAGTGTCCACACACTACACTTTAATTGTATTATGGCCCCTTATCTTGGAATCAACAGTGCTTCAGGATTCACTCCTTCTTCAACAAAAATATTTGTTGGTTTGAAATATTAAATAAAAGTGCCCTTTGGACAGCAAGGTAAGACAATGATGTGCAGAGCTGCCTCAAAGCTCCAAGGTTCAATTCTGGGCCTGCTCACTCTCTATGTGATCTGTGTGTGGTCTCCCTGGTTCTGCCGGAGGTGTTCAGGCTTGTTTTCCACTTCTCAAACACATGCACTTTAGGATAATAGTTGACTTTATTCTGCCTCATTGTGTGTGAGTGTGTCCTGGGATGTATTGGCATCCTGTCCAGGAATGGCTCCTGCCTTGAGAGTCTTGAGAGTGAATGGATGGAAGGCCGAGTGCATTCTGCTAATTATTTGGGCAGTGTGGTTGGGGTACTCATCCAGTTCAAAGACTCAGAACCCATCACAGTAGGATTAAAACACAAGACAAAACCAAACTGGTGGAATGCCATCAAATTATTGCTGCTCAGAAACTTAACACCTGGGTAACTTGGCGTAACCAGTCAGTCTGGAAACACCACTGATGAAAAAGATACGTAACCTGAGAACATTCAGCCCAAGGATTCTGAGTGGCAGCTTTTCCCCCTTTTAACTTAGTACTGTCCCTCAAGCAGTTAGTTACCTTTGTAAAAGCACAACCCTAATAATCAAGATTTAAAATCCGATTTAAAAAAGCTAAAGGGTGTATTTGCTTAATGAAATGTTGTGCAGGTTAGACAGCTCAAAGGCAGACCTCTCAATAGCATGAAAGCTAATGTCACACTTGAAACCGAGAACAACATTTATTTCTAGAGCACATTTTCATACAAACAATGTAGCTCAAAGTGCTTTACATGATGAAGAAAGAGAAAAAAAGACAGAATAAATAATTAAAATTAGCGAACACTAATTAACATAGAATAAAAGTAAAGTCCGATGGCCAGGGAGAACAGAAAAAACAAAAAATAAACTCCAGACGGCTGGAGAGAAAAAATAAAGAAGGGATTTTCAAAATGAGAATGTCTCCCAAACTGGTGCAACAAAGAAACGAGTCACTAATGAGATCTTAAATGTCTGCGTTGAACATTTTCAACTCACCCTTACAGTAGATTTCTCCATCTTTATCTGTCACAGTTGTAGATTCCAGGCTTTTCCCACAGAGAGCACAGCGAAAGCAGCTTTTATGCCAAGGCTACAAACGATGGAATAAGAGTTAAATAATATGAGATGAGTCATAAACAACCTGTTCTTACATAGTTAAAAAGTAAGATTAATTTAGTGTATGTATGGATTTATTTGTTTACTCACTTTATGCAGTATCTGTATGTGTTTTTACATTTCAGGTTATGTCAGCTTTTAAAATTGATGATCCACCTCATTCATAGATAGATAGATAGATAGATAGATAGATAGAGCACTATATAATGATAGATAGATAGATAGATAGAGCACTATATAATGATAGATAGATAGATAGATAGATAGATAGATAGATAGAGCACTATATAATGATAGATAGATAGATAGATAGATAGATAGAGCACTATATAATGATAGATAGATAGATAGATAGGAAGGACAGGACAGGACAGGACAGGACAGGACAGGACTTTCTTTGTCACCAGGGGAAATTTGGCTTTTTACAGAAGCTCTATAGATAGATAGACACTATACTCTAAACACACACACCAGAAGGACTAAAAAGAAAGAAAACTTCTGACATGTCAGTTTGAACAAATGTCTGCGCTGTGGCCATGGTCTTGTATTACTATCTATAGAGATACATATTATATTTTGGTCATTATTATTTTTTTCATCTTTCATATTTAAATTGTTACTACATCTCAGAGAAAGGCTATTGTGATATGAAATATGGCAAAATAGAAATATACATTAAGCTGTCATTTGTGTTTTGCAGCTTTTTATATTTTGCATCATTCACCTCATAGTTACTGTTGGAGGTCCTACCTAATTTCAGCAATTTATTTTAGTAATATACTTTTGTAAATTATTTATTAGTGCTCCTATATGTCATGAGGTGGATTTCTTTTTTTGCATGGTTACAATATAATGAGAGTCAGTCTTCCCCCAAAGAGGCAAAGCAGATCAATTTGGTTTTTTAACAGCTGACATTAAGGAAGTTTTCATCTCAAAGAGTTAAATAAAAGGTCTGAGGTCTCTTGACTTGCTGCACTGGTCTCTTTTTAAGCAGGTTCACAGTTAAGTAGGACCCCCATCTTCACTTCTTTCTTAAATTATGAGGCTGATGTTGCCAGTATAGGTTTTGAATCTCAATGAGCCTTTTATTGGGATAAAACTGAATTTGTAAAGTGCACACGGGGACTGATGTTTTTGTGAAAATAAAGTTTTGGCGAGAGTGTAAGCGTGACATCATACACTGAGTCAGTGCTCAAGCGAGTGTCTCTGTGAGTCAGTCTCAGTCTCGAGACTTCATGCAACATAGGAGCTGCGACAAGGATAACCATCCTGCTTTAGCTCCCATCTTCAGATCAGAACAACACCAGTGGCTTGGAATCACTGCTCTGGTAGACCAGGAGAGTATGAGGAAGAGCAAGTCAAAACCTGGTGTTAAATGTTCTAAACATCATGTGACAAGCATGTTACGTGGTAACCCTCATTCTGCACATGATAACCAGTTACTTTGCCCTTTGTTTACTGTTTACAACACACAGCAGAACAACTACGGAGCTGTCCTTGCGCCATGGCTGTTAGAGATGGTGAATTGCCGGCGACCCTGCTCCTAATGGTATATGTATTTTCCCCATATTTGTTATGATGAAATTTCTGTTATAACAAAATATTTTTATGGTCCTATCAGTTTTGTTATAACAGGATTCCACCTGTAATATGTTTTATAACATGCCAGTTGTTGACAGCTGCTTATATTGGATGTTCAATGTTTAAAGTATTGTTTACAAAATTTTTATGCTAATAAATAAGTGTTACCATAGATATCATGTGATAAGGAGACATCTTGTTGTTGCCCATCAGAACAGACTCCATGTTGGGTTAAGCTAAACACTGCACATTATCAAAAACACACCATCCTCACCGTGAAACATCATTCTGTGGAGATGGCTGTCTGCAAGGCGTGTGAGGTCGGGGGGGAACATGAATGCAGTAAAATACGGGCAAATCCTGGAGGAAGACCTGATGCAGTCTGCAAGAAACCTGCACCTTGGGAGAAGATTTGTTTTGTAGCAAGACAACGAACATAAGCATAAAGTCAAAGCTACACAAGCGTGGCTTAAAAATACCAATGTTAATGTCCTGTAGTGGCAGACTCAGAGTCCGGATCTCAATCCAATTGAGAATTTATGACTTGAGTAAAGCCTTCCACTCACGATCTTCATGACACGTGATCGAGCTTAAGCAGTTTTATCAAGAAAAATGGGAAAACAATGGCAGTACCCAAATGTGCAAAGCTGATAGAGACCTGAGCACACAGACTCAAGGCTGTCATCTACTAAATTTGCACTCGGGAGAAATTGAATACTTATGGGATCAATTATTTGGTGGTTTATACTCGTAAGTAATTTAGACCCCTTTACAGGGACATTGAAGAGTCTTTTCTGTTGCTTGGTGTCACAAAAGCCAATTTAAATCCACTGTGATTCAATGTTGTATAACAATAAAATGTAAAAACTTTAAGTGGTGAATATTTTTTTACAGGCACCATAGATTATTATAGGTCTCTTTTCACAACAATATATTTTTTTGATTTCTAGTTTTTGTTCTGTATATTAATTCTGGATCAACCAATTCTTGTTTTTTTGCAATAATCCTTGTTGATTTTTTCTTGTTTGTGTATCCTGAGCATTTAAATTATTGCAGTGCTGGAATCTTTCATTTGTTCTTTGCTTTGTAATCAACAGAGGAGTCATTTTTACTGAATTACACATTTTAAGAAGGTTATTTGCTTAAGCACATGTTAAATTGGATTGCAAAATTCTTACAGTTTTTAGGTCACTGGAAACAATACTGTTAAAACTGCGACTTCTATGACCTCCTTGAACAATTTCTCATGCTAGATGTGTAACCCCAAGGTCCACTGCAAGTTGGGTTCACGTAACTGGCTATACGCTTCATACAAACCTTGCCAGCTCCCATGACTCTCTCAGCAGCGTAGACGGATTTGGAGCACCGAGAACATCTCTCTGCACCGCCGAACTTCTGTGCAAATTTACCCGATGTTGGGTTGCTGGTGGGTTTCTGAGGCTTTAATCTAATAGTGAACAGAATGAAAGCACAAAAACAGTTTCCCGTGATATTTTCTATCTGCATTGCTCATGTGGTATTTCTGAATAATAGTTTTAGATTAGATTTGAAGAAGACCCTGGACTACAGACTACCAAACGCTTAGTTCCATCTATGTGTGACACTGAGCAGTCACTTACCTTCCTGTGATGAAAATGTAGATAGTGGAGTCCTACCCTCCACCGCTCTACTTGGTAATTTATTCCATGTCACTGTGGTTCTCTTTGTAAAAGAAAACTTTCTAATGTTTGTGAAAAATTTACATTTAACAATATTCCATCTTTGTTTTCTTTTTAAAAGTTTATTTTAGAGTAATGGTCTGGATCTGCTGTACTAACTCCATTCATAATGCTAAACACTTCAGCCATCTCACCACCAAATTTGTGTTTGCAGCCCCTTCAGTCTCTCCTCATAGCTCATACCACTTAGTCCCAGAATCAGCCGAGTCGTTCTTCTTTGGACTTTCTCAAGTGCTGCTATGTCTTTTTTATAATACAGAGACCAAAACCTCAGTGATTAACAAAGTATATCCAAAAACAAAATCTCTACACAGTGCTCCAGGTGAGGCCTCACTAGCGTATTATAATGTACTCCACACATCGTGCTACGGAACGTAACGTCCTATTACCCTTTGCAATGGCTTCTGTACACTGTCTGAATGTTGACAATGACAAGTCCATTATGACTTCCAGGTCCTTCTTATGCTTTGTGCTTTCAACTTTCAGTCTCCCATTGTGTATTCAAATCTAACATTTCTAATATCTATTTCTTGTTTTTTTTTTATGTTTTCTTACAGTACAATATTTATTCTGCAACAAATTTGTCCAAATCCATATGTTCCACAAATCCCATTGCAAGGATTCATCTGATTCTGCATTATCTGACCTTCTTGTTAGTTTAGTATAATCTAAAAACTTGGACAGCTTTTTCTTTATATTCTTGTATGGATCGTTTATGTATTATTAGAGCCAGGCAGGATTGTCTGACATCCCAGCCAGGATGAGTATGAGGGTCTTAACCGGATGGAAGGACGAGGTGAAGGAGCAGTGGGGGAAAGCTCCTAATTTTGTGTATTTTTATCCCCCATCTGCTAGATAGCAGTATCCCAGGACCATGGTAGCCATGTAGAGTCCTGCAGGGAATGATGGGAGTTGTAGTGCCAAGAGTCAGCCCTGCTGAGTCCCAGGGGTGCCACCAGGGGGTACTGCAGAAATTCACAATCCTTACTTTTTGGGACTTATGCTCGACCCATAAATGCTTCTGTCAGGCTTTGCTCCTCAAGTATACCAAAAGTATTCCCAGATCCGACATAAAAGGAAGCTGTAACCCAGAGAGTCAGAGTTGGGCAGAAGGAAGGCAACACTCATCTACACATCAGGCCTTAAATTCCCCTAAACTTCCAGTTTTTATATATTGGGATAATATTTGCTAGCTTACAATCTTGCATTTCTACAGTGTGTAGAAATACATCCATTTTCCACCCTGCTGAATCCAAACACAGGGGTCTGCTGGAGCCAATACCAGCCAACACAGGAACCAATCCCGAGCAGGGTGCCAACCCACCGCAGGACACACACAAACACACCTGGGCCAATTTAGAATCACCAATCCACCTAACTTGCATGTCTTTGGACTGTGGGAGGAAACCGGAGCGCCCGGAGGGCACCCACACAGACAAGTGGAGAACATGCAAACTCCACGCAGGGAGCACCCGGGAAGCGAACCCGGGTCTCCTAACTGCGAGGTATCAGCGCTTCCACTGCACCATCTTGCTGCCCATGTGTAGAAATGTTTCTAAAATACTTATCAATGGCTTATATACTAGCTAAACTCCTTAAGCGCTTCAACATAAACATGCCATTATGACATAATTATAGGATAAATGTTTATTTATTAATTGGGATACGGTCATTTTTACCACAAATAAATGCACTTAAAGAAAATATGCACACACTGAAAGTTAAATATGCATTTTTTAAGTCTGCTTACCCTTGAGGATCGAAGCCCAGGTGCTCCCCAGTATCCGAGCTGAGCACTCCAGCGCCCTGTCCGTAGCCATAGCCTTTAGGACCGTACTTCTTACCATAGCAGCTCTTACAGTAAATCTCAGACTCGTGTGCCGCCACCGTGGTACTGTCCAGACCCTTCCTGCAGGTCACTGGGACAAAGAGATTACACGCTAAAACGTTAAACGGAAATGTTAACTGCATAAAGAAAACCATACCGTTTATGCATGAAAACCATTTTGACAAATGTAATGAATGTCGGCAGCAATGAAGTTCAATCAATATGTCATTGTGTGCTGTGTATTCAGTAGGCCTTGTGCTCATGTACTGTACATTGTCTGCTTATGAAATATTATTCTTCACATACAATATTTATCTTATTTCATTTCTTCTTATTATTATTATGTTACGTAATAGATAGATAGATAGATAGATAGATAGATAGATAGATAGATAGATTAGACTCTATATGATAGATAGATAGATAGATAGATAGATAGATAGATAGATAGATAGATAGATAGATAGATTAGACTCTATATGATAGATAGATAGATAGATAGATAGATAGATAGATAGATAGATAGATAGATTAGACTCTATATGATAGATAGATAGATAGATAGATAGATAGATAGATAGATAGATAGATAGATAGATAGATTAGACTCTATATGATAGATAGATAGATAGATAGATAGATAGATAGATAGATAGATAGATAGATTAGACTCTATATGATAGATAAATAGATAGATAGATAGATAGATAGATAGATAGATAGATAGATTAGACTCTATATGATAGATAGATAGATAGATAGATAGATAGATAGATAGATAGATAGATGCTTCTTTTTCTCCTTTGCCTCGTCACATCACATTTCTTAAAATGATCTGTAACTGTTGTCTGTAACTGTTTCTAAAAATACTAGTGAAGTAAATGAAATGGAAAGGACAAATGAGGCTGTTAAAGGTAATGGCTTATCTCAAAGTGCTGCTGATAATGCTCTAAATTGTTTACTACTGCCTCACGTAAATGTTTTTCCACTCCGTCTCTGTCTCTGTGTGCATGTCCATTTTCCCTGCTGCTAGATTAGGATTTGGATAACCCAAACCCAGATGTGTGCAGGTGAAATCATGAAATGGATGAAAGGAATATTTAAGGGATGGAAGAATTGTACGGTGGTTTGTGCTGCTGCTGCACAGTCCAAAGTGTCATCACCGTCACTGTCTATGTGGAGTCTGCATGTTCTCCACATGTCTATATGATTTTCCTTCTAGTAAGGCACCCCCAACCCCAAACCAAAATCATCCCAAAGACTTTTAGGTATAGTTAAGTTAGAGCGGAAAATGAACTTAGCCTAGCTGGGTTTGACCTACTGCCCCTAATTATAGAACATTTCAGTATTGGTGTTTTCTATTTAATGTTCACATAAAATTTTATTTTGAACCCTTTTTTCTTTGACATAACTAGATATACATTTCTATGAGCCTGTTTATTGAACAATAGAACATTACAAAAAGTTTGACAAGAACAGGCCATTCAGCCCAGCAAAGCTCACCAGTCTTATTGATCAGCACAAGTGAAAAGCTCAGAACAAAATATGAGCAAGTTACATTTTCATTTCCTAGGTTACAAAACAATAGCAGCTAACATCACACACAAATCCCACGTGTCTATTGTTCTCTGTGTAAAGAAGAACTTCCGAATGTCTGTGCAAAATTTACCCTTAACAAGTTTCCAACTGTGTCCCCGTGTTCTTGATGAACTCATTTTAAAATAACAGTCTCGATCCACTGTACTAATTCCCTTCATAATTTTAAACCCTAACCCCAATCATGTCACCTCCTAATCTTCTTTTGCTTAAACTGTAAAGGCTCAGCTATACAGTTCTTGTTCTTCAGTACTCAAATGTGGCACTTGGTGCCACAGCCCACCTGCCAAGTTCTTTTGCCTGCCTAAGGTAAAGTCATCCCTGATGGAGGATCACAGGAATCATGGGGCAGAGGGGTCCTTTCATCGGATTGGCTGCCCCAGCTCTGTTTCAGCTGTGGAATGGCCAATAGGGGGAGGCAGCTTGATAGCTGAGGTCTCCAGGACTCTAAACAATCCAAATCATATTATGTGATATCATCTACTGTTAAATTCTGCTACGCACTTCTAAAATTCTTATTTGTATACTACTGTATATTGAGGATTTGTTCTGTTCTGTGTATTGTATTGTATTGACCCCCTTCTTTTTGACGCCCACGGCACACCCAACCTACCTGGAAAGGGGTCTCTCTTTGAACTGCCTTTCCCAAGGTTTCTTCCATTTTTTTCTCTACTGAGGTTTTTTTGGGAGTTTTTCCTTGTCTTCTTAGAGAGTCAAGGCTGGGGGGCTGTCAAGAGGAAGGGCTTGACAGCCCATTGCAGTATTGTATTGTTATCTTTCCTCATAACTTATCTCCTGTAATCAACCATAGAAACTGAACATAGTGCCTCATCAGTCATTTATGGCTTCCAGCACAGCAGGCATGACATAGCTGAAGCTTGCCTGAGATATTCCTGCCCTTTTGGCAGTTCCCTCTAGTTGGTACCCATTGCCAGAAAGCCAACTGTTTAATATGAACAGGTGTAGCCTGATTTTGGGCACTCTGTCCTTCTAATGCCAAGTCCAGCTCAGCGCAGAGTTCCTAGAGAAGGTCTCTTGACAGTCTAAACCAGCACGTAATCCTGTCATCATCATGGGCAAAAGAAATCCGACTGGTCCCTAAAAGCTTGTTTTCTTCATATATGACCGTTTGCATGGTCTCCAAGTAAGCCATGTTAGGGCTATAGAGATTTACAGCTTATAACACACAGGGAGTAAGTCATGCCGGTGTTTTTACAGTCCTTTGGTTTCTAATCCTTAGAAATGACATCTGAACTGTAAACTGATGAAAAAAAAAACTTCTTCAGTGCAAATACGCAGCACTGGCCCTCTTAAAAAGAGTCAGCACGTCATATTCATCAATTTTAAGGTTTAGTATATTTGCCACATTAACACATTTTATAATAACTGCTCAGTGAATGTGAATCACTGTATGTGTAGCTCCCTACTTGATCAAGGGTGTCCACATTTCCCAGTTTCTCTGAACAGTTACATATGAATGGGTCAGAGGTGCCGGTAATCCTGACGTTTGTATGGGACGTTCCATAAACACACGTGTGCGTATGCAAGTTTTCTAAATCAGACCCCAGGATTTGAAGGTAATTGACACAGGAGCAGGAACTCGCCGTAGATGGGATGCCAGTCTGGCACAAGGTATGCTTACACTAACACCTACGCTTTTACATCCCATGGCACCTCACAGTGCTTGGCCTCTGACTGAATTCCTCACTGCAGTGCCTTCTATGTGTAGCTTTAATGTTCTCATCATGTTCTTTGCATGCATACTCCTATATCTACTTGTTTATTTAAGTTAATATTTATCAGTTCACGTGGTGCAGATTTCTTTGTATTTCTGCCATGATGTCCACGCATCCATTTGCTGTGGCAAATAAAGAGTACTACTCACTTAAGGCTGCCGTTCTACTCCAAGGCCCAGGCACTTATAGCTACCCAAGAGAAAGGATATTGTAGGACCACATGGTCTGCAAATGTACAGCACTGAATTACAATGCTATTCTCAGTCTGATTACTATTGCAGCTAAATCTGTGATGCCATAGGTACACAAAGTCACCTAAAGTTCAACACACAGTACCACCAGAGTCTTACCAGACCTGCGCACACACGACTCTAACAAGGCGGCTGCCTGTTCAAACACCCAACTTAAAGCTCTCCTCCACACAGGCTCCAGTACTCACTGAAATAGGGCCTCAACCTGTTTTAACGCAGACTTCACAAGGCCCATTAAAAATCTAGACCTTCAAAGTCAATATATTCTTAAACTCTCCTCACCCAATACCCAAATACATGTCTGCACACCAAAAAGAACTGACCACTAATCTGTAAATTTAGGGCCTGTGCTAACTTAAAGACCCCAAATTAAACAAGACCCCCTCACTTCCAAATTCTACAATGCCTATAGCTGTAAATCAGACACAACTTCTACGTCTTTCACCTCCAAACTTAAGGTCTGTACCAGCACAAAGTCCTTAAGGCCTGCAGATACCCAAACTACACAGGCCCAGCATCAAATGCATCCCTACTGTGTCTGCACAGACTAACTCTGCAAACCCTTAATCTTCAAGCTTATGTTCTAGGCCTGCATGAGCCCCAAAGCCACCTAAACGAGGCTGCCATCCAATCAATCCCCAAACCTGAAGTTTGCGTCTGCACAAAGCTGTTACTCCTAAACCACTAACTGCACAAGGCCTTTATACACTCACAATCCAACTCCATGAGTCCAACTACAGTTCTACAGAGTGTACACGTACACTACTCAGCCAGTCTCCATGCTGAAGGCCTATGCCAGCACAAACTTCATAAAATGTCTACACCTAAATTAAACAACACCTTCAAATCTCCCAAACTCTCAACTCCACCAGCCTAAACTCTGCTCCAGAATCCAAATTCATGGCCTTTACCTAATTATAAAGTGAGCATGGCATTTCCATTCTTGATCATCATGTAAATGTTTAACAATATCCTAAGAATGGGTGATTATTCCAGTTTCCTACCACTTAATGTTCTGGATTTCAGATTCAAGATGATACCCTACTTGTGATTAGCATGTCAAAGTCCCACTTACTCCGTCATGACAATAGTGACCCTATTTATGTGGGTAATGATACCTTTTCATACACCAGGGTTTCATTTCTTCAGGGTCCTGTTTATCTTTCTTTTCAAGGGTTTAGGGTTTTTCATCTAAAATCACATCCTTGAGGACGTACTCAGGGACACCAGTGGGAAAGTGCATTTAGGACTGAAGTCAAGAAGCCCATCTCTACACAAAGAGTTGTGGAAACATGGAACAAACTAGCAAGACATATAGTAGAAGGAGAAACCTGGACAACATGTAAGAAGAATCTGGATGAGATATTGTTAGCTAAACAAATGTTATACCATCAATCACCCAAACTCTGAGCTCCACCAGCCTGCACATCTAAACTAAACAAAGCTTCAAACCATCTAGGTCTCCAAACTTAGGGCTTTCTCCAAATCTAACTCAATAAAGTGTTAACATGAAAACTACAGTAAGAAAGATTTCTTCATACCCAAGCCTGAAGGTCTTCACAATGAAACTAACAGAGTTTTGACTTTACCAAACTCTAAAATTAAAGCTGCAACTTCTAGCTGTGGGACTTGCCCCTTCTTGTGACAGCCAATATCGTGCTGCCTGACAGACCCACAGTTGTACGAAGGGTAATCGGGTATGGCGAGTTCACCCACAGTCCTCGCTATTCTTTCCATTTTGTCGTAGCACGTAAAACCGGTGTCATCAGGCAGATGAGCCTTGAGCATATTCTTGAAGCTGGGTCATCAATAGTCATGAACTGGTGCAAGTAGGACATGTAGCAAGCAAGAAGTAATAGTGCAAAGTGCATTGTGCAAATGTATTTAACAATGAAGTGCAGAAACAAAGTGTGGTGTTGTCTTCCATGAATAAAAAAATAAATAATCCGCTAAAGACAATGTTCAGGTGGAGGTTAAAATCCAATAATAAATAAGATCCATAAACATTTTAAAATCAAGAATAAAATCACAGGATCCTTTCATTAAAAAAAGAAAACCATGAGCCTCAGTACTCCTTCCACTACCACATTTTTGCTGCTCACCCTCAGGGTCTGCTAAGCTCACAGAGATACAAACTTGACAAGTGTGGTCAACCCTTTTCAGCTCATGTCCCCACCACCATCCCGCAAAACCTGCTTTCTTCTTCCACTGCTGTTCCTTGAAGTCCGTGAGACATCTCAGTGTGCTCAGATGCTTCTGCTCCACTCCATTGCTCAAGTAGTACTGTTGCTTTACTGGGGTGTTCGAAAAATTAAGCATTTTCTATAAATTTTCAAAAATATCTTTACCATAGAGGATAATTGGGAATGGGGCACCACCGAAACATAAAAGCCTAAAAGTGAAGTGGTGAAAGTTTCAATATAAGAAAACTTACCCTCCATGTTTCCAACATGTGTTTGTGATAACAAAAGGGATCTGAAGATAATCATTTTATTGCATATTCCTGGTACTGTTTCTCTACGTTTTCTATTTGCTTGAGTTCTCACATAAATGCGGTAGTA
This sequence comes from Polypterus senegalus, assembly GCF_016835505.1. Classification (NCBI taxonomy): domain Eukaryota; kingdom Metazoa; phylum Chordata; class Cladistia; order Polypteriformes; family Polypteridae; genus Polypterus; species Polypterus senegalus. The sequence continues at coordinate 57,694,148 of NC_053154.1, read as the reverse complement.
AGTCAAAACAAAACCAACCATGCGGCACAAAAAGTTTACTGTGATTTGGTCTTTCAAAAGGAAACCAGGCCTGGGGGTGGGGGTGTAAGATTATTACACAAGAAGATGAACGTTGAGATGGTCTGCACACAGGTCTTCTTTTGAAAAATGGCTGAAACTCATAATATTGGTGTTTTGTTGTTCAAAAATGACATGTGTAAGCTATTTTACTGTACAATGTGTGTGGAATCGCGATCAATGCTCAACAACTGTCTTGGACTTTTTAAGTCAGATTTTTAGCTTATGCCCCATAAGCCTCTATTGTGAAGCACCAGTGAGGGCAAGGTACTTTTTAAAATGTATAGGAAAAGCTTAGCTTTGTGTAGAAATAACTTGGCCCTGAAACATACCAAACCTATCCTTTAAGTTAAGATCTTTGATGCTTGCCTACAGAGTAGTCAGTGGGTCTGAACCCATACATACGCTCCTTCTCTCCCACTCAGAACTGCCGATTATCTACATGGTATCAAGTTGTAGCAGTCCGGTGCTGCTCAGATTCACACCATTGATGGTGCCGTGATTTATTTAAGTTTTCGGTTGGGATTCCAGGAATGCACTTGACTTGACCCGCACACACTCACAGAGACACGAAACAAACGAATAAATAATAAACTAAATGGAAAATCAAATACAAACAACAAAAATTAGACAACCCTCCCCTTTGGGGATACAATTTTAACACAACAGTCAACCACAACAATAAACACTCACGACAATGTCCTTATACAGCTCTAATGCAGCAGAAATGGATGAAATGTTATGGAGTAAAGATGACGATGACAGTCCCAGGAACAGCTTCCGTAAAAAATGAATTAAACAGTCCTACCGGTAGTCCTAAGCAGCAAGGGGTGAGATTTGCGGGAGCGACTAATCCACCACTATTTACACGACAAGCAGGCACGAGACAGTCCATTCATCCTTGTGAGACGCTGCAGTGGTTATATAGGACAGGACACATGGGATACACAGAACACAGATCTCCTTCTTGCTGCTTCGCTGGTCCCTTTTCAAGTTTCCCACTGGCTCTTCTTGCCCCCAGCAGCCCCTGTGCCCATTTCAGACATCCAGTAAGGGCAATCCCGTTTGGGGCTGCTGGGAAATGGAGGCCTTTCAGCGATAGCACTGCTACAAAGTCTCAGCCCAGAATCTTTTCATGTGTAGTTCCTGGCTGATGGAACAAGCTTCTAACCGCCATAAGAAATTCTGACCACCAGGGGGAGCTCCTGCTCCCTAATACCCGACACAACAGACACCAGGCAAAAGTTCAAGCACAACACCTGTTTTATTTTCAGGTGGGAAACGCTTCCCAAACCTTTTCAACAAGCAGCACCGTACAATAAGTACAGCACAATAAACAAAGCACGCCATACTTCTTCCCTCTTTCCTTCCACCTCTACTCCACCTCAGGCAAGCATCGTCCTTGCCCTACCAATTCTGGCTCCCTGAATGAAGATAGACGGCTCCTCATATTCAGAATCCCAGGAGTACTTCTGTTTTTGCCTAATTGTGGCCTAGGAGCATTTCAAGGTAAGGTGGGAGTCCCATATGAAAGGGCTGGTATTCCCATATAGCCATGTGGGAATCTGAGGCGCTGTTGCAACTCACAGGGAGGCTGCCAAATAGCAGTTCGGGGGAGACAGCACCCTTCATAAGCCATCTCCCCCCATCCTTCCATTAAGGAGGCGTCCTGGCCAGGTAATGCTCCCCGTCGTCCCACACTGTTTAAGAAGCGTTTGAAGACTTGTTGTTTGGAGAGTTTTTCTTTTAACTTAGCTGTTAGGCCTTTGCAACTTAAGAATTGTAACTCGCTTGTATTTTGTTCTGAGCTCTTCACTTGTGATAGTCATTTTTTGTGCCCTTGTCCTGTAACGTTTGTTCCCAAACAGTCCCTCCAGATTGATATTTACTTGAATATGTTCACCTCTTTTGTAAGTTCTTGATATTCTATTGCACTGCCTGCCTTCTGACTTCTCATGTCTTCTCCTTGCTGGTTAGTCTTCATTTCTATTTTTCAGCATTGGGTATATTCCTCTCCATCTTGTTCATAATAACTGATACTTTATAGTTGTTGAAGAATTTGAAACCCCTGGAATATGTGCTCCACGGGTTTAATTTCTCACCACCCTGAGCAGCCGCCAGTATCTAACTGATAACCGCAGAATAAATCAAAGTGCCGTGGCACGCTTCCCATGAGGTGCAGCTTTCTATTTCGGTCACGTTGTGTTGTGTGATGGGCTGACAGAAGGATTCACTTAATGCAGTAGATGGAATTCCGCACAATACTTTCCAGGATACGACAGTGACGCTTCATAAAGACCAGATGGGCATGACGACAGCTCATGAAAGGCAGCCATCTTCTGACAACAATAGAAAGCCATTTTACTGATTTATTGCTCAACTGTGCAGTGATTTGTTTTTCCTTCAGTAAATAGGAAATAAAAATCAGCTGTCATTTTCTTTTTATTTCAGCACAGGTGCAGTGTTTAACCAGTTTATAGTGAGTTCAAACGGAGATCATGTGGCATTTCTCCACCAGACACGACTTTACTAAAAATGCTTTTTGGTATTTTTTTTTCAATAACACATTTAGAAGAAGAATTACTTTAATGTTAATTTATTACTTAATATTTACTATTTGTTTTCTTCCAACTAAGTTCTATAAAAAAGTCTTGACTTTGTAGATGCCAAATGGGCTGGAAGGACATCCAGGCCAGGAGAGGGGATGGTTCCTTACCTGGACGGGAGGACCAAAAAGGGCAGGACAGACAGCTCACTAGGAAAGAAAGACGTCGATGGAAACTTTTTATTCCCCCAGAATGCTAGATGGCAGCAGCCCCAGATGTCAGTGCCCCCTAGGAAACTAGCAAGGCATGCCGGAGAATGTAGTTCGGCAGTGCAAACCTGCTGGGGTCACTGGGGGCCACAAGAGGGCGTTGCAGGGAGACAAGCTCCCTGTTATGATGGACTTCCGTGTGACCCAGAAGTGCTGGCACCGGAAGTACTCCTGTGTCTGTAATAAAAGGGACCGCACTCCCTTATCCAAGGTAGTCGGAGCTGGGAGGTAGTGGAGCAACACTTGAGTGGAGGAGGGTAGTGCGGTAGGAAGAAAGTATTGTGGAGAGACAACTTGTGTTTTGTGCTTGTGGTGACATGTGAGAGGATTTAATTAATAAATCAGCTTTTATTTGTTCTCGGGACTGTGCTTGTGTGTTCGTGTCGCGGTTTGGGCTGGCTGATATCCCCGGGGGTCCATCACATGATCACAGTCTCACTAGATATACAGTGGTTTCAGAACATATTCAGACCACTTTCGCATTTTTCACATTTGGTTATGTTGCAGACTTGTGCTAAAATTATTCATTATTTCCCTAATCAAACAACACTCAATACACTGGAATGACAAAGCGAAAACAGGACTAATGAAAAATTGAAATATCACATTGACACAAGTATTCAGACCCTTTGCTATGACACTTTGCATCCCATTCTGTTAATCATCAGTGAGATGTTTCTACGCTTTGTTTGGAGTCTACCTGTGGTCAGTTCTATTGACTGGACATCATTAGCAAAAGGACACAACTCTCTATAGAAGGTCCCATACCTGACAATGTGTATCAAAGCAAAAACCAAACCTTGAGGTCAAAGAAATTGCCTCTGCTCCTTAGGGACAAGCTGACAGAGATGGGAGTAGATTCATACATGGTGGCATGGATCGTGGACTATCTTACAGACAGACCTCAGTATGTGCGTCTCAGGAACTGCAGGTCTGACATTGTGGTCAGCAACACAGGAGCGCCACAGGGGGACTCTACTTTTTCCAGTCCTGGTCAACCTATATACATCGGACTTCCAATACAACTCGGAGTCCTGCCACATTCAAAAGTTCGCTGACGACACTGCTATCGTGGGCTGCATCAGGAGTGGGCAGGAGGAGGAGTATAGGAACCTAATCAAGGACTTTGTTAAATGGTGTGACACAAACCACCTACAACTGAACACCAACAAAACCAAGGAGCTGGTGGTGGATTTTAGGAGACCCAGGCCCCTCATGGACCCCATGATCATCAGAGGTGACTGTGTGCAGAGGGTACAGACATATAAATACCTGGGAGTGCAGCTGGATGATAAATTGGACTGGACTGCCAATACTGATGCTCTGTACAAGAGAGGACAGAGCCGACTATACTTCCTTAGAAGGCTGGCGTCCTTCAACATCTGCAATAAGATGCTGCAGATGTTATATCAGACGGTTGTGGCGAGCGCCCACTTCTACGCGGTGGTGTGCTGGGGAGGCAGCATAAAGAAGAGGGATGCCTCACGCCTGGACAAGCTGGTGAAGAAGGCAGGCTCTATTATAGGCATGGAGCTGGACAGTTTGACATCTGTGGCAGAGCCACAATCATGGAGAATCCACTGCATCCACAGAACAGTATCATCTCCAGACAGAGGAGCAGCTTCAGCAACAGACTGCTGTCACTGTCCTGCTCCACTGACAGACTGAGGAGATCGTTCCTCCCCCACACTATGCGACTCTTCAATTCCACCCAGGGGGGTAAATGTTAACATTATACAGTGTTATTGTCTGATATAACTGCATTTTTATCACTCTTTAATTTAATATTGTTTTTTATCAGTATGCTGCTGCTGCTGGAGTATGTGAATTTCCCTTTGGGATTAATAAAGTATCTATCTATCTATCTATCTATCTATCTATCTATCTATCTATCTATCTATCTATCTATCTACAGAGTTTAAAGGAAGGATTGTGTCAAGGCAGAAATCTGGGGGATGCTATAAAAAATTCTTGTAAGAACACACTGGACTCCATAATTCTTAAATTGAAGAAGTTTGGAACAACCACGACTACTCGTCCTAGAGCTGGCCAAACATCCAAACTGAACGATTGTGGGAGAAGGCCCAGAGTAAGAGTGGTGACAAAGAACCTGATGGTTACACTGAGCTCCAGAGAACCTGTGTGGAGATGGGAGAAACCTCCAGAAGGACCATCACCACTGCAACACTCTACTAGTCTAGGTTTTATTTCAGAGAGGCCAGACAACACATGAAAACCTGCTGGGAGTTTCCATAAAGGCACCTAAGGGGCTCTCAAACAATGAGATACAAGATTTGTTGGTCTGGTTAAACCAAGACTGAACTGTTTAGCTTTACTTGTAAGTATCAAGTCTGGAAGAAACCAGGCAGCCCTCATCACCCATTCCAACAGTGAAGTCTGGTGGTGAGAACATCATGCTACAGGATTGTTTTTAAGCACCATGGACTGTCTCCATCCAACCTGTCAGATCTTGAGAGGATCTGTAGAGAACAATGGCAGAAATCCCCCAAATCCACATGTGCACAGCTTGTCATGTCACACCTAAGAAGACTCCAGGCTGTCAATGCTACAAAAGGGGCTTCAGGTAAGTACAGAGTAAATGATCTCAACACATGTGTGATATATATATATTTTTTTTATTTTAAACTAGCAACTTGGCTACGCTGTGCATTGGATGACCACAGTTGAAGGACTCAATCATAAGGACCTCTCGTCGAGAGTCTCATTGACACGCTTTTGCCTCTTTCTTTCGCGATCACTGCGTAATCTGTCTTCTCTCTCTGTAGGGGTTTCAGTCGCCTTTCGTTGTGCGGCAGAGACACGTCGTTGAGCTAATCTGTGTGAATGCTGAGTGTCCGTTTCTTGCGAGCGACTGTCACGCCTTTGCCTCTTTGCTTCGTGATCATGCTGTAATGTGTCCTCTCTCGCAGCAGCAGGTTTAGTTGCGTTTCGTATCGGCATTGTTCCGTAAGGTCTCCTCCGTACGAGTGCACATGGGTAGCTGAAGACGGAAAGGCATAGTGGGCATAGTGAAACACACGAATTGGTGACCAGGGGAACCATCCGACTCAGACGCGGGGCTCGAAATACTCAAGTGCACATGTTATTTATAATTTAATTTTTTATTTTTGTTATGAACTTCCCCAAAAGAGTTGATCCCTGTAAATAGTTAATAGTATATGAACAATATAATCTGTTGTAGTACGGGCGTTAATTAGCGCCACACCTCATAACCTGCATACACCACGTGTTTGGCTGTAACGCCAGAAGCGCGGTGGACGCTGTAAGGGTAGGTTGTGGTTTCTGTTTCTTTCGTGATTTTTTTTATTTCATTTTATTGATTATTAAATAGGCAGAGGGGAGAAGATGTTAATGTGATGCTGTGTCTATTTGTTTACTTTTGTTTTGAAAAGATTTTCGAGAACAGGAAAAATAAAGGCAAAGGGGAAAGAACAGAGGGGGGTAAGCAGGAATTCTGAGAGGGGACAGACTGGGGCTTTTCTACGGGGCGGCTATACAGCCAAAAGGAACGTGGACCCGGACACGGACACCACGCTGGGCTTTTATTAAATAGATAAATGTGCAAAAACATTTTTAAATCCTGTTATATTGAAGTATAGAGTGTTACTTGATGTTCATGGATATAGATGATCCACTGTGGCAACCCCTAATGGGAGCAGCCGAAAGAAGAAGAGTGTTATTTGATGTTGCAAAAAAATGGATTTAAATGATTTTAGCATAAGGCCATAACATAACAAAATGTGAAAAAAGTGAAGGGGTCTGAATACTTTCTAGAGGTACTGCATACTGGGAAATGTGGCCTGATAATATGGTTCACATAGCGATTTACTCTGATTTTCCACAGCATTCAAACCACTGACAGGTGAAGTGAAAAGCATTGATTATCTCGATACAGTGGCGCCTGTCATGGGGTGGGATATATTATGCAGCAAGTGAACTGTCAGTTCTTGAAGGTGGTGTTTTGGAAGCAGCAAAAACAGGCAAGCGTAAGGATCTGTGCGACATTGACCACGGTCAAATTGTGATGGATAGACAACTGGGTCAGAACATCTCTAAAATGGCAGGTCTTATGGTGGGTTCTGAAGTTGCCTAAGGAAAGACAACTAGTGAACTGGCGACTGGTCTTGAGCACCCAAGGCTCATTGAAATAACAGGGTTGTGACAAAAAGATCCAAGAATTTACTATATAATAAAACACTAAGGTCTGTGTGTTCTGTCACTCTGAGCCATCTGATTGGTCAGTTTGGCTTTGGTGTGCTGGGTGAATTTGGCTTTGTCAACATAACAAAAGAAGAAGTGTGAGTGTTAAACATGAGGAATAGTAAAAGCGTATAAAGGCATGCTGGGAAAGCTGCCTTTAAAGATGGCAAGTATAAAACCATCTGAGAAGCAGGCTTTACATGAATGTGCTCAAGAGAGCGCGCGCCAGCCAGTGAAGATACATTCATACGCACACAAATATGACGAAAGGCACTGAGGTTTCCTCCCACAGCTCAAAGACATGCAGGACAGATGAACTGGTGATGCTAATCAAAGACTTTGTTAAATGGTGCGACTCAAACCACTTACACCTTAACACCAGCAAGACCAAGGAGCTGGTGGTGGATTTTAGGAGGCCCAGGCCCCTCATGGACCCTGTGATCATCAGAGGTGACTGTGTGCAGAGGGTGCAGACCTATAAATATCTGGGAGTGCAGCTGGATGACAAATTGGACTGGACTGCCAATACTGATGCTCTATGTAAGAAAGGTCAGAGCCGACTATACTTTCTGAGAAGGTTGGCATCCTTCAACATCTGCAGTAAGATGCTGCAGATGTTCTACCAGACGGTTGTGGCGAGTGCCCTCTTCTACGCGGTGGTGTGCTGGGGTGGCAGCATAAAGATGAAAGACGCCTCACGCCTGGACAAACTTGTTAAGAAGGCAGGCTCTATTGTAGGAGTAAAGTTGGACAGTTTAACATCTGTGGCAGAGCGACGGGCACTAAGCAAACTCCTGTCAATCATGAAGAATCCACTGCATCCACTTAACAGTGTCATCTCCAGGCAGAGGAGTAGCTTCAGTGACAGACTTTTGTCACTGTCCTGTTCCACTGACAGACTGAGGAGATCGTTCCTCCCCCACACTATGCGACTCTTCAATTCCACCCGGGGGAGTAAATGCGAGCATTAATTTTATTTTAATTCTTTTCATTTTTATTACTATTTAATTTAATATTGTTTCTTTGTATCAGTATACTGCTGCTGGATTATGTGAATTTCCCCTTGGGATTAATAAAGTATCTATCTATCTATCTATCTAATTTGGCCCGTGTGAGTGTTTGGTGTGTATATGTGTTCACCCTGTGACGGACTGGTATCCCCGTCCATTGTTTGTTCCTGCCTTAAGCCCTGTGCTAGCTGGGATAGGTTCCCCGAAGACACTGGACTGGATAAAGCAGGTTAAATAAATGACGTGACTTTAAGTGTTTTTTTAAGAGAAAAGCAGATTGGATAAAACTCACTGCAGATGAAGCACGTTTTGTGGAAGCTTCTCCCGTTGCACTGCATTTCTTCTGCATGGTAAACAGTCTTCTCGCAGGCTGCACATTTGGCTCCTCCTCCCCAGTTTGGCATGCTGGACTGTGTCTGCTGGGAACAAATAAATTAGTAAATACAAAGCAGGCTACTGACGATGCCACTTGACGTTATTAAGCAGGATAAACTCAACAATCTGTGTACTTACAGTATTTAAATCGTTCAGTACAGACTAATGTGATTGGCTCGGTTTTAAAGTGTATGATGATTCTTAGCTTTACTCCAATTTTTCACCTTCTTATAACACTTTTTACTATTATTTTATTTTGTTATTTTGCATGCACCTTTTTATCACTTACAGTGCCATTTCAGTTTTCACTCGGGTCTTACGGGCCACATTGTGCATAGCAGTGTGCTATTACATGTCACCATTAAGTCCTCGTCATCTTGCAGAAAGTATTTAAGATGGTAGTGCACACTGCATCCAAGATTCTCGCCATTTTTTAAAGATTTCAGGGTTTAGTAATTAGTGCATGTTTTTTCAGCTTCATCTTTGCATTAACATATTGAACTTCAATATTTTTTAGTATTATCTGCATTTTATAATGATTACAATTCTTGCCTCTTTCATCTTCTGGCCTTTTCTTAAATACAAAATAACGTCAATTGTGGCCAGGAGTGTGAGTCCCAAAGCTCTGACACAATTGCACCAGTTCATTCACGGGTTCAGATCAAAGGGCTTTTATTATAAACAGTTTCTTATAACAAATATGCACAATATCATCCTCCATTCCCTCTTCCTTTACGCCTTCCTTTACTCCTCCAGCAAGTTTTGTCCTCTTCCACCCAATTCCAACCTTCTCAGTGAGGTAAATGGCTTCTTTTATATTTCCAGTGCCATAACATTAAAACCAAGAAGCACTCCAGGGCCAGCCTGAAGCTCCATGGAGAGCAAAGTTCTCTTCTGGCAACACCTGAGGAAACCAACAGGGATGCAAGTCCTTGTAGACCTATGGATGTCCAAGCTGGAGGCAGCCTAGGTGAACACTGCACTAAATGTACTTAGGGAATGACTGTTCTTTGTGGGCCGTGTCACCCAGACCAGTCGTTATTTTGTCTCCCGGACTAGGAAAGACACCAGGAACTATGCCAGCCGGGATGTGCCTCAACCCAGGATATCCTTCCATAATGGCCTCTGGACCGGGTAAAAGTCCACAACATGTGTTTTGTCACAATCCGTCTAAAACGTTAGGTCAGATTCAGTGTGAATTTTGAAATTTTGAGAATGTTTGGATAGTGGTTGAATGAACCAAAAAAATCATTCCAGTGTTTTTGTAACATAACTGTTAGGAAGTTGTGTTGCTGTTTTGTTACCGTATGTTTAAAAGATAACAGAATTGTTTTTCACCTCTACATGCATGGTCACATATCGGGATGCCTTTTTGCCTTCTAGACGTCAGATCGTAGTCTAACAAGTCCTGGATCTTCTGCGGTTTTGCATGAGTCTCATATCTCACAGTAATACAAATTTTCAGAAGTGATTGATTGCCTAAAGCAAGCAGTTCCTCCCCAGGCTGGGGTCCTCATGTCTTGCAGACCACTTATGGAGCTTGTGAACCCAATCCTCTGCAGTTTATCATCTTTAAAGGAGACGACTTTGACTTCTTTAAATTCCAAGACAATCACAAAATCAAATGTCTCTGGAAGTTTGTTACGATTGGTGTCTGCTTTTTGAAAGACTCCGTTGCTTCTATAATTCCAAAAATAAAGTGTATTTAAAATGACCACTCTGAACCCAAAATGCAACATGTATGTTCTCTCTGGAAATGAACCGGCTTTAAAAGTGAAAAAGCAATACAGCATACATCATGACAGGATAAAGGTCAGAGCACATCCTGGTCATCTGAGGTTACAGATAGATCCTTTGAGGTTTGTAAATCTGTTTCGTGTTTTGTTCCTCATTTAAAGAATTTTTGGTTATGACTTTAGACAACATATTTAAGGTATGGGTGGCACGGTGGTGCAGTGGTAGCGCTCCTGCCTTGCAGTAAAGAGACCCAGGTTCGCTTCGCTTTTTCATACAAAAAATGTATCTCAAAGTGCTTTACATAATGAAGAATAGAAAAATAAAAGACACAGTTACAAAATAAAAGAAGTCAACATTAATTAACATAGAATAAGAGTAAGGTCCGATGGCCAGGGTGGGCAGAAAAAACAAAAAAACTCCAGACGGCTGGAGAAAAAAAATAAAATCTGCAGGGATTCCAGACCATGAGACCACCCAGTCCCCTCTGGGACATGCAAGTTAGGTGCATTGGCGATCCTAAATTGTCCCTAGTGTGTGCTTGGTGTGTGGGTGTGTGTCCTGCAGTGGGCTGGCGCCCTGCCCAGGGTTTGTTTCCTGCCTTGTGCCCTGTGTTGGCTGGGATTGGTTCTGGCAGATCCCCGTGACCCTGTAGTTAGGATATAGCGGGTTGGATAATGGATGGATGGATATTTAAGGTATTGTTTTGGACTTGACGACAGATCAGTTTGGATTTTTGGTTAATCAGCTTGGCTTGCCTTTAGACTAATGTTTCGTCTTCTGGTTCCTTGCTTAAAATTCCATCTGCTATTGTCATTAGTATAAAAAATAGCTTCCAGAACATACTATTCACAACAGTACAGTACTGAAAATAATCCATACGTTATTCAGCAGTCCTTCGGTACTGACTTTGATGTTACCTGTCAGCTGAGGTCCAGCACAACCTCAAATGACAAAAGACAACACCTTATGGTGGCTCCCCTGGCAGCAGGAGCCAATATGCTGAGATGGAAAAGTAACAAGACGAGGACACAAATAGGACCAAAAAGGGTTAAAGGTTATCTCCATGCTGGAAAGTCAAGAAGTTTAAAGACATCAGATGTGTAACTAAAAAGGGAAGAGCAAGTGATATATATATATATATAGGAGGGGAAGGAGGGAACAAAGCCAGGGCAGAAAAGGAGAAAGATGAGAGTAGGTGAAAAAAAAAGTTGCCATTAGAGAAGGTAAAGGGAGATGTTAAAAAGTTAGACGGTCATTAAGACCTGGAGAAATATGTGACCTCAGGGTGAGAAGGAGCTCAGCTTCTTCTGATTTTCTTTTTCAAAAGTGTCTTTGAAGTCCTGTGAAATAACACAAACAGAAAGATCAGCGTGACTACGATCAAGGGATGTGAAGTGGGCTACTGTGGGCTTTGTGAGATCTTTGATTTTAACAGTTCAGATGTGCTCCCCGTATTGGTCTGCTAGTCATCTCCCTCTTTGTAGATTAATGGACACGTCTTATAAGGAATATAGTAAATACAATTTTTTAACTGGCAAGAGGCCGGTTGTTTAATGTTGAATTTAGCAGCGAGACTATCTGTTGGGGGATTGTTGGTGACGTATCTGTGACTCAGTGGCTCCTGTTACAGCTCAAAGTACCTGGTCAGGAACGTTGCTTTCCTCTGTGAAGTGAGCTGCAGATGAGAAGTTTGTGTAGGTTAGGTGGTCGAAAAATGGAGATCAAGGGAGGGTTTGGAATAAAAGCTCCTTTGGAAGGATCAGCCTGTAAAACTGGGAAGAGTTGTGTGATAACCTGTGGGAAAGACAGAGTGTTAAGGTGGAATTGTGAGGACTGTGGGGTTTAAAATGTGAGAGGGTGAAGTAATGAGAGAGACAGGGAAAGGAGAAAAACATTTCCACAAGTTGATTATTTTAAAATACACTGCCACGATAGTGGGTACAGCTTTAAATAAAGAAGGGAAAAATGGCAGACGTGGCTAAGTATTTATTTGGTACAGCAATGAAAGCAGTAAAACGTTAAAAAAAAACATATAGCAATGGAAGAGCCAAAGCATTATAGCAAAAGTGCTAAAGTATTAAGAATTTATAAGTGGGAAGAAGAAAGCAATGAAATATGGGGAAGGTGGAAAGATTGGGTGGAATTTATGGAAATGGAGCTACCAGTCATAACAGCAAAGTATGTTTCACTGGAAGAATTGGAGGTTGTATGGAAGCAAACAACACATAAAAAGAAAAGAAGAAATTAACAAAAAGATATTGCATGGCAGAGTGTAAGGGAGGTGTTACAAACAAAAGCTGCAAGATATAAAAGAAATTTGGGAAAAGAAATAATATGTCCAGGAGAAGGACATGTGAAATAGCAAAAGAATAATGGAACATGATAGAAACAAGGTGAAATATAACCTGTTGTCACACACGTGCGCATGGGAGGCCTGAGTGACGGCAGTTCTGAGGCATGCCGGGGGCTGGCAGAGTGCACTGACTCTTTTTCTCTCTTTCCTGTAGTCCATTCCCAGGAGATTCCATCTGGCTCTCTTGATGTCACTTCCGGGACCGAGCCAATGGAAGGAGACCTTACAGGCTCCGGCCCCTGTGATGTCACGTCCAGGCTCAAACCAATGGCTAAAGAACATGGCCCTGATCATTATGACCTCCTTTCCTGTCTTCCCCTTTAAAAGCCTGTCCCTCTTCCCTAAATCTTCAGTCTTGTTTTGGACTCGTTTGTATACACATCAGTGCTGTTTATTTTAATAAAAATCGACTTTCCAGCCAGGATACCAGATTATACGGGCGGCTGCCCCAAACCTTTATCTGAGTATGTCTTATTATTGTGACACTGTATAAAGGAAAACCAATAACTAGAGACATGGTGGTCTACAGCCTGCAAAAGACAAAATGAGTCACCCACTTAAAAAGCAAACAATGGGATTTACCAAACATAGGGAAAGAGGTGTTATGGTGGGCAAGAAACAAAATGGTAAAGAATAAGAGGATAGTGACAACTAAAGGAAAATTACAAAAATGCCTAGAAGGAGGAAAATAAATATGTGATGAGAAAAGATGGTGTAGGAAGAGCCAGCAATCATGGAAGAAAATTAAAAATATAAATGAAAATCTAATAGGTGAGTGGGCGAACGAAGATGAACTTCCACGAGAGAGGAATTTGGACATATATGGGTAAATACTATGAGGGAAAGGTGATTGAAGCACGGTGTGTGGTGATGGTGGTGAATCCAAGGGTGGTATGAAGATAAGTCCATAACTAACAGGATCACTGTAAAGAGTAACATTTAACAAACTGAAAAGAGACCGATAATGTAATGTGTTGTGTCTTACATAAGTAATGGAGTTTAGAAAAGGAAAAAAAAACTAAAACTGTTAGGCTGGAATGTTATGACCAGTGATGGTTTCATTGCTGGGGTTCTTCTCATGAGGTCTACTCCTGGCTTGATTGAGGGCCCCGTCCACAAGAGGGGTGTCATCTGTCAATGAAGAAACTCTTCATTCTGAGTGCCTTGTCACTGCACAGGCGGTGGAGTCGGAGGAACTGTGAAAGAGGCCGAGAGCTAGAAAGTCAGGGATGGAAGGAGCTGTAGAGAAGGTAACTGTGTGGGTCAGACAAGGTGGTTTGTAATAGTCGGAAAAAAAGGCCAAGTTGTGGTGGAGACCTGAGAGATGGATGGAAATAGTAAAAATAATTTTTAGCGAATTAACAGTTACTTGATAGTTGCAAACAGTTAATGTTAATTGCAGACAAAAAAGGTCAGAATACCCAAAGAATGGAAGGCACCAAATAAACAAACCCAATGATGCCGATCAAACAAGAAACAGGCAAGAGAGTCCTATTGGTAAGCCTTCTTGCACTCACCTCTTCATTTCCTTTAAGCTAGCGAGTTGGCCAACACATAGTCAGGGACAGGGGAAAAGGTCAGAGGGATGAAAAAGGAGTCAGGAAACCGAGTGCCAATCCAAAGCAAAATGGCAAAAAAAAAAAGTGAATAAAGTTGCATACTCACCTTGTTTAGATTTATCCTTCAAGTATTGTTGCAAAAAATGCATTTTGGAATTAAAAAAATCTCAAACGTCAAACTCTTAGGCTAACATGCAGGCACCCGAGGATACTGGCATTGAAACAACCCAGAATTGGAATAAGTGAGTTCAAGAATGGGTGGGTGTGCCGCAATGCTCCGTCAGCTGGCTCTGTATGCGGAAGCAGTCTGTTACCCAAAGTCAAGTTAATGTTTTAAGCAGGGCTGGCACCACCATCAGGGCAAATTAGGCATTCACCAAGGGTGCCGATCATACCTGGGTGGTGTTATCCCAGCTGCACAGGTTAACTAGTGAACAGTCGGTTGGTGCACTAATAAGCTTGGCCTAGCACGCAAAATAACATAGTTTTTAAATATAATAATGAAAAGAAAAAAAAAACACGGCTCTCATTGTTGGACTGCTCAGCCTTTACTGCTAAAATAACAGCAATCATATGAGAATAACAGGAGCACAAAAACTAATATAGCAAATAACCCATGCAAAAGTGAAAAAAACAAGCTCTGAGTTCATAGAGTTTAAAATGGAGTCAGATGTGCTGCAAGTCCTCGACACATGGATGACAAATAAAACCCCTGGACCTGACGGAATTTACCGATAGTACTGAAGTAAATGAAAGACGTCACCTCTAAACTTTTATTAGGCATGCGTGAGAAGTCACTTCAGAATGGAGAAGCACAGGAGGACTGGAAAGTCACAATTGTGACTCCAGCCTTCCAGAAGGAAGACCGCATGAAACCTAACAGTTACAGACCAATTAATCTTACTTCTGTACCAAGTAAAATAATGGAAACTATAATAACAAACAAATGTGAAAATAATACACTTAGTGACAGGCAGCATGGGTTTATCAGAGGAAGTTCCATGATTATCCAATCTTTTTAGATTTTTATGAGCAGATAACTGCACTAGTTTTCGTAAACCATACAACATCATTTGCTTAGACTTAAAAAAAATCCTTTGGTACAGTTCCACACTTAAGGTTTATCCTGGAAATCCAAGCTGTGGGGATTAGAGGTAACTTACAGAACTTGATTACCGACAGGAGACAAAGGAGGAGAAGGGAATGCTCCATGTGGAGTCAGGTCGTCAGCGGAGGGGTCTGCTACTGTTTCTGATTTAACACTGAGGAGACAGTAAAAAACGATTCACAAAGACTTGGATGAGCTTCAGAACTGGGTGAGCACTTGGAAATGCAGTTTAATGTAAAGAAGTGCTAAGTGCTACACCGGGGCAGAAGGAATTTTAATTATAAATACAAGATGATAGATGCTGTCCTAAAGGAGGCAATCTCCGAGAAGAATTTAGGACACAGCGATATCTGCATATAAGTAATGTACATAAGTTATTAGATAAAGTCCATACAGTAAGTTATTAAAAATAAATAAAGTACATAAGTTATTAAAAAGGCAAATAAAATGTTAGGTTTTATCGTACAAACTGTTGAATATAAATCTAGGGATGTTAAGCTCAGACTATATAAGGCACTAGTAAGACCACTTCTGGAGTACTGTGTGCAGTTCTGGTCACCACACTACTAGGAACACATAGCAGCCCTTGAAGCTGCGCAGAGGAGAGCAACCAAGTGCATCCTGGGACTTAAGAACACGTCTTAATCTAAAAAACTTGCAGAATTAAACCTGTTTAGTCTTGAGCAGTGGACGCCGCATGGGGAACTAATCCAGGTCTTCAGAATTCTCAAAGGCATTGATAAAGCTGATCCATACAGAGTTCTGTATACGTTGAGGACACCAGACGAATATAATGAAAGTACATTTAGGACTGAAGCCATGAAGCACTTCTTTATGCAAAGAGCTGTGGAAATCTGAAAGAAACTACTGAGACATTGAGAGGAGAAGCAAAAACGTTGAACACCTTTAAGAAGAATCAAGATGAGTTATTGGGACAGCTTAGCTATTAGCTAAACAAATGGGTCTGAAGGACTGAATGGTTTGTCAAACTTCATATGATCTTATGCTCTAACTGTACCTACACATTAATAACAGTCATCCTGTCATCCTTCGAGTCGGTGAATCTGCACTTGACAGGTGGCAGAAGGCCCAATGAAGTTGCTGTGCGCTAGAAGGGGGTCAGGTCTCCAAACGTTGTGATTCAGGGCACCTCAGAAGTGCTTTACGGAGGTAAAGTTGGGAGTCGTGATGAGAAAAATAACCGAGTTTCAATTAGCATACAGTTTTGCGAAAATGTCGCTGAAATTAATTTGGTAGGCAAATGTCATATTTGTGTAATATGTAACTCATTAAAGAGTTTTTGGAGGTTTTAAAGACTTTTTGTTGTTTTCACTGGATATCTTTATTCAGACACTAAATGACAGTCCAATGCATGTAACATTAATTCATTGTCACACATTCATGCATAGGAGATGATTTACAGCCTCAAATAGTGCTATTTCTCAGTCGGACCAGGGTCTGGTGCTGTCACCTGATCCTTTCTCCTTTTGTCCCTCTGCACACCAGCCAAAGAACCTGCCTCCCAATGACATCACCACCTGTCCAGCCCCCGCTGACCTAACTTCCAGCCCCCTCTGATGATGTCATATCCAGCATCCAGAACTGCTCTTCCTGCTATGCCAGTTCCTGTTCCTTCCTCCATTCAGCCATATTTACAGACCAGCTTTTCAACCTGTTAGTCAGTTCTGTTTTGGTTCCAGTCTGTGAAGACGTGTTTATTTTTTTTTCCTTCCAGTTTCTTCAAATATACGGGGTGACCATCCCCAAAACTTTTTGTGACTCCATTTGTCCTTATTACATCATATAAATGTTTTCAGTTGAGAAGTAAATGCCATTCTTTTTGTGTCAATGGTACAAATTTTGCTAGAATCAAAACATAATTTTGAATTTTTTTTGCCAAGTAAGAACGCAGATCAAGGCAGCACCTGCACACTAACATTCATTCCTTAGGACAGTAGAGACCACCGCAGCTGACATTGTGCTGCGGCCGTAGAGTTGGGCATCTAGGAAGTGTGAGAGGAGGAACTCTGATAGGTTGGCCAGCAACATGGAGCCTACACCTCACTGTGATCTGTCATTAATACGGTTATTGCGTCTCCCTGCTAGTTCAGCAACATTATGATCTCACAGATTGGCCAATCTAATGAGTCAGCTCAGGGCCACCCGAGCATGGACGGTCATTTGTCCTGCTGGTCTGCTGAAACATTGCCTTCATTCAGCACACAACATCTTAATCCATGGTTACTGGCAGCACTGGCATATGGCATGTTTGCCCACAGTATTCCAATGGCCCTTTCCATTCCTTCTGTGACATCTGAGGCACACAGTGGCATGATGAGGATATTGCTCTTTGTCTTCTCTAGTGCTTTCAACACCATACAGCCCAAACTGCTGGAACAGAAGCTCCAGTCAATGATGGCTGATGCTGCCATTGTGTCCTGTGTAATGGACTACCAAACTGGTAGGCCACAGTTTGTGCAGCACTCTGGTAACACTTTAGTGTAGGTACTGCTAAAATGCATCTATCAGTCATTTAGTATTATGTAACAAGGCCTTAACAAACTCTTCTTTGGGTCTTCATAACACTTATAAAGCATCAGTGAAGTGTTTATTCATCTCTGTATTGTGACCTACTAAGAAAACTTTACTTTGGAATGGTCTATGGTGGCTTCACTGAAATGACATTTATAGTATGAAACCTGTGAATCCTTCTTATTAATAAGTAGCTTTACCGTCATGTCAATATGCCACACTGCACAGAGATGAATAACCAATCTACTGATGTTTAATAAGCGTTATGAAGACCAAAAGAAGCCATTGCTATGGTCTTATCTCTCTATTATAAAAGAAAAGCTTGGGACAAGACAAGAGATTTTTTTCAAGTCCTGCCCTCCTCTCAACCATTTACGCTTAACGGCCCATGCCCACGCTCACCTCTCATTCGTGTGAATGCTTTTGTCAAACACAGTTCCTACACTCTCAGCTCTTATGAATTTTTACGTTTTCCTCACTTTAAGTTCCCAATAAAAGAAGACTTACTATGTCCAAATCTTATTGAAGAATTTCATCCCAAAGTGCTATCAACAGAAGAAATGAGCACATGGGCAATCCTAGCACCTAGAAATGATGAAGTCAAATAAATTGACGTGAAAATTGCCGATCAGTTACACAGCAAATTGGTTAAATGAGTATCAAAAGACTATACTGAAACAGTTGGTGGTGATGGTGCGGAAAATGAAAACATCAACTTACAATATCATGTAGAATATCTACAACACCGTTCGGTCTTCCACCGGCTGAATTACTATTGAAAGAATGATGTACCGTAATGTTATTGCGTAATTTATGTATGAGTGATTGGCTATGCAACAGGAGAAGATTAGTTGTATTCAAAATTGGTCAAACAATTCTAACGAAAAATTTTAACAGGCGACAAGAAAGGTAATGTAGTACATCTTCTGCGGATAACATTAGACACCAAAGGAGATCTTGATATGCCATTCGTATTAAAACGTTTACAGTTTTCCTTTAGAATAGCTTTTGCTATGACAATTAACAAATCACAGAGACAAACATTAAAAAAAAAACTCGGTTTATTTATTAGAGAGAAAGAAACAATATTCACTCATGTTATACATTGCGTTGTCACGATGCAAGTCCAAACATTGAATCAAACTTCAAAGCGATATTGACGAAAAGTTCATTCCAAATATTGTTTTACTGAAGTTTTACAGTAAAAGTGTAAGTTTAAAAAGAATTTGCGTGTTGATTTCAAAGCCAAATAGAACGAAAACATATAAGGAAATGAGTACCTCTAACGCAACATGAAACATAATTTTCTTTCAATTTATTACATTTTACTACTCGCTGTAATGTAAAATAGTTGATTTTATTATGCATATGTAACAATTCCCATGAAAATAACAATCTGTTTAAATTGTACATCCGGTTCCACATACACAAGTGGCAGAACTGCAAAGTGGCAAGCTTGTAGCCCGCCCAGAGGTTGGCAAGCAAAGCGAACAGGGGTCAGATCCCCCTAGTTACATAAAAGTAAATGAGTAGTGGGTGCATTTTTTGCAGTACTTAAGCTAAAATGTTACCAGAACTGTGTCCCAGAAATGGTCACGAGCAGCACACAGGACTTCAACAGGGAACTGTGTCGGCTCCATTCCTGCAGAAGTTTTCCAATGACACAGCCATAGTGGGGTATCAGCGGTGGACAGAAGAACGAATGAAGGACACGAGTGTAAGACTTGGTACAAACTGAACCACCTGCAGCTGAATATCAGTAAGACAAGAGGAGAATATCACAGACTTCAGGAAGGTCAAGATCACTCTTCTCCCAATTCACAGTGACGGTGAAGATGTGGAGTTGGTGAGGAGATACAAATACCATGAGGTATATCTGAACGGCAGGCTTGAGAGGACTACCAACACAGAGGCTGAAAAAAAGAAGGGTCAGAATGGCTTCTATTTCACGTATGCAGGCTGCTCTTACACATTGTCTACCCATCTACAATGGCCGGTGCAGTTGTCTATGCAGCAATGTGTTGATTTAATGGCATCAGTGCAGGTGATGCCAGAACGACTAGATACGATAGATAGATAGATAGATAGATAGATAGATAGATAGATAGATAGATAGATAGATAGATAGATAGATAGATAGATAGATAGATAGATACTTTATTAATCCCAAGGGGAAATTCAAAAATCCAGCAGCAGTATACTGATAAAGAACAATATTAAATTAAAGAGTGATAAAAATGCAGGTACTGTCTAACAGACAATAACTTTGTATAATGTTAACGTTTACCCCCCCCAGGTGGAATTGAAGAGTCGCAGAACATTGGGTTATGAAGACCAACAAACATTTTTAAAATGCCAGTTCAATCTTTGGAATCAGGTTGGACTGAACAGATCATTTAGGGAGCTGCTTACCATCCCAGACAATGACTCACACCCCCTATGAGGCTTCGGCTAAACAGAGGAGCACAATTAGTAACAGACTGAGACAACTGTGCTGCTCCAAGGAGTGCTACGTGAGGTCACTTCTACCCTCAGCTGTCAGGCTCTATGAGTCACCCGTCCGCCCAAGGAGGTGTTATTCCCTGTGCTCAATGGTACTGAGCTGGTCTAGCAGACATCTTAACAGACAATGACGCCATGTGCAATATACAGTGGAATTAGTGGACACCCTGTGCTATGAAATTGTAACAGTATTATTTACATACAACAGATTTTAGCGAATTGTTTACATGCAATTATTTGTTTCCATTTAATACACGAATAATGGCAATTACTAAATAATAATAATAATAATAAATTATTATTATTATTATTATTAAATAATTCGTCCCATATAAGTAATGTTTCTCGGGCCATTTTCACGGTGACCTGGTTGAGGACTGGTGGGTACCTCATTAGGTGAGCTTGTGTGTCTTTGGCAGGTGGCGCTGTTTCACTGTATGAGCTTTCTTGAGAGTCAGGGGGTCCAACGGAAATCGACAACTAAGCTAACACTAGAATTTTACCGTCTCAGAAGAGTTTTCTATTTCCTGTTTACTGAAGTTGTCTCACTTATAAGAAATCCGCTTTTATTGCGCTTCTCTTCATTTACGTTAATACACTTTTGCTTAAAGAAATACACAGATTTCAGAAGGGGAGGTTTTGACACCGGGTCTGTCATTTAACTTTCTCAATAGTTATTTTTATTGTTCTGTCATAAATCAGTCCAGCTAATTGTCAACTTAAAATGTTTTATTGGAGATAACATATCAGGCTGCAGACCAACTCACAGAGCTGACAACTGTTTGGAAGAGCATGATAAGAGTCCAGGAATAGCCGGTGCCCACCGCACACTGCTATGTGCCCCCACACTCACTCGCTCGCTCGCTCCGCAGACCTGACTCATATTTTCCACTTTGATAACCCTTGAGCTACTCGCGGATAATATGTGAAATGCATCAAGCCTAACAATGATACAAACAATGTTCAACGTTTACAACACAGCCAGGGACTTTTCACTTGCATTAGTGAGCTAACCGATGCCTGGAGCCCCTAGCTCAGTGGGGGTCCCTGTAAAACACAGAGGAAAGACGGGTGGGCAGCACTTCATCACCCACACAAGCATGCAGTACTACTTAGGGCCGGAAAAGGTAGAAATGCCATTCAGCGTAGGACACAAAGCCAGTCCATTAAAAGAGCACTGGCACACACAAACTGCCACACAAGGGGAGGACGATCAAACCACAGCCAGCCAGCAGATTCAAACCCAGGCCTGCTGGATCTGTGAGGCAGCAATGAGAACAAAACATCTAATTAAGTGGGCTAGTGGGGGAATCACACATCGGAACCCCCTCTGGAGACGTGCAGCTAGTCCCAGCACCGAGTCGCTGGATTTTATAATGTAATTTCCAGTTTAAACTGCACTGTGTGGCAGGGATCAGAAAAGAGTTTCTGCCAATTGCTAACCACTGCACCACCCTACTGTCTAAATTATATCTTTCTATAAAACCCCTTTCATTTGATTATTATATTCTACATATGCCGCACACACGTATATATAAATATGTATGCTATTTAAATAATTTCATAAAACATTTTCAAAGCAGCTTCTAAAAGCCTACATTTCCTTGACTGTTCACTAACTGACAAAAAAAAAAACTTTTCACAAACGAGTGGATCTCCCAGGGTCCAGAAAAATTCAACTACTGTACATTGAAAGGTTAACTTCATTATGACAAAAATTGGAGAAAACCGTAATGACGTGGGGCTTTTTAGAGCGGGAGAGGCGGCTCTTGGTGTCAGTCTGCGCGGATAGGCAGCCGTGTGCACAGGGGCTCAAGTCCTGCTGGCGAGTTTGGGTTTATTCTTGATTCTAAGTTTGGTATGCAAAAATATATACAAATAACAGGAGAATACATTATGTGAGTGATTTAAAAAAAGTGTATTATGAAATTCATCTATCATAGAAGAATACGGTCCCACGTCGTTCTAACTTACTATGTATTACGATGCGCATATATTTTACATTGCTTTATTGCTGGCATTAGCATAATAAGAAAGTTATTCTGTTTGATTTTTCCCTTGTTGTCTTATGTATTTTGTAATTTCTCAACAGCTAGACTGCTGTTCCGACGATCGCGCTCATTCCACTATTTGTCGTACCACTCTCCTTAACAGATTATCTTTGATTGGCGTTACCCACACTCCACTAGACTGGTTCAGATCCTACCTCTCAGGCCGCACTCAGTTCATTCAGCTTAAAACCTTCACATCCCAACCCACCGCTATTACTTCAGGTGTGCTCTGTCCTGGGGCCTCTTCTTTTTATGATTTACCTTCTTCCCCTTGCCAATATCTCTCGTAAACATAACATTAATTTTCACTGTTATGCTGATGACACCCAGATCTACCTTGCTAGTAAACCCACCTCTTCCTTTCCACCATCTTCGCTTATTGACTGCATTACTGAATTGAAATCCTGGTTTTCTTCGAATTTACTTAAATTAAATAGTGACGAAACTGAGGTTCTCCTCATTGGCTCAAAATCATCATTATCCAAAGCCGATAATCCTTCTCTTATTATTGATAACTCCGTTGTTTCCCCATCACCTCAGGTCAAGAGTCTGGGTGTCTTCCTTGACAGTACTCTATCTTTCCAATCTCACATTAACAACATCACCCGGTCTGCTTATTTCCATGCGTAATATGAATCGCATCCGCCCCTCCCTCGCTCCCCATACCGCTGCCATTCTTGTTCACAGTCTTGTTACTTCTCGGCTGAACTACTGCAATTCACTCCTCTTTGGTCTCTCTAATAAATCTCTTCATAAGCTTCAGCTAGTCCAGAATTCTGCAGCTCGCATCATTACTCGAACCTCATCTATTCACCATATTACTCCGGTCTTGCAGCAGCTTCATTGGCTCCCGATTAAGTTTCGAATTGATTTTAAAATTCTGCTATTAACATTTAAGGCCATTCATAACCTCGCCCCTCCATATCTGTCTGCTCTTCTTCATGTTGCCATTCCCTCCCGTAACCTTAGATCCTCTTCCTCCATCCATCTGACCGTCCCTCTCGCCCGTCTAACCATCATGGGGAGCAAAGCATTCAGCTCTGGAATTCATTACCTACTGAGCTCAGAAACATCGAATCATTTTCAACCTTCAAATGTAAACTTAAAACGCATCTGTTTAAAATGGATTTTTCTTTATGATTACAGTGGCTTTGTTTGGTTTTAATTTTATATCTTCTGGTTTTTTTTCTGATGTTTTAAGTTGTTTATAATGTGTCTTTTTATTTATTTATTGTTTGTTCGGTGCCCTTGAGTTCTCAGAAAGGAGCCTTGTATAAATAAAATGTATTATTATCCCCCCAAACAATCATGTTTAATTCACCAAGTGGGTGACCCCTTGTCGCGAAGACCTTCACTTGGGAAAACGGGGATCGCGATGCCAGAAAGCTTGAGAAAACCGATTTAAACTGATTACATTACCAGCATCCCCTTAAAAAAGTCACAATCTTTACCTGTCCTACATTGTCTTTCATTACTTCTCATGTCTGACGTGACTCTGCACAATTATTTAGCCTGGAATTTTAAATTATCCGTCAAGTTTATACGCGAGTATTTGAGAAACGTCTCTGTTCCTGAATGTACTGTCAGAATTAACTGTGTGATTCATTGACAACTAAACCGACAGCTTTAATCACTTCAGTTACTTCAAGTATATGCAGCCAATCACATTCATGCATTTTAATCATATGATTTTTTAAAGTAAAATGTAGCAACCGTTTTCTGTAGATGCAGCTTAAGAAGACATTATTTTTTATTAGTCAGTTTGCTCATTATTCGGTAAAAAAATGAGTAAGCGCGCACAACGTACTGACTAAATTCATTGTATGAATAATTAAACAGAATCACCCACATGTTGTAACAGAGCCCAGATCGTCCTTACAAAGCGGAGCCATTCCAGCTCTACACACATACCTTTGAAAGATTCTGCAGCCTTGGCGTCCCGTCCCGTCCCGTCCCGTCTCGCCAAGCCTCCTGGAGCAGCAGCATTGCGGATTGTCCTGGACAGCGCGGCTTTAAATCCTGAAGCACTGCCCTGTACAAGCCAGCGGGTGAGGTTTATCTTCCCAGAATAACTTGTGACAAAAGACACATCTGCAAGGAGGGTTTGTCTTACACCAGACAGCAGCCCGGACAGCGCGAAGCAGACATGTGCTGCATGCTCACCAGCGGAGAACGGCAGCTGGCCATTCTGGTGGATTTGTATATTTAGCTTTAGTGCCGGCACCGAGCACATGCTGTCGAGGTAAAGCCATGTAATTATTACAATCCACAGACTCGAATTAAAGTTCTAAAAATTGTTTTATTTTATACTTGAGGATGCCTGTCAAGCATGGCCTCGGGGTCTTTCCTTCTCCCCAGTTTTGAACCAGAAATGAATTTTTTGCCATTAATTATGACTAGGGTCACTAGTGGGGTGGGGGGATGATAATGAAGCTACAGCCCTGCAGCTTCCAGTGCACCACCATAAGTGACCCCACTTCGCACCCCCCCCCGGGGTAGTAGCCGTCAGCTGGTGACCAGGGAGTGTGGCAGTGTCAATAGGAGCGGCACCTCGTCCAGAGTTGTTGCCCACCTTGCTGCCACTGGAACTCCTGTGACCCTGAATTGGGCCCCTATCACTCAGTTTAGGACCACACTAGACATACTCAAATGTTACAGTTTGTTTGGGCTCTTCTTATTTTCTTGTGTAGGTGCCAACTGAGAATGGACGGTCGATTCAGAAGTTAAGAGGCAGTGCAGTTCTTCTTTCTATCCGCTTGCTCACCCCTCCGAGCAGATCCTCTCAGGCTCCGTTAGATTGGATGGGAAGTGTTGGTAAACTGCCATCTTCAGGCCTCTCCACAGATGGTCTTTGGGTTTTTAGTGTGGCCCCTCCTGTTCCAAAGACATTCCAGTGTTGTCTTGGCTATGTGTTGAGCTGAAAGAAGAAGAGTCTGAGGCAGCGATGTGCACTCTTCAAGCACCTCTCTGAATTTGGCTGAATTCATCCTCCCCACAATTCTGAGCCAACTCCCTGTCCCTACCATGGAGAAGTGCCCTCGTGGCATGGAGCAGACACCATCATGCTTCACCACAGGGATGGTATTAGATAGCTGATGAGCAGTGCCTGGTCTTTGCCAGACAGGGTGCCTGGAGTTCTGCTCAAAGAGCAGATAATCGTTCCTCATGCTCTCAGAGTCCTTTAAATGTGGTTTGGGAAACACCAAGCGGGCCATCATATGCTTTTTACTCAAGGGTGGTTTTCATCTAGCCCAGGGGTGTTTAACCAGAGGTCCAGGAGGGTCAGATAAAAATGAACGTTTATATTCACTATATAACCAGTATATGTAGTAGTAGGAGTAGTAATCGCAAGGGTAGTAGAAAATGGAGTAGTAGATGATCATGTGTTTTAATTGGATTGTATTTCATAATTAAAATGAGTGGCCATTACATTTTGCATAAAAAGGAGTGTTTTTTTATATTGTTTATTTTAAAGTTTAATAATTTGTGTCAAATACAGTATGTGACAATCAAATCTTGATAAATAAAAAGTACATTATATTCACTGCATGTGTATATTACTGAGGAAGGGGTCCACACCTTTCATCAGATTCTTATAAGGGGTTAAGAACCACCCATTTAGCCACTCTACCATAAATACCGGACTGAAGGTGCACTGCTGAGACAGTTGTCCTTCTAACAGGTCCTGCCATCCCAGCAGATGACCTCTGAAGCTCCCTCAGAGTGACTATTGGATTCTTGGTCACCTCCCCTACCAAGGCCCTTCTTGCCCAGCCCAGTTCCAGTTTGGCCAGACTGCCAACTCTAGGGAAGAGTGCTAATGGTTCTAAACGTCCTGCATTTCACAACTACTGAGGCCACTGTGCTCCTGGAAACACTCCACGCAGTAGAAAGAATTTTATATCCTGATGTAAGCCTCACCACAACTTGATCACAGAGGTCTACAGAAAATTCATTGGACTTCAACGGTTGCTTTTAGTCCCGACGTAATGTGTGGGACCCTCTTATACACACAGGCATGTGCCTATCTAAACAATGTCCCCTCATTTCACTTTGCCACAGGTGGACCCCAGTCGAGTCCTAGATACAGCAAGGAGAATTAAAGCAAATAAGATAGACCTGACCACAATCTGGAGTGCCACAGCAAAGACTTTGAATACTCAAGTAAATGAGACTCATGATTTTTAATGAATTTGCAAACCTTCACTAAAACATGCTTTCTTTGTTCACTAATTTATACTCAACCCGTAATGACAAAGTAACACATTGATCCATTTGAAATCAAGTCTAAACACAATAAAGAGATGGAGTTGGACAACTTTCTAAGTCCGCTGTATGACTGCCACTCATGTTATATAAAAGGCTCAATTATTAAGGTGCTGCCAGGTGACTCAGAGGTCACATGTAAAGGGCATGGAAGGTGACAGGGCAAACTACTTACACCCATGAAAAACACGGCTTCTAGAAATGGTGCATTACTGGGGTGGGAGGTTCAAAGACCCATTTAATTCTGAGAAGAGGTCTTTGAAATGGTTCCTGATACATGGAAAAACTACAAGTCTGTCTAGTCGGCTCACTAGTTAATGCAAACAGATCCATAAAACCGGAGTTTAGCCTGTGTTTTTGCATACAGCAAGAGTCCCTTTAAAATCATGAATCCATTGGTATTTCACAGCCCGTTTTCATCTTTTCATGGAGGTTAATGAAGCCTTTGTGGATCCAAACAAATTACGGTTCTTCATTCAGATGGTATTTCTGGGAACTAAAAATGCTTCCCAAAAAATCGCTCCTGGGGTTGCAGGTTTTTGTTCCAACCCAAGTTACAATCAGTACTAATAACTGATCATAATTCATCTAATTTAATTAGCTGGTCTCTTCCAAACCCCCCTTCTCTTATTCATGAAGAATGATTTTTACATTTAATAGATAAACTTTATTAATCCCACAAGAATAGTTTTTTTTGCAACAGCTTTAAATGTTTAATTCTCTTTTGAGGTTCTATTATAATTTGACGTTTTCTGTGCAGTTTGCTCCCTGCACTGTATACTAATAATGAAGCAGAACAGACACCCGGGCATACAAGAGTGATGAAAGGCTGCAGCTACTTCAGGGTTAGACCCTCTAATTAGTAAAGAGCGGATTAAATAACCAGAACACCAAGAGCAGCAAAATTTGAAGGAAAAAAAAAAAAAAACAAACTTCATTATCCTCATATACTGTAACTGCTTATTACATTTTAATATATGAGGGACATTCAAAAACTTTCTAAACTTTTATACTTTCGTTAGAAACAGCGAGAGCGGGAGTAGTAATTGGGCATTAAAAAGTAGGTACAACACCGGGAAAATTGAATCGCAAAGGGGACTATGTAGAAAAGTTTTGCTATTTGCTTTTTAAAAAGTCCAAAAACGTTTTGAACATCCCTCTTACATTTACCAAACTTTGGGGTCACTGTTGACATTAAAAAAAAAAACAAAAAAAAAAACCAAAAAACTAAATAATTCCCTTGATTAGATTGGAAGTCCAATTAAAAGCAAAAGTTGGTTGGAACAAAAACCTGCAGCCACCACGGGCCCCCAGGATCGAGTCTGGGCAGCACTGCAGCACTGTGTAGAATGTAGACACGATCACAGCGCTCCTCGATCACCACATGCACACAATAACTCAAAGACCTCCCTCTTCTCCCTTGCACTGGCATTCTCGCCTGGATTCTCTGGAGTGGACTGCATTGTGTTGGGCCGTGCAGCTTCATTTTGCATTGTTCTGGTACTGGAGTCACCATTACTGTGTCACTGACATAACGTCTTGCAGTAGTTACTCAAAAATGTTGCATTTATGAATATCAGTCTTACTTATTCTGCACAACACCTTTGACACCACATTCTATATAACAAAGATTGATAGAATTGTGCTGAAACGGTCGGAGGGAAGCCTACAATTATCAGAAGGCCATCTGGGTAAAGGACAACCATTTGGGAGCAGGATCTCCATCTGCAAGGCAGACACTAACTCCTCAACTACTAGTCAACACTGCTTTACAGTGGAAGGTGGGATATTAGCCTTTTCAAATACATAGAGGCAATATTTATATATTTATTTATTTATATAGCATAAAATGTCTTTACAGTCATAAAATTCAAAATTGACACAAAAGGATAAAAATTTGATCAAAGTTAATAAACAGAAACAAAATGAAAAACTATTTTCCTGTTGTCCTTACCGGCTGCTCTTGCTCAGGGGTCACAGTAACTGTAGTGGGATAGAATGCCAGTTCATCAGAGACCACCCCCCAAACCTTGTCACCTCAACCCCCGACAGTGGGGCACATTGGAGCCCTGATGGAGTTGACATGACATTATTGGGCTGGAACTGGGCCTGAACACATGGAGCCTACAGAAACTGGAGTCTTTTATAAATTTAAAACCTCATTTTCTTTCAGTAATAACTTAAATGACACGAAATGTGGTGCAGTGGCCAAAACAAAACGGTTTGCTGTGTGATCCTGACGAGCAGCCACAACTAAAGGGGTGCAATAAAAATGAATGGACACTTTTAAGAGGTACTTAAACCCACAGTTCTGAATTTATGTCAATGGAAGTGCATACTACTAGCATGTGAATTTATAAATACTAGTCAGTGTGAATCTTGTTCTAGCCAATTAAAAGAACAAATGATAAACACAGATATATACACACATATATATATATAATATATATATATAAAAGTTGTATTTTCCCCAAATAATGAACACCTGTGATAAATTAATGAAATTACAAAGAGCTGGACCAGGCTAATCAAGAAAATACTTTACATAAATACATTTTGTACAGCAACATCAACAGTTTACATGAAAAATACAATTGTGCAATGTTTTACAGTTAAATAGCTACAGATTTGTAAAAAGTTACAATACTTATGGCTCTTTCATAAATGTTTATTTAATACACAGTATAAATGAAGCCTCCATTGCCAAAGCAATGAATTACTGAAGGTAAATTAATTACTCTATATAGTGTATCAAAAAGAATTACCAACAGCAAGAGAACATCCGAGTAATTCATGGAGCTCATGGCTTTGCTCACTACACGGATGTATGGAGGTATCTAAAGGGTACAATTAAACACTGTTGCATGCTCTTGTTGTTTAACTTCAGGAACATATCCAATTATAAATGTGTTTTTAGTTGCAAAATTCTGGAAATATTCTTAAAACATTACTCTAAAATGGCAAAATTCCTAATAAAAACTAAAAACTATACTACATAGCCCCTGAAAAAGTTCTTTTCTGAAATAAATTAAGCTTGTCAATTAATTCATTTTTTAAATGTATGTTACTTCACAAAGGATGTCACTTTAAAGTCATTTTGTAAAAAAGTGTGCTTTACAAATTTTTAAATAGATTGTATAAATCACTTTGGAGCTCAGTTTGCTCTCCAGTTCAATAAGGCACAGCACCAAGTTCAAATTTGTTATCACAACAAAAGTGTGAAACACTGCGGCTCAGGAAGATGACAAACTGAGGTATTTAGTGAGCAAGCAAGCACACACAAGTCTGCTGCTACCGCCACTAACTAACTAACTAACTAACTATCTTCAGAACTAACTTCAAGTTTCCTTTGTGGCACATAAGATGGCCGAGATGTCCGAGGGACAGAAGAACTCACGGTTGCGAGTTGACACGCTGCAGAAACTGGCGTGTGAAAAAAGGCTTCCTTCTGTAAGGATGGCACTCCTTTAGGTGCTGCCAGCACTGGAGACTGTAAAGAAAACAGAATGTTATTAAATTTTAAAAAAGACAAATAGTGCTTTTTAATTAGGATACTTGTGCTTTAAACAAATCCAGTAAGGCTTTTCATGTACTCCAACAGTTTTCACAGTTGAGGTTGATGGGAATAATCCTAATGTTCATGTTTATTTCTTCGTTATAAAGTTCTTTGCTCCTAAGCTTACAACTAATAGTCCTATTTCTGGAAATGTATGATACAGATTAGGATTTGGTGAATTAGTATAGCAGTCCATCAAATAAATTAACTGAACATTCACAATATGACTTTCCAGGGTGAGAAGTTTTCAGATATTCTCTGTAAATTACAACCTAGATTACAGTACTTGGGTGTTGTACCATGTTAGCCATTATGAATGTAGTGAGAAGTTAAGCAAAATGACACCTTTTATTGGCTAACTAAAAAGTTTACAATATCCAAGCTTTCTTATATCTTGCCTGAAGAAGGGGCCAGAGTTGCCTATTAAAAATTAAATATAGCCAATTAAAAAAGGTGTCATTTTGTTCAACCTAGATTATATAAACACAGAGTCGTCATCATCATCTTTCGGCTGCTCCCGTTAGGGGTTGCCACAGCGGATCATCTTCTTCCATATCTTTCTGGCCTCTGCATCTTGTTCTGTTACACCCATCACCCTGCATGTCCTCTCTCACCACATCCACAAACCTAAATTTGAAACACATAAACCAAACTCAAAGCATTCATTTATTTTACGAACCTGACCCTTGCATTAAGGACTCAAGCCAAGCTGGAGTCTATCCTGCCAGGCACTACTCTACATGAGACACCAACTCATCGTATTGCACACTCACACCAACCGTCGTGCAGAATCAGTCATAAATTACACCAATCTTAGAAATCTCAGGGCTACTCAAACTCACTATTCTTAGTCTTGTGATTTTAAATAAAAGTATGACCGTAAGTCAAACCAAACACTAAACCATGAAGGGAATGCAGACCGCTGAAAACCAAAAGATCTCAAAGACATTCAATCCTTACCTGCTGTAAACTCAATAATGTAACAGGCTGCGCAGAAATCTGATGCTGAATAGGTACAGGAGACACTGGCTTAACAAAGATCATCCCTCCTTGCTGAAAACCAAAATGATTTGGAATAGGGCTCACATGCTCTACAGGTGCCTGAATTCCTGGGGAAATTAATCCTAAATTCTGTAGTGTGAAGTTTAGTATAGCTGGACTAGGGCTATTAAGGTGATGGTTTGAAGCCATGGATGGGCTAGACTGATTCATTCGTGGAAATGAAGAAACGGAGACTTTAGACAAAGCAGCACCAGTTGGAGAAGTAAATCTGGCACAATCTGGAGACACTGATGCCATTCCTGCAAAGAGAAAGGAGAAGTTGATTTTTGTTTTTTTTTTATAAAACTATTCAGCTAAATGAACCTGTGGTAAGGCTCAAAACCTAACAAATACCTGTAGTTGGTGATGAGAAAGCCCCGGGGTGTACAACTGAATTGTGTTCAGCCTTTCTTTCTGGATCTAAATCTCCTGAACAACCAAGGACTGACTGTGATGTTAAAGGAATAAGATAGCCAGTAGGTATTAAAGTCTATATTAAAAAAAAAAGAAAAAAAAAAACACTTAAATTTTAGTTAATACTGATGAAGCAGTGTTTCATTGTAAAAGTAGTACTCTCACATGTAAAAGAACAGTGAAATATTTAGTTGCATGTCCAATCAACATACAACACGTCACCAGTGTCCATTTAATGTAACATAGCGAGTATGTAATGTACTGTCCAAGCAGCTTAATGTCATCAAAAAACAAATTACTAAAGAAACCGTAGCACTTACTTCAGCCTGAAGGTGGGCAGGAATTGTGAACGCTGGTATTGAGAAAGTTCTCAGAGGAGTAAGCCCTGCTTCAGCTATGCTGCCTCTCTCTTCATTAGCCAGTAAATATTCCACACTTTTTCCAGCATTCCCTGAAAAATTGTCCTTCACTTCTGGAGTATTAATAAACTCTGGCTCTAAATGCAGAGCCCTAGAAGTAGGCCTGTTTGTTAGGAGACCTTTATGCACTGCAGGATTCTTTTGGCAAGTGTTGTGTTGTTGCTTTTCAGTAGACGACATATCCTATGAGAAGAGGAGACGTAAAAAATGATATACAATGACTTCTTACAGTAGCAGCCAAAAAAAAAAATCCTTCAACCTAATAGATCACTCAAAACCACCATAATGATGTTTCCCCAGATTTACTTCTACAGCCAGAAGCCATTCCACCTGCACTTCAGAACATGTCATGCACCTGAATCTAAGCATGTTTGGATGGCAGACCAACCAGTAAAGTTTGGGTTGCTGTTTGAAGAGGTGTTGGTGATGCCACCTGGCTGTGCTCGTCCTGTAGTCTGTGTGTGAATCTCTGTAGATACAGGGACACTGTGCTGTAAAAGATGGTGCAGTCTACGTGAAAAGTGCTTCGAGTAGCAAGAAAATTACATAATGTGTAATATGTAATAAATTACTACTACTACCACCACCTCCATTTTCTTAACCACAAGAAAGGAAGTAAAATAATTTGGTGGACCACTGCAGGACACATTCATGCACACGCACACACACACAGAGGCCACTTAGCAGTAGCCAAAGACCCTAACATGCTTGTCTCTGGAAGGATGAAGAAAGAAAAAAACACCACACAAAACTACAATAAGAAAAGCCATTGGCAATGGTGCAAATAAATACAACTGTGGATAATGCAGCAGCCCTTTCAATATCACAGTGTTTTTTCTCCTTTTTTCTGACAGCCCAAAGAGCCTTTTGTGACAATGCAGAATAGAAGTAATCAACAACGCAAAAAATAAAACTCTGCATAGTATTTCCTTTGATGACAACATTAGCTAGTATTGGATGCCATACTGTAAGAAAATGAATGGATTGAAGCGCTCAAAACTGTATTCATTGTGGCGTTTGCTGACATCCTGCAGATAAAACAATACAAACTAGGCAACACTTAACTGTGGTTTCAGCCTTCCACCCAGTGATGCGGACAATGAAAGGGCTAAGTCCCATTTAAGAGTTGGTAATAGGACTTGCTGCTATGCACATTTTTAGCAAATGTCATTTTACAGTATACTGTATTTGTGCTATTGTTATGTAGAAGAGTACTGTGCACAGGGGAAAAAAAAACACTTGCACGTTTGCACACTTTTCAAACCTCCGATTAATTCTGATTAACCACTTAACCAAATAATCGATTTAAAAAAAATGGTCAGCTAAAGCTCTATTTAACATAATTATGAATTTTCAATCTACTTTCATTTTATGAACAGTTGGTCTCCAGTATGAAGGTTCATTTAGACCATCCTGGCAGTGTCAGGCAGAAAATAGGATTCAGCCCTGCATGGGATACCATATCAGGGCACACACGCTCACTATTCACAGCAAGAAAATATACAATAAAAACAGAAATTAATCTAACAGTAGTTTTTTTATATGCAAGAAAAAAAAAAAACATTATCCTAAAAAAACATATTTCATCTTTCACTACTACTTAAAACATTTAAAATAATTACCCTATAAGCTGCAGATGTTTGAATTTGAACTTTGGCTTGTTTTGGAGAACTCTCTTCTGGACTCTTCTCAGCAAGAACACGTTTTAAATTTTTGTCTGGTGTGCCAATGTTTTGAAACAGATTTGCACCTTCTGTGTTGATATCTTTTTCATTGGCAGGTGAAGCAGATGTCATGTTTCCACTACATCTGCGAGATGGACTTTCAGAATTTGACAAGTTTTCTCCAAAGGTCATTGATCGCACAGCTAAGCTAGATGGATTGGCCATTGGCCGTACTGATGGAGCATGAAAATAGATTGCATAAGGGCCATTGTTATGGCTTTGAGGTAATAACATTGGAATAAGAGAAGACTGGGCTATAGGTAATGCTGTTTTTAGCTGAAAAGAGTCCGTTGGTGAAGCTATTGTTCCACTGAGTTCTGAAGTTAATACTGGCTTCACTATACCTATCCCGTTGTTTCCTTTTGTCTGTAGCTGATGTTCTACATTTTGTTCATCCAATTTTTGCTTGTCAGACCTAAAAATAGAGAAAAAGAGTATTAAAGTCCATATTAACAAATAAGATCTTTGAACAATCAAAACAAAAATCACTACAAACATAGTACACTGTTTTAAATATACAGAGTTATGTTTCCATAATGTGGTGCAGTATTGGATTCTGTTTTTAATCAGTTTAACTTCTAAACCAAGAATATTAAAATTAGATAATTAAAACACATTACAGTTTTAATAATAGTGACCTATTTCTTAATACTTAACCCTTACAGACATGGTATATTCTACACCTACAAGCACTGATGTTTTCGAATCACATCTTTAACAGCACTACAGTAATATGCATAGAATGAAAATATAAAACTGAAAGGTAAGCACTCTTAGGACATTTACTTATTCAAAGAAACAACCACACAGAAATATATGGAATCAAAATTTGATATTGGAATAATAAATGATTAATAAATTAAAAAAATTAAATAGGATTTCATGGTATGCTGCATCTAAGCACAAAATGAAAAGCACTAGCACTAATGCAGGCCAAAACACAACATTTACATTGAAACAAAATAAAAATGTAACTATTTTACTCTGAAAAGAAACAGTATCAAGTCCATGTACAAGTGGTATGTACTTTTATGCAACAGGAACATCAGATTTCTATATTTCACAGCTGTCAATGTTTTGTGGACTTGATAAGCACTTAAGTTACAAAAGAATTGTTTTACAATTCGTACACAAGATAGAAAAGTATAAAATTTAAATGAAATCAAAATACTTTGTGTATTCTTCAAGTTGAGATTTGCAGACAAAGGGTATTTGGCCAGTGCTGTTCTCGGATGAACAATCTACAAGAAAGAAAAACAAATCAGTTATAAAATGACATCAGAAATAAAGAGTAAAGACTAAACATTTGCAATACTCACTGCATGTTTTCTTCAAAGGTGTGCTGGGTGCAGAATTTATTTTTCTTCTGTCATCATCAATACTTTTGGCCAATTTAATAAGAGATGGGTGTCGAGTAAAGGATTGCTTAGCATTGGAATCAGGAAAAAGGTTTTTAGTGCAATTTTCAATTGAGGATCGAGAATTTAAAGGAGTTGGGTTAACAGAGGTTGTAGCGATCAGAGGATTTGAATCTGCCAAAAAAAAAAACACACTTTACTACTAAATAGGACACGTCTGGTTTAAAAATAATCACTGCTACAAAATAATGAAATGTACAGTGTTCCCTTTGTATTTTCTAAACGTACCCTGTAAACTGGGGAAAGTCTCTGGTCCTGTCCACTTAAACGCTGGCTTTCGTCCCCTCTCCTCGGTAACATGGACCTTTTTTATCAGCTGAAGGCTACTTAATACATTAGCAATGTCATACAGTCTTCTGATTTTAGCTAAAAAGAAGCACATGTTTACATTCAATCATCTTTCTTGACAAATAAAAAACATGCTTAGATAAAATAAAAAGCTTTAAATTGTATAAAGTCAAAGTGATTAACACTACCATCTCACACCTTCAAGAAAATGTTTTTTATTCACAGCCTGGTTTGGATTTAAGACATAAAAGGTTAAGAGTTTTAAATGGGCTACCCCATATACAGTATGTGAGGGTGCCCGGAATGTCACCGTGTTCATTTTTATTTCCCGTCTGCCAGGATCAACAGAAATTTCATCAAATAAGACAAGGGAATGCCTCAAATTTATATATTAAAAAAAAAAAAAAAAGCGCAATACTATGCTCTGTTACAACGAGCCCATTCAACTTTTTACTTGTATGTTTGAATAGCATGCATCACGTCACCAGTCTTTAGTGCCAGGATAAATAATACATTTAAAAAAAAAAAACTATTTTAGTTAATGGCTATGTTTACTAAAAACAATACTAATGTAAAGTGGTTTCTTTCCCAGTAAAACAAATTATGTATAACTGGCTTTTTAATTTTTTTTTATATATATAAATTATGCTACTTTGAAAAGAAGAGAACACAAATCCAAAAGATCAGAAAAACAAGAAAAAAAAAAAAAACCCAACACCACCTTTCATGTATAGTACAAAATCCAGTAACAAACAGCAGTGATCATGGTTAACAGTTAAAAATGTCACTTACTTTTAAATTTACTCTTATCTAAATCCACCACCTGATCTTCCCCAATAAGAATTTTGGCTGCAACTTCTAAGCTTACAATACGAGGCGTTGACACCAAAAAGAGCATTACGAATTTCTGACTCATGACTCTCAAGGATTTGTCCTTCCTGCCATTTACAGAAGCTAAAAAGAAAGGATTACACAGTTAACAGAAGCCACAGACTGACCGACATTTACAATTACCATTAAACGAAACAGAATAACTAAAGGCAGATTTTAATTCTGTTATGATGTCCACACCACTGCAGTTGCGGAATAGTTAGCCATTTTACAGAAAATGGATTCAAGTTCATTTTCCAGCCACGGTGCCTCCTATATGCAATTTGCACATTTTTGTTTCCTCCAACAGTACAAAGACATGCAGTTATGACAGCTACAAAAGAATGGATGTGTGTGTGTGTGTGAGTGAGTGAATGTACCCTGTGATGGAAAGGTACCCCGCATAGATTGACTATGTATCAAATGTAGTGGGAAAAATTCAGCATCGAATAAAGCAGGCTAAAAACATGTATTCATGGGCCATTTTTTGTATAAACTAAATTAAGTTTCTCTTTTATGTTTAAAGATTGTATTTATGTTGCAATTCTTTTTTACACTATATTTTTCACCCATCTGTAGAGCACTGAGCTTATTAGTGGAAACATGTTCAACAACAAACAATTAAATTTGAAAAATGGTTCTTGCAGGTAAAAAAAAAATTAAAATTAAAAATAAATATGTTAACAGCATTCAACACGGGGAGAATTTTACTCACCTGCTTTAAATTCCATTCCAGGAAGTTCTACAAAACACATCTCTTTATGTCCAAAATCTCTCTCGGTCGGTTTGGTTTTAAGGAACACTTTGTTTTCTTTTTCTTCATTATCCGACTCAAATTCTTTCTCAAAATCTTTCTGTTTTATCTGCTGCATTTGTTCTGCATATTGATGCTCCTCTCCAACCTTCTTCAAGGCTGCTAGAGTTTGAATCAAGTTACAACGCCCATGCCAAGTGTAACGGTTTTTAGCAAGCCGACTCACCATATGCAAACTTTCAAGTACATTTACAATATCATAGATCCGTCTTCTTTCTACACCTGTAAGAGACCAAAAATAACTGGATATAATAAAATGACACAAGACATTCTGTTCCTTTTAGAAATGGATTTATATCAAGAAATAACAATAGAAGCAACTTACTTAGCTCTCCTGCTACTTCATCAAGGCAGATATTGTTATTTAGTGCAGGGTTGGGATAATCAGGGTAGCGTGCTAGGAATTTATGACAGAGCAAACCTAAACTCTTTTCTTTTCTACTTGGCTGAAGTTTATCTGGATCATCTTCCATTAGGTTTTCCTAAATAAATAAGGTAAAAAAATCAAATAAAAACTAATAACTTTGACATTAAAGTATTTTCAGAAAATTGAAAATACAGAATCTAAAATATAACTATTACAACACTGATAATGCTTGAACATTAACCATATACTGGATCTTTTAAGTCTCTTATACATTCATTGTTATCTCCATGTTTAGCAGAAAGCTCTCTCACTGCTGAAACTGTATGCCACTGAAGTGCAGTTTAAAAATGGACTTGAAATCGTGCAACTCACAGTTAAACGACAAACAGACTCAAGCAATGCAATCAAATGCAAACAATAAGAGCAGTCGAAAAACTTGGGCAAAAAAATCTAAGAATGTCGACAAATTAAACAAGATAAAAGGCATAGGGGTCAACCAAAGGACAAAGTCAAAACGTGTAATGCAAGAGATCCAAAACACAAGAAAGAAGCAAAATATAGCACAAATGAGACAGATTATCAGTTATACATGTCTCTTCAAGAATAAATGTTTCTGTAACACATGAATGATGCATGGCAGCAAAGTACCTAGCTTACCGTGCTAAAGTTAGTGATTATAATGACTATTGTTCTAGTAAACCAAATACTGTAAAGTGCCTTGAAAAAGGGAAAGCCGCTAGATAAATTGCTGTAAGTCAGTAACCTTCAGAAAGTAAACTGAAATTTTGCATGATGTATGAAACAGTATTTTTGACAGGACAATGCTGCTTGACTGTGACAAGAGTCTACACGGTCTTTGGAAACGCTCACTTATACATCATTTATTTCTATTTGTACAAAAAGGTGTATGACATGGCTCAAACTCCTCTACAAACAATAAAATTACAATTATAACACCCAATAAAAAATTTGAACCCCCATGTTCTTTCTCAGCCATAAGTGAAAACCATTCAGCTGTGCCCCCCCCCACACCCCAAACTGGCTTATACAGAGCAGTGCTGTGAGCAAACTGGAGCCTATCCCCAGCGAGCATCATGTGCAAGGCTGAAACAATCCTTGGACGGGGCACCAGCCCAGTGCAATGTGAAATCAAACAAACACACAGGTGTCAATTTAACAAAGCCAATTCACTCAGCCTGTAAGACTTCAGACAGCGGGAGGAGGCCAGCACACCCACAGGAATCTGACACCAACAAAGGGAGAACATGGGATGTGAATGCTGGTATCTTGTTACAAAGGAAGCAGAGCTACTAAAGTGACCCATTGTATCATATGATCCCAAATTACACAAAAACTCCAACATTTCCTAGATTCAAATAAATATTCATGTATATGTTTAACTAGGTTGCATAAAAAACACACATGAAAAAAAAACAACCAATGCATTGCATTTATCACATCCCAGTAAGAAACTTGCAATTTAAACATAAAGATTATACACTCAAGTTAAAATTTCAAAAAGGTACCTGGCAAACATCTATGGAACCTGTAACTTCCCGATCATCTGCACCCAGTTCCATTTCCCTGTTTCTAATCTCTGGGCTTGCTGCACTGATGAGCATTTTGAGATTTGCTGTGGGAGTCCACGGTTCACAAACAAGAGATTCTTTTCCTTTTGTGGGGGTTGTCAAAGAATCCATATCTTGATTGATTTCTCCAGATACTAAAAGCGAAGTAGATATCTTCAGGGGAGTTCTTTCTGCCCTTGAATGTGGCTCTAAAAATACCATTTCCTGAGTGAAAAAGTTTAACAAAATTATTAACAATTCCAGGCAAGCTTTTAAACAAACTAAATCATAAAAAGTAGCAAAGCAGGATGGGACAATCTGGGGAGGTCAATGGTCTCTCTCAAACTCTGAACCTGCAGTTTATTTAAAATAGTAGAATGCTTCACTTCACAAAAATTAAAACTGATGACGATGGTAACATTTTAAAAATAAAGTGCAGCACTGCACAACACTGTTCAATAATATAGGATACCCATATCACGATCAAATAATTATCCATTTTCTAAATCACATTACTACAAAGGAATAATCGTAATTCAGCATAGACGAGGAACTGTGCTTCCTTTAATGAATTCCAAAGAGCATTACCTTTTCATTTGCACTGCACTGGCCTATGGGATGCGAAGTGCTGCTCTGTTTTTCACTGAAACTCTCCAAACTAAGTACCGTAGTAATCATTTTTTACCTGTAAAGTAAAAAAGCTAATTGCTGGAAAATGCATTTGAGCGTGAAGCACTGTTATTTACCCGTAAAACGTATTACAAATAGCCTTTAACTATGCAATCAGTATGGGTTACGACAAAGTAAAAATCAATTCCTCCTTTACATGCATGCATTTTGTCTTTATGTACACTAAACAAACAAAGTAAAATTCAAGTAAAACTAAGTATTTTATTATTTTTATCACACTGGTAGCTCTTAGTCAATAATTACAGACTAATCTACTAAGCGTTTGCATATCGATTGAAAAACAGGCAAACTAGAAAATACATCGGCAAACATTTTTTAACATGGCTTTAGAAGATACAACTTCTGCAAATTGCAGAAAACAAACTAATCAAAATGAAGGGTGTGCCATATAAATAAAAATAATTAGATTTCAAAGAGTCCGCTCACGGACCTCAAGAATACACGGTCAACTAAAGAGGAGTCCATCAAACACACAGAGCCGGCGCCCATTGGGGCGTGGGAACCAATGAAGAGGGAGCAGGAATTGCGCTCTAAACAAATTAGGCTGTCCCGCGTAGGTAACCCCGTGTTCGAAATATTGGCGCGTAATCCACAATTCACAACAAAATGTCAAAGCGAATACCTGATCGTTTTGTGAGAACTGGTGACTCGTAAGTTTACACGCGATCAACGCGATGGAATGGCAGCCCATGTGGGTGTTATTTTTAATTAATGTATACACCTTTCCTTACTCGATCCGACTGTTCACTTGCATGTAATGGAAGTTTATACGTACTGTAGGAATGTGAAAGTTTTGCCTTGTACAGTTATTTTACTGGAGAACGGACACTTGAGCGGCGTTGAATTAAGATGACCGGTGTTGAATTTATAATTGCTTACAAGATGCAGACTTCAATTAAACAGCCGCCGCCATGCAAGGTCGGTCTGTGAGAGAGAGAGCGCGCGCGCGCGCTGTAGGGTGGGCAGTCGCGACTTCAGCCTCACGGCCAAATTTTAACTCTACCCTTTTCTTGGGTTAAATAAATCGTTCCACTCTCCGAAGCATATTACAAAAACACCAATTATACTTAAAAGTGCGAACAAAACCTATAACGTGGCTTTTCAGACGAGTCAAACGCATGCGTGACGTCAATACAAACTTAGACGCTTGCAGAGACGGATGTTACAATTTAAGTTACAAACTTGCTTAAGTAAACAAAAACTACAATCAGGAACAAATACACCTAAATATAATATTTCTTAGGCCCACTGCGGGACACAAACATTGTTAAACATATAAGCAACTTACCCACTGTAACTGCAGAACTCCTTAGAATACCTCCAAAGGATTTGTGTCCTTTTCACTAGTCAGACTTCTCACGATCTCCACCGTTCAGAAAAACCAAACACAATCGATCCTCAACAGGAACACAAAATGCGCCTGTTTTCTCATACTAGAGACGGCTTATCGATAAATTCTCTAATAGGCAGACGAACCCCGGAGACATACGAAAAATTCTTGTTGAAATATACACCATTATATCTTTTATCGGCGTTTAAAAGCTACCGTCAAGAAATAGTATTAATATTATCCCGCTTGTTGGATGACTATAACTAATCGATAAACTCGCTTGCTTAATCCGGCGGAACTCAAGAAAGTGTTTAAATTTTGGTAAGTAAAAGGATAGCTCCCGCCTTACGTAATTCATTCTGCGCGCGCTGCGCTCCGCCTCTAGACACTGCCCAATCCGACCAACAATCGCGAGTGCATCCAACCAATTAGAGTCGACGAGGAACTTAAACGGATGGAGGGGGTAGCGATTCAAACCCGATTGATCAATCCTACGGATCCCCCCAGCAACTTTTTCTTTTGTATCCAATTAAACCTTTGTCCTCCTTATCAATTAATCGTTTGCTTTTCAGATTGATAAGCTGAAAGTTATTTTTTAAAGTGGATGGCACATGCGGTAACAAATGGTTTAAAGGTACAAATTTACCAATTTCCTATTACCCCCAAACTTTCATAATGGTCGAGACAAGGTTTAAAAATCTGTAATTATAATCCATTTCTCCAACCTCTTGATGGACAATGTTTTCTATAATGTAACTGCGCATGTACAACACAAACAATAATACTTTTGGCTATGATTTATCATTTTCAAACTTTCTCTATACTGTATTTATAGGGTCATTATTACTACGTGTACAAAGCACAATTCTGTATAACTCCAAATTGATTTTGTGGCATGCAAACTGGCAAAACCATGTTATAAATTAATTTACCAACAGTTACCAGTCATCCTGTAATCAACATTAAGGAACCTGTTTTTTTCACTTCCCTGTCACTCCAACTATAAAATATTATTCGAAATTACAAATGACAGAATTCTTTTCTAAAATAGCATTTCATCATATTGTCATAATTCAGGCTTCTAAAGCTAAACAATGGCAGCAGGTTTAACAGTCACGCTGTAAGAGCCGACGGTTGGGTTCAAACACAATCTCCGTGGAGTTTACACGTTCTTTCCTTATTCGAGTCGGTCCTGCTGCCCCAGAAGCCCAGAACATACGGGACTGGTTAATGGAGGACCATAAATTGTCCTAAGTATACGTGAATGGGAGCTGCGATGTATTGGCGTCCCGTCCACGTCTGGTGCCTGCCTCACGCTCCATTCTGTGTTAAAACTCGGACTCGGCTGGCCGCTTTACGTTAGCTCCACGGTGGTTCCCCCGAACATTGTAATGTCTGTATATAATAATATACCCTTTTTAAGCATATTGTAGCACGATAAAATGGCATGGCCTTTCCCTATATCGTACATGACGAAACGATTATCTCCGCCTGGGACTTCTGCATACATCACCAATTAATCCTTTATACTATTTGGAGGCCTTCTGCTTCACAGCTTCACAAACTACACCAGAGTTGTTAGTTTATCTCGGCACCGACTGTCAAGCACGAAATACTGAAGCATGCCATGTTTCCCCTTTGCAGTTTGTCCTTGCAACCTCCTCCGTTTCAGCGGGTAACCCTGGCGAACTGCGCACATTTTACGTCAGCACGTTTCGAGTATTTGAGTCGTATTTTCTATGAAGTGTAGTCAGAATTCCTTAAAAT
Source organism: Polypterus senegalus (assembly GCF_016835505.1). Lineage (NCBI taxonomy): Eukaryota > Metazoa > Chordata > Cladistia > Polypteriformes > Polypteridae > Polypterus > Polypterus senegalus. The sequence continues at coordinate 57,651,296 of NC_053154.1, read as the reverse complement.
GCCCAGATTTTCAAGCCTTCTATCTTCAAAACTTTTAAAGCCAAAATGGACGGCTCGTGACGTAACGCGGAGGGCAAGTCTTACAAATGGGTGTGGTTTAAGAAAGTCTTCGTATTGTCATGCGCACAGAGTATTGCGAAATTCTTCCTTACCTGTGCGAGCAACTTATAAGCAAGCACTTCGACTGTCTCCGGCGTCATGATAAATACAGGATTCCATTTTATTTAACACGGAGGTTAAATCGTCTTAGGTGACGTACCCCTTATATGGAGTAAGATGGTCAAGGAGAACTTCAGGGACATATGAATGCCTGCGCAATAGGGGCAGATGTAATGTGCCCAAAAGTGTAAACCCCTATTCAACAAAGGGCCCCCCATGAGATTCTATGTAATTCCTCGTTTTCCACCATATATGGAATCTTCTATACACAAATGAGGGCACTGTTACTGCAGGGACATTACTACAGCACTATATTCATAAATTGATGCTAGGGAAGGATAAGATTATATGTAACATTTTTTAAACATGCATATTACAGAATTAACTGTTTTACACTTTTTCAGCTAAAGGTTATGGCACCCCACAGCCCATTCCAAGACTTGCAGCCTATACAAGGGCATATACTCATTCTGTTGAGTGTTACCCATTAACCCATAAAGGGATATCTTGGGGGGCTGGGGGTTTGTGGACATTGAGAAGGCAAAATGGTTTCATCATCTGATCTTCTATAGCACAGGTACAGATTTCTTAAGTGTAGAGAAACATTGGTTGTTACAGGACCAACTGTCTTCTCTGCCATACCATATAAATACTGTGGAGGTTCATCTATAGGCAGTGTCAGTGCTGGGTTATTTTACAGGCTAGGCCAAGCTTATTCAGTGGGCCAATCGAATGTACGTTAGCTAACCCTTGTGGCTAGGTTTTTCCCCTTAATGGTGGTGCCGGCCCTGGTTTTATCACAAAGCACTATATGTAAGTATAAAATCCTATTAAAACTGAAACCATGATTGGAAACTGTATATGTTTTATTAATAAGGTTTGGGTGACATGGTGGTGTGAAATTTAGTGCTGCTGCCTCAAAGATCCACAACTTGTCTGTAGAGGACTTTGCATGATCTGCCAATCTCTTTGTAGATGTTTCTCAAGGTTTTCCATTTTTTTCTCCCATGTCTTGCAGACATTCATGTTTGGTTCGTTGATAACTATGTGTTTTTTAGTAGGCATCAATCACAATGGACTGACACCCTGTCCAGGGATGGTTACTGCTGAGCACACGATGCTTCCACTATAGGTTCCAATCCTCCAAGATTATGAATTGGACTTAGCAGCGTAGGAGGAGAATGGGCATCCCGGATGAGATGGAGAGAAATACATTACCTGGACAGGAGGCCAGAGAGACCATGCAGACTAATTGGCCGGTATTTAATACTGGCCTGTATAAAATAATGGACAGACTAGCTGAATCCGGGAGTCAGGAGCATTAGATCCCCCATATATCAGGTGGCAGTGGTCGTCACATGGGAACCCAGTTGGGACACTCACAGGGGTGCTTGGGATAAGAAGTCTGTAAAGGCAGCCTTGTCAGAGTCCCAACATTCCAATAGAGGGTGCTGGTGGGGGAGGACCTCCCTACTTTTACTATGACCCAGAAGTGTTTCCCAGAAGACATGGTATGGCCCCGGGAAGCATTGCCAAGTCAGAGTCGGGAAGCATCTTGCAAAACTCAACTGGAGGATGGAAGGAGGAAGCTTTAGTGGTTCATTGTGATTATAACTGTATTTGTGGCTGATTGTTGGAAGAGGTCTGTGAGAAGGTGCTTAAGAAGGATTAAACCCCCTTTGTTTTATTCATATACTGTGTGCTGTATTACAATGTCCTTGATTTGGGGCTCTCTGGTGCTCCTTATGGTTAGAGCAGGTATGAGAATATTATGGTAATAGAATTTCTTACAGAATACATAAACATATCTAATGCAGTTCAGGGTTCTGGGCTTTGCAGCCTCACTCAGTGCCACTAGGGGCTAGGCAAGAACCAGCCACAATCAGGGCAGCAGCGAATTTCATGGCACACTTGCAAATGCACACTCATGTGATCCAGTTATACACATGGATTACCTAATATCCAAATTCCTCGAAAGTGTAAAAATTGAGAAGAAAATCAAGTAGACACTCAGAGGCAAGTAGCTCTGATGCTGAGAACTATAACCCTCTGTTTTGTGGCACCCCCTTTCATTTGTGTCCTTGGCCCAAAACCGTAAATCATACAAAAGACAGCATATGCAGTCATCCAATCATCCATCCGTATTTCATTCCTCAGTGACATTTATCCTGGCAGCTAAAGCATTGAACATCTCTGTGTACACTCACTCAGACCACTTGAGATTCACAGTTCAGCTTAATTGTATTCTTGTGGACTATGGGAGGACATGTTCACTGACACAGGGTAAACATCAGAATTTAACACAGAAAGCATGAAACAATGTGATTAGAGTTGGTATTGTCCAGTTTGTAGTGTTAATGAATGGAGCGATTGATGTGTTGATGTTGTGGGGAGTATGTTAGCCACAGCCTAACAGCTTTACTCTTTAAAATACAAACAAGTTGAAACTTAAAGTCCTCAGCCTCAATGGGGGCTCATTGCAGCCTTTTATATAGTACCTTTCACAACCAGTGCCATCACAAGTTTAGGATGCTCGGCTTCAAACTGTTAAAAATCCTTTGTATAGGAGTATTCAGGTACTTTGCATAGAAGTACTAAGAAGAAGAGTCAGACCAGGAAATCAAGGTGTGCAGGAGAGTGTCAGAGAGGAAATGAGAGTGTTTAAATGGGTATCTGGTTGGGTAATTGGGCAGGGACCTCAACTGACTGAGACTGAGTGGCTTCAGACCCACGCAGATGAACCCATGGAAGCTTCAGGGTTGCAGTTATTTCCTCTGTTTGGTTTTTGTTTGTGGTTTGCTCTCTCAGCAAAGTATTTTTTTGGCTTCTTTACCTTCTTTTTGGGTTCCGGGATGGCTCGTTATAATTCTCCTCGGTCTACAACAGGTTAGAGGATGATTAGAAAATGCTGTTTAACATGATTACAGGCAATTTGGTATTGCATTTAGCAGCCCTTTGTATACCACTTCGGAAATTAATGATTATAATCACTGAAGCCCCTAGAAATTTATTATAGAGAAGATAAGAACAAGTATGGGAAGGCACCACAGATTTACATAAGCAGATGCTGGTTATGTTGGCAACTCTAGCTGTGGATTTGGCTTTAAGAAGAGATGTGGCCAAGTACCCATTAAGAGCTCTACAAAGAGCTGCTACTTTATAAAACAGACTGCAAACTGGCTCCTGCCATGTTATAGTAAGGTGGCCAATGTAATTAAAATACATATTTGGGAAAACCGGACTAAAAAATATGGTGAAAACTGAAGGGATTAGTAATGTCAATAAACAGAGAAGTGCACAAAAATTGTAGTAGAAGAATTAAGGACAACATGGGGTCAGATGCTGAAACAAGTATGAAGAACTGGCATAAAACAAAAGGGTGAAAAATGGTCTTGAGGTCTACCGATTAAACTAGAAATGTATAAAAGATGCAGAGCTAATGATCAAAAAGGACCAAATGAGGAAAGTTTTGTCATTCTTCAGTGTAGAATGGCAATGGAGGTAAGGGAATTGGCAAAAAATGGGAGACAAACTCGCTAAAGAAAAGGAAATAGCAATATATGAAGTTCAGACATGGAAAAGAATAATGAAAATTGGGCATAAGTACTGAAGGTTACTACATACACGTACTGAGAGAATTTTGGAAAAAAGGTAAGCACAGAAAGTAAGATGCTTCCATTTCCAAGGATCATTGATGACTTACATGATTATGTAATACAGGAGCCTAGAATTATGTTTCTGGACTTCTCTAGCTCCTTCAACACCATCCAACCTCTGCTCCTTAGGGACAAGCTGACAGAGATGGGTGTAGATTCATACCTGGTGGCATGGATCATGAACTACTGTATCTTACAGACAGACCTCAGTATGTGCATCTTGGGAACTGCAGGTCTGACATTGTGGTCAGCAGCACAGGAGCGCCACAGGGGGACTGTGCTTTCTTCGGTCCTGTTCAGCCTATATACAATACAACTCGGAGTTCTGCCACATGCAAATGTTCGCTGACGACACTGCTATTGTGGGCTGCATCAGGAGTGGGAAGGAGGAAGAGTATAGGAACCTAATCAAGGAGTTTGTTAAATGGTGCGACTCAAACCACCTACACCTAAACACCAGCAAAACCAAGGAGCTGGTGGTGGGTTTTAGGAGGCCCAGGCCCCTCATGGACCCTGTGATCATCAGAGGTGACATTTGCAGAGAGTGCAGACCTATAAGTACCTGGGAGTGCAGCTGGATGATAAATTGGACTGGACTGCCTATACTGATGCTCTGTGCAAGAGAGGACAGAGCCGACTATACTTCCTTAGAAGGCTGGTGTCCTTCAACATCTGCAATAAGATACTGCAGATGTTCTATCAGATGGTTGTGGCGAGCACCCTCTTCTGCACGGTGGTGTGCTGGGGAGGTAGCATAAAGAAGAGGGATGCCTCTCACCTGGAAAAACTGGTGAGGAAGGCAGGCTCTATTGTAGGCACAGAGCTGGACAGTTTGACATCTGTGGCTGAGCGATGGACGCTGAGCAGGCTCATGTCAATCATGGAGAATCCACTGCATCCACTGAACAGTATCATCTCCAGACAGAGGAACAGCTTCAGCAACAGACTGCTGTCACTGTCCTGCTCCACTGACAGACTAAGGAGATCATTCCTCCACCACACCATGCAACTCTTCAATTCCACCCCCCTTAATAGTTAACATTATACAAGATTATAGACTGTTATACCTGCCTTGCACTCTCCACCTTGCATTTTTTAATTTGCACTGCATTTTTATCACTGTTTAATTAATATTGTTGTTATCAGGAGCATGTGAATTTCCCCTTGGGGATTAATAAAGTATCTATCTATCTATCTATCTATCTATCTATCTATCTATCTATCTATCTATCTATCTATCTTGATATTCAAAATGGAGGATGATAAAAGATAAGTGGGTACCGAGGGATCACCAAATGGGAGTTGTGGATTGAAGTAAGCCACCATGAGCAGAAATGGAAAACCTGAAGAAGACAAAAGGTAAGGGTAGTGTAGTAATTTTAAACTGTGATATAACTGCAGTGGTTTCTTTTGAAATTGGCCTGTACTACTAGGAATTGGGGTGGGATATGCTGAATAGATATACACGTTATTTTCTGCCGTTGTCCATTAAAGCACTAACCCAGGGGAAACGTTAGAGGTAAGTTAATGATTTTTGATTTGTATCTGTTTATAGCATAATATTCTCAAGCATACGTATTTCAGTTCAACATCACAGGTTTATTTTTGCATTTTATGCAATAGTTTTATACTTCTCTGGTATTGTGGTACAAGACATGTTTATGGAGCTGAAGCTATAAAATTAATTTCCTCCTCCTTGGAAGAGTAAAACTAATATTAGCTTTTCGACCAGTTCTTTTTTATGATTAAGAGAACAAAATGAAAAAAAGAAACAATGAGATGCTCTGAACCTTAAAAGGTAAGTTAATTCCAACTAGGGGGCTCTGCCCCCTGCTCGCTTTGCTCGTCAACATCCAGGAGCACTCGTACATTAGAGAAAGCAATTGTATTTAAAGTGATGGTATATAAAAGAGTATGCGGGGCCCAGGAGAAAGACTGTTTGGTTCTTATTTATTCCATCCATCCATTATCCAACCCACTATATCCTAACTACAGGGTCACAGGGGTCTGCTGGAGCCAACGGTCCTTAATTATTACAGATAGAAAATCAGCTACTAAATATTTCACTACAACTGTCTATTTTAAATACCAATGAATAATAAAATGTAGTAAAAAGTAAAAGTAGAAGTAAAAAAGTAAAATGTAATAAAAAGTAAATAAAATATTTAATTACATTAATACCATATCAAAAATAATATTATGAATTATTTTATCCTCAAACTTACATTCTCTAAACGTTGCTTTTTTGCATTTGTTTGCATATTGTTCGGGATATTTTTCTCATTTTCGTTTATTGAACAATTCTCTTTGTGCTTGATTTTTCTTATCTGCTGATTCATTCATAACATCCATTATCAGCTCTTTTTCTAACATAGTCTAAAATTCAACATTCTTAAATAGATCATTTGCTTTTCTGCCTTCTACTTCACAGCAGCACTGAGAGTGTCACGGGGTGGTACAAAGAATGGATGTGCACAGTAGGAGTAAAGATTGGACGAGCGGTGTGGAGGGGCGTGATCAAAGCTGAATAACATGGACACAACGAAAAACCTTTTTAATATAATAGAACGATTACTTCAGCTTACTTTTTTGGCTAAGTAGGATTAATCAGTTACTAATTATGAAAGTATCTGAAGTTTGAAACTCCTGTCTTAGTAGGTGATAATTCAGTAAATAGTCTCGCAATCCTGATTGCACTTCATTCAAAATGCTCAAAAATAAGTTAAATTGAATCCATCTGAGGCAGAGGCGTTACCTGTGACAAGGATTTAACCTTCAATCCTGCTTTCTCCAGGTAAGAACGCTTAGAAAAATAAGATGGCTTCTTAAGCTGCAAGTTTTTGATAAGCTTTTTTTTTGTCTCAAGCAGAAATCAAATTGCAATGCCTTATGGTTATAATATTTGAATTGCACACAAATTACAGTACTTTTAATATAAAACATCATAAGAAGTACGATCATATAACTCAAGTTCTTAAACTGGCTTACAGATATTTTCAGAGGTTTTTTTAAACTCTTTCTTCTTACATATGAAACCATAAATGGCTTACAGTAACACCTCTTTAACTTATAGACCTCATTAGCGCCTTATACTCCAGGACGTACCTTGAGAATTCAAGATGCAGACCTTAATAAGACATTGAGGATAAATTAAAAGAGGAGTCTTTAGCTAGTGAGCAGCCAAACTCTAAAATGACCTGCCTATTAAACCAGAGCACACTTTACGCTTAGGAGAGCTGCTACTCCTGATGTTTTACATTATTTTTTGCATAGTTTTTTAATTGTAATAAACTGATTTTGTTTTGCTATTGTTAATTATTTTCCATTTCTTGCTTTTCTCAGTGTCCATGGGGACACTTTGCCTGCCTTGGAATGGACACAATAAAGGATGATATGGATTGGCTGGCATCCCAGCAGGTGTGGATAGTCCTCTCTTTTCTGGCTGTGAGGCCATAATAATGGATGGACAATACAGACAGAAGGACAGCCTGGCCATTGGGGGTTAACTGTTCCCTTTCCCAGCAGGAATTCCAACATAACAGAAGGACACTACGGATGGCATCGCTCCTGTTTGAACACCCACAGGGCAGCTTGGGATTTGTAGTTCTGGAGGGTCTTGATGGAGTTCCACAGGTGCCACTAGGTGGAGGATCCACTGTCAGCTAAAGGTTTCACCTGAAACCAACGTGCTTCCGGGGAATGGCATTGATTACGCAGGTGAGTCAGTGTCAGGAGTGGAGAAGGATAAGGCTCAACTGGAGTGGAGGCTTTGTGGAAGAGGCATTGTTCTTAATAAAAGACTACTTCTAAACCTGGGAATTATGTCTGAAGCAGTTGCGTATGGTGTTTGTGGTCTGAGGTGCCCCCTCCATTATCACATTGACATCTTGGACATCTGTACAAATGAAATTGTCATTTCCTATGGGATTGTTCTTTTCAGAATGTTTTATTGATAATTTACTGTAGATTTAAAAGTAGACAATATAAAGTCTATATGACTATGTATTTGTGTATATATTGCATTTTGTTCCTCTGTTTATGTGTCATCTATGTTTAACATGTGTGTTGTATTTATTTTTTAACATAAAACAGAATCCTCATACCAATTTCCTTCTATTTTTCTAACTATGGAATAACATACTGAGACCACAAGTGGGCATACGTTTAATAGGAATAAACTGAATTTAAATAATGTGAATGAAAACCTCCATTTCAGTCCAAGAAGCCTGATATCTATTATTGCTTCTATTACAGATGTACAGTAACATGCTTTTTAGGCTACATTTTGTTTCCTTTACCAGTTAACTATAATATGAAAATATCAAGAAAACAAACAGCCGACCAGCTAACATGGTTCCAAATGCTTCTTCATAATATGGTAACCAATTTATTAAATAATTTGGGAAGAAATAAGCAAGAAAAGTTCTAATCTGCTTTGATGCATTTCTGTGATGTTCACAAAAAAACAGCGTCTACTGTGTTACAAATGTTTGACGAGGCAGAATGAGAGCATTGAGGGTCTCTGCTGGAAAAAAATACCCAACGTTAAAAAAATGAAAGCTATTAGAATGCTATACAGTATTTGAATAAAAACCACCTGTGCCCACTAGAGGTCAGCAACTACAAGCCTTTAGTAAAATCCCAAAGCTTCCATTTTTCATTTTTATTTCTAATAACAGCCTGATGTCATATTATTACAGGTAACTTTATAGTACAATAATTACTTCAAAGACACTCACAAATCAGTTTATTTTTATATTTGATGTAAATAGTACACAGTGGGCAGCATGGCGGCACAGTGGTCGGTGTTCCAGTCTCATCGCTCCCAGCTGTGTTCGAAATCTTGGTGCCGTCAGCGTAAAGACTGCACATTCTGTCTGTTGTCTCCCTTATGCCTGGTATTAATGTATGGTTAGTGTCCCCAAAATCATTTAGTTGGATTACATTTACATCTGGTACTGAAATGAGTCTCCAGTGTCTGGAGAGTGATCAGATATTATCTTTCTAGCATAAAATTCAAAACATCTTCCACAAAGGTGGTTGTTGTATGCAGACAGAAGCTGCATTTTCATGCACACTTGTGTTAAATGTGACTGCTTATCTGTTGCTGACCACCTCCGAATGTGGCCTCAATGATCCAATCAGAAGTGCACTTTCACCTGTTTTGTAGTGTGGTCAGGTGTCATCGGATGTCAATGCCATGTCTAAAGGGGCCTCAGTATGTGTGCATTTGGTTAATTAGTGGCTCTCAACTGGCCCTGTACGAAAGAGTGTACCTCACGATGCACAGGCACTCAGTCCAAGGCTGGATCCTGCCTTGCACCTTATAATTCCAGATAGGCACCTGCTCCTTGTGACCTTGAAATACATAAGCAAGTGCAGAAAATTGATGTGCGGTTGTTACATGATTCTCTTTCAGGAGATGAAATCCCATTTGTTGTTTATGAACCGGTCGGGCAATCTTTCAACATTTAATGATGTAAAATCACACAGCAAGGGTCCACATTGTAAAATGAAACTAAGGTTCAGCACAATAAAGCCCTGTCACATTTACAAAATCAAAGCAATTTACAATTCTAATTCATTCAAACTGTGCACACTGGTCTGAATTATTTATAGATGTCATAAATAAGTGCCGGCCTGGTGCAATTCACGGGAAACTCCAATATTCAGGCCCTGTTACTAAAATCCATCGCTTTTGTAGTCTACTAACAAATAAAACATTTTCAGCCTGTTTTTCTCATTTTCCGATTAATAATTTGGTCATGCTTTGGTTCTCAGGGGAACACTCTGAACTTGCATTTCCACCTTATGTTCAAACGTGGCTTCTATTCTGCAGCAGAATTGGCAAATATATATTCACTGCTGCACTGTATACATGTGTATTGAAAAATGTATTTTTACAAAAAGAGTTGCATGTGCAATATGTATATAAGATAATTTTGTAATAATACACAGTGTATATTTTGAAATACATTTGATAATTAGAGTAATTCACTGCATTTCATGCCTTCATTCCAACGCGTTCTCACATTCACAGTGTATTCAAGCACAGGCTTACCCAAACCAGCCACAATAACTCAAGGAGTCATCCTTCAGAATTCCTCTCGCTTGATGCTGGGGACAAAGGATTTGGTCAAAACCACTTCATTTTCTTCATGTTGTCTGTTTAAAAGGCATCTTCATGCTTTAATGTCAGAATGATTTGTAGTGATGTGAATATTTTAGACTTTCCGTGTAACGTTTAACCTGTTTGTCTCTATGTGTTTTTTTGTTTCTGTCTGTTATTGGATGCAGCTGAGAAGGCAAATTTCATATTTTCTTATATAAACACAAACCTCGAACCTTAAAAACCTTGAAATGCCTTTTTTAAAGTGTTAATTATCCTAGAGTACAATCATCCTGGTGTCATTTAATAAAAATATGTCCTGCCATTCTGATGTGTACACATTTATTTCCATAATTTTTGATGTACTCAGCATTCTTAAACCTGCATAATCCATTTGGTGCACCTTAGCTTCTACATTTATGGTAATTACTAAAAAAACAGAAATTCATCCACTGTATATATAGTCATTTCATTAAAATACTGTATTGTGTAATTTAATAAAACATAATACACTTTATAATGCAATAAGTTAATTTTAAGTGCCGCCACCATTTGTGCCATTGTTCAACCTCTCTCTTTGTATTGTTCAAACTAGGAGCATAGGAAAAAGATGAGGAACTTGAGATACCTCGAAGCATGTTCTGTTCTCTTTTCAGATAAAGACTGGTAGCTATCAAAAATGAATATGCACAGTAAGGAAGCCAGAATGTACCTGGAAGCAGAGACTGCCCAGTGAGGTCAAACCTGAATATTGAAGCCACACCCTTTCCAGACCTACCGTATGTTGCCAGGATCCACTGTAAAAGAAGGTGCTCCACCTTATATCAGGTGTAATTACTATAAGAGGCTCCTTAGTTGATAGGTAAATGAAATAGACACCCTGCAGACTTGTGTAAAGGACAATTCGACTGGACCTTTAAAGAGACTTGGGCTCTGCAGCCCTTAGCACAACCTCTGGGCCAATGCTGACTGAACACTGAGCTCTTCCTCAGGTATAATGGAATATACTTTACTGTAAGTTACCTATGTACAGTTGTGCTTGAAAGTTTGTGAACCCTTTAGAATTGTCTATATTTCTGCATAAATATGACCTAAAACATCATCAGATTTTTACTCAAGTCCTAAAAGTAGATAAAGAGAAACCAGTTAAACAAATGAGACAAAAATATTATACTTAGTCATTTATTTATTAAGGAAAATGATTGAATATTACATATTTGTGAGTAGCAAAAGTATGTGAACCTCTAGGATTAGCAGTTAGTTTGAAGGTGAAATTAGAGTCAGGTGTTTTCAATCAATGGGATGACAATCAGGTGTGAGTGGGCACCCTGTGTTATTTAAAGAACAGGGATCTATCAAAGTCTGCTCTTGACAACACGTGTTTGTGGAAGTGTATCATGGCACAAACAAAAGAGATTTCTGAGGACCTCAGAAAAAGAGTTGTTGATGCTCATCAGGCTGGAAAAGGTTGCAAAACCATCTCTAAAGAGTTTGGACTCCACCAATCCACAGTCAGACAGATTGTGTATAAATGGAGGAAATTCAAGACCATTGTCACCCTCCCCAGTAGTGGTCGACCAACAAAGATCACTCCAAGAGCAAGGCGTGTAATAGTCGGTGAGGTCACAAAGGAACCCAGGGTAACTTCTAAGCAACTGAAGGCCTCTCTCAAATTGGCTAATGTTCATGTTCATGAGTCCAACATCAGGAGAACACTGAACAACAATGGTGTGCATGGCAGGGTTGCAAGGAGAAAGCCACTGCTCTCCAAAAAAAACATTGCTGCTTGTCTGCAGTTTGCTAAAGATCACGTGGACAAACCAGAAGGCTATTAGAAGAATGTTTTGTGGACGGATGAGACCAAAATAGAACTTTTTGGTTTAAATGAAAAGCGTTATGTTTGGAGAAAGGAAAACACTGCATTTCAGCATAAGAACCTTATCCCATCTGTGAAACATGATGGTGGTAGTATCATGGTTTGGGCCTGCTTTGCTGCATCTGGGCCAGGACGGCTTGCCTTCATTGATGGAACAATGAATTCTGAATTATACAGTATCAGAGAATTCTAAAGGAAAATGTCAGGACATCTGTCCATGAACTGAATCTCAAGAGAAGGTGGGTCATGCAGCAAGACAACGACCCTAAGCACACAAGTCATTCTACCAAAGAATGGTTAAAGAAGAATAAAGTTAATGTTTTGGAATGGCCAAGTCAAATTCCTGACCTGAATCCAATCGAAATGTTGTGGAAGGACCTGAAGCGAGCAGTTAATGTGAGGAAACCCACCAACATCCCAGAGTTGAAGCTGTTCTGTACGGAGGAATGGGCTAAAATTCCTCCAAGCCAGTGTGCAGGAATGATCAAAAGTTACCAGAAATGTTTAGTTGCAGTTATTGTTGCAAAGGGGGTCACACCAGATACTGAAAGCAAAGGTTCACATACTTTTGCCACTCACAAATATGTAATATTCGATCATTTTCCTTAATCATTTGTTTAACTGGTTTCTCTTTATCTACTTTTAGGACTTGAGTGAAAATCTGATGATGTTTTAGGTCATATTTATGCAGAAATATAGAAAATTCTAAAGGGTTCACAAACTTTCAAGCACAAGTGTAGAATGCTTTCAGCTAGCATATGCGTTATAGTAAGTAGTTGAATTGCATTATGCATAGATCAGCCATCTACAAAGAAAAGCTACAGCACCTTGTGCTTCTGCCCAGCATCACAGAACAGCCACATTTCACATTTCACGTCACATGCGCACATTAGTGATGTCTGTGCAATGATAAAAAGACATTCCAGGAATGAACTTGCCACCTTGTCTCACAGCTCTAGTTAGCTAAGAGCAGGGAGGGCAGAAGTATGCCATGGTAAAGATAAAGCAATGTTTCTTCTGCAGGTGGCAATTGTATGTATCATGGAATCAGCAATCTCCATCCCATTTTGCTATTACACTCTTCATCACTTAATACAGGGAAAGCACCTATGACTACATGGGGCTCTTATATTCTGCAAATTGTTTTGTTAAAAGACTCGGCTCTTTTTCTTGAGCTCTCTTGATGCTTGTCAAAGCTGGTGCTTTTCTTCCATGCAGGTCAGGTTGCTGTCACTCAGGCATGTAGCCCCACCTAGCCTATCATGTGCTTGCAGACAGTTGACTTCCCACCCTGGTTATGAAGGGCTGTCTGCTAACAGATAGTGGGCAATGAATGATTTAGAACAGCATAATGCACTTTTGAAAAATATTTTTTCAGAAACACACATTTTTTATTTTCAGGCTGTCAGGGGGTTTCCAAATGGTTAATTAGAAAAGTGTCAGGTGCTGCCAGGAACCAGTACATTTCACACCTTACCAACAGTAGAACTGTTGTTGAGGACAGATGTCTAGTGATTTAAGAAAATAAAATCTCTGGGGGATGAAAAATCTTTTCCAAAAATGTATATTTTGGTTATGTAATTGCCCCCCAGATTGCTTAATAATGCATGCACATGGTTGGCAACACCTTGTACAATGTTACCTATTGTCACACATGCAAGCCATAGGAGAACTCTGCTGTATCTGATCAAGTAGGAATAATGCAAAAGGATGGGAGTGAGGCCTCTTTTCCTTGAGAATGGAGGACAAAACTCCAGGCAAACACTGACTTCACTTCCACCATGCTCCTGGAAGCAGGCCATTTTCTAATTTCAGAAGAAAGTCGACACTCATTTTGGACCCTGCTCCCAAAGAGGGCAGATCCTTTGCAGTGGAAGCCTTATCTGAGACAAGTTGTTGTCAAGACAATCAACAGTCAATTATCTTTGTGCTTTCTAATAGGAAACTGCCTCACAGTAGATGGGGTTACCGACCTGGCACCCCAAATATTTGACTGTATCAGCTTTGTCTTATTACACTATTTAGATAAAATGTTATTACTTTAGTTTGTCGTATAGAATTGGAGTGGCTCATTGATGCAGTGAGAGCTCGGTTGATTGTTAGCACTTCCTCCCTCTTGTCAGTGGGCACTTTATTTTCTTCTTGAATCACGAAGATGTTCATTTTAGATTCAAAAAAGTCCTTAATTGCAAAACAATGAAAAGGAAATGTTAATGTCAAAAGCACATTTTTCTTGAAAGTGTTGACCTGAATCACCACCAGTGCAGGGTGCCCTGGCACACCTTCCAGGGCTGGTCCCAACCTTGTGTCTGATGCTACCATAACAGGCATTGGCACTTCAGTGAACTTGAAATGGGGCGGCACGGTGGCGTGGTGGGTAGCACTGCTGCCTCGTAGTTAGGAGACTTTGGTTCGCTTCCTGGGTCCTCCCTGCATGGAGTTTGCTTGTTCTCCCCGTGTCTGCATGGGTTTCCTCCGAGTACTCCGGTTTCCTCCCACAGTCCAAAGACATGCAGGTTAGGTGCATTGGCAATTCTAAATTGTCCCTGGTGTGTGTATGTGCGCACCCTGACGTGGGCTGGCACCCTGTCCAGGGTTTGTTTCCTGCTTTGTGCTCTGTGTTAGCTGGGATTGGCTCCAGCAGACCCTCGTCACCCTGTAGTTGGGATATAGCGGGTTGGATAATGGATGGATGGATGGATGAACTTGAAATGGAGCTGTGTATTGGAACCTATTTGATAAACATGGATGTATGCATTTCAATGAACATAGAAGATAAATTAATAAATAGTTATATGTCAAGATATGGAGCCTCTCCAGGACCACTGGACATAAAGCAGGAACCAGTCTTGGATAGGATGCCAAGGCAATGCAGAACAAATTATTGCAAATACCTATGAAATGGGAAATATTATTGAGGGAGCCTCAAGCACAAATCTTTTGACTGTGGGAGGAAATTGACAAACATGGAGAAAATGCAGACAAGTTGTGGAAGAACGTGCAGCCTCAAGAGAGACAGCAGCTGAGGAGGGAGCTGACCCCAGGCTCACTGGTCACTCTTCCATTCTATAGTGGAACAAAGTGGATATTTTTGAAATGTTACAAAGAATTATAGAAGGACTTTATTAACTATAGCTAATAACCAAACAACTTAAAGATATCAAATAGTTTAACCCATAACTGATTATCATGATGCAGAAAAATTTTTGCAAGCTCCTTAAATTGCGTTACTTTGTTTCTGAGAAAAAATGTGGTAGAATGATAGAGGCCACTAAATGAGCATAACACCTAACTTGATGTTGAAATGGTATACAGGTACTGTTATTCCATATTGAAATTATCCATTGTAATGGATGGCATTCATGAACTGGCATATCTACTGGGATCGAACAATGAAGCTTACCCGACCAGGAGGCCAGTGCAATGGAAGGACTGGGAAGATGAGTAGGGCTGAACATTTTCTCCTCCAATACACCAAATGATAGTGTCCCTGGGTTGGGGCTCCCACTCAGACACCGACAGGGCATGCTGGGATGTGTAGTCCCATGGGGCAGCCCTGTTGAGTTCTGTGGGGCCTCCAGGGGGAGCTTCTGGGATTCATAGCTTGCCTGGAGGAGTGGAAGTTGAAGGAAACCGATTGGTGTGAGAATTGCAAAAGCCTTTGTAAGGTATTTAAATGAAAATAAGGCCCTTTATTATATTGGGACTTGCCCTTGGGCAATTGAGTCTGGAGTTTGGGGTGGTGCAACGTCCCCTAGTGGTCACACCTTCCATTATCAGACTTACTTTATCCAGATCAGGGGCTCCCACCAATAATGGATTGGGAGCCAGTCCATTACACAGAACACATATATACATCTGAACACTTTACGGATACCAAGCAACCCAAACTTTCACTTGTGGGTGGAAAACCAGTAAATCTGGAGAAAAACTGACTCATACACAGGGATAACATACAAAACTCACAGAGTCAGTCTTGGCTGGACTTCGAACATGGGTCTTCTGAGCTGAAAAGCAAAAGGACCACCTGTTGTCCTGTGCTACATTATTCCATCCATTGCTAGCATTATGCTTCCCTTTAATTTGATCGTAATGACTTTATTATCCCCCTCAAATTCTGTTCACACTTCTCCATACCAACTGCTAGTGTCTCTGTCTTCCTGAACCAGCTACAATGATTTACACCCACCATTCTGCCAGTCTCTCAGCTACCAGGGACTGACCTTCAAAGTAAAGCCAAGAAAGAGCTGTGGAAACCCAATCAGCACAAAGCTGCTGGACCTGATGGTGTTAATTCTAAGGTACTAAGGAGTGTGCTGGACAACTGTTTGCACTGTTTGTGTCTTCAATCTGAGTCTGATCCTACAAAGAGTTTCAACTGTATGGAATACATCTTTTGTGCTACATGCGACTAAGACGGGGTCCTCAATCACGGTCCTGGAGAGCCGCAGTGGCTGCAGGTTTTTGCTCCAACGCAGTTGCTGAATAAAAAGCACTTATTGCTAAAGTAACACTTCTGCTTCACTTTAGTGATTTTGAGCCCTTATTGCTTAATTTTGTCTTAAACAGCTATTTTAATTGCTCCTTATTATCAATAACATGCAAATGACAAGAGAGAGCAGCATTTCTCCATTTAGCTTATTTACATTTACACCTGTGTGTATTTATCTGAACTATTGGGTTTAATTAAATACTTGGAAGAAAAATGAAGAGAAAAAAGTGAAGGACTGAGAATTACTCGTCCATTTTAGCCTTCAAATCATTTGCATGATAGAAAGGGAAAGAAAATCTAGGATATGAGAATGACCTGACATAGCAGAGTTAATTTAATTTCATAGCTTGTTAGTGCTTTATTGGCAAGAATTGCTTTCTAATTAAGCAACCAGGTCAGAACAAAAACCTGCAGCCACTGTGGCTCTCCAGGACTGGGATTGAGGACCCCTGGACTAAGATAGTTCATCCGAAAGTCTTAAATGACTGTCAACTGGTGGCCGTAACCTCTCACATTACAAAGACCTCGGAATACTTATATTGGGTCACTTCCAACCCCTTGTCAAAACAGCACTGATCCCTCTTCAGTTTGCCTATCAGGACCAATTTGGGTGGATGATGCTGTCATCTGTCTGCTGAAAAGAACCTACTGTCTCTTGGAGAAGCAGGGTAGCATGGTGAAGATACTGAATCTGACTTCTCTGGAGCATTCAGCTTCATACAGCCCAAAATGCTCAGGCAGACGTTCTGGTCAATGTTGGTTGATTTTACAACTTTGTGATGAATTTTATTCATTTTCTGAGATTCTAATTAAGGTGTCTCCCAAAAGTTCCCAAGATAATCCAGAAGTACACTCTTTGAGATAAGATGTCTGGGTGTATCTTCCTCATTCCTGCATACTACTACATGACTACAGGTACTGACAGAAGAATTGAAAAATTGGCCAACGTTTCTGACTCTCACATGGTAAAAATATTGCTTTGTGCAGTATTTTTAAACCTACGCATATACAAAGTGTGACTTTTAATGCTAACACATGATGGCTGATTCTGTATATTTAGAACACTTTGTGTGAATGTGTTATCTGACATCTGTACAAAAGCCATTCAACTCTTGACTATTTGTGCCATGTGTATTTCTAAAATTACTTATTTTAACCACCAGCTGTCATTAGTCTCACCATCTCTTCTCTTGTGTGTCAGGGTCCTCACATGCAATCTTGAAATTGGGCCTGAAACTCCATCCTTTTCTTCCTTTTTTACATCTGACTTGCCTTACATTGTAATATTTTATAATTGGTTTATGCCACAGTGCTGTCTGTTCCATAAATTCTGACATGATATCATGTTTTTATTTAAAAGTAAAAATATGGAATCAATGCAGGGTACATTTCAATGTAAAAGGGCTTTTATCTGTTGCTCCTATCCATGATATTCAGTGTTTAACTTATGGACAATGTTAGCAGGCAGTGTGTTGTCCTGGTTCAAGCTTTGGAATTCAAATTCACCTGTCTGTGATCCACAATGAAAAGGTAATAAAATTAAACCAATTGCATCTCAAATGCTGCAAGCTGACTTGGATAAAGGCATCGGTCAAGTATTAGGGTTAGGTCTTACTCTTGAACATACTATACATAATTGTCCAGAAGTAAAACATTCCTGCATTAGATCAAGTCCTGCCTTTCCTAGTGACTTGGCTTTTGTTGATGGTAATTGCAAAGCAAATTGTTTAGGAAAGTGTCTTTTGAATTGAAACAGGTAATCAGTACGGATAATTTGAAATTTGAGTTTATATTATTAACATTATTCGATGTTTATGATTTTTATTTGTCTATGCTGATCACTCAAGTTCAGTATTTCCTTTTGTGTTTTTCGTAAGATGTACTGTATACAGACCCCATTTAAATTCAGCAGATGTAAATGTACATTCAAAGAAGTGCTTGAAGTCAATATCTGGTGTAGTGGTAGCACTGCTACCTTGCAGTAAAGAGATCATAGATTCACATCCCAGGTCCACCAAGCGTGAGGAGCACTTTGAGTAGTGAGAAATGTAAAACATTATTATACATAAATGCTGTAATCCTATGTGTTACACTGATTTATTCACATGAAGAGTGAGTAGCATGGAGCTTTGAGTGTCAAAACGCGATTTACGTGGTTCCCTTATTAGAAATTCAAGTGCGACAATCTAAGACTAATGTTTCTCCCTTGAAGTGTGCAGGGTCGCGAACAAAGAGAAATGTTGCTGTTGGTGGTTCTCCCTTAATGTTGTAAGCACTATGATTGAAGACCCTTTGGTTTGTTTTCAGTGCTGCAGCAGGGGGCTGGAGCTCAACGGAGCGGAACAGATAACCAAGGTGAGAGCTGGTATGCACCTAAGAGTGTTGGTAGAACAATGCTTGCTAACCATTGAGCTTTGCATCTTCCTTAAGCTTCGCCAGACTTTCTCTTTCCATTTCACACTGTGGTCAGGTCTCTTTTTTCCTGGCCAGGACACCACACCATCTTCAGGCCTCTGCCGACCCCATTGGGTAGCAGTGCTTCTTGTGTGGCCCATGAATCACTTCTGCTACATCCTTCGCTTGCATAACTCACACCCTCAGAGCAGCACAGAGCATGTAAGTTAACCTAACATTAGTAAATATCGACAAATAGACAGCATACGTTGACTAATGTTCTTTTTTTCTTTAACACCACTACATTTCAATCAAATCCATCAAAGCATTTTTGAGATTTTTGGTTATTTAGTTTAATTTAATAAACTAAATAGACGTTTGGGGGTGGCAAGTGGGGCGACCACCCCAGGGCCTGCGCCTAAGAGGACCCCACTTTTGAGGTCCACGTGTCCTGTTTGAGTGGATTTGTCAAGTTATATTCTCCAGTTATATTTTAATATAGTCCGTATATTATCTTGCAAAAATGTATACAGTCCACATATACCGGTAACAGCGTTTGACGTAACAGGTCCTGCGAGGGTTTGGTCAGCCCTAGGCCCCACAGTCCCCTACGGCTGCCTCTGTGGAGAATGCAAGTTCTCTCCATGTGTTTTAGATTCTCTCCTATAAACCAATTAAACACATTTAAAAAGGCAGTGTGAAAATAAATAAGAGTGCACACGGATGAACTGGTGCCCCATCCAGGCCTGTTTCCTGCCATTGGTCCAGTATTACTTTAATAGTCACTATTGAAGTGGATTAGCCGGTTAGAAAATATTTAATAAAAAATTTAGATAAATAAAGAATATTTTTTCTCAAATCTTTTACCGTTCTTTTACTCAGCCTGAGAAAACCAAGCAGGTCTAGCCCCGTTACTCACTGCCGCTCTTAACCCGGGACGATCTTTTTTCCTGTCGCTAGAGGGAAGCAGACGCGTGGTGTTCGCTGGCTGGTATCCATGGAAACGAACACCGCTGGAAAACCGGGAAGAGGAGAGGCGCGCGAAACGATGACGTAATGGGATCGATCCGAAAGGGGGGTCCGCGCTGTGCAATAATGCACCGGCTGCAAGTAGGCTGGGAGAAAAGAGACCGCATGTGCTTGGAAGGGAGCCTCAGTGCAACGAGGGGTTTTGTTTCGTCGGGTGAGTGGTGTTTTATTCTATTGCATGTTACATGCAGACATTTACTTTTCTTAAATAAATAAAATTGCATGTTTTTTTAAATTGTTTTAATTTTTCTTTTTTTCGTATTGAGAGTGCTTTCTAATAACGTGTATCAGCTTGTGTACACTTCTGAGATAAATGGTAAGATGTAGTTACATTAAAGGCACTTAATCGATCTGTGGTGCTGGCGACTCCATGCGCGCTTGCAGGGCGCTATATGAATGTAATTGCACGTTTTGCTTTGTTCAAGTTTAATAAGAAATTCATTATTGGATTTGTAACAAGTTGTGCAGGTGACGCGCTTGCTTGGGCTCGAGTCCCGTCTTCAGCAGCGTGAGTGAAACTAAAACCGCTTTGCAATCTGTTTTTGTCGGGGGAATTCCAGCATCATTTGACACATCCTTATTAGAGGGGTTTTCAAGGAATTTGTTAGATTTCGTAGAAAAAAAATCAACATCGTGATTTTAATTTTTCTACACGATTTCCACGAGTTTTGCAAACTGACTGAATGGCTTTAGAGGGGTATTTATTTAAACGTGATTTTAGATTTGACTTGAAGGAAACATTCAGTTTGTATCTCCATATTTTTAGATACGATTTGGATTTGACTTCAAGTGCACTTGTTTTATATTGTCAGGCACAAACTTCAATTTGCAACACAGTTTTCAACATAAAGTGTGCAAAGTAAAACCCCGTAAATTGTTTATGCACCTGTTTTGCAGTTGATAATTGCTTAAAAAAAGTAACTGCAGAAAATACTAAATGAGGTCGAGTAGTGCGACCCCCTCCTATCCTCATCGCGAAAGATGTGCCTGTGAGTTTAATGAGCGATTCTGAATTGGCCCTCCGAGAGACCGAGGGTTGGTGTGGCACCTGTCCCGCGCCACATCCAGGTGACATTAGCGGCAGTTTCCCACGACCTTGTAGTACATGAGAGGATTTCATAAGTGGATAGATACGTGCATTAAGTATTTGCAACGGTAACGCGCTCTATCTAATATGCTCCTTACACTTTATCTTCTACTATCACTTTTTCAACAGGGTATTAAAATCTGAAATTTAAAATGAAACTTACAACCTCCGATTATTACACGCGTGTTTTTTCTATTGTAAGAGATTTTGACGGCCGCCTAATGACTAGAGGTGATTGTGTCGGGTCCAACACTTACAGGTAGCTGTGTAAGATGTAAAATGATGTAAGATACCGTTATTGTCACTGCACAATACAATGACATGTCGTTGGGAGCAAATCTATAGATACCTTAGATAATAGTATATGAGTAGACATTAAACAATAAGAAGCACAGATTAAAAAGTAAACATTAAACTATGACAAACACAGTTACTATTACCGGTTTTAAATATACACAGAGTAAAAGTAAAGGTAAACATGTAAGCATAAATAGAGAAATAATAAATGAAGTCACAGTGAAGATTACAGTCAGTCCAATAGTCATAAGTTCCACATGGGTGATATAAGTGTGTGACTATGTGTGCTTGATGCAGAATTCAATTCAGTCACTTTTGGTCCGATATAGGAAGGGCCAGTGCTCACTGTGCATTTAATAGGCTGATTTCTTTGGGTTAAAAGCTGTTCTACAGCCTGGTAGTGCGGGCATGTAGGGCTTTACTCCAGAGGGCAGAGGAGTAAAAATACTGTGGCCAGGGTGGGTTGGATCTCTACAAATGTTCTTTGCTTGTCTGCTGCAGCAGGTAGTGAAGATATCTTCCAGTCAAGGTAGCTGAGCGCCAGTAATTCTCTGAGCCATTTTAATGATATGCTAGAGGGTCTTCTTGTCCAGAGTACCACACTGCAATACAGTGTGTGATGACAGACTCTGTGGTGCACATGTAAAAGTAAACCAGCAGCTGCTGTGGGGGTTGTCCTTTCATCAGGCTCCTAAGAAAGTGAAGTCTCTGAAGATCTTCCTTGGCCATTGCTGTAATATTTGTTGTCCATGATGGAGTCCTGGCTGATATGGACTCCTAAGAATCTGAAGCTCTGGACTGTCTCAACTCCTCTTACTGTTAATGCTGATGGGATGTTGACCACTGTTGTTCAGTCTCCTGAAGTCCAAATACAATTTGTTTGTTTTCCTGAAATTGAGTGCAAGGTTGTTGTTCTGGCTCCAATTCTCCAGATTCTCAAACTTTTCTCTATAGGCTGCTTCATCATTATTGGAGATCAGGCCTGTCACAGTGGTGTCGTCTTCAAACTTTATTATGATGTTTAGTATCAGTTTTCATGTCCAGGACGTGTGCTTTAGTCTCAATGGCTTCTGCGATGGACTTCAGGGTTAGTTCCAGTTTTGTGAGTGCTGCGGAGAAGCATCTTGGACAATGTGTGCAAATGTTTAATGTTAGAACATAATTGTGAAAATGAAGTAGTTCGTAGTTTTTGGCTCTGTGTAAGTACTTTTATTCATTAGATGTTAAGATTGTTACTTTTTTCCTGAGGGGGACTATATTTTAGCACCTACTGTAAGGCTTTAATTCACTCTCACTCCAAGGACACAAGAAAGCATGGTGTAGTCACTGTCTGTGATGAGCAAGAGTGGCCTTGATTTCGTTAACAGAAAGACAATAAATAAAATATGACTTTCATTCCAACCGAGCTCTCCTTCATGTATACTTCTATTTCCAGGGAAACAACAATGCTATTCACAAATACATTGTAAACTATACCTTTAATTGGGGTTAAGCAAAAATAATGTGTCAATCAGGGTTTACTGCATTTCAGCTAATGGCCAGTTTATTCGGGACAGGAAATAAAAAGAAAAGGAAACAAGACTTCTGAGTTACAGTATGCACAATTAGCTTCTGCCTTCCATTGTAATGGCAAAGGAAGGCATGCCTAACTTAGCTCTGGTGTTTAAGGCCACAAGACATGTCCCTGGCTTACGATACTCTGGTGTTTAAGGCCTGGAAGCACCCATTACTGTCCTTATGAGCTGCTCCAGTGTTCTGGCACCCAGGAACGCTTTCAGTCTACATAGAAATGCCACTTTACACATGAAGAGGTGCCTCCTGTTACAATCCACTTGGGCACAACCCTCTTACCACAGAGGCAGCATGCTTCACAGTCCTCCCCCCATTTAAATAGTCTCCTCCATGGATTGCTGCCCCCAAAATGTTTCAGATCCTTGAATTGGTATACTGTCATGCCCCATACAGCCCCCTCTTATAGTACTGCACCAAGTCTTTTTCTGTAGTGCATCTGACCCCTTCTTTTTCTGTCCTGGTTAGGCTCATTTTGCTCTCCTTTCTGAAGACAGTAATATTCACCTTTGTATAAAACTTTCAGTTTCTTGGCAGTTTGTCGTATGGAAAAACCTTCATTCTGTAAAAGGAAAAAAATACACTGGTACAGTTCTTGACAAAGCTGTTTCATGTTGGCCATTTTTGAACCAAGTACTTTAGGCATGGCGCTGCCTTTCAACCCAAGTGAGGATAATAACAGGTTTAAGTCATGCTTTTGCAATTCAAAGGTTTCTCTAATAACCATTTAGAATGTATGCCTGACTAATTAGGGGTAAGCTGAGGGAATTGACCATTAGGAAGGAATGGCTGCTGAAATCATATGTGAATAATTCAATTCAAGCAATAATAGCCATTATACATCCTAGTCATGCCTTGGCTATATTTTAAAATTGATGTCATGGTATCTCTCTATTATTTTAAAAGTTTTCCATCGTATCATGACCACGCCCCTCCACAGCACTCGTCTAATCATTACTCCTACTGCGCACATCCACTCTTTGTACCACCCCGTGACACACTCAGTGCTATCTCGCCCTTCAATGCAGTCGGTTATAATGGCAAGGCAGAAAAGCAAATTATCTATTCAAGAATGTCGAATTTTAGATTGCGATAGAAAAAGGGCGAAGTGAGCTAATTAAGAACGTTGAAATTAAGAAAATGAACAAAAAAAGCTGCATATAATAAAAATCAAGAACAAAGAGAATCGTCCAATAAACGAAAAAGATAAAAATGTTGCAAACAATTTGCAAACAGAAATGCAAAAAAGCAATATTTTGTCGCAGTAGGGGGCAGTAGTGCTCCCTTGAACCCTCAGGTACCACGCCAAACACCTGGTAAAAGTGCTACAATAATTATATTTATTATAACAATGTGCACTAAGCACCCTCCACTCCACACTATTCATAAATCACAATAAGCACAATAATAAATCAATAATCAACAATCCTCCACTCCCAGACGCGTTGCCCTCCTACCACCCAGCTCAGCTCGTTGTCTGGGAGTTCCCAGAGTCCTTTTATTCCTCCTGACCCGGAAGTCTTTCTGCCCAACAGTTCCACAAGTCCTTATTCCTTCCGGGTCAGGGAAAACAGTACTTTTCTTCACCCCGGAAGCCCGTCGCTCTTCCTGTGACGAACTTCCGGGTCATGGTGCCCAAATGAGTCCATTGGCCTCCCGACAGCGACTCCCAGTGGCCCCCAAGGTATCCAGCAGGGCTGTGTATAAAAACTACATAGGCCATGAGGCCCTGCTGGAATTCGAGGCCTGTATATGCTCTCGGGAGAGCTCCTCCTAGCAGCCAGGGGGTGAGGGCCGGAGTAAAATGCCAGCAATCCAGCACAATTTATAGAATGTAAGCTAGAGGATAAAGTAATTCATAATATTGTTTTGGACGGGGTGTTAATGTAATTCATTTTGTATTTACTTTTTATTGCATTTTACTTTTTTACTTCTACTTTTACTTTTTACTACATTTTTTTATTCATTGATATTTAAAATAGACAGTAGTAGTGAAATATTCAAATAACCGATTTTCTGTCTATAATAACTAAACACCAAACTGTCTTCCTCCCGCACCCCGCATACTCTTCAATATACAATCTCTTTAAATGCAATCAATTTTTTTCTAACGGAGGAGTGCCCTGATGCCCTTTGAGCGGCTCAGCTGCGAGATAGCGGGCGCCCAGTGCCCACACCCAGGGATTGGCAAGCATAGTGGGCAGGGGTTGCAGCCTATGAGTCTTAATCAAAAGAGATACCAAGTTTTGTCAAAAACATGAAAATGTCTGGGTGATTCTAAACTTTTGATTGGTAGTGTGTGTGTGTTTGTATGAGTGTGTGTGTGTGTGTGTATACTGCTGCCTCACAGTGATGAGACCAAGGTTCACATTCCGGGTCCTCCTTGTGTGGAGATTGCATGTTCTCCCCATGTCTTTGTGTGGTTCCTCCAGGTGCTCCAGTTTCCTCCTATAGTCCAAAGACATGCAGGTTAGGCGGATTGATGATTCTGAATTGTCCATAGTGTTTTGCTCTTGTGTGTGTGTGTGTTCACCCTGCGATGGACTGGCACCTTGTGTAGTTTGTTCCTGCCTTGCACCCTATACTAGCTATGATAGGTTCCAGCAGACCTTCACGACCCTGTTCAAGACTAAGTGGTTCAGAAAATTACTGTGGTTGAGCAAGTCCAAAAAGAAATGTTGGGGTGCCAACCGGGTCATTCATTTTAATAAGCAGTGATCTCAAAAGCAAAACAATTGCATGTTGGCATGGAACATTAACAACTAAATCAAATAATAAAATGTAGACTTTTTGTTGTGAGTGTCTGTATGTTATATATACCCTGCATAGGGTAGCCAACTCATGGCGCTAGCATCTAGGGTTCATTCTTAACCTGGATATTGTAGAGCTGCATGGCTCCAATCTGTATTTGAATGAATCTAACACAAACACTCTGTCATGGAGCAAGCAGACATTTGTGCTATCCCAGAAAATGGAAGAAGTCAGGCAGCCACTGAAGCCCTTGACATTTGCAGCCACAAGCCACAAAATGATAGGGCACCATCTCCAGGGAGGCCAACTGAATTGCCCATTACTGAGTGTACATGATTGTGTTTGTGTGCCCATCTCAGCTTTGTGCTTATTCCTGTTTAGATGGACTTCACATTACCCAGAATTGGATAAAGTAGCTCAGAAATAATGGTGAATATTGTGAACTTCTTTTTTATTTTAAAGATTTCCTTCTTCCCCATTTCTGCATCAAATTTGCAGTCACAAAATTGCATTTTCTTGCTCTCACCAATCTTTATATGATATTCAAAATGTTATTACTTGCTTTCTCGATTATGAATACCATTGTCTAGTTTTTGTATTATGATTTACTCAATGTACAACTTTGGTAACATTTTAAAGTCATTTTTTTGGTGCTGAGTAATGCACTGACCTGCCATCCAAGGTTTGTCTCCCAATTCCTGTGACTTTGAACAGAAAGCGGGAGATATAAAAACATAAAGACAGGTAACCTGTGGGCACCGGAATGTCATCCTAACTCTCTCTTGACTTCTGCACAATGATATGAAGTCCATGATAATCCGGTTACTTGGTTTTGGTCTTTTGTG
Source organism: Polypterus senegalus (assembly GCF_016835505.1). Classification (NCBI taxonomy): domain Eukaryota; kingdom Metazoa; phylum Chordata; class Cladistia; order Polypteriformes; family Polypteridae; genus Polypterus; species Polypterus senegalus. The sequence goes on along the minus strand of NC_053154.1, from coordinate 57,625,032 downwards.
TAGTGCTGGCTGTTATGGCCACCTTTAATCATTATGTTGACCCACTGTTGGTCTGACGGGCTTGTAATGCAGTTCCTGTCACTGTGACGTTACCATGTGCATTTATTGACTCTGCATTAATGAATGTGTAGCATCAATAAGCTGCTATATAAATACAATGTATTATTATTATTATCATTATTTATTGACTGAGAGTAGTACATCCCATCCCCACCAAAATGAAGAAGAAACTAATTGGCTGACTTTAAAACATTATATCAGCAAACTGTCAGATGTTTGTTTTTCGTCACATATTGGAGTGCCAAGAGCTTTTTGATGTGAATGTGAGAAGTATCTTAAAATGAATTCCCACTTGAATCCCTAATTATAATAGAGCATGACATAGCGTTTAAAAAAGCACAAGCACTGAATGTCAATAGTTATTTTGTTTTTTTTACAAGAAACTTTGATAGGAAGTATAACATAAAACTCTCAGACTCACAAAATCAAATAATGTGTATAATATCTACTTATCAATAACAAAAGATAATTCTGACATTTATGGCAATGAATGAACATTTTGTTTTTTTATTGACTTATCGGGCGGCACTGTGGTGCAGTGGGTAGCGCTGCTGCCTCGCAGTTAGGAGACCTGAGTTCTCTTCCTGGGTCCTCCCTGCGTCGAGTGTGGGTTTCCTCCGGGTGCTCCGGTTTCCTCCCACAGTCCAAAGACATGCAGGTTAGGTGCATTGGCGATTCTAAATTGTCTTTGGTGTGTGTGCGCACCCTGCCCTGGGTTTATTTCCTGCCTTGTGCCCTGTGTTGGCTGGGATTGGCTCCAGCAGACCCCTGTGGCCCTGTAGTTAGGATATAACAGGTTGGATAATGGATGGATGGATTTACTTATCATTGCTCATGCACATACTGTTTAGAAGCACAGTGACCCAGTGATTAATGATACTGTCTTAGCCCCTGAAGACTGTGTTTGAACCCCATGCTCGGTGCCTGACTGGGCTAATCGGCCATTTTCCCTGTGTATATTGTCTGCATGGATGTTTCTACTGGTACTCTTCTGAGATGACAAAACATGCAAGTTAAATTCTTAGGCAACTCTTCATTTATTTTTTTGAGAAATCAAGTAAATAATTTACAGCAATAGAGATTATTTTGTCAACAATACACAGCTGATTGTATTAGAGATATTTTTTTTAATTTTCTGATTAATCACAATGTTATCCACAGGAACCATTTGTACAGTATGAGCTCAAATTCATGACTGGTAAGCCTTATTATTTAAATTAAAATGCTTGTGTTACAGATGACTAAGACATTCAGTGCTCCATTTACTTCAGGCCAGGTACCTCCTCCAGCCCCACACTTGAAGAGCAGAGAAAGAAAGGATTAAATATGAAGTAATCACTGAAAGAAATAGCCAGAATGTCAGCAGTGATTCGGCATGGAGGGCAGCATTGACAAATAAGGGCCAGATGGGCAATAATGTTGGACTCTTCCCTATAAATGTAATTACTTATAGTTTAATTAGAACTGTTGTGTTATTATAGATAGTATAGCATTCTTCAGTCTAAACAAAATAAAACCCATATTCAGTGTAAGTTCTTGCAATAGTGGTAATGGTCCATCAGGTGGTCATCCGAATGGAGTTGTTTGAGGATTTGCGATTATTGTGATTCTAAGAGTGTCAGACAATCCACCTAACCTGCATGTCTTTGGATTGTGGGAGGCTTTTTTTTTTTTTTATAATAATTGTCCATCCATTCTCCAACCCACTGAATCCAAACACAGGGGTCTGCTGGAGCCAATCCCAGCCAACATAGGGCACAAGGCAGGAACCAATCCTGGGCAGGGTGCCAACCCAACACAGGACGCACACAAACACGGGCCAATTTAGAATCGCCAATCCACCTAACCTGCATGTCTTTGGACTGTGGGAGGAAACCCACGCAGACACAGGGAGAACATGCAAACTCCACGCAGGGAGGACCCGGGAAGCGAACCCGGGTCTCCTAACTGCGAGGCAGCAGCGCTACCACTGCGCCACCGTGCCGCCCATAAGCAAAGATTTTATTCCAATTTTGTTCCAGTAAAATAACTGACTGAGTGAAGCAGACACCTGACAACCTCAGTCACAAGTAGAATCCTGATTGGGAAATACTTTGGGTTGACTGAGTAGAGAGTAGAGAGAAATGTGTATAATGCTCGGCTTTCAGAGTTGAAAGTTATAAATAAGGAAAAAGATTAAAGGCTATTTCCATGCTGAACAAAGAAGGTTAAAGGCACGATATTTTGGCTGTACGGTCAGGTAACATACAGTATATAGGAGAGGAAGGAGGGAACAAAGTCATGGCAGATGAAGGAAGAAAAGGTAAGATTAGATCTTATATATAAACGTCTACGCGTGGAAGTGTGTCTGTCTGTCCAGCCCGCAAGTGTGAGATGGAGTTGGGGTAAGGGCACCACCTCTGAGGATACAGAAAACTAAACGTCTACATGTGGAAGTGTGTGTGTCTGTCTGTCCGGCCTGGAAGTGAGAGGTGGAGTCGGGGTACGGGCTCCACCTCCGAGGATACGCAAGCGAGGCGAGTACAGCGGCAAAGCGAAACCTCAGAAGAAAGTCACTCACTTAGCCGCTAATACAGAACCGAGGAAAGCACATCATCAAAATGGTATTCCTTTTACATTTCCTCCCGCAACTAATACACAAGAGAGGCGAGCACATTGGCAAAAGGAAACCTCCAAAGAAAGACAGTCGCTTAGCTGCTAATGTGCAAGCAATACCAGAATGTCGTAAACACGAAACCTCCGAGGAGAGAGATGCCCAGAGTAGTTCCTTTCAATTACCTGTGATCTCTGCATTTCAGTTTTTTTTTCTGACGATTTCAATAGTGTCTTGAACTCCGGGCTTTTTATAACACAGGCTTACACAGCTAGTATAATATATAAATGCACATTGTGACAGTAGTTCTCTTTGTTTTGTGCATGTAAAACAGCCATGCATTGTGTTCAGAAAGGCATTATATTAGTTTCTTGTTGCTGATATATTTTGAAATGCACATTTATTGAATTATGTATGGAGTTACCAGTTTTTGTCAGCTTATTTAATTTTGTCACTGTTTTTTAAATTATATCTGCTGACCTCAAGTTAAAAAAGAGGCATTTGGGTATTAAAGTTTGTAACAGTATGATCATGACAAAAGTGTTTGATACAGTATGTCTACCAGACTTGACTCTAAACACAAAGATTCCAGTTTGTGAGACTGTTCTTGTGTCTAAAATTCAGCATTTTACATTTTACACAAACACTTAAACTCGTAGCCCCTTTCTTCCTCTAGTACTCTAAACATCCATTTGAAACCCCGATTAACTGGAAGAATATGAAAGCCATGGCTACACTAGCTTGGTGTCCCCTCCAGGGCCAGTTGTTGCCTTGCAGTGAATGACTGGAGAGCGATGGGTTAAAGGCTATAATAAGTGGAGTAGAGATCAAGTGACTAAGGTGGGCTGTTGTAAAGCACACGGTTAATGCTGCAGTGTCCACTACTGACTCATTACTCGACTCCAGAGAAAGTCATTTAACCTGCTGGTGCAATAAATTCAGTTGTAAGCAAGAAAATGACTACCATATGGATATGCTGTGTAGGATATGAATATATGTGTGTGTGTGCATACTGAATGGAACTTTTTGTGTTAATTTGATATTTAGATAAAAACTGAGTTAACTGAGGAACAATACATAAATTGAAATGAATTAAAGCTAGATGACATGGCGGCACAGTAGTTAGTGCAGCTGACATGCAGATTCTGGCTTCAGATCACAGCCCAGTCATATTCTCTTTGGGATTTGTACTTTGTTCCTGTGTCTCAGTGGGTTGTCTGCACATTTAATTATTTTTTTCTCATCCTAAAGATGTGCGGGTGAGTTTGGTTTATAAATCTAAACTTGCCTTGCGTGTATAATAAGCGCCACACTGTTGATTGCTTAGAGTACTGCCTTGGGCCCAGTATTGAAGAGTTAGGTTGTGGCTCTCCAATGCCAATGATTGTTTATTGGAAGAAGTGGATTTATTAAAGAAGTATAAGCAATTGTACTACAGTTGTGTATTTGTAGTGCCTTGAGATTTCATTCTATCTAGAGTGGTGCTGTTTAACACAGGTAAGTGCTATCGTAATCACCAATTCCTGTGATGGCCAGTGTGACCAAGCTGAAGACGGAGAAATGCTGCTGTTGCATAAGGGTCCTAAAAGTATACACTATACTGTGATGAAGTGTTACGATTTTAATTCCAGAAAGTCCATGGGGGCTTGAGGCTAAGCAGACCAGAAATCCCACAATTTACAAGTTGAAATCGTGCCTCCTAAGTAAGTGAAGTCAGTTAACCTGCTTGAGCTCCAACCATACAAAAAATAAATACAGTGTGTTTCTACTTTGCCCTTTTGTCAGAGTTGCTTGGGATAGTGAGGTGGCTACCTAAAATTATGATTGATTCAATAATATAAAGAGAGGAAACTTGCCTAAGTACAGTGTATTATATGTTGTAGAGTGTTATTCAACAGTAAAGATTTAGAAAGCAGATGCATGAATTTGTTTTATTTGCGTCACAGGTACAGCAGAGAAACACATTTTTAAATGTAATAATACCAAAATGGCAGTGAACATCTTACCATAAAGCATCTGAACAGTCAATGAATACTATGGGTTTATTATAAAAGAAATGACTCCTTAGGCTCCTGATGGGAAGGAACTGTTCAAAAGGCTAAACTGGTATGAGACTCCTTAGATTGCCTTTTTCATTTTTAAATGAGTGGTTGATGCAATGTTGTTGTTTCTTATGACTGATTTTGTTTTTCTCCTTGTATTTCAGAGGGGCTCGATGAAGATAGCCTTGCATGGAGAAGTGCAATTTTGAGCCTTGTTTCAGGAGTTACAAAGGCAATTATCAGCCGTCATCTCAGATTTATTGATGTGCACGGAGAGCTTGGTGTCTCTGTAAAAAGCTATGCTTATTATATCAACCCAGTGGATTAAATGCACATTTACAACTTTATTGACATATAAATTACACGAAGCATGAAAGCTAGGGGATGTGCACTGCTTTAGCAATAATGAAGCAAAAACCACCGGCCCTCGCTAACCTGGTGCTTTTCTGCATTGCTGAACGTGTTGCTCCTTCAGGGATTAAGCACAAATAGATCTTGTTGGTGGAGATGACTTGTCAGTAAACAAAGCAACAAGGAAAATGCTACTTTTTTGTCCAGCGATGGAATGAATTCGAAAAAGAGGATTACTTTGGATGGAATATTTCCAGGGTTACAAAAGAAGGCAAGAGAGAGACTGAGTGGCTGTGTTCCTCCCTTTCTGGATTTATTGGATATTTGTATTTTTTTTCTTTTTTGGTGGGCACTGGAAATGGAACCAGGACCCGAGTCGAACCAGAGGAGAAAGCCAGTGACACACGGATTAGAGGATCAGAAAAGGGTAAGCAACACTTTTATGGATGGGCTGCCCAGCTGAAGGGGAGTGTCAGTTGTCACTTGCACTTTGTAGTGGGAAAAGTGGCACGGCCAGCCCCGCGATCGCTGCCTTCTAAGCCTTGGGATGAATTGCATGTCAGCCTGATTTATGTGAACGCCTGAGTCTCGCTTATCTCTGTTGTCGTTTTGGAAACACGTGTGGCTGTATTTGTCTGTGCTCTCCGGTTCAAGCAGAAAATATTACAGTTGGGAGGAGGTTGGTGTTCACAAATGCTGGGTTAGTCAAGTTTTGGTTTGTTACACTTGCTCTGGTACGTTGGCATGATCTCCTAAGGCTAATGTTATTAAGCTGCTGCGAAGAAGAGTTCAACCACATCTGCTTATAACTTAAGCAGAATAAACAATGGGGATTCATAACAGTTAATCGTAAACGCATCCACGTGCGATAAGAAAAATGTATGGTGGCCATTTGTTAAATGTTGAGTTTGCTAATGTTGCATTTGGGAAGCTGTCATCCACTGCTTTCATGTAACTGAGGTCTCTTTGATTAATTAGTTACTTGTAATGTTTGGGTGCTGACTTATTTTAAAGCACACACACAGTAAGCCGAACTGTCATCATTTGAGCTGTGATCGGAATGATCCCCACCAGACACGCCAGCCCCCAGCGCTTAGTCGAGTGTTAGTTAAACTAGATAGACCTTGGCTTGCTTACAAATGCTGACAAGGTTAGAATGTATTATTCTGGTAACACAATTAATATGCAGTTAGGGCTGTCTGCTGGCGTTGTTGACGGCTATGCGAGTCTACGGTTCCCATCTGTTCGTTTTTTTTTTTTTTTCTTGTTGACCATAGGGTGCACTTGCGTGGTGTCAGGCATCTAAAAGTCTAATCTAACCTTGTGTGAGGAGGCATTGGCAGCTGGGGTAATATCAATTGGTTACGGTTTGATGAGTCTTGTTTTAACTTGAACTCCCAGCTTCACGGAGATTATTACATTTATAATGATATATGTATGGTGTATTTTAATGACACTTTACGCATGGCTTGTCTCATTCGCTTGTTTGCTGACTAAATAAATCTCAATGTAAGACCACATTTTCATTTCGTGTGACCTTTTTTGAGGTAAAACAAATGGTTAAGTTTGCACTTGTGCAGGAGCGTCAGTTTTTTTATGCTGTGATCAGTATTTTCTTCTTAAATTTAAAACATGACTTACAAATAGAGACAATATTCTACACACTGCACTGTTGCCAACACCATATATGAATTTAGGACCAGTGAACCCTTCACAGCCATTCTTAAAGAATGCTTTAGTAGTTCAAATGGCTTAAACTTGTATATGTGAGACTCGGATTGTGTGCACGTCACTTATGCTACTAATGTCACTATTTGATTTACTCCCAGTGTTTTTGGTTTCAGACTGACATTTGATTGACATTGGTGTCTGCTCCCTGTGCACCTATGGTATCAATGGCTTTGGAAAAATTAAATGAGCGAATAAATGATACAGTAATTCAATGCAATAACCTGTAACCTGTTGAAAGATAAAACTTTTTCTTCATGACATTGATTAAATTGTATTAATCTGCCTTTGATGAGTATTGGTGTATGGCTGTTGGCAGTGTTTTGCTTTCTTCGTGCAACTATATCTGAAAATCTAGCAGTAACACAATGCTGCTTTCATAAGTAGTCTTTTAGGAATGTGAATATTATCACCTAAAATGGATTACTTAAAACACACCAACATCTCTAATTTATTTGGGATAAGAGTGTAATTTACTCAAGCTATCAAATTTAAGATCTGGCATCTTTATGTTGGAAAGCCCAATTTTAGGTCAGGTCAGGTGAGGTTGGGGAGCATCCACTGGTGCAGCACATTGCCACACTCACCACACGACAAAACAGCTCGGGATCCTGGTTGGCAAACCCTCAGGCAGACACGAGGTCGAGCCTCACCCTCCAGAAATTTTCCAAGCCAGGTGTTACTTGGATGTCCCCTTGGCCTGGTCCAGCCGCTCAGGCCCTCAACAATAAGGATGCTGTGAGCCCGATCACCCTCGGGGAATCGTGCCATATGGCCGTAGTGCCGTAACTGATGCTCCCTCACAATGCAGGTAATGTGCCTCATTCAGGACTCTGAGCAACAACTCGTTCAATACAAAGTCAAACCAGCAGTACTCAAGGATTCTCTGAAGAGACACACTACTGACGGAGTCCGGTCTTCGTCTCAGGTCCATGTCTCGCAACCATATAGTATGACAGGAAGCACCAGGACTGCAAAGACTTGGACCTTCGTCCTTTTGCAGAGATATCGGGAGCGCCACACACCCCTTTCCAGTGACCTCTTGACCCCCATGCTCTCCCAATCCGTCTACTGACTTCATAGAAAGAGTCACCGGAGACATAAATGTCACTGCCGAGGTAAGTAAACCTCTTGACATGGCAGACAAGAGGTTATTAAAGGCCTGGCCAATTTCTCATTCCTTAATTTTCATTTCATATAGTGGCACTGACCGCATGCACTTTTACAAGGCACTTCACAGGGCTGATGATTACAAAACATACAGTACCAATCTTAAAAAATGAACTGTAGGAACACTTCCATCACAGAGTTAAGAAATGCACTACTGGCAGGGTCCAGAAAGATCTTTAAGGCTCTCTTATTGTTTTATTAAAAAGTGTTTGTGTGAGTTTAAAACATTAATGAAAGAAATGAAGCAGTTCTATAAGCTTATTACTGCTTCTTCATCCCGTGCTTGTTCATGGGGAGATGTAACATTTTCAGACCCTGTGAAAATTATTATTACTGTGTGTTTGTTACTCCTACTGTATTTGCACAGCACGTACCCAGCAGTCCTCCTCATCAGTACCCTTCTCTGTCTTAAGGCAAGTTAAAACTTAGGTATTTGTATTTTTGTAGAACTGGTAATATTTAACCATGACAGTAGGTGTGGGTACCAAAACCAGTCTGGTATGGAGACCAGTTTTTTTATGGAGAAATGAACATCAGCACACTGGAGTCCCTGGACAGTGATGGATTTGGGGGGAAGAGATACTCCTTGATCAGTGGGATTAAAGTCAAAGGCCACAATACACATGAAGGGTATCCCTACTAGCAATATCACCAGGCTACCTGAAGCTGTCGTGTACATTGCAATCAGCCTCAACCTCTGAATTGTTCTTCTTATCAGTGTTAGATGTTCATTAGAAAAAAGCACATCATTATTATTCAGCAAGTCTTCATTTCACCATACAGAGGTTAGTCCAATACATTTGCAGTCAGGAAATGCTAATGAGTTTCCACCACGGTCTCCACTGTCAAGTTTCTCCAGAGAGATAGCAGTTTCATTTGTATGTATGATGGTGTTTCCCGTTTTGCAGGTTTGTAATTGAAATATGCAAAACTATAGGTAAGCTTTTATTGGATGTTCTCAAGTTCAGTCCTGGAGGGCAGCGCTGGCTGCAGGCGTTATTTTTTTTTTTAACTCAGTTTCTTAACTAGAAGCCAAACTTTGCTGATAACAGAATGTGTTATTTAATTTTGCCACATCAGGTCATTCTTATATTGTACATTTTTCCTTGCCGGGGGTATCATCCAAATGATTTATGAATTGAGTAGTCATTCCTCAGTCCTCCACTGTTCTTCTCTTGCACTACTTTCGAAACATTTTATTAAAGAATACCTTTCATTATGAGCACACACGGTTGTGAATGGGACCACGTGAGATGCTGAACTGCTGGTTATTTTGTCATTTGCTGCCTTTTGTAAAGTGGCAGCTGGCTAAAAACAAAAAAAGTTTTTGAAAACAAGGGACACAACTGTTTAAGGTTAAATGAAACAAATAAGGATTGGAAGTCTTACCAATCATATTCATGAAAATAAGGCACAGAAGTATTACTTGAGCATTAATTACTTCAACCAGCAAAAATTGGCTTCCAATTTAGAAAAACCTGCCACTATTGTGACCCTCCAGGACTGAACATGAGGACCCCTGCTTTAAACTACAATGCTTGGTTAATTGATATTTGTGTCATTTGACACTCCTCTCCATGCTGTGCAAGTGTTATGTTCTTTATGCTTTGGCTATAAATCAAAGCTGCTGCGAGGCAAATAAAGCTGTACATGTTATGGGTAATAATAGTAGTTGTACCACCATATATACAGAGTGCTGTGAAATTCTTACTTACAAATACATCGCCACTTCCAAACACCAGGCATTAAAACACATGCCTTGTTTATTTAATAGAAACACAATAATATATAGTGGCGCAGTGATAGCGCTGCTGCCTTGCAGTGAGGAGACCTGGGTTCGCTTCCCGGGTCCTCCCTGCGTGGAGTTTGCATGTTCTCCTCGTGTCCATGTGGGTTTCCTCCGGGTGCTCCGGTTTCCTCCCACAGTCCAAGGACATACAGGTTAGGTGCATTGGCGATCCTAAATTGTCCCTAGTGTGTGTGTGCCCTGCGGTGGGCTGGCGCCCTGCCCGGGATTTGTTCCTGCCTTGCGCCCTGTGTTGGCTGGGATTGGCTCCAGCAGACCCCTGTGTTAGGCTATAGTGGGTTGGAGAATAACTGACTGACAATAATGTATGTTATGAGAAGCTAAACATTTTAGAAATTACACTATAAGCAATAAATAATAAACTATTAATAAAGACAACATTTCTGAAATGTTATATACCATCTTTCTTCGTTGTATTTATTTATTACTGTTACATTAAGAAGTCAAACAAAGTGACACCTTTTATTGGCTAACTGAACCAATTATGATATGCAAGCCTTCAAGGCAACTGAGGCCTCTTCTTCAGGCAGCTATTAGTACAGAAAGTTCCCTGTGTTTATATAGATGCCATGACAGAAACAGCATTGGAAAACCTTTAAAGTGTCATCTCCAAAGTATAAAATGAACAGCCTAAGATTCATTTAGCAAGAGAGGAGAACAATGTATGGTCAAGATCTTATGATAAGATAACTAATCCTTTGAAGATTTTGATGAGTTTTCCATACAATGCAGTCAAACTGTCTGGGTCAGTCAGAGTGATGTAAACAATCTTCAGATCTGGTCATAAAAGTCTCTTCTCCATTTAAACATGTTGTAATGTGTTCAATTTTATAATCAGTTTAACTTCCCATTCCTTTCTTTCTTGTTGTGTCTTGATGTTGCCCATTATCAGTCCTACTCACAGTATCCATTGCTGTTGAAATGAGCTCCAACAGGAACACCCCTCTTCTTCTTCTTTCGGCAGCTCCCATTAGGGGTTGCCACAGCGGATCATCTTCTTCCATATCTTTCTGTCCTCTTCATCTTGTTCTGTTACACCCATCACCTGCATGTCCTCTCTCACCACATCCATAAACCTTCGCTTAGGCCTTCCTCTTTTCCTCTTCCCTGGCAGCTCTATCCTTAGCATCCTTCTCCCAATATACCCAGCATCTCTCCTCTGCACATGTCCAAACCAACGCAATCTCGCCTCTCTGACTTTGTCTCCCAACCATCCAACTTGAGCTGTCCCTCTAATGTACTCATTTCTAATCCTATCCATCCTCGTCACACCCAGTACACATCTTAGCATCTTTAACTCTGCCACCTCCAGCTCGGTCTCCTGCTTTCTGGTCAGTGTCACCGTCTCCAACCCATATAACATAGCCGGTCTCACTATCGTCCTGTAGACCTTCTCTTTCACTCTTGTTGATACCCGTCTGTCACAAATTACTCCTGACACTCTTCTCCACCCATTCCAGCCTGCCTGTAGTCTCTTTTTCACTTCTCTTCCACAATCCCCATTACTCTGTACTGTTGATCCCAAGTATTTAAACTCACCCACCTTCATCAACTCTACTCCCTGCATCCTCACCATTCCACTGACCTCCCTCTCATTTACACACATGTATTCTGTCTTGTTCCAACTGACCGTCATTCCTCTCCTCTCTACAGCATTTCTCCACCTCTCCAAGATCTCCTCAAGCTGCTCTCTATTATCGCTACAGATCACAATATCATCAGCAAACATCATAGTCCACGGGGACTCCTGTCTAATCTCGTCTGTCAACCTGTCCATCACCATTGCAAATAAGAAAGGACTCAGAGCTGATCCCTGATGTAATCCCACCTCCACCTTGAATGCATCCATCACTCCTACCGCAGACCTCTCCACTGTCACACTTCCCTCGTACATATTCCTGTACAACTCTTACGTACTTCTCTGCCACTCCTGACTTCCTCATACAATACCACAGCTCCTCTCCAGACACCCTGTCATATGCTTTCTCCAGGTCCACAAAGACGCAATGCAACTCCTTCTGGCCTTCTCTAAACTTCTCCATCAACATCCTCAGAGCAAACAACACATCTGTGGTGCTCTTTCTTGGCATGAAACCATACTGCTGCTCACTAATCATCACCTCACTTCTTAACCTAGCTTCCACTACTCTTTCCCATAACTTCATGCTGTGGCTCATCAATTGTATTCCCCTGTAGTTACTGCAGTACTGCACATCCCCCTTATTCATAAATATGGCACCAGTACACTTCTTCTCCACTCCTCAGGCATCCTCTCACTTTCCAAGATTCCATTAAACAATCTGGTTAAAAACTCCACTGCCATCTCTCCTAAACACCTCCATGCTTCCATAGGTATGTCATCTGGACCAACAGCCTTTCCATTTTTCATCCTCTTCATAGCTGTCCTTACTTCCTCCTTGCTAATCCGTTGCACTTCCTGATTCACTATCTCCACATCATCCAACCTCTCCTCTCTCTCATTCTCTTCATTCATCAGCCTCTCAAATACTCTTTCCATCTGCTCAACACACTCTCCTCGCTTGTAAGTATGTTTCTATCTTTATCCTTTATCACCCTAACCTGCTGCACATCTTTCCCAGCTCGGTCCCTCTGTCTAGCCAATCGGTACAGGTCCTTTTCTCCCTCCTTAGTGTCCAACCTCTCATACAACTCATCATGCGCCTTTTCTTTAGCCTTCGCCACCCCTCTCTTCACCTTGTGCCTTATCTTCTTGTACTCTTGTCTACTTTCTGCGTCTCTCTGACTATCCCACTTTTTCTTTGCCCTCCTCTTCCTCTGTATACTCTCCTGTGTTTCCTCATTCCACCATCAGGTTTTATTTTCCTCCTTCCTCTTTCCAGATGTCATGCCAAGCACCCTTCTTGCTGTCACCCTTACTACATCTGCTGTAGTTTCCCAGCTGTCTGGTAACTCTTCACTGCCACCCAGTGCCTGTCTCACCTCCTCCCTAAACTCAACCTTGCAGTCTTTCTTTTTCAACTTCCACCATTTGATCCTTGGCTCTGCCCTCACTCTCTTCCTCTTCTTGATCTCTGACGTCATCCTACAGACCACCATCCTATGCTGCTTAACTACACTTTCCCCTGCCACCACTTTGCAGTCTTCAATCTCCTTCAGATCAACTCTTCTGCATAGGATGTAATCTACCTGTGTGCATCTTCCTCTACTCTTGTATGAAACCCTATGTTCCTCCCTCTTCTTAAAATACGTATTCACCACAGCCATGTTCATCTTTTTGGCAAAATCCACTATCCTCTGACCTTCTTCATTCCTCTCCTTGACACCATACCTATCCATCACCTCCTCGTCTTCACTGTTCCCTTCACCAACATGCCCATTGAAATCCGCTCCAGTCACCACTTTCTGTCCCTTGGGTACACTGTTCATCACTTCATCCAACTTACTCCAAAAGTCTTCTTTCTCATCCATTACACACCCAACTTGCGGTGCATATGCACTAACAACATTCATTATCACATCCCCAATTTCCAACTTCATAATCATTACTCTGCCTGACACTCTTTTCACCTCCAAAACACTCTTGACATACTGTTCCTTCAGAATAACTCCTACTCCATTTCTCCTCCCATCCACACCATGATAGAACAACTTGAATCCACCTCCAATCCACCTGGCCTTACTCCCCTTCCATTTAGTGTCTTGCACACACAATTTATCAACCTTCCTCCACTCCATCATATCTGCTAAAACTCTCCCCTTACTAGTCATACTGCCATCAATTAAAGTTCCTACCCTCAGTTCCACTCTCTTTACTTTCCTCTTCTCTTCCTGCCTCCGGACACATCTCCCCCTTCTTCTTCTCCTTCTTCTTCTTCTTCAGCCAATAATAGCCCAATTTCCGCTAGCACCCTGTTGGCTAACATTGCTGGTGGCGGTCGTTGTTAACCCGGGGCTCGACCGATCCAGTATGGAAATTTGTATTGTTGTCTGCATATTTCCTGAGGTAACCCTCCCCATTTATCCGGGCTTGAGACCGGCACGAAGAAACACACTGGTTTGTGCATCCCCTGTGCCTGGGTTAGAAACACCCGTCTTGCCATTCTTAAATTGTAAACTGCATACATTTATTCTTTGGCGGAGTATTAAATGCCAAAATAACAAACATGCACTGTTCACTTAAAAATATTTTCATAGAAACCATACAGTAATACAGACATTGTGTTCCAAAAAAAAATTCCAAGAAACTGAAAGCACACCCTCCATTCCCTACCCAGTTCAGAGAACTATATGATTAGGGAGCCCTGTTCAATGTGATTTGTCAAGTAAATTAAAACCGCAAAAAATTGTTTGGCAAAGACCCAGTTCTAAGGCACCATTGTAACTAATGCATCTTCATAAGCGAAAATTGTATAAAAGTGCTATGTGTAAAACTCAAAAAGACAGTGAACAATTGGAACAGCCTTCAGGCTTCACATTAGGGCTGGGAGGATGTTGCTTGACATGTCTCTCCTGCCTCTTTTCCTCTGGAGCACACTGCAACTGTCTTATTTAGTGTTTTCGAGACGGAGGATCTCTCGGAGGCAAGTCATTTTTGTTTATGGCAACTGCAGGACCAATACTGACCTTCACGATAGCTCTTGAATAATTTTGGCAGGCCTGGTATGTCAGTTGGGTTGACTGCTGATAACGATGCAGCAATCCAATTCTTCATTGTATTTGTATTGCTTACTGTGTCTAACAAATTTATTTGTGTGTCATAAAACAAGGGGACTGGCTGCTAAGATTACTTGATTTATATATTTTTGCAGTAACTACTAGCTATTTGAAAAATGTGCTTTTTTTTCCCCTCGCTTCTCTGTGAAAGATGCCGTCCAGGCTATTCATCACTCTTTCTTTAAACTTTGCCTGATCTCGGCTAGCTGCTATGCGCTGATGTCTATTCGTGTGCTCCCACGTAGCTAGCAATTAGTGGATTTTTGTAAAAATAGAATGTGTCAACTGCAAGTGTGAATTTCAAATAATTAGACATTTCAGTATTCACTGATTAAAAATGACAAGTATTCAATCTTTAATTAGCATTATTGGCCTTCTACCTATTATGTGTTTTCCGAAGATGGCAGTTACTGTGCAGGGTTGTTGTGAAGTCCCATGGTGCCATTTCACCCCATTACTACTCAGTCAGTCAGTCATATAACAATGTCATTGAGTATGACAACTAAAATATTTTATTAAAATATATTATATAGAACAAATATATCGTATATAACTGTCAATCAAGGTCCTAGACCTTTTCATTGCAATTTGAGACCACTTACAGCCTTTTGGTGGGCTGTGTGGTTGAATAGCTTTCTTGCTTACCCTATTTTGGACAATTTAATAGTAGCCTACAGTGTAAGATCCACAACGGTGTCAAATGCTATAAAGCAATTCAATTGCACTGTTTGTCTTCTAGATTTGATTTGTTGTTTTGTGTGCTGCTTGTATGTAAAGATCCAGGGTGCGAGAGATGGAGGAATGGAATAAGCCTCTGAGCACCCATTGCTGATGAGTGGCTCAATAAAGGATTGTTGGCATCTTTAGTGCTCTTCTGGTATTCAGAGGCGCTCCCGCGTTCTTATCCCTTTGTCCCTTCATGCATGTCACCTGCTCCACCTTACCTGGGGTTAGAGGCAACCCATATGCCACACTGTTCCCCAAGCTCTCTGCTAGCTAACTCAAGTTCAGGGTCCAAATCAAGGTTTTCCAGTGATAAAACCTCAGAATCAATGGGCTTCAGCAGCTGGGAAACACATCCAATTAAAGTGCTCTTCAAAGCACTGTGTCTGTGCCCCCCTTAACTGCTGCTCACGGACTGCTTTATAGCCCCCTCAGACAGTATGTCACCACCTGAGGAGTATGTCCCTGTAAGGTTTGGTCCCAGAGCTCATTACATGTATATACATTTATGAGTTTCCTCACACAATTTTGTGTGGTGCCGGAGCCTATGCCAGCTGCACTTAGCACAAGGCAGGAGAAAACCCTGGGTAGGGTGGCAGACTCCCTGTTACACCCATACTTTTAGTTAAACTCTGAAGAAAACTCACTCGGACATGGGGAGAATGAGCAAACTCCTCACAGTCAATGTTCAGCAGTGAGATTGGCACCCCATATGCTGGAACTGTGTTATCATGCTTCCAGTAATTCCTTTATGGTGTTTATGACACTGCTGTGTGACCTGTAAGTGACTGGTATATCATCAAGTGAGTTTTTCTGTTGTGTAAACCATTTTTATCAAGAAAGGCATATGGATAAGTTGCATTGCACCTCTCAAACTACTTGGTAATGCTTTTCAGACGATTGAGAATTATATCCTTAACAACAGCCTCCAAACATTTGAATGAGGCTTCACCCAGTTGGCCATGCCAGTTATAGGTTCAAGGTGCCCAGAGGGCTCAAACCACCTTAAATGGTGTGCTTCTATCTTGAAGTCTTTTTGTATCGCTCAAGTCCTCATCCTGACATGAACACTGAGCCCAGCCACCCTGCACAGGAACTTCATGCTGACTCCTGCTTTGAACTGCTTCAAAGCTTCAGATGTCTTTTACCAGCCACTAGTATCCATTGCCTTTAATATTCACTCAACTACTGCCATGACCAAGAGCCATAGAAACTTTGCCATCATAGCCATCCTAGTTAGTCTTAATACTGTCCCCAGTACATCAATAACATATGAAGACTTTCTGATTCATTGAAAGGTGGCAAAAACCACCGAAAATGTAATCTCCATTGCTTTATAAGATTTCCAAAATGAGACCTTTATTTTAGCTTAAACTGACACGTGATAAGTTGGTCTTCTTGGTCACATGGGAATGCTACCGGAATTGATGGATAGTTAAAACTGAAATTAAGAAAATTGTTTCATTTGACCAGAAAACTAGCGCTGGAGGGTGAATATACTAGTTTGTCAGATGAACTGTGCATCTCACAAGAATAAGTTTGCATCTGTTGTTAAACTATAAAAAAAATGAACAGACGTTTATATCCCATTGTCTTTGGGACAAGGAGGGAGCACTTGGGTAGAGTATAAGGTCATTCTGGGAAGATCGGTATCCCAGTGGTTACATGCAGATTTTAAAAAGTCTGGAACAAGTCCAGTTAGAAGCTGACTTGACACTGGTGTGAAAGATTTGTTCCTGCTGGTTACGATCTTTAAGTGAACGTTTACTTCAATAGTTGATATTATTAGATTCTCTATTTGTTCTCCTTTTCAGACATTTTTAACAATGGCATTACATTTTCCATGATTTGTTATAGCAAACACTGCCAGTGCACTGTGTTATGCCAATGATTGAGAATTTTGCCCTTACAGCCTACAAAAATTAAAATAACTTGCTGCACTTAATAAGCGGAAGGGACAATGTTGGTTTCATTAGTAGCACTTTTTGGATAATGCCACCTTTGTGTTTTTATAAACTGGGATTTCCCCAAAGCTGGGTTGAGCACAATGACATGTAACTCTAGAGTGATGTGATCTTTAATGGACTAGCACCCCATTTAGGACTGGTTCTTGCCTTGCCCATTTTAAATTGTGGTAGATTCTGGCCACCATAATTCTGTCTTAGATTTAAAAAATAAGCAGGCAGAACTGACATAGTCATAACAGCCCATTTAATGAGGATATGGCTTTTTGGAATAGTAGGTATCTGAGGAAACTGTTAGTATTGCCAGTTGCACAATTCTTTTGCTGACAGAGTCCTCCTCTATCTGGCTGGCTGTGAAACAACTGTTGAATGTCAAAGTGAGCCCAATAAACAGAACCAGCGACGGTAGTGGCAGTGGTCGTAGAGCCATTTGGGGTTTATAGTTCTTCTGGTTTGGTGACCTCATAGTTGTGAAGGCAGCAGGCTGACGTGTGACTTGTCTTCTAATTGAAAACTTTCTTCTGTGGTCTCTTTAATTCAGGCCTGGTAGGCTCAATCCGATTATTAAGCTCTACCGAGCCATACAGTTAAAGTGGAAACGTTGATACCTTCAGCAAAGTATCTGAATGAGATCCTGGGACAAGTTAGCTAATCAAACAATCTTGATATTCTTATTTTCTGTTTATGGATCCATGTTATGTTACTTTTCATTCTTTGTATGAAGGTGATAAAAGGTTTAGTGGTACTGTTTGGTTTACTGGTCTTGTTTCACATCCAGGTGAAATATGTGTGTGCTTTCATGCCTTACTTTACAAAACATTTAAGATGTTTAATGCAAATTGCATTAGTAATCCAAATATGCCTTTAGTGTCAGCATGAAGTGGATGCTTAAATATAGGATGTTAGTTGTTTCCTGCAGGCACGCAGAACAGCCTGCATTTCAATAAAACTAGCAACAAATGTGTAGGTCAGAAGGGCTAATTAACAACCAACATATATACATTCAAAAAGGAATCTCGTTTGTTTATGTACCTCATGGTGCAGTGCTCCCATGACCCCTTCTGCTTTCTGAAAATGGGAGCCTGTCTGTGCCAGTAACTCACTTGGAAGACAGTGCAATTAATCACGGGACAAGACGACTACAAAAATAAACGGTGTTGTGAGAGCACTGTTAAACAGCTCTGGTCTGTGGTGATGCACAATATAACCACAACCAGCACCAAGGCCTTCATACACAAACCAACAAGTCAAACTTGCTAGAGTGAACCTGCTAGAAGGCTTTATTAAAGTGAAAGCAGATGCTTGTGGCTCTCAGATGGTAGTGGCGACTGTCAATTAGACAGGAGACTCATTCTCTATCGTTTAGTAAGATAAGGCTAGTTGTAATAAAATATATTTTGATAAATATTGTTTCATTTCTTTTAAAGCAGACTTTGGGATGATTCAAGGGACTGAGAGAAGGGGGTTGTTGTCTTTTGGGGGTACACCAAAGGGATTCATTGACAGGCAAAGGTCTGATACATGTAATTCTTTAGAATTCTTTTTTTCCTTTGCTTTAGCTAGCAAACATGGTTGGCATCAATAACATGGCAGTGCCCATGAAAATAACACACAAAGGCTGGCACCTCTCAAGAAACACCCCAAACAAATTGGTGTTGTATAACATCATGGAAATAAAAATGATAACAACTAAAATACAAATGGCAATAATTCATAAAACTACCTAAATTAAACAGGAAGTTCTCAAATGAGTTTCTGACAAATAACAGAAAAAACAGAGCAGGTCATCTTCTAATAAAATAATGAAAATACACAGTTAGGCGAAAAGCAAGTTAAAGGAGCAGAAGCAGAGGCCCAGTCCCAATACACAGGCAGGCAAAAAGGGAATTAATGGCAGATGGCGCATGGATATTTACAGTGGGTCCAGTCCTAGGATGGAAGAGAGATGTTACTGTGGCCCCTGATTCTTTGTTCTTCTTTGCTGTGCCTGTATGTTTATACATATAAAATAGTATATAGACATTATCCCTGAATCCAGACATTTGAGGATGAGTTTGGAGACAGAAAAAGGTCCCCAAGGTGCATATTCTTTACAAGCAGGACTCATCTGCACATCAAGTTAATGGCCTCCCCGAACTTATTTTTTTACAGAGTCAGATTTCAGTTACCTTTTAAAATGAGTGACTGGATTTAAAGTAAAAACAAAAAAGGTAAATGGAAAGTAACAGTTCCTCTTCAAAAGTCAAAGTTTAGCAAAGATGGAAATGAAACTTGTTTAACACCAAAACAAAATTCAAGCCAAAGTGTCACCATATTGGAGGATAAAAAAGTTAGGTAGTAGAGGGCCATCATTCAGTACAGTGTTAGCAGGAAAGCTGAGGCCTGACCTGAGCTGATCGCTTCATGTATGGTGACCTCTTATTCGTTAGCCTTCCTTGCCTTGATCTGCTGTACTGATTCAATTTTCTTGGGTTCTTAAAGAATCTCACCCTTGTTTAGCATCTCCAACATTCCACTTAATCCTGAACCAAGTTCTTAGTGGCAAAGCTATTCATATTATTTACATACAGGAAAATAAGTGTACCTTTGTATTTGAAGTCATTGTGTTGGCTTCCTTCTTCCAGCTCACTGTGTAAGACTACTCAGCACATTTAATATGCCTGTGCTCCAGTTAGTAAAAAAAAAAAAAAGTAATTAATTGTAATTAATCCTGATCTAATTTCCCTTTAACAAAAGCAGCTATTCTAAATGTGCAGTAATCATAATAATATTATAAGGCTTGTGGAAAATTAATGGAGCTTTTTTTAACATCTATTCATTTTCTGAGTCCAGTGAGGAAATGAAGTGCAGCAGGTGTCAATTTATGTACCAATCCTAAAACCATGGATTCAGCTAGGGGTCAAAAGTGTGGCACACAAGTGCTGTTCATGCTTTTTTCTGTAGTGTCTCATGGTGGTTGGCAGGTAGCTGAGAGTAGAGCTCCCGTCCAAACTGCTTCATGGATAACATCCAGCAGGAACTCTGCTGCACTTAGAAAGGTGGAATGAGGAGAGACCTCTGCATTCTTTTAAACTCCTGGCTGTGTTTTCTGGGACTGCTCCACAGCTTTCCTATTCTGTTATTATATGAAGTGTAGTGAAGATGGTTTGCTCATAGGTGTCATGAAGTGATACACCTAAATAGCAAATGTCTTCAGGTATTCAGGTATTGTTTCATTCAAATGTCAATCAAGGGACACAGTGTATGAATATTGTGTCACTCTATACAGGATGGATCCATGGGATTTTCACCATTTACATGAACTCCTGTCAAGCAGAGATTGACAGACACTGTGAGTCTGTAGACCAGGTGATATTTAGCAAATAATTAAGTGTTTGTGTTTCTCAGTTCAGTGCAATTGCACTTTTGTATTTCCCACATGGAGTATCTGAGCTTCGTTGCCGTTCTGCATCCTTGAATAGTTTTTGAAGTTGTGTGTTATGAAATTGCTTTATTCTGCTGTATTGAACCCTGCTGTTAGTTGACTGACTATAGCTTCTACTACTTTCAAGAACTGTGACAGCCTCTGTCAGCCCCCATCATCAATGTTTCATGTTCGATTGTAGCACTAGTCATTGGACTGATATTTCTATGTCAGTGTCCATTTCTTAATTCTGTTTATGAAAATCCATCAAGGCACATGTTTGAGGTGGATGCATGGGCATCTACTAAAATGTCTTTTTCAAAGTCACTTAAATATTTAGACTTGTCCAATGTTCCTCTTGATTGTTCTCATAAACTTGATCCATTCTCACTTGCCCACCTGCTTTGAACAACATTGTAGATTGATAAAGGGATATTAGATTATATCAATTGCTCTGTGAAGTCCAGTGATTAAGCTGTGTGATGCATTTGTGAGGCCTTTTTGGGAATGCTGGGTCAAGTTTTGTCCTCCATATTATAAGAAAGAGTAGTTCAGATAATAGCTATTAGAGTTATGAGCTATGGGGAAAGATTGAAGAGGCTGAGTTCTCTTTATCAAGCAAACAGAGATTAGAAGAGATTGGAAACCAACAGTACCTGTCCATGAATTAATTGTTGAATTATGTATAAATGGAGGCGATGAAAACTGTAAGAGAGAAAGTCAGAGATAATGACAGACAAAGTCATAGTCAATATCAATGTCAATTAATTTATATAACACATTTTGAAATAACTGCTGTTGAGCCAAAGTGATAGATTATATAATAGAATCGGAAAATGCCATTGAATACAAAAGAGTTTTAGCCTTCTCTTAAACAAAGTCAGTGATGATAATGTTCTTATGCTAAGAGGTAAGGTGTTCCATAATTTCAGAGCAGCACTGGCAAAAGATCGATCATCCCTCAGCTTTAACCTAGTGGCAAGCAAGAGCTGGTCAGCAGATCTAAGGGCATGGGTTGGAGTATAGAGTACTAAAAAATTAACCATGTAGGCAGGAGCACATCCATTTGGAGCCTTATAAACTAACATTAAAATTTTGATAGTGGGTGGGAAGCCAGTGTAGGGCAGCTAATACTGGCAAAATGTGCTCACGCTTGCAAATCCAGTGGGGTTCCAAACAGCAGCATTCTGCATCAGCTGTAGTCGAGAAAGGGCTTTCTGACTAATTCTATAATATAGGGAATTGCAGTAATCAAGTCTTGAGGAAATAAAAGCATGAATGACTGTTTCCACTTTACTCCAAATTGCAGTCCTTCAGACCTTGGCCAACTAGCTGTCCACCCGCTCTGGGTCATTCTATAGTAGAGTCTGAGCTGAGCTGTCCAATATGATGAAAGAATCTTTCTGTCCAGTGATTCCAATGCTCCCAGTATCTGAGATGAGTTTTCGATAGGCAGAAGAACAGCTTGCCAGTAGAGCCACATCAAGATATCAAGAAGAAAAAAAACAAAGAGGAGGGTCAGTAACAGTTGATAAATATTGTATTGCTTGTACAGTGGAACCTCAGGTCATGAACGTCTCGGAACACATGCAAATTGGGTTACGACCAAAAAGTTTGCCAAACTTTTGCATCTGTTCACGACCACACACTCGGGTGATGAACAAGCCAGTTTCCCTTCCGGTTCGTACATGCCAATGATTTCCGCACGTGTTCAGTCTCTCTCTGTGCATTCGCTGTGAACTCTTTGTGCTCTATTTCGTTTCCCTTCCAGTTCGTACACGGCGGTGATTTACGCATGTGTTCAGTCTCTCCCTACACAGTACGTTGTTCTCGGTCAGACGTGCATCGCGCAGATGGAGTTTACCTCAAAACTGTAATCTCCTCTCCACCCAGTTTCCTGCTCACTTCCTTCATGCCAGAACTCGACTCATGCAAGATTAGTTTTCTTGGTTGTTTATGGTTAGTTTTTGTATAAATTAAGGATTTTTCAAATGTTCATTTTTTTACCTGTGCTTAAAACTAGTTAAAAAAAAGTGTTTACAGTGAGCGGTCCATAAGGCTGTAGCATGAACTCTTGCAATGTTAATTTTCTTGGTTGTTTATGGTTAGTTTTTGTATAAATTAAGGATTTTTAAGCTGCGCTTAAAACTCGTTAAAAAAAGTGTTTACAGCGAGCGGTTTTTAAGGCTGTAGTGTGAACTCTTGCAATGTTAGTTTTCTCTGTTCAAGGTTTTCTCAGTGTTATTCAATGTTTTTACATTTAGTTTACTATTACACTGTGCATTCTATGGTATAATTAACTATTTTTGTGCTTAACAATCTTTGAAAAAATATATTTACATACAGTTCATACCGTCTGGAACGGATTAATTGTATTTACTTACAGTCCTATGGGGGGAAATTACTTTGGGTCATGACCAAATCGGGTTGTGACCAGAGTTTTGGAAGGAATTACGGTCGTGACCCGAGGTTCCACTGTATTTCTATACAAATGACTAACAAACAGAGATGCAGTATGCACAGCTAATCAGCAGCTCTAGTCAGGGTGTGCTAGACTAAAGTAAGCCTGGATTTAAAAGTGAAGAATGAAGGTGCATCTCTTATATTAGCAGGCAGATCATTCCATAGCTTTGGGGCCCAGTAAATAAAAACTCGACCTCTCACTGTTACTTTATTAAACCTTGAAATCCTAAGTTTCCTGCAACTTGAGATCTTAATGTGTACTCTGGTTTGGAAGTAATGATAAGTTTAGAATTAAAGTATTCATAAAGATTTTTTGAGAAAGAAATGGGGTACAATGCCAGGTAGTGTATTGGTTGTGTAACCTTGGGAGCCTTCAGAAGTCAACTCCATGATATTTTAAAAACATTGAGGTAAATAGCAAAAGATGAGCTGAGTTAGACTGATTGGCTGATATCCTTCTGAAGAGTTCTATTCCTATGCACTTACAGTACATGATTCCGTTGCTTAAGTGACCATTCAGTTCTAATAAAATGGCCACTCAGTGTATATGTAAACATTTATGTATGCCATGGCATAGAGTGGCAAAAGGGAATCTAAAGAGGACGGCTGCTTGAACTTTAGCACTGGTTCCATTCTCATCTTATTTCCTTTCATTTACAATATATTTTAAAGAGGCTACACCTCAATCTTGGCATTTTAGGGGATAAAAAAGTTTAGGAAACATACTTTCTTTACTTTTTATTCTTTTGGGGTTTCATCTGTGTGCTAGAGCAATCTGATGTTATACCTGTCACTTCTTTTTAAGACACCAGATTAAAAAACGGGAACTGCTGTGCTGCCTGCCATAGCTCAAATGAAAGCTCCTTCTCTGAATATCATTATCTTGTGCAATTGAATTCTGATTACTGATGGAAGAAACCAGTTTGTCTTATTAAATCAATATCTGGGTGGGAAATGTCCCAACCCCCCACCCCACTTGCCCCTTTGCCCTGGGGCGACATTGCCGATTTGACCTTTGACAAAGAGAGGTCAGTACTTGAATTTTAAACAACAGTGAAAAGTACTTGGTGTCTTTTGGTTGTTATAAACTCTATCTGTTCTATTGACATGCTAATTGTGTGTTTTCTAAAGGGGGTGAGGGGGTGGGAGCCCAACACACATAGCCATGACAAATTATAGCAGTGAGCTGTGCAGATGAGATGTTGGTGGGTTATATTTCAAAATGTAAAGGAGCTTCTCCATTTAATGTACATCTTCACTTAATGATGGCTGGGGTTTTTACATCATTTTGGATTTCCAATATTAAGAGTCTGAAAAGTGACAATGGCATTTGCACTATGAACTAAAATGCTTTGGGAGTTTTGTTTCATAAATACCCTGCTTGTGCATTTTTTTATTCACCCAAATTAGATTTTTCTATGCTGATAATTACATTAAGGCAAAGAAAGACTATAAATAAAGATTCCCTATGCATGCCTTGCACTCTCCTCATTTTGACTGTATTCCCAATTTATTATGTAGTCATCTACCTGTCATTGACACTTTACTGCATATCGATCTATGTGACTGATTTAATGTTTTGTCTATAAACCAACTTGGTGGATATTCCAGGCTAATGGGACTGGAATTACTGTTAATGGGATCCAAATTTTGAGAGGTTTCATTTCAGAATTGACAAACAACCTCAGGTTACTAGTGCTGAAGACCATTAAAGTGTCCTTCCACTTGTTTTCCAGCCATCTAATTTTGTTTTCCTACAATTACTATAAAACTGTTGGCCTAAAAGTTGCTTTTATTAATATTTATGTCTTCAGCTAATCGTTTCCTCTAAAATGATGTGCCAGTCACATCTACATAATACAATTTGGAAAAAAATGTAATTGATAAGTAAGTTGTATATCATTAAGAGATATGGTACTACATCTTACTTAAAACAGAGCAGATATCCTTGCCCTGATTATCTAGAGAGCAATGATCCAGCATTCTCATTTAATTCTGGAAACTATTTATTCCTGCTTGACTATAAGAATTTTTTGAAGCGTTTGTCATAGTGAATTTAATTTTTAAGTAAAATTATAATTTTCTTGTTGTCTTATGTTAGGTTACTTCCATTTGTGCAAGATAAGATGGTGTGCTAGAATTGTAGTACAGTTTTCTGAATAAAATGTTCATTGAGTTGTAATGTCCCTTAGAGGATTAGTGACCGTTACGACTCTAAGACTGCCTATTGTACGTGGCACAGTTGTCTGCATATTCATATACGTGGAGAACTGCAGGGATAAATGACTTGCATAGGCTCATACCGTCACTCGTCTGACCTGAACAGGCAGTCTTATGTTCTACAATTCTTTGCCTTAACACAAATTAACTAATCATAGCATGATACGGTACAGTGCAAACGGAACTAGGAGTGTGAAAACGCCTTAACTTTAATAATACATGGGGACCGAACAGAAGCAAAAGCTGCAGCTGTTAAGGACCCTGATATATTTTTATTGTTGATTTATTCTGTCCTTTTGGGTGTTGCTTTCCTTTTATTCTGTCTGAAAGAACGCACTTGTTTACCAAAGTAGAACTGCCTATGCTCAGTAAATAATAAATTGGCTAATGTCAGACTGGTGTCAGGTCCAGGAAGTTATTTGCTCTGCTATCTCTGACTTTGAGCTTTTGCTGTGAATGAAATGCAGAATATTTGTTCTAAAAAATCCAGAGAGGAGCAGCAATCATAAATAGTTAAATACAGACATATGCATAAAGTGAGAAGAGCCCGAGTGCCTTCAGAGTTCTCACTGTGTTCATTTTGGATTCATCTGAAGAATCTTTTTTTTTTCTTCTGTTGTCCAAATGACTTGCTGTCAGGTTCATTTCATTGTCCTCATTCATCCAAGTGCATGTGTGCCGATGTGCACTTCCATAAATGGACTTGTGGCCCATTGGGATGAAATTCTGCCCCCTACTCCCCCACTGCTGCTGCTGGGATATCCCTAGGAGTTACTGAAACTGTGAAATAAATTAAATACATCTAGGAAAGTGGTGATTTGAAGATGAATATAATATGCACGCATTGCAGTTAGACAATACTATTTTCTTCTTTGTGCCAAGTTGTAGGCTGGCTTGTATAAAACAGAAATATATGAGAGCCCTGTCCAGAAATTGCAAGTAGGGAACCCCTTGGGGAATCACAGCACTTAAATGCAGGGCTGCTTAAAACAAAATGTATTCATGCTTGAGCTACCCAGTGCCTGTCAGTAAAACTGATCCAGCTGCCCCAAATCTACAAGGCTTCCGCAAACAGTGCCTTGAATTCCACATTCTGTATGTTTTGTGAGCTCTTAGCAGTATGTATTTTTTTTTCAAGAAAAGGAAATGTTTGGCGTTATTAAAGGATATGAGATGAGCTGAAGTGGATGACTCATAAAGAGAAATGAAATGGAAGAAGCAGCGATGAGAGGAGTGTGATTAAGTGGGTTATCTGCAGTTCTCCTTGTGTTAATACTTTGTTTTATGGTCATTAGCAAATAACTTAAAACTGTATCTGTTAATAGTTTGTAGTCGTTTGTCAGAACAGGGAAATTTGCAATTAATAGTTGGGATACCTTTTATAAGTAAAAGGAAAAATGGGTGCATCATGGCACAATTGAACCGCTATAACAGCTACAACATCCTAAAAAACAATTTCCAACACTAGAAACATTTTTAACACAGAGGCGCGCCTGGGTTCTATCCTTGTGGAAGTCTTTTTTTTAATATTTTATTTTATTAAACCCAAAAAACATTCCATGCATGCAAATCAAGTTTAACAAAACTGGTTTGAAACCACCCATGAGAAAGAGAGCTAGGTCAGCAGAGTAGTACTTTAAAAATAGTAAAAATACGTAAATAAACAAATAAATAAAAATAGAATAGAAACAAAGGAGAGATAATCCACTTCCTCAATTTAAATGCTTGTTCTAAAATGTTATTTATCAGATCCTGCCAAAGTCTGTGATGCTTTCTTCGGGGGCCAACTGGTTTTATGGAGCCCTGAACAAAAGGGGCAGGGCCTGCTCTGGGTATGGTGGGCGGGGTTAGGTGGCTTAACTGGGTGTCTTCTCAGAGCTGCAGGTGGAAGAGAAGAAACAGTTAGCATTACTGCCCCCTCTTGCTCCGGAGTGGTACTGCTTACCTCAGGTGAGCCAGGAAGGTAATCCAGGTTATATTAAAGATTTTAATATCTAACCATATCTTTAAAGATCAAAGAGAAGAGTACTAATTATTAGTTATTTAAGCACTGACCTGCTACTTTTCTACAGACTGATGACAATCTGTTTATTTTTTTCTTTAATTTTCATTCATGAGCCGTGATTAATGTTTAGTTTACCTCCACACATTGTAAGCAGCCCAGTCATCAGTCCTGTTTATCAGAATACAACGATGCACCCTTTGACAGAAAGGCAGGCAGGCAGGCAGACAACCCCTGAGAGTTTATACCATTTGCCATCTAAGTTGAATGCTGAACTGTTGTGAGAAAGAGTTGCTTGGACTTGAATCTGAGGCAGTGAGTGCACCAGAAGAGCATAGCTTCAAGGGATCATACAGGGAAAGTAAAATTTTGAGATGAGATCTGCAGAGTTACCCACATTCTGAAACCTATTTCCGCCAAGATAGGTCTGTTCTGTTTTAAATTTGAAGATAAGACATTACATGCTAGAGTGATTTGGAGAGAATCCAGGTATCTGGGTTTAAGCTTAGGTCATATTGGATTTTAGAGTTTTGG
Source organism: Polypterus senegalus (assembly GCF_016835505.1). Taxonomy (NCBI): domain Eukaryota; kingdom Metazoa; phylum Chordata; class Cladistia; order Polypteriformes; family Polypteridae; genus Polypterus; species Polypterus senegalus. The sequence goes on along the minus strand of NC_053154.1, from coordinate 57,597,277 downwards.
GAAAAATGAAATCTCCAACAATCCGCAACCATTTGTAACCATTGAATGCTTGTGCTGTCACACTTCTTGACTCCCTCCGATTCCATTTTCTCCTCCTATCCATATTCTCAATCTTCAGAGAAACCCTCAAGGCATGTGAGTAATGGGTCTATATCACCAAATTATCATGGATTATTTAAACATGATGTCCTCAGAGTGTGTTTAAAGCAGTAAAATTGCAACACACATTTTAACTTCATGTGTACAGTTTTTTGTTCAGAACAAATCATTCACCATCCTTTCCAAATATCTGTCATTAGTTGTGCTTTACTACAAATGCTCTACTGTGTAATTATGTTTTTTAAGCAATTTTTTAAACTTCTTCATAGAAGTCTTTATTCAGCTGTCCATATCTGAATTTTGCCATGATCCATTAGAGCATTTGTTTGTTTAGTGTGATCTGAAAATGTAACTGTTTTGCTAATTTCCATTATTATTAAAAGTATTTGTATGAATTAAAAAGAGCAGAAGCCTCAGAACTGTCCATTGTAGAAGCCCATCTTCAACATAATTTAGCAAAAAAGTGATAGCCATTCTTTATCCACAATCAAAGAGCACCTCTTATACTTGACGACTAGCCTGTCATAGAGTAAAACATGAAAACCTTTTCAAATATCGGGCGCCGTACTGTAATCAAATTCCTATGCTGCCTTCTCCTAACATTCCAGCTTATACTGAAATACAATGCTTCAGTCTAAATTCTCATTGACTATCCAATAACACATTGGTACCACTTCCATTAAGTTTCCAGTGATGCATGTTCAAATAATTGTCTTGCAGTTACTAAGCTCATCTTGGGAATTTTCTCTGTGTATTTCTTCTGAAATATTTCCCATAAGAAGGGTATGTATACATAATTACTAGCTTCTGTAACTTCTTTTGGGTAAATAATATCTTATCGGCGTGATTTTATTTATGGTATTTTTACCTTTTTAGTCCTAGTAGCTGTTCACTGTCTATATTATCAGCATATTTAATTATTCTATTAATCCTTCCCAATGAAACTGGCATATTACTGATGAAAACCTCCAAAAAGTTAATTACATACTATTCATATTTCTCACCTGATATTTTCTTTCTTTGTTTTTTTTTCTTTCTTTCTTTCTTTCTTTCTTTCTTTCTTTCTTTCTTTCTTTCTTTCTTTCTTTCTTTTAATCTGGTGGTATTATGGTGCTGGGATTTGTGCTTCTGCATCACAGCTCTACATTTGTGGGTTCTAATCTCTACCCGGGGCACTTACACATGACGAATTTCCACATTCCTCCTATGTCTGTTTGGATTTTCTTACCCTACATGAAAGACATGCTTGGGAGGTTGATGGGTTACCCTAAATTGTCCAGGCAAGAATGAGTGTGCAAGTGATTGTGCCCTGTGGTAGACTGGTGTCCCATCTGGGATTTACTTCTGTTTTGTGCCAAAGCTGTCAGGATAGATTCCTAACCCCTTACCACACTCAATTTTATTAAGTGAGTATGATAAAGAGGGGCATTTTTGATGCATTCTGGTCATTTTCTGATAAAATACTAAAATAACCTTTTAGTGCCAGTTCTTCTATTACTTTCAACATTCTTTGACAGCAATCTTTCGTCTAAAAACTATTATAGGTGCAATTGAAGAGACAATATACTAAGCAGATGTGTAATACATTTCTTGAAACCAAAATTCTTTTGCTCAAATGTAAGTCACCAGCAACACTTCTTCTTCTTCTTCTTTTGGCTGCTCCCGTTAAGGGGTGCCACAGTGGATCATCTTGTTTCATGTCTTCCTGTCCTCTACATCTTGCTCTGTCACACCCATCACCACATCCATAAACCTTCTCTTAGGCCTTCCACTTTCCCTGTTGGCTGGCAGCTCTATCTTGAACATCCTTTTCAAGTCACCAATATCACTCCATGTGATATTAAAGCGCAAACAGTATTGTATGTCTCATTCATTAAGAGTTTTCCTGGAGCTGTTAAACAGTAACCTGAGTGCTTTGGTTAATGAGAAACAAGCATCAGCTATTTTTGAAATTCATGAAAAAGCTACTGTCTCCATCATGCCTGCTCTTGTACCACACATCCTTCATATCCATTTTTTGTATCTTGACTTTTGTGATATTGGTTTTCTTTCTGTTCAGAAAAATAAATATGAAGTTTATCTTTTAAGATGTGAAAGAAGAAATCAAAAGGTTTATAGATGAATTTTTGACTTTTACTGAAAATAAGTACCTGGGATATTATTGAGGGATGTTACTTTGACAGGGGCTGTTCCTTAAATTGAAATTTATTCTGTTCCTTAAAGTAAAGTCTCTTTCTGAGAACATTATTATTCCTTTTGATATACTTGTGTCTGCTGTAAAGTATGAGTCTATGCATAAATGTGTGTACACACACTACCTGTCAAAAACAGGTTATAGAATAATTGAAGAATATTTGATATCTCTTGCCCTACATGTACCTCTAGCACCTGTCCTCTATATCCACTTGTGTCTGAACCTCTCCTGACTGATGCTCCCTCTCTCGAGCGGATTCTTGTAAAGCCTCCTTCTCGGAGTCTACAATTATTTTCAAGGCACCTTTCTCATCTCCTGTCCGATTTTATAATTCCTGTTTTTAAAGGCGACTTTCTTAGCGTACCTCCAATGCCGTTTCTCCTCCTTGTCTGCATTACACTCGCACTTCCTCTTTTGATCACATCACCAAAGCCAAACTGATCAATCATATTGCTGTAAGGGACAGGACACATCCATACAGATCTTAGTGTTTTATTATATAGTAGATACCTGTGTATGTGTGTCTACTTATACGTTTTGTGATGTTCAGGAAACTTCAGTGGATTGTGATGGGACAGATAGGATATCTAGGGGGAGTTTTCACAGTGTGTTTGGACTTTTCTCTGTGCTGTCCAATTTTCTTTCATTATCTGACAATCTGAACTGGCTTGTGCTCGAAGCTTCCAAGATAATCCCCAGCCTTCTGCAATCATGTATTGGATTTGTTAATTGTTATGTTTCATGTACAGAAATAAAATATATAAAAGGAACTGGCAAGACAAGAGGTTGGAAAGAGTGAGCTGGGGTCGTGTAAAGGAAGTGTATCCCCTCATACACAAATGGAACACCAGTTTTACAAAACATACCCAAAGCAAAAAAAAAAGGAGTTCTGATTGTGATTGTGCATTATAATGGACCATACACATGGACTCTCATCCTGACCAGGATTGAACAAAGGATCCTTACATGGCCGGAAGGCCATTGCAATGGAAAGACCAGTGGGGAGAAGAGCATGGATGAATATTTTCCCCCCAGTACGCTAGGTAGCAGCTCTCTGGGTAAGGATTCCCACATGGTCACCTGCAAGGCATACTGGGACCTATAGTCCCATGAGGCCGCCCTGTTGGGTTCCATGGAGGCTACCAGGGGGAGCTGATGGGATTCTTAATCTCAACTCTGTGGGACTTCTGATATACCCAGACGTACTTCCATGGGGCTATGCCTTAGCATTGGAAGTACTCCTGGGTCCAAGATAAATGAGACCACTTGACTTCATTCAGGCGAGTTGGAGTCGGGTGGAAGGAGGACAAAGCTCATTTGGGAGGTATGGAGAAGAAAAAGAGAAGAGAAGAACTGTGTTGTGTTGGTTCATATCTTGTTTAAAGCCTTTGTGCAAGGTATACCAGAACTTGTGACTGTGAGATTGAGTTTGGGGTTTGAGATGCTGTAATGCCCTCCTGATGGACACAGTAAATATACTGTAATATAAATAATATGTAAAAATGTGCATGTACATCTATCTATCTATCTATCTATCTATCTATCTATCTATCTATCTAGATGGTCCCAATTGTCTCACTGAATCACTCTATCTATATGACTGTATGCAGTTTATTTACGTGTTCAATTTCTAATCCACGTATCCTCAGTTTAGGGTTGCAGCTTGGTGGTACCTATACTGGCAGCATCAGGCACAAAGTATCATGGATAGACCGAATACCAGGCCAATACAGGGCACCCTTACTTATGTATATATAAATGTCTATATACTGCATATGTATCCTGAATTGTTATGTATATGCAAGACTATATAAACATTTATGTTTAATATTGACCCCGACAAGTCTGACATTTTTTTTGGACAACTTGTGTACCAGTGGAGGTTCTTTTCCTTTCTTGTCATGTTTAGTTCTTAATTTTTTCTCTATTTAGTTCAATATGGATACCTTCACTGGTGTCTGCATCTTTAGATTCACCAACTTCTCACCATTTTCTAGTATGCTGTACTGCTCATTTGTTTCAAGATTGTAGCGAATAGACTGTATTATTATTCTTTTAACATTCAAACTTGTTGTAGACTTCTTTTTCACAGGGAGGTGGGTAAAAAGCCTCATTATTTTTTTCTATAATGTTCTAGGTGTTCAGCCTGTCATTCTGCACAGTGGAGCTTAAAATCTAAAGACTAAATTGTTAAGTCATTCACAGGTATATTCCTGCAGAAAACTGAAAAAAAAATCGATGTAATTTGGGAAAAATATGAGACTTCACCTTCAGTTGGGTAACTGAAGCGTAGCATGGGGGCTTTTAATATAGACTTTAAATGCCTAGTCAGTCATTTTTATAAGTAGTTGCATGGTAATTACGGTTACTGTGCATTTTTGAGAACAGCTGGTTCACTGGTTTGCTGATGGCAGAGTTGTTCTTTACGCTTAGTCATAGTAATTTAACGTGAGAAGAATGAAGCTGTATGATTTTCGGCTTTGTCACAGAGGCGTCGTGGCTCTTCGAACAGGTGCAGGGGACTGCTGTCCGCTTGGCTTGACTAAGCAGCCTCTTGTGTGGGGCCTCCCTTGGCAGACTGTTGCTGAGCTCTCATTATTGTGTCCACTTGAGGCTGTTAGCCACATCATTTATCACAGGCCGTTCTTCCCTGCTTCTTGTCAACACAATTTCCAGACCAGCCCAGCCTTCTTGGACCTTAAAGGGTATGAGTGCTCCTGGCCTTTGCCAGAAGATTTGTCTATTGTTTCATAATGAAATCCCACAGCTGAAGCTTTTTCTGTTTATATTTTGCCCTACTAGAATAAAAAGAAATAAGCGTAAGCTACTGGTAAACTGTCAGTATCCCTGCAACTGTGCTGTTTGCTTGTTGTGTGAGCGATGAACAATAATTTTGAGTTCCCTTTGTTATTTGCTCATTTCCTTGATTATTGCAGAGTATTCCCTTAGGTCTGCTGTGGTTTAGCCTTGAATTGCTTCCCTGACTATTCATGGAATTCACAGCCAGAACTCGAATGGCCTGGCTATTCTCTTGAAATAGATGAATTGTTTAATTCTCATTGGGTGTAATACTCAGCACAATCCTCAGCAAGCTTTCTTTTTATGTTTTAATGGTGCAAGGCGTTTGCAGGGGAAAAAAATCTACACAAAGCGGATTTTCACTTTTTTTGTGATTCGAAATCAAATTCTGCCCCAGTTCATGGACTGATTACTGTCATTAATTAATTAGATGATGGCAGTTCTCACTTGGGTGAACAGAGAAGCCACTGCTGTTCCTTTGAAATCAAATATTAAAGTAGGAAGTACAGTGTGTATCATTTAATTAGAGAACACCTCACGTTCCCTTTGCCTTATTCGGCTCCCTACAACGCAAAGCATTTTCTGGCTGACTTTTCTAGATCATATGGCAAAGAATGCTGTGCTGACCTCCAAAGGCAGAACTATCAATCAATACTGAAATTAAGGCACACACAAAATGAGGAAATTACAAAGATTTATCAAATGCCAAAAGCTTTGGTGGCAATGCAGGAAAGGGAACTCAACTCAGCAGACTCTTCTTTTGTTGTTTCACATTATAACAGAAGGGGGCACTCTCATGATGTCCATCCACAAGTGAAAATGACACCAAATAATGTATGTATATAACAAAAAGGTGCTCTTGTATTTGTAGAAATACCAACCAACCAAGTAAATACAGGAAACCTGACACCTCCCAGGGTCTTGCTAAACAGGCTTGAACCTCTGCTGCCTATCTGGTGGCTTAACTTGGCCCCTTGCATACCTCACAAATATCTTTCCAATCTCCACTCTCTCTCTCTCATAACCCCCAACTCCAGACTCATTCATTTCTTTGGCGCTAACCAGCCTGGATTTACCTCCGTGGATCAAAGATGGCCCTACTTTGCTTACAAAGACAGATGGCTAAGACTTCTCTAGCGTCATGGTGTCCTTGTACAGCTGAGCCTTCAGCAGCCTTAAGTGGTGCACTTTCAATGTAGCTCTCGATCACCTTCTCCCTTTAAAGTGGTAACATGGCTCTGAGCATTTGTCACCTTCTCCTCTTGGTACATTGGCCCCTCACTTGTCAAGAAAGCAGCCACCTCAGCAGTTGAGCGGTCTTGCAATGTATCGCCAACCCCCATGGCCCCTCATTCTAAGAAGAACATTGTGCATCGCTGCCACTTGCTGGGTCAATTAACATCTAATAGTTGGAGAAATATTACATGATTCCTTTCAGGGCAAGACTATTCTGTTATGGTGTTCAAATTAGTTTTGATGTCTTGTTTGTTTGTTTGATTAATTCATTTGTGTTAATATTGCTATTTATGTTAATTGTTTCATTTTCGTTTTGCGCTCTCCCCAACCATAACCTGGAGGAGTGAAAGCTTTAGATTGGTCAAAAACTTCGATCTCTGGTTTTCAATGAATCTTGACGTTTTCGGGTCTCCTGATACCAACAACATTAATATCTTGTTGATGGTTGCGTGTCTATCTGTCTGTGTCACATTTTCTTGAGGACGTTCTAGAGCTAAAACTCCTGGACAGAAAAATACCAAACTCAAAACTTAAGCCTGTGACGAGATGAAGATGTGCTGATTAGTTTTTAAGATAAACCATGTAAGAGAAAGAGGCTCTGTAGCGGAACCCTCAAATACCATAATTCTGCAATTAATTATGAATTCTTTTCGTCAATTCCTATCGTAATGACCTATTTTATGATCTGAAATGTTAAAGAATAGTTCGGGTAGATTGGTTCCTAGAGTGCAAAGCCTACTGATGCTCATGTCCGAATTTTTTGTATTTTGTATTAGTTTTGTGTATTATTTAATTTCTATGTTTCCATACTTCTACTGTGTTCCATGTATTTTTGTGGGAGATACTTTAAGAGGCTTGGCCACCTGTCCGTCTCCATCATGTTACTGCCCTCAACCGCATAAAGGCTGAGGAAATGCACAGTCCTGTGTAGGACGTTGTACTTTCAGGATTCTGGTGAGTTCTTTTAATTATTGTTGTTTACTGGATTTTGACCGATTCTTTTATTTTGACCCCTCTAATTGTGCTTTTAGGACTTGTTTGCCATTGGATTATTTGTTTTTGCAGGTAATCCCCTCTGTGCCTTTTGTGCTTCGCTGTACTGATTTTGCTAAAGAGCATTTGTGTGTAATAAAATTTTCATTTTTATTAAGATTCTTTGTTTGTCGTTTTTGTCACACAAGCTAAGATTTGACAAACCATTCCTCTTGTGGGGCTTTTTGCAAATGTTTTTGGGACTTCGCTTGAAGGAACCACCACTGCCACTTCTGAGAGGCCTTACATGACAGGGTCAAGTGGCCTCCGTCTTCAAAAACAGACATCTACTGATTGTTTCCAATCTTCAGTGCAGCTCTCTTTATATTCTGGAGGCTTTATACTTGACTTCCCTTTTTACTGTGCCATCTTAGTGACACCCCAGCAATGTCTTGGTGAAACCCTCTTTCAATATGTTACTTTAAAATGGGAAATAGAGGGGCGACTGTGGTTATTATCTGCATCTTCTGTATTGTCTGCTTTTGCTGTATTTTCTCCTGGGGACAAATAAAGATTGATCAATCTATCTATAAATATAAAACTATTTACTGTACTAGAACAGCCTGAATGATTACATTATGCCTTTAACAACATAGGAGATTACATTCAGCAAGACTTTCATCTAAGCCAGGAGTGCTAAACTCTGGTTCTGAAGGTGGGTGAAGGCTTTCAGCCTGGCCTAGCAGATAATGAAACTGGGTGTTTAATTATAAGGCCTGTTAGTGCTTTCATTCTTTCAAGACAAATGTTTATCAACTTGTAGATTTTTCATTTTCTGAGACCATTATCCATATATTTTGTGATCTGGGACAAACTCTTGGTCCTTCCCTTCTCTCTCATTTATTTCAAAACTTTGTATTAAAATGGATACTTCACGAAGCATATGCTGAGGTTTGAATGGAAGCATGTTAGTTTGAGAGACTTTGGTGCCTTTGTCATTTGCACCTCATTATTAACTGATGACTGGCTAAGAAAACAGGCAACAATTAAAACTAAATGTAGCTGTTTAAAACTAAAATAGATAATTAAAGTTTCTGAATTGTAACAAACAAGTTAACTAAAATAAAACACCAAAAAAAATATTGCTTTAGTAGTAAACAAATGGATTCTAATTAAAAATTTGGTTAAAGCAAAGACCTGCAGCCACTGTGGATCTCCAGGACCAGAGCTGAATACCCCTGATCTAACCTATAATGGACAGATGGACAGGGTGGCACCACTTGGCTGTGTTTAATGCTATTTTTGTCACATCTCCCAAAACCTGAGTTTAGTCAGACAAAGTCAGCAACTACATGGTGTCTGCCCATTCTTCTTTTGTCCACGTTGGTTTTCTCTCTTTTTATGGTTTTATGGTTAATAGCAATGCTAAATTATCCCAGTGTGGGTATTTGCGCAAGTATACCCTGTTTTGAATTGTTCTTTTCTGGGTGGGTTGCCACTTTGAGCTCAGAAATCTGTAATGGAGAAATTGAATGGATGGATGCGATAGTGACAAATTACTGTAGCAGTGGCATTAGGCAGGTTTCTGTAAAACGATGGTTAAACTGAGTGGCAGAAGTAAAATCTAAAGCTTACAGAATAACTTGTTTGGTTTACCTAAGGGCATAAAGGGTGGAAACGTCGCAGCTGTCAACAGTTCCATTTTCTTCAAGGCTGGAGTGATTTATAAGATACACCTGCAGGTCAGATCAGGGGAGTGCGCCTCGTCTTATAACTGATTCTTACAGGTCGGCCCCTGTGCACCTTATGGACCTGGCTTGAGAATGGATATTCAAGTATATTTCAACAGAGTGAGCATTTATTTTTCTTTCAAACTGGCTCTGATGTACACGCAGGAAATGGAATAAAGAAAAAAATTACGAATGTGCCAATTTTAGTCCACTGGGCTCTGGCTAAGCAGTTGCTGGCAGTACCTTTCTGTGTGCTTGGTTCTCAGCATTTAACCACCACTCACCTCTGGTCACCCTCCCGAAACAGAGACTCTCCAAAACTGGCCTGCTGGGCCATGTGATCAGCCACCTAAAGAGAGACCCCAGGACCACAATGTGCTGCCCACCAAGCCCAGCTTCTCAGCTGTGCAGCATGGGTCCCCTTGAATGGCACATATAAATGTGGTGCAGTGGTAGTGCTACTGCCTCGCAGTAAGGTGATTATGGGTTTGTGTCCCGGGTACTCCGTGTGTGGTAGTGCTTTGAGTAGTGAGAAAAGCACTATATAAATGTGATGAATTATTATTATTGTTATTACATGATGGATTGTGTATCTGCCATTCATCTTGACAGACCTTTAAATTCATTGGCAGAGAGCACAATGCCATCTACGTTGAAACACACAGCAATGGATCCGTAGGACTTGGATTAACATTACACATCTTCGGTGAAGTGGCTACAGGGTGGCACAGCGTTAAGCATTCCAGGGGAGTGGGATGTGAATTTGCATGTTCTCCCCATGCCTGCATTGTGTTTTCCACACAAATTCCAAAGAAGTTCTTATTAAATGGATCCCCATGTGAGTGTGGCCTGGGAAAGGCCCTCGTCACACATGATACCAAACTCAATTAGATGGTTTGAAAATTACTGGATTGATTTCAGTGACTAATAAATAGCAATGGACTGACATCCCATCCATTGTTGGTTACTGCTTTGCGCCTGAAGCCCTCCTAAGACTGAAATGAAAAGTGGGCCCAGAATACGGATAGACCTTTAGTGAAGAGAAGCAGAACTGCAATCTCTTCACTCCAAACGTCATTTATCATTCTAAATCAGCCTTCATGGATATCACTTCTGTTTTTATCAATCGAATTAGCAGAACCTATTAGAATTTAAATACTCCTTCACCAGCAATAGTCCCCTATTTTTTTTCCCATAGAAGCAATTAATCTTGATTTGAGCCCAACACTGAAGATAGCGTCACATTATTTTTTTCCCGAGCAGTAGATGAAGGAAGTTCATGCAATAAATTATACATTTCATTTTGATTCTTGTTTCTGATATCCAGCCTTGTGTTCTCTATACACAATGCACCAAAAATTGAATTTTACACTTCATGAATTTTCCCAGAGAAAATGAAACGTTATGTGTAAATTGTTTCCAGACATCCCCTTAAGTGCTTATTTAAATTTTCCTAGTTTGTCTGATTTGCTAGGCGGTGGATGCTGTTTTAATTTCTATTATCACTTAGTCTGCAGACCTGGCCCTGAAAATGAGTTGCAAAAATCCGTAAACCATGCCATATTCGTGTGTGAACTGTGTGAGGGAGGTTAATGGGAATTTCTGAACCACTTCCCTGTGTGATATATGAAGTGTAATAGAAATCCTCAAATTATTGTCTGGCTGGAGTGTGCCGTGCGCAATCAAAGCAGCCACAAAATGAATGCAATCTAGAAGATTTTCAGGGACAGTTTGTGAGCTTAAACATAACTAAACCTCTAACCGTTTATGTAGGCACACCAACAACACTTGTGCTATCTGTTGCTCCAAAATACCTGAAAATCAACTCAGTATTGAATTGTGCAGATTCCTCTGAGAATGCTCAGATTCTCATTTTATGATGGTCATAAAAAACGTGGATTTTCTAAATCCTCATATTCTTTTACAGGGTGGTGGAGTGCTGGAGCTTATCCTAGCATCGACCTTCATAAAGCTGTGCTGCCAACCCATACACCCACACACTTTTGCACTGGGCTAATTTCTGACTTGTCACTCAACCTAACCTACACATCTTTTTTTGGAGGGGAAGAACCTAAAGGAAGCCAGGGGCGGCAGGGAATGATAACACAAACAGAAGGGCAGTTAAGAAGTTTGGCTCGTAGAGCTGCGAAGAAGCAGCACCAACCACTGCACTGCTACAATTCCAGGAACTTCTTCATATAATCTGATGAGCCTGAAGTGCAGTAGATTCTGATAAAAGAGTTGGATCGGTGGAAGAGTGGTGCCAGGAACAGGACTCACCTTTAGGCCGGAGCGTCTTGTATGTGTAGCTGACGTGCTCTCCTCTGACTCCTGTAGATTTCTAGCCACAACTTGAAGATGAAGTGTTTGGGCGTCTTTGAGTCACACTCTTTCAAGGAGGTGTGTGATGTACTGAGGCGTCTAATGTCAGATTATAGTCCTGCACTCTTTAGCAACTACCAAGATAAGCAGAAAAACAGAATATATAGTGCATAAGTATATATATATCAATATTGTAGGGTCTTTTATTGTTGAGAGTAATTCACCTACTGTGTGACTCTCCGGCTGAAGATAATTGACAAATGCATCTGCAGTATTGAGCACAGCGAGACACATAATAATATTTAGAAAATCAGAACAATAACCAGTAGAAAGATAGATAAGCTGTATGTGTCTGAACATAAGGCAATGGTGCGTAGCACAGTCTTGCCTGTTCTAAGGCATAGACATAATTTTCAAAACTTTGGTGAACAAATCTAATAGTATGTGAAGTGGTCGTAAAGCGGGACGTGCTTCATACCTTCAACTAAAGCGGTTATTTGACTGTGTTACATGCACATTCCAGACCTCTGCTATTTTATTCCATGCTTCTTCTTTCCGCCATGGACTGTTTTATTTGCTTTTGTATCTTTTCATTAACTTTAATAACAACAAATTATTTCTACTCACAGGGTTGCCATTTAAATATGCCTATGTAAAAATGCCTATCTACACTATATATATTTATTTTTATATACATTATATTAATTAGATCTGGCTGTTCTGTCATGCAGGTTAAGTGCATTGGCGATCCTAAAATTGTCCCTAGTGTGTATGCTTGGTGTGTAGCTGTGATCTCTTTGCCCAAAATGTCAACCTTAATGTATTAAAATTTTAATTACAAAACCTTTTTATGAGGGTAGCATGGTGGCGCAGTGGTAGAACTGCTGCCTCGCAGTAAGGAGACTTGGGTTCGCTTCCCGGGTCCTCCCTGAGTGGAGTTTGCATGTTCTATTTGTCTGCGTGCTCCGGTTTCCTCCCACAGTTCAAAGATATGCAGGTTAGGTGCATTGACGATCCTAAAATTGTCCCGTGTGTGTGCCCTGTGGTGGGCTGGCACCCTGCCTGGGATTTGTTCCTGCCTTGTGGCCTGTGCTGGCTGGGATTGGCTCCAGCAGACCCCTGTGTTAGGATATAGCGGGTTGGACGATGATGACTAACCTTTTTATGATAAGTGTAAAGGTTTATTTTGCAATATAGTTGTTAGATTTTGCTTAACAATACCTAGTTGATTTTGTATTTAATACTAGCCAACCCGCACGTACCATACGCTGCATAATCAGGCCGGTTTTTTAATGATTTTTAAGCACAGGGAGAAAATTAACATTTGAAAAATCGGTAATGTAATAAATCAGCAAGAAAAACAACATTGTAACAATGCACGAAACGAACCAACACACAGTCGTCCGTGACTGAAAACTGGCGGACCACCATCGCGCCTTCTCCTGCCAGATGGAGGGATGGGGGTGCACGGCGCTCAGTCGTGGGGTGTGGAACGGGAGGAGAGGAGAAGGACGTCCATTCAGCTCCCTCTGTCATGCTAGTTTGCTGATTTCTCGTTCAGTATGCACTGCCCGCTCATGTGCCCACCTCCAACTCGTCACTTGAGTCGTTGTCGTCTTTACACAGTCCATATGCACCTGTGACTCACGTAGATGTGTCATTGCTCTGTGCGGTTTTGGCTGCTTTTCTATATGTAATCCACCAAGACACCCGACCACGTTAGTAGCGAGGTGGGAGGGGGGTGTGTACAAAGGGTAGGGACCCGAATGGTTTGCAGCCCGAATGGACTTCAACGGCTTACCCGTGCCTCTCTGCGCCGGGTAGACACACGCTCAATCTCATGCATAATTATGTATTGAATGCTAAACACTTCTGGAAAGACACGGTTGTCTAAAATGGGTTGGTGTGAGAATACAACAGTAAGTGAATGAAAAGATGGAACTCTGGAGAGAGCAAAATACAACACAATAGTGAACCCGCGGTATAACAAACGCTGCATAATTATTTATTGATGGTTGAACACTTCTGGAAAGACACAGTTGTCTAAAAAGGGAGGGTTTGAGGATACAACAGAAAGTGAATGAAAAGATGGAACTCTGGAGAGAGCAACATATAATTGTCCGTGAGTGAAGAAGACGCACGTTTGTCGCGGATGTGAATTGCTGTATGTAGTGTGTAAAACAGTGTGCTATGGTGCACGCGGTCGTGCGTCGTAACCGAAAACTCGGTTTTTAAAGACTGCTTACTTCATTGTGTTTTAACCTCAGTTGTAAAGGATTGCTTTAAGGATCCCATGGGATACCCCTCGCAAACCGTTTTACACGCTGCATATGGCGACTCACCTCCGCGAGAAACATGCCTCTAATAACAGTCAAGGTGGCTCGGAGGTACATGAGACCTCTACGACAGACGAATATAAATGACGCCGTTCTTTCTGTGTCGTTGTGTTCCAGTTGGTGGGCGTGGCTCGGCGAGTTGTCGTCGTATCCAATGGTCTTGGAGTTGGTGGGCGTGGCCATAGGTGTCTTACTTGTCGGCGGCTTAGTGAATCCACGCCCCTTCCGGCATGCTTTCCATGGGTGACTTGCCTGTCCATGGGTGTCTTGCCTTAGTGAATTATATATATAGATACTTACATTTATTAGAAACTAGCTGTCCCCAGCGGCTCCGCCCACGTAGTAGTGAAACAGGACAAACTTTAAAAGTCAATTAAAAAAAAAAAAAGTAATTTGTATTGAGAAGAATTTATATTGATAGCTTTCGTATCCAAGGGCCTCTTAATATATAATATTTTTTGGTGTTGCTATCTGGTGCGAGAATGTAGTTGTGATCTCTTTGCCAAAAATGTAAAAAGGATCTCTGGCCCAGCGGAAGGTAGGTATGCTTGAATGTCAAACCTTGCCACTGTATCTGATTGTGTTCAGCTCTGATGGGAGAGGTCCCCCAAGTGGGGAGAAGGGCATCTCACTGTGATATCTCTGCCAATGAGCAGGTACCCTCTAAAACACATGTAGCTGTGATCTCTCTCTCAAAAACATCAAATGTTACCTTTTAACAATCTCCAGAAGACAATGTCTGCTGAAGAAGCTGGTATCGCTAGCTAAGCAGAGGAAAGGTACACTCCAACACTTGGCGAGAGGTAGAGCGACTCGAACAGAGGCTGGCGTGTGAATGAGGATAGCCCCACCCGGCTCCTTACTCCTCTGGCCCCGCCCTGCCGCAACTGAATTATAATGAGACAAGGCGCAAAATCCGGAATGTTCAAGCAAATTATAGTAAAGCACCTGATCTAAATCCATTACGTAGTTCTCTCATAAAAAAGCAGACAGATAGACAGACAGACGTTGGATTTTATATATAGAGATTATCGTAATATTAATTAATGATAATAATCCAAGTAAATGTGGTATATCTTTGTTTTTGTTGATTTAATCTGTGGAAAGCACCTTGAGTTGCATGTAAATGTACAGTACGGTGCTATATAAATAATTATTATCATTATTCTTTTACACTTGCCTGTAGACAGTATTTTGTTGCATTATGAAGTCATGTTGAATGCTGAATATAAGTGCTTGAACTTTATCTGCAATCCAGTACCATTGTTAGTCAGTTTTGCATAAAACTAAGGCTATTGTGCAGAGCAGAAAATGTCCAGACAATTGAAGCAAGTAATAATACAGGATGTAACCAGTCAGTGGACATAATTTCAGGACAATTTAGTTGAAAGGTCTCCCAAATTGGTGCACTTTATAAATTCAGAGAATGAACCAACCATGTTGAGAAATTTCATGGGTGATTCCAGGAACCTTGGAGGAAACAGACTTGGCCTGATTCTGCCTGCTTTCAGATTGGTAGTGGAAAAGTGACATCATTGGGCGCAGTGTTACCACGGCCATGTCGAAGGTATTCCATCAGAGTGGATTCCTCATAAAATGTCATTAACAAAACGAGTAATGTGATTTCAGAGGTCCTTCAGGAAAAGTTTATAGAAACCAGGCTAATAAAAATGTGCCATATTAAATGTGTGGATATGTTATGGAGCAGTGACCACTCACTGTGCAGAGGATAAAGATGCTAGCCACTTGGGATACAGAACTTTATTAGCTCAGACAGTTAGATCTCTTATGTAACTAATGTGACAGTTAGATGTTTCCTGGTGGAAAACATATGGGTGCCAAATTTGAAACCAGTTTTCATTAAAATGTTCTCTGAAGAAGTGTTTCCCTTTTGCTTGGAAAAAAAAAAATCAAGTGAGAGAGAGTGCAACAGTGTTAGTTATCTGAGCTGGTTATGGTGGAGGTGTGTCAGATAACATCAATGTGATCTGCTTGGGCAGCAAAGCTGGTACTTTAGCTCAGCCAGTTAGGTCGATTGTGTGTCTCCTCAATGGTAAGACTGAGGGGAGGAGGAGGAGGGAGAGGACTGGAACAAGCCTCAGTGGGCTCTGAGAGTGATGCCATTCTTAGGGTACTGTCAGAAGTCTTGAAGTCCTTTGCTAAGAGCAAGAAATGAAATCAAGAGAGTGCATTTGTGTGCAGTGAACAATCCTGTTACAAACCCGTAATGACAACAGCACTGCAGATAACAATGATAGCTGTCCTGTCAATGGAATTTTATCTTTAACTCTGCCTGATAGCTCACTTGTGTGACTGCTTTATGATGAGGCTAAGAATGAAAGGCTGGGTTTAACTCTCAGGCGAGGGCTTGAGCCACAGCAAGCGCAGAGAGGGAAACAAAAATAATTTTGGTAGAACTTTAGAAAAATCTTGACGAGAAAAGTCCATTCAGCCCCACAAGCTTGCTAATCTTCTTCACCTTGATTTGAATTAAATGTGAGATAGAAGATGGATCTGTGTAATATGAAATGGATGGACCTGACATCATCTTCCTTTTACTAATTAATACTGGAGGGAATTCTTGGTATCTTACAGTTGAGGGGAGAACCAGAGTGACAACAACACCGAAACATTAATTTTGTCCTTACTGAGGTCACATTTCTGTCAGTAGCCTTAGCACTACTAACATGCAGCCAGCCTTGAATTCTCTGCCTATTTTCTTGACTTTTAGTTTATCTAGTATAATCCTGCTGTGTCCCCCCCGACTTAAGGGGTCCTCTGCTCAGATGTTTTGGCAGGCTACAATTAGTACTTTGCTGTGTTTTTCATGTTTTTTTTATTTTGAACCAATCTGCCTTCCCTGGTACTCCTTCTAAATAGGTAGACTAGCCATTTGAATTCTCTGAGGTTCTCATTAGTCCGGACTGCTGCCTGCCATATCTCCAGAAAACGGAGTGATAAATGGAGTAGAAAAACTGCCCTTGTGGCTGCTGTACTCCTAGGCCCCCGACATCTCGGTTGCACTTAGACAGATAAAGGCTTTCTTTTAGACGTGTTGCTCTTGCATTCGGTAGAAAGTGAGGACAGAGGTCAGAAAAAAGAATAAAATGTAGAAGGGAACCAGCAAAAATGTACCAGCAATAATCTGGTGAAATGAGAAGAAATGCACACTGGGTAAATGCAAAACATGTAAATACTTTAAAGACTTTTTTTTGTTTAGCTTTAGATTTTTACATTGCTATATTTTTTAATTGCATTTGATTTTATTATAATTATTCATTTAACAGATCAAATCAACTTGCAGATCATAAGCACATAAAGCCCTTGATTTAGTGCTCTGAGTCTTCACTTGATGAAGAAAAGCGCTATATAGGTATAAACTAAATTCTGTTTACTGAAGGAGACTAATCAGTCTATAAGGCTTGTTTGATTACCTAATAGCTAAGCTGACAAATATTTTGCTGAACAAATTATATAGTTACCTAATTATTATTATAGTTTGATGGTGTGCACAATAATGAATATAAAACTTGACCAGTTTATCAGTGCAGTAGTAGGGGTCTGTGTAGGCAGACAATGCTGTATATAGATAACAGATACACTATATTGCCAAAAGTATTGGGACGCCTGCCTTTACCCACACATGAACTTTAATGATGTCCCATTCTTAATACATAGGCTTTAATATGGGGTTGACCCACCCTTTGCAACTCTTCTGTGAAGGCTTTCCACAAGGTGTAGGAGTGTGTTTATGGGAATTTTTGACCATTCTTCCAGGAGAGCATTTGTGAGGTCAGGCACTGATGTTGGATGAGAAGGCCTGGCTCGCTCGCAGTCTCTGTTCTAATTCATCCCAAAGGTGTTCTGTCAGATTAAGGTTGGGGCTCTCTCTGTGCAGGCCAGTCAAGTTCCTCCACACCAAACTCGCTCAGCCATTTCTTTATAGACCTTGTTTTGTGTACTGGTGTGCAGTTATGTTAGAACAGGAAGGGGCCATCCCTAAACAGTTCCCACAAAGCTGGGAGCATGAAATCGTCCAAAATGGCTTTGTATGCTGAAGCATTAAGAGTTCCTTTCACTGGAACTAAGGGGCTAAGCTCAACCCCTGAAAAACAACCCCACACCATAATCTCTCCTCCACCAAACCATGCAGTCAGGCAAGTACCGTTCTCCTGGGAACCACCAAACTCAGACTTGTCTATTGGATTGCGTCACTCCAGAGGACACGTCTCCACTGCTCTAGAGTACAGTATCGGTGTGCCTTACACCACTGTATCCGATGTTTTGGATTGCACTTGGTGATGTAAGCCTTGGATGCAGCTGCTCGGCCATGGAAATCCATTCCATGAAGCTCGCTACGCACTGTTCTTGAGCTTTTGGAGGTCTGTAGCTATTGACTCTACAGAAAGTTGGCGACTTCTGCACACTGTGTGCCTCAGCATGCGCTGTCCCCGCTCTGTGATTTGACGTGGCCTACTACTTCGTGGCTGAGTTGCTGTTGTTCCCAATTGCTTCCACTTTATTATAATACCACTAGTAGTTGACTGTGGAGTATTTAGTAGCGAGGATTTTTCATGAATGGACATATTGCATAAGTGGCATCCTATCACGGTACCCTGCTTGAATTCACTGAGCTCCTGAAAGCAACCTGATTTTTTACACCTGGGACCATGGAAGTGATTGCAACACCTGAATTCAATGATTTCGAGGGGTGTCCCAGTACTTTTGGCAGTATAGTGCATATTTAAATAGCGTATGCGTAAAACTCCCAAAGTAGGCAGTTGAGTGTTACCTTATAGTACGGCTATGCAAAATCACCAGCAAATGAATAAAAAAATAGCCTTCTTCTTGCACATTTTTTACGATATGAATTTCATAAAACATTAAGTGCAGTGTGAGAAATGGTTATGGGCTTTCCTTATTTATATAACTTTGTATCAGCAGCAGCAGCAGAACATTTTGCAGCTGCGGCCTGCCACTAAATTTCCTACGTGCAGGGAAACATGGAGAGATATGCTGTGGCACTCCACTAGCCTTAAATGTATTAAGCTGAATAAGACAATGGATGGACCAACAAGTCTGCTTTTTCAAAATCATAATGGTAATTTGTAATTGCTTTAAGTATTACATGTGCCACGTTGAGGTCTCTTGGGCAGGTGTCTCTTGAAATATAGCTTTGTTTTGTAAATGTTATTTCTTTTGTCACCACTGAGAACTAACACCAAACTCCTGCATGTTGACATTTTAAAGAACATGCAACTGAACATGAGCATTTCTGTTCCTGTTCGGGGATAAGTCAGGTCTTGTGCCCGATGGATTCTGGTTCCAATGATTGTGAATTCTGCAAAAATGGGTACAATTAATGACTGGACAGGTGCAGTTACATGTCCACTTCTTTGTTCTTTTGTTTTTAAATTTGACACTTGGTTGGCAAATTCTGGCTTTTCTGTTACAACTGCCACTTTCATGCGTGCTCGAATACAGCAGATTGTAAAGTGTGGGGTACAGATGGCATACGCTGACAAATAATACGACTGAGGCTGTCTGAAGGAAGTGCCACTTGTTATCGGCGAAACGAATGTTTAGCGAGCTGCAATATTGAGCACTTTAGGATCAGTATGTTGACTTCATGTCGGCGGGGCCTGACATTTAGACATGCAGCCTTTTGATATTAAAATAAGCTGCATGTGACAAACATAGGCGAACCATTTACCACGTACGTCTGAAGCTCTGCTGCTTGAAAGATTTTTTTTCATGCAGCTTTTTAGACTTTGATTATATCTTTTAAAAGCATTTAAAGCACAAAACAATGAACTAAGATTTAGATATAAAATTCAGTTTAGAAAATGATTCATATTCAATATGTCCAGCCACCCTTCATCAAACCTGCTTTATGCTGTTCAGTGTCGTGGGGGCCAAAGCCTTAGTGGTGAGTCAGTAACCAACCTTGCCAGTCTACTTCTGGGTACATTGATGTGGGCACCCACATTCACACATACAGGACCAACTCAAGAATATTCATGTAACCTAAAGTGATTAGAATTTCAAAGTGTGAAACAATTTAGGATTACTTCAACAGTATAAAATTAAATAAAAGAGTTCCCAGCATAGCCATTGTTTATGTCAAATTTAAACTTCCTCTCTGGGTTTTCTTTAGGTGTTCCAGGTTTCCCCACCATTTCTCTGAGACACGCAGCTGACATAATGCTGACTAGTAATGCTATCTTAGTGTGCCAGCATAGGCCTCATTTTATGTTGCCGAGTGCCCAAAGCTTCCTTGATAGGCTCTGACACTCTATTGGACTGACAAAGATGGATGGGTGAACAGGGGTCTTGTAATGTGTGCTCTATAACAGTGAGCATGTGTGGTGAAGTGGAGCCATAGTAAACTTAGAATGGCTCACAGCAGGCAGACAGTACAGGACCAGTAACTGTGTTTTTCAATTGATGATTAATGTTATAAGGTAGTTAAAAATAAAATCTGTCTTAGCTCTGGTCTCCACGTGATTCCACTAAGTATCCATAAGGATCTTTCTGGTGTTCTACAATGAAGACTTGGGTGCTCGGTAAAGTTCATGCATTTACACTGCTTGATCCTTCCTTATCTGCTGTTATGTATGACCACAACTACAACTACTCGGTCACTTTATATGCTCAGCTTGTAAAATTGCCTGCTATTGATCTTACTCAGTATTTTCCATTTAATCTCTCAATGGAAATCTCTCTGATTGTTTGCCCCTTTTGTATTTATTTTTATTCCATTTATAATAGGTTTTGATTATGGGTGGTGTGGTATCACACTGATTTGGGAAGTTGTCTAACAGCTCTTGGGTCTTGGGTTCAACTCGCAGTCATGTTCCCCGTCTATGTAGGGTCTTCACATTCCACTGGAAATTCCTCTCACTTGCCAAAGACCTGTGGTTTAGGTTCATTGTCAACAGCTAAATCAGGCGGATGTGTGAGTGAACGTTACAATGAACTGACGCAACGTCTTAAGGTAGCAGAGTTCCTTCATCACTCTGAATGCGTACATGCACTTTTAACTGTCACCTGGGAGTTGGCCTGCACTGCCTCAATGCGCCCTGTGATGGACTCTTAACTTGCTCAGAATACTGTCCTGGAACATTTAGGCGCGTGTGGTTTATCACAGCTTTTTGAGACGATTAATTTTTACATTCAGTAGCATATCATTCAGACACCTTTAGAAGATGTGATATGAAAGGTTCCTATAATGGAATGGAGTTGTCCATTTTTAATTAAAGAGTGCTGTAGAACAGATGCTAAAGTTATGTCAGCTCAACTGAGGTTGTAATTTGCATGGATGGTAACAAAAGACACTTTTTTTGCCTGTCCAGTTGTTCAGCTCTTCTAACTGCTTAGTAAGCCTTGCCTTTCCTTCTAATAAAAATATGTTAGATTGAAAAAAGAGAGAATGTCAAATCTACCAGTTATCTTTTGAATAAACTAGGATTGTCATTTTCACTTATTATCCAGTGAAATGTTTCAGGACACCAAAATGGAGTATAGATGGCGATTTGAATATTTGGACTTTCCTGGGTTTAGATGTGTTTCAATGCTACCAATGGTTTAGGAAATTATATCTATATTGTGTGTATTGTATATGTGTGCTTGTGTGTATATATATATATATACAGTATATATATATATATATATATATATATATATATATATATATATATATATATATATATATATATATATATATATATATATACTGTATGTACTGTATATATATTCTCCCTCCACCCCCACCCTTTATCTACTATATATTGCCTTTTATTCCTGTATGTCTAATCATGTTCCTCTGATGATGACACCTGGCAAATTGTCGAAAGCTGAATTAAAAGCTCTTTTAAGATACGTGACTCATTTTATCCCTTTGTGGATCTCTAGCTACACATACATATATGTATAGTGTATACATACATACATATATACTAGCAGCAGCACTTGGCATTGCCTGGGCACTGCCCTTAAAACTAACTGTAATAGAAAGAACCCCCCAGCCAAGATACTCCCAGGCTCAGGCTCACTCAGGTGTTCCAATAGTGTCTATTCCTGACACTAAGAGTGAAATATGTGTACAATATTTTATTGAGATTACATTAAGTATGTGGAATTGTGTATGGGTGTGTATCTAGTACAATACAATACAGTTTATTTTTGTATAGCCCAAAATCACACAGGAAGTGCCGCAATGGGCTATAACAGGCCCTGCCTTTTGACAGCCCCCCAGCCTTGACTCTCTGAGAAGACAAGGAAAAACTCCCAATAAAAACCTTGTAGGGAAAAATGGAAGAAACCTCGGGAAAGGCAGTTCAAAGAGAGACCCCTTTCCAGGTAGGTTGGGCGTGCAGTGGGTGTCAAAAGTAGGGGTCAATACAATACAATATACACAACAGAACAATTCCTTAAGACAGCATAATAATAAAAATTTTAGAAGTACGGTTTAACAGTAGTAGTAGTAGTTTAAGCTTGCATTCTGCAAGTAGTTTACTTTTTCTTGTAGAATGGATAACATACTTAATCACGATAGTACATATATGAACAGAAAAATTTATAGAATACTAGAGACCTATTGTACTTACAATTTGATAGTTTGATAATTTTAAACTCCCAGCTCAATAACGGTGCAGGTGCAAGACACACAAGTCAAGTCAAGTCAAGTTGGGAAGCATGCACTGGCACAGCACGTTGCTACACCCACCACACAACGAAACAGCTCGGGATCCCGGTTGGCAACCCCCCCAGGCAGACATGCGGCCCAGTCCCACCCTCCAGAAATGACCCTCTATACTGTATGCTGCAGCCAGGTGTTACGCGGGTGATCCCTTGGCCTGGTCCAGCCACTTGGGTCCCCAACAATGAGGATCCTATAAGCTGGATCACCCTCTGGGAAACACGCCACATGGCCATAGTGCCATAACTGATGCTCCCTCACAATGCAGGTAATGTGCCTCATTCAAGACTCCATGAACAACCGCTCATTCGACACAAAGTCAAAGCAATGGTACCCAAGGATTCTCCGAAGAGACACATTACTGAAGGAGTCTAGTCTTCATCTCAGGTCCCTGGATAGTGTCCATGTCTTGCAACCATATAGTATGACAGGAAGCACCACAATTCCAAAGACTTGGACCTTCGTGTTTTAGCAGAGATATCGGGAGCGCCACACACCCCTTTCCAGTGACGTCTTGACTCCCCATGCTCCTCCAATCCGTCTACTGACTTCATAGGAAGAGTCACCAGAGACATGAATGTCACTGCCAAGGTAAGTAAACCTCTCGAGTTACAAGTCACACAAGTGAACTAATAAAAAACACAATGCAAGATAGATATTAAAATAAAAGGATATAAGTGGGAACTTGCAGTCAGACATTCTGTACCTGCGATAGACTGGCACTACGATCAGCCTCTGCCACTATCAAAAGCAAAACATCATTATGGTTTTCCTAATTTTTTTCACAATGAAGTTGCCATTTTGTGGACTTCAGGGCTAATAAATTAATCCACGAGTGAAAATGATTTCACCATAGGTTGCCTTCAAATAGTCAGTACTTTTTTGTCAGTTTGTCAATATAGCCAGGGATAATCGTATATTGCTATACGTTCCTTTTAATATACTGTATGTTTCATATAATATAGGTTTATGCATGTATTTATATTTTATATAGTATATGTGCATATACAATATGTATGTGCAGTGTATTTACAATATATAGCATATGTGTGTGTATAAGTGTATATACCTAATATGTATTTGTATATACAGTAAGTGTCTATACTGTGTGAATGATTTAATAATTTCTTGTGAAATGGAAAGACATCTATTGATGAATATAAATTAATTGAGGGATGGAGTGTGTTCTGAAGGAGGACTTGCCAGTGGGTAGTAAATGTGCCACATGTGTCTAGTTAACTGTTGTGATATCCTTTCACACTTTGCCTTGTCAGGAGTGTGACGGATTGTCTCATTTTTGGTTGCTGCCGGGAAAAAGCATTTTCTAATGAGGTAGGCAGCTTTGGTATTTTTCCAGCATACCTTTGGGGGAGAGAGAGAGAGAGCAGGTTGTGCTCCATTAAAGCCTGCAGCGGGGGCTTGTTATGTCTCGCTGCCACCTGTGCTTCAATGCTGCCGTTGCTATTAACTGATACGCTCTCATAGTGAATGATGGTCATTTTCTAACAAACTTGATTTTCTACAGAAATGAAATAATAAAAATGGGCTTCTGATGAACTACAGAATTATTCATTTTGTGTTTGGTCACATACAATATTTGACATCATTTGGGAAAGTCAGGGTCTCTGTCTTACAGTGGTTAGCAGCTCCAGTCCCGCCAATGTCTGTGTGGAGTTTGCATTATTGCTCAGCGTGACAGGCAATTTTCTCTGGAATTTCTGCTTTTCTTGCATTGAGGTATAAATTGGTCCTGTAGCGTAGTTTTTGATGTACAGGAGTTTTGTTCCATCTTACTCCCAATACTGCTTGGATAAGCAAGCTGTGGCTCCCTCATGACACTGTATTGGAACAATCACATCAGAGAAGGTGTGAATGGCCATCAGTTTCAGACTGCATTGAGTGTGTGTGTGTGTTTCATCATTTCCTTTGTGTGAGTGCGGGTGTCCATATTGTCGGTACTTCAGTTATTTATGTCCCCCACCACTCTAAACAGCCCCTTTTGAACATTACTTCATTTACTGTCTGTTTTAGCCACTGTTTAAATTTTGTATCTAGATTCAGCTGTTTCCGCATGTAATCTAGAACATTGCTATTTTATGACATGCCTTCTCTGCTCTTTGCACATCTCAAAGTCATTGGCAGTACTGTATTCTCGATTTTATTTGAACTAGTTTTATTTTGTGTTATATCAAAGATTTTTTAGTCCAATGTTATACTGAAGTCTCTTTCGCTGTATGAATTCAGTTTAACCATTGTGGTGATTTTTGTAAGCAACTCTTCTTTTTGGGGTTGGTATGAAGGTGGCAGGTGGTCCACATTGTATATGTTGTTGGAACTATTCAGCTAATTGAAACTGAGTATGGAGATGGCACCAAGTTGACATGGTACAGGCCCCAAAAACGAATGGCAATATGGGAGCACAGTGTGAGAAAATATGGTTCTTTTGGCTGAGATGGTGGTAAACCTTCCATATGCTAGAAGTTTCCATTGAAGGACAGGAAGGAAGCACCCGAGTGAGACAAAAATGGAATTTTAGAGTGCCACTAGTATTATGAGAGTGTGAGACAATGGGGAAGCCACCCTACTGTGCAGATAAATTCAGGATACATGTATAGCCCGACACCATGGGCCAGCAAAACTCTTGTGTTGAAATTTGGTGTACTGGAGATAGTCAGAACCCTTCTTTTGTTTATCTATTTGTCTTTAATTTAAATGTAGCAACACTGCATTTTTATACATTTTGAACTCTTGTGGCACTTTATTCTGCTTGGAGCGTCAATGGATGTGGAACATAGCAGTGGATTTTTAGGTAAATCCAAGATGAAAGCTCTAAGGTTTGTAACTTGATAGTTGTTCTTCACCATTTTAAAAATGTAAGAAACAATCCCATTTTACAATAAGGAGCAGCTAGAAATAAAAAATTCGGCAAAGGCTTTGCGCCTTAGGAACCAAGTTACCCGAACTATTCATCCATCCATTATCTAACCCGCTATATCCTAAATACAGGGTCACGGGGGTCTGCTAGAGCCAATCCCAGGGCACAAGGTAGGAAACAAACCCCGGGCAGGGTGCCAGCCCACTGCAGGGCGCGCACACACCCCCCCACACAATTTAGAATTGCCAATCCACCTAACCTGCATGTCTTTGGACTGTGGGAGGAAACCAGAGTACCCGGAGGAAACCCACACAGACAGGGGGAGAACATGCAAACTCCACGCAGGGAGGACCCGGGAAGCGAACCCTGGTTTCCTAACTGTGAGGCAGCACTGCTACCCAATGCGCCACTGTGCTCCCTCTACCCGAACTATTCTATGACATGTCAGTAATTATTAACTGATTTGATGCTGATCTTTCTGATCATAAAATAAGTCAGCAATTGATGAGAAGAATTTAGAATTAACTGCAGAATTATGGTATTTGAGGGTTCCTCTATGGTGCCTCTTTGTCTTGCACTATTTGGCTCAAAAACTAATCAGCACATCGTCATCTCGGAACAGGCTTAAGTTTCAAGTTTGGTATTTTTCCATCCAGCCATTTTAGCTCTAGACTATCATTAAGAAACTGTGACACACAGACACAAACACACATACACAGACAGACACACACCCATCATCGAGATGTCGATGTTTTTGGTATCAGGGGACCCTAAAATATCAAGATCCATTGAAAACTGGAGATAAAATTTTTGGCGAATCAAAAGCTTTCACTCCTTCCCCAAAGATGATAGGTTATGGTGGAGGCACAAAGCAAAAAATTCGACCAGGAGATGGTAGGAGAGGAAGTAGCAAAAGCATGTGCAAAATCCATCACCTGAGGTTCAAAACAAGAAAACACCAAAGCCAAAACAGAAGCTAAGAATCTTTAAAGAGACCAAAGTGAAAAAGTGAATCAAAAGTCAAAGTTCAAAACAATTATGAGTTAAAGTTTAGGAATTATCCCAATGGTAGAATATAGTGCCACCATGCTTTATACAGGCAACACAGTGATGTTACACGTGATGAGACATCTAGCAACAAAAGAAGCCAAGAGGACAAAATGGCAGCACCCATAAGAAATTTAAAATGCTGGCATAGTAAAAATAGATGTGTTATTACTGACCTTGAGCATCTCATGTTTCACTTGGGTGCCTGGCTGAATATTTATTCTGGCTTCAGTTATGTATGTAAACCGTTCAATTGTAACACTCATTTCTCCTGCCTGTCCTCTTGAGATGTAATATATATATATAGAAGTATATATATTCCTATTTTTTAAATGTTTCATTTCCAGTGCAATTGTTTACATTTTTAGTGGCTTCAAAGTCTTGCATCATTTAGGCTACCAGCCATGCACGTTATATGATTTGTCAAAGCAATCAGCCTACACAGCAACTAAAATCGCTGAGTGCATCTCTTTCAATTAAATCTGCACATGGGAACGCATACAGGAACGTGAAATGACGTGTATGTTGGAAAACCAAAATGTATTTTGTACCTTTTACTGTGGTAGTTAGTACAAAATAAAAATGTGATGTTATGACACGGGAGTGGAAACTAGATTAGCGGCTCTACTGGCTGTCAAATTTTTGTTGTACAATTTTTCACACAATGTACACACATCCCGCCATCATATTTAATCGAATCAGTGGTTAATTTGGATAAAATCGGTGTCTTAATTCGGCTCCTTTTTTGCCAGCATTTTGCATTTAGAAAGACTAAAGGTGTATGTTTATCGTTTCTAAGATGTTAGCCAAAATGTTTTATATTCTTGTATATTTTGGACAATGATGGGTCACACTCTGTCCTCAGTGGTTGAGGCTGGTTTTTTTTGTTGGGTCATCTGATACTGTGAGTGGCCACCCTTCTCAGCTTTTTAAATTTATGGTTTGTAGTCTATGAGTGAACACCAGGCTGCCTTCCATCATTCAAGGACATTGGGGAAATACCATTATTGGCCAAAGGGCTGTTATATTATTCACATGTCAGATCAGGAGGAAGATAACATACATGGACTATCGTAAGGAAATCTGCCCAGTCCAGGTAGCTTTCAGTGTTGCGGTTTTCATTTAATATGTTTAAAAAATATATAAAGTGCCTGACTTTGGTAAATGAAGATAAGACCAATGCAACAAGCTTCTAAAATCCCCAAATAATTCGATAACAGTGTTTGCGCTGCCTGCGTTCTTAGCGGATGGCGAACTATTGATGTAGTAGGTCTCTGTGCGTTTCCTGTGTAATTACAAATTGATTTACGTGTGCACTCTGGGTGCCTTGTGCTAACTGCTCTTTGAAAGCCTTTTGATAAGAGACGGTAACTGCTGGTGAATGTCAAAGTACAATACACCTTCATTATAGCACAGCACATTTAACATGCAGATCATCTGAATTGTGCACACCAAAGTATAATGGACCACTCTCCCTTCTGTTTTATTGTCTCTGATAGAATTTCCTGTGCAAAGATTTTATGGCTGCTTGGGTAGTTCAAGCGATCAATTAATATGAACATAGCATTGAGATGGTAATCATTTAAATCTTATTATCCTCTATGTTAATTTGTTTTCTTTTCACTGGAGCCCACTAGATTGGACTTTCTGGATATTTTCCTCTGCATCTTTGGATTCTGTGATGTTTCTGAGCATTTAGAGAAGCCATGCAGTACGCGTTCAGCATTTAAGAGGGCAGTGAGGATACAGTTACATTGATAGATGTAATCTTTTACACAGAGATGCCAGAAATTCCCCAGATTAACTTGATGGGATTGGATCATTTTCAAATACTGGGACTGTTTTGTAATCCTCCAAGTCAGTAGCTTCAGCATATGACAGTCTTAGGTAAGGAGGCCGTCTTCTTGACAGTTACATAAAAGGCTCACCGTGGCCATTGTTACATTTTTTAAAAGTAAATAGCCTGGTGAGCACTAATAGTTAACAGGGTAACTGGTTAATTTGTCCTCTTAATACCATTATCCAGGCAATTCTTTACACAATGTACGCGGATCCCAACATCACATTTAAGACAAAACCGTACTGTAGGTTGGAGACTAAAATAGTCTCCTCTTTGTATATGACACTAATTCCCAAATTTTACAATTATTCAAATTTCCAGACAATTTTCATATAGTAAAAAACGAAGAAACAAACGTGCGAAGTGTAGAATCTTTTATGAGAGGGTTCACCTGCATCAATGTTAGCACATCATACATGAAGTGGTTCAAAATGTCTGCAACCTATTTAGTGTGTTCTCGAACTTACAATTTTCACACATGGACAGATAAGGCTAATTAGCTTAGCTAGTTAAGTGCCTTGTGTTTCTGGTCTTTGGTGCGGCAGAGAGCGCAAGGGCTAATTAGGTTACTAGGTAAGGCATAGATGATTAGCACCCCAGTATTTCCTCCTTTGACTTTAGATGCAGTCATTCCTTGTCTTCTCAGATGAGCATTTATATCTCTCTAAGCAGTTGTATGAAGAGTTCACCTCAGATTAGCCACCATATATCACTACTAATGTGTTCAGTGGAGCAAGCTGTAAATCCCAGGGAATAAATATATTTTGCAAGCAACAGAGATTGAAAATGTGTGTGTGTGTGTGTGTGTGTTTGCATGTGAGTGTGCTCACCCTGCCATGGATTGGGACCCCACCCATATATTATTCCTGCCTTGAGCCCTTTGCTTGCTAGGATAGGTTCCAGGCCACTTATGATCCTGCTTGGGATTAGTCAGGATTAGAAAACAGATAGATAGATAGATAGATAGATAGATAGATAGATAGATAGATAGATAGATAGATAGATAGATAGATAGATAGATAGATACTTTCTAGTATATCAGGATGTGGTATGGTAAGGAATAAAGTACAGCAGATGTTAATGGTGAAGCTCATCATGTTTAGAATGTTTTTAGAACTTGTGATGTCATTCACCGAGGATAGCAGTTTTGCTAATGAGAGCATTTAAAGTACAACCCTGCTATAGTGTAGTTGCTTAAGGCAAGACTGAAACTGTGAGAGCTGGTCTTGCAGAATCACTCTATACAACTTCCACAAGATCAGACCGTATCTAACGGAGTATACAGCACAACTCCTGGTCCAGGCTATGGCCTTGTTACATCTAGACTACTGCAACTCCAAGCTGCTGCAGGTGATTCAAAATACAGTGGTGCTTCATGTCACATCTCTTTTCAGATCAATGCATTGGCTCCCTGTAGTGGCATATTAAGTTCAAATCCCTGATGCTTGCTTACAGAGGGGTCAATGGGTCAGCACTTATATATATGGAGACACTGGTGAGAACCTTTGCTCCTTCCTACCCACTCAGGTCTGCTGATGAATGGCGGCTGGTGATACTACCTCTGTTTGATTCAATCCAGACTATGTACGTGTGTAGCTACTAGCTAGTGGAACATGCTTCCTACCTCAATTGGAAAATCTGACTTCCTCAATATATTCACAAAGACTCTTTTTTGGTGAATTTCTGTCAGACTTAGCTGTTAGGTTTTATAAATCTAGGAGTTGTAACTTCGTTGTATTTTGTTCTCAGCTCTTCACTTGTGATGCTTAATTTTGGTTCCTTATTCTGTAACACTCGTTTCCAAACAGTCCCCCCGACTGATGTTTACTTGATTATGTTGACCTCTTTTGTAAGTTGCTGTGGATTAAAGCATCAGCTAAGCAAATAAACTTAAATCTAATGTGACTGAGGTAATATGTGAGCCACAGTGGGTAATATGGGTGTCGCTATGTCCTTTGCTAGGGATCCCTAATGTAAGTGGGGGAGTAACAGGGTTTCACGCATGAGCCTCTGACTTTGAAACTGACCTGTTCCTTGCTCCTTAAAGACCTAATTAGTCAATTGGAATATGCAAGTTTTACTTTAGCCTGGTCTTTACTGTGGTCCCATAGGTCCAAAGTGTGTATCCCAGAGGTGGACTGTGCTATAAACAGTGAAATGGCAGTTCTTTACGAATTCACCACATGGTCACACATAAATAACATTAATGCTAGAGAGAGAGCCATCCTGAGTTCAGCTTGTTGGTCTTTTTGTTTGTCTAATTTGTACATGGGCTGTGAACTCAAGGGCCTGGGCTCAATTCCAGGTAGAGGGTTAACTCTGATGGACACCAAGGGCATGCTCATCTTGTTTCCAGTTAGTTTCTTTTATTATATATTTCCAATTAAAGTGTTGATTGATCTTTATTTTTATAGCACCTTTTTATAGTGAAGTCTGAAACCCAAGGAAGTGATCAATATGTTTTCCCCAGGTCCCAGATCTTTCCTGTAAAATATATGGATGCTCTTTGAATAGATGCATTCAAACAGCATGGCACTGTCTCCAGCAGTGCCTCGTGGGATAAAGGCTAATGTTTGCTTTAAATGAATAATTTACAAGGGGAAAAATACTCCACAAGTTTAAAAAGATGAAGAACACAGAATACTTCTTCAGGGTGTCTGTATATATTAGTTCAGCTTTACTCCGCATTTTATTCTATTAACGCTTCTATGGTTCTGCCTGGATCTTGAAAGTAGCTGCCGATGATAAGGAAAGAAATGAATTAACAGGTTTATCAAGGCATGAACCAGGGATTTATCTATGGAGGGAATATTTATTACATGCATAGATTAATGATGTGTGAAACTTCTGATGTAAATTGTGTTAAATAGCAAAGCAGACATAAAGGCATCAGTGGTGGGTCTTTTTGTTTTAATTACCAGGAAGTCCTTGCCTTTCATGCTTGGAGATACGTATCACAGACCTGGAAGATATTATTATTAGGATATTAGGACATGTTAACTGTCTACAGGTAGTTTGGTGACTGGTTGCAGCCATTAACATGTTTGTTCTTAGGGGGTTGTCTGCTTAATTATCATTATTTCCATCCACCCTGATCAAGTTCCCATATTTGTCCTTCCTACATTATCTGAAAATTACACAGCAGTCATGCTTGAACATGAATGGGTGGATCAAGAAATGAATAATTTATTTCTTGTTTATTTTTCTCACTTTATGAATGTCTCCTGCCCCTATTTGAGCTCTCAGGTACTAATTCAGTGACCTATAATGACCTCTGCCTTTATTTATGACTTTCATTTCACATTTTTCCTTTCATTTATGTTTCCCACACTTGCATGAGCATCTCTCAGATGCTCCACTTAATCTGACACCACACAGCAGTGAAGTTGCAAAACAGATTTCATTTCTTAAATGCCTCTCCTTAAGCTGTCTTCTGGCTGCTAACAGCAAAATGATAGGTGTGTATGTGTGTCACCTATGAGGTGAGCGGCACTTGAGCTGTCTGGTAAGGGAAGATAACCGGATCTGCATTGGTTCAAAGCACATGTCATGAGGAGGCATTAAGAGGCTTCATGGGAAATATGCAAGAAACTGTTGTTGTAATGTGTTTGTGACATGGGGAGCGGATATCTGGAGGGATATATGTGATCAAAATGCCGTCATTTTCATAACCAGTTTCTACAATTCTCAATTTTTCTATCCATTTGTCTGTCTCTATATAGAAAGTGCTAATCTTGATGAATGCGATAGTAGAAATTGCTAAGAAAGCCTGGTGAGATTTACCTTTCCTGCAGAGTCTATTCTTTGGCCAGGCGAGAGACGTAATGCTTCTCAAGTATGTCCTGTGCGCTCCTTCTAACGGATAATTCTGGGTGCTACTTAAGTCATGGAGAATCTTGACCTATCCCAACCTTTCCCTTCTTAGTTTAGAGGTTCAGCAGCTTCACTTTAAGGTTATGTAAGGTTGTCAGGGCATTCGCAGCAGTTCTATAAAGAAGACTCTTTGTTGTCATTTTCATCTACTCTTTCGTCTTCTTACTTTCTTGTATACATAGTTTAAATAAAGTATAGCAATCGTGAAAAAATACTACATTGAAGTTTTGATGAATCTCCATGTTTAATGTGCTCCTGAAAACTCTGTGTGTGTGTGTGTGTGTGTGTGTGTGTATGTACAGAAACACGATAACTTGAGAACACTTTGAGCTAGATAAATGAAATTTAGCATATGGGTATTGTATCAAAATGCTAGATTTCTATCAACTTTTGGGCAACATACGCCAACCAGAAGTGGTTATTTTACCTAACGCATTTCAAAATTTTTCAAATAAATTGGTAGTTAAATAAACAATTAATTGAAATTTTGTATAGTAGTTTTTCATGTGAAATTGTAGTATAAAAAGAGAAAAGTAACTGAAATTTAATATCATCGTTATTTAGGGAAAGAAACACAGATATAGAATTTCACCTTAATCGGATAACTGGAAATGATATCTTGACAGGTATCAGCACTATTACCTATGCATTACTACCATTATATAAATAGACATTCTTCTTCTTCTTTCGGCTGTTCCCATTAGGGGTTGCCACAGCAGATCATCTTCTTCCATACCTTCCCATTACATAAATAGACATAAATAATATAAATTTTGAATGGTCATTACTTATCGTTAAATATAAAATTTTACCTTGATCACGTGATTGGAAGTGGTATATTACTGACCACAAAAACCAATCAGATTTGACATTTCAGTCTGATCAGATTACCAGAAGTATTTCTTTGCCATATAAACTTGCATTATAAACAAAGATAAGTGATTGAAATTTTTTGATGAAACACACATACTGTATATGAAGTTTCATTATAATCGGATAACCAGAAGTTGTATCTACTTTACCTAAACAGGTATAAGAAAAGTTGAGTGGAGAACAATCCAGATTTTGTTGCCTGTTTTTTTCTCCTTTTCCGTGTTGTTGGCTCATTCCTTTGTGTGGATGGTGGCATAGATGACTAGCACTCCTTTGACTTTAGACACAGTCACTCCTTGCCTTCACAAATGAGCATTTATACCCCTCTTAGCGGTTATATGAATACGTTCAATGTAGCCACCATATGCCACCACTAACGTTTTTAGTGGAACAAACTGTATGATATTTTGCAAGCAGCACAGATAGAAAGTTCTTTTGTTAAGGAGTCAGCAAGAAAACAATCACAGATGTTAGTAGAGGTGGTATGTGGATATCTTTCTTCACACTATTAAGAGTGAAACAAAATCAAAGTTACAAAATAAAACACAAGTCAAAGTTCGGTTTTCCTTTCCCTAGCAGTTTTTATTTTTGATGTTCTTTCAACACTAGGCTCTTCTTTGAATGTTCAGGTTTTAGACTTGCCTGCTTTCATGGTGGAACTGACTGATGTCATGTAGTTACTGCTGCTTGCATCATGTCAGTCTGGCAATGCAAAAATGGCAGTGCCCATGAGAGGATAAAAAAATGAAAACAGCAAGAAGTAAAAGTCAATAACACATGAGATCAAAATGAAAATATTTTGCATTAAATACTAATGCATCCCTGACCATAATTTTACTATAGGAATGATGGAAAACAATAAATAAATGGGAAATTTTAAAAAAAGCTAATTGTACATTGAAACATAATCAGCCGTGCACTCCTAACAACTATCTCCTGGCAGTCTTTGTCATCAAAGTGCACCATTTTGAGAATGTCACGTGTCTCTGTGCCCTATAGCAGCTCACAACAGTTAACCTTATGGCCAGAATGCTTGTCCTGCAGGAAAACTAAGGTCAGATTTGCAAAGCCTGGACATGGACATGCAGCCAAGGGAATAAGTAAGTGGGTGACCCTTTGGCCAAGACTGACAGACTTAAAAGTGTTGTTTCCAGTCTCCTGGTATCCAATTTTACAAAGCAGCCTCCAGTGGCATCACTGCAACAGGTCAGACTTGCACTCCACAGTCTCGGCCATTTTGGGAGTCGAACCAACACATGGAAAGTAAGATTCGATGATGTGAAGTATCAGTTATTTTGTGCTAGTGGCTGAAAGAGCAGATATTTTGCCTGTTGCTTGAAGTATTCATACATATTTTGCTGTCTATAATTGTCTTATCTTGAGGTGTCTGTTTTCTTTACTTCTGTGGGTGTTATAAAGAAATGCAAGGCTCTTTTTTTGACAGAACAGGATAAGAGTTAGTCCTGGAAAATTGGAAATTGAAAGAAAAATGTGCTTACCCAGTGTGACCCTGATATCATTGATCAACTTCTCAATTGTGAAAGTTGGTGGTCATGCTAAGTGTATATTGAATTTGTTTGAACCTTTTATGTTGAACATAACTGTAAATACTTTATAAGTACAGAACTACTTACATATAAGAACTTTTTCTGTTCGTGTATTTGTGGCACATGAAGTTATAATGACTTATTATTATTGCACAATAAGTGAGAGATGGGGGCTAAACTAGCCTCATTACAGAAACAGAAAGGAAATGCTGCTTTCAGCTCAATTTTATACAGTAACTTACACATCTAATCTTTTAGGATTTTTACAATGAATTGCTAAAATGGCTCCATAATAGATGCACCTCTGGGTCCTTCACTTAAGGATCCTGTGCTCCTCAGTTATTTCAACCAACTATGTTTATTCATTACATCCAGCAAACTGTGCCTTAACAGTTTATTGTTTTATCACGCGAGGAGTTCAGTCTTCTGGTGCTGTTATTGCAATCAGCTGACATCAAATGCACAGCGATGACCAAAGAACACTAAAATGCTTTTATGTATTGGATGACTGTCCTCTGTGTTAATAAGCCGCTTTCTGAGAGAGTGTAAATGGAGCTGTAATACTTCCTTCACTGAGGTGCTTGTGCAATAGGGAGAATATTCTCATCTTTTAAAAGTGTGGAAATAGGTTTTCATCTCCAGCTTTTTTTTAAGTAATTGATATGGCCTACGTATAAATAAAATGTGTGTATATATGCGTATATGTGTTTACATCATTGATACTGTATATACAATATACCTACAAGCAATGTAAGGCTTGCATAGCCTTTTTATTTTTGTCATGAAATGGATAATGCATTTACTGTGATATTACACAAAGGAACTGAGAAATGTGTAGGATATTAATGATGTACTTACAGAATGGAGTGATGATTTTCACCTTCCAGCTAAATAATTGTGTAGGAGCAAATCAGACATGTAAACTAATAAAGAACAATGCAGCATAGATGAAGGCAGTGATAGTTCTGATTTCTTAAGAAATATTGGTAATGTGATCATTTTAAATGGCAGAATACAGGAGATGGGAAAGGAAATTAAAAGATGTTACTATGCTTTCAGAGACTAAAATAATATAAAATGCTGTAAATGCAAATTTTAATACATAGATGGTGTGGTGGATAGCATTGTTTAGGAGAAAGCTGAACATTATTTTTTCTATGTTAAGAGATAATTTTAATGTTAAATCGTTTTTACATTTTTTTAATCACATAGTATTAATAACCATTTTTCTGTATATATTTCAGTATACAAAGCACAAATAAGATCAAAATTAAAATCAATTAAAGATGGTACTTGAACCATGATGTTGCTGACATGCAGTCAGGTATGCTAATATCTATGCTGTTCTGCAGCCATCATTGACCAGTGCTACGATCACCCATTCAATCTGGTTTTTCCACAGTTAAATAATTTTTTCAATGTAAATGGACATTTTTTTGGCCTCTAGACCACGAGATGGATCAATTAATAAAAACATGTTTTCCTTGCTTACAACTTTATGCCAACATCAGTACATCTGCATAATGCCTCACTGTGACTGTGAATGTCAAGTCAGACGTTTTCTTTCTTTTCAAATGTTCTTCCTTTTTAGTCATTCTTTTGTGTGTTCAGTTTATGTTTATACATTAGAACATCAGAACAATTGCGATGAGAACATTCAGGCCAATAAAGCTCGTCAGTCCTATCCACTTATTTCTTCTAAAAAAACATCAAGTCCCTAACGTCTTACTGTCTACCACACTACTTGGTCGCTTATTCCAAGTGTCTATTGTTCTTTGTGTAAAGAAAAACTTCCTAAAGTTTGTGCCAAATTTACTCTTAACAAGTTTCCAACTGTGTCCCCGTGTTCTTGATGAACTCATTTTAAAATAACAGTCTCGATCCACTGTACTTATTCCCCTAATAATTTTAAACACATCAATCATGTCAACTCATGATCTTTCTTTGCTTAAACTGACAAGATTCAGCTCTTTTAATCTTTCCTCATAAAATAAATATATTTGTTTACCTGTGTATTTATGTATTTATTTATTTAAATAGCTTCTGTAAAAAGCCAGAGTATTCACAGCCTTTGCTCAATACTTTGTCGATGCACCCTTTGGCAGCAATTACAGCCTCAAGTGTTTATGAATATGATGCCACAAGCTTGGCACACCTATCCTTGGCCAGTTTCGCCCATTCCTCTTTGCAGCACCTCTCAAGCTCTATCAGGTTGGATGGGAAGCGTCGGTGCACAGCCATTTTAAGATCTCTCCAGAGATGTTCAATCGGATTCAAGTCTGGGCTCTGGCTGGGCCACTCAAGGACATTCACAGAGTTGTCCTGAAGCCACTCCTTTGATATCTTGGCTGTGTGCTTAGGGTCGTTGTCCTGCTGAAAGATGAACCATTGCTCCAGTCTGAGGTCAAGAGCGCTCTGGAGCAGGTTTTCATCCAGGATGTCTCTGTACATTGCTGCAGTCATCTTTCCCTTTATCCTGACTAGTCTCCCAGTTCCTGCTGCTGAAAAACATCCCCACAGCATGATGCTGCCACCACCATGCTTCACTGTATGGATGGTATTGGCCTGGTGATGAGCGGTGCCTGGTTTCCTCCAAACGTGACGCCTGGCATTCACACCAAAGAGTTCAATCTTTGTCTCTTCAGACCAGAGAATTTTGTTTCTCATGGCCTGAGAATCCTTCAGGTGCCTTTTGGCAAACTCCGGGTGGGCTGCCATGTGCCTTTTACTAAGGAGTGGCTTCCGCCAGGCCACTCTACCATACAGGCCTGATTGGTGGATTGCTGCAGAGATGGTTGTCCTTCTGGAAGGTTCTCCTCTCTCCACAGAGGACCTCTGGAGCTCTAACAGAGTAACCATCGGGTTCTTGGTCACCTCCCTGACTAAGGCCCTTCTCCCCCGATCGCTCAGTTTAGATGGCCGGCCAGCTCTAGGAAGAGTCCTGGTGGTTTCGAACTTCTTCCTCTTACGGATGATGGAGGCCACTGTGCTCATTGGGACCTTCAAAGCAGCAGAAATATTTCTGTAACCTTCCTCAGATTTGTGCCTCGAGACAATCCTGTCTCGGAGGTCTACAGACAATTCCTTTGACTTCATGCTTGTTTTGTGCTCTGACATGAACTGTCAACTGTGGGACCTTATATAGACAGGTGTGTGCCTTTCCAAATCATGTCCAATCAACTGAATTTACCACAGGTGGACTCCAATTAAGCTGCAGAGACATCTCGAGGATGATCAGGGGAAACAGGATGCACCTGAGCTCAGTTTTGAGCTTCATGGCAAAGGCTGTGAATACTTATGTACACGTGCTTTCTCATTTTTTTTATTTGTAATAAATTTGCAAAAATCTGAAGTAAACTTTTTTCACGTTGTCATTATGGGGTGTTTTGTGTAGAATTCTGAGGAAAAAAATGAATTTAATCCGTTTTGGAATAAGGCTGTAACATAACAAAATGTGGAAAAAGTGATGCGCTGTGAATACTTTCCGGATGCACTGTATTTATATATATACTAGGCTGACCCGCCTTTTAAGGCGACCGACTTTTAAGTTGACCACTTCTTAAGGCAATTCAATATGTAGATCAATTTGATATTTTATACAAACTCATTAATTTGGTTATATTGCATTTGAGCGGTATTACTTTAATACTCGTAGTTTCTGTTATTTTTGTGATGAAATTTAAACTTTTTCTCTATATTGAGGTCGCCCTTTTGAACCCCCCCCCCGATATTAACTACGCGGTGAGGTATTTGTACTCCATCAACATTAATTATTTCCAGAGACATAATTTTGTCT
This sequence comes from Polypterus senegalus, assembly GCF_016835505.1. Lineage (NCBI taxonomy): Eukaryota > Metazoa > Chordata > Cladistia > Polypteriformes > Polypteridae > Polypterus > Polypterus senegalus. Next base: position 57,559,037 of record NC_053154.1, on the reverse strand, counting down.
ATTTTTCCAGCGCATCGCACACAAAAGCAAGGGAACGATGGGAGCACCAGAACTCTGCTCACATCATGTCGCTTCGTACCGCAAGCTGCAAGTAGGAAGTCTGTGATAAGCGGAATACCGCTATGCTTTCCACTCATGGGACGGAAGGACAATCCTGACCGCTTTTATATAGTAAGAAAGAAGAAGAAGATATCGCACAGTCTGGAGTAGAAAATCATCTTTTACCTGGAAAAACGAAACTACAAATCCCATCGTGCATTGCAAAATGGACGGGGCATGTGTGAAACTCTGCGTCTGCATAGCACTCACGGGATGGAAGGACAATCCCGACCGCTTTTATATAGAAGGAGATATATATACAGTATATATAAGGGCTGAAGTCAAAGTCACTGAGATCTCAGCATTAACATTTGTAGTGCACTGTGGAATGCATATGCCTCTGTTATATGCCATTTGGTATGGGAATGTATATTTTGTATTTTACTAGTAAAATGTTTGTGATGCAACATCTTTTGGAGTGACAGTGATATAGTAACGGTTGGACACACAGGCAGACAGATAGAAACTTACCCTTTTATTGTGGTTGATATGGTAAATACAATGTGATCATATGATTGACTCTAGAGTGCACCCACAAGCTTTCTACAAAGCCAAAAGTATAAAAACATGAGGGGTTTTAGCTTTAGAGAAGGTTAAACACAACAGGCAACACACCGTGTACAATGTAAAAAAGCAAGTGAACAACTAACACACCACCGAGCTTACTTGTACATGAGGTGCGCCAGATTGACACTGTGGATGGCTGGTCCACTTTCCCCTTAGTGTTGCACAAAAGACTCCCTGATCATGTTCCTTTATCACCCACTTAATGAACCCTTGTGAAATGCTCACCTTCCAAGCTCAGTGTATAACATGTAAGACCCCAGGGGCTGTACACTAGCCACAGGCGCTCCTGTTCTTCTTCCACTCAGCTCCAGACAAGTCTTCTTCATTATATCCAGGGACCCAAACAAAAAGCACAGGGATCAACACTGCCCTCTAGAGACTGTCATGTGGTGCTCCATGGTGGTCACACCTGGTGCTGCTACCAGACTTCCATTTGCTATGTGCATGAGTGTGTATGTGTAATCCAATACATATACAGCACGGCTTGTAGGTATACTGAAGTTTTGCATGTGCACGTGAGTGTAAGTAAATAACGTGTTTGTGCTTGTTTCTTACATTTGGATAGCTGCTGCTGGATTATGTGAATTTCCCCATGGGATTAATAAAGTATCTATCTATCTATCTATCTATCTATCTATCTATCTATCTATCTATCTATCTATCTATCTATCTATCTATCTATCTATCAAAGAGAAATTATTGTTGATATTTGGAGTAAAACAGGCTGCACAATTGGAACTTTGCTTTCCTGTGTATGTATTTATTGTTATAAAAGCCAACAAATGAAAATCCCTTACAGTAACATTGCATATACAGTACCTTTAAAAATATTCATCAGAAAGTATCATCAGTCAGCATCTGTCCAAGTGGTGCTTTAATGAAGAGAACTACGCAGAGTAAATAACAACACACGTACCGCCATGGATTTCATCAGCAGAAATCTACAATTTATCTGCTGAACTCTTTGTGGTTTGTTTGACTTGTTTGCCAGTTTGCATAATTTTCCCCTTGCTTGTCTGTATTTTATTATGTTTGAAGGATGTGTTTGTGAATGTGCTGAATAAAGTGTGTAAATTATTAATATTTGTGAATGTTAATTTAATACTTCTTGTTTTTTCATGTCTATAAGGTCCTTGGAAGCTTTGTTGTGCCTATAATGGTTATAATGGCATAAATGAAGCACAAAAAACAAAAACACACAAGTTTAGAATGATTTAGATTTAATAAACTGATGTATTCAAATGCATATTATTTAATTTCACTTCTGTTTTGTGATTGTGTGCAAGAAATTCAAAATGCTACTAGGGAAATTTCATATGCTCAGTACATATTTTGTCATGATCTGCCCATTTCTGTATTTATTATGGCTGCGTTATGGTAATGGGAAGTTAATAGTAAACCCGAGCCGTTCCTGGAGTAGCCGCCTCTCTGAGCTTTTCTTGCCTATTCTTCCGAACAAGCCTTTGAGGTCGCAGGCAGCTGCCCACAGAGATCAGTTTGCGTATCTTCAGCAGCTCAGGTAAACTCAATGTTTCAGCCTGCTACACAAGGAAACTTGATGTTCTACATTGCCATTTTATTAAATTATTAGCAAGAATTGCATTTGGCAACACAGTTCATTTTTATGGAAATACAAAGATAAATGAAGAAATGTTATTCCCTTGGACAGAGTTAGCGTGCAAAGTGCAGATTGTTCTCTGGAATAATAAAGTCTGACAAAACTACAAAGTCCCCCCTGCTGACTCTTTTGATGATCCGCTAGTGCTCCGTATTTGAAATAGCAAACTGTTGTAAGGTGCTTGTGCCATTTTTCGGACACATCAGCCAATAAAAAATCATTTTACATGTAAATATGAAACCTTTAGGTAAAGGTTTCAAATTGTTAGATGTATGCCACTGACAAGTTCTGGGTGGCTCTTGTAGGACATTTATAATTTGAAATGCTAATCATAATTTCATTTTAACCTCTCTGAAAATGTTTCCAGTGGACACTTCCAATAGTATTTTATTGATCCAGTGCTGAGCTCAGCCTGCTGCCATCACCACCAAGCTTCCTAAATCCGAGATATGAGGTCAGAGGACCTTGATGGATTCTTCTGTCGTGTGACACGGAGTGTAATTTGGTTTTGATTTTTATTATTTTATATTTGGCTGATGCTTTTGTCCAAGGTTACTTACAAGATGACATTACACATATGGGTTAGGAGATCTGCTTGGCTGAGTCTGAGGTGTGACTGCAACTGGCAGCCTTGTGATTTGAATTCTAGTCTGTGTTATAAGTACAGTGTGTGCAGAATTGTGAGCTTGTAAGTCCCCAATTTCATAACGAATAGCTGCCTAGGGACATCTGCATGTGTTTGTTTTTTAAACATTTTTTACCAGAAGCATCCAATTCCTATTACTGATACTGAAATCTCACGTAGTGATACTTTGAATTTTGAAAAAATGAGACTGAAGGTTGTTTATTTCAGTTTCCTGCTTAACAGGGAATGACATTTAAAAACAAGTTTCTAATAAAGTATAGATATTATCAGCAAAGTGTGAAAAGCCATCAGGGTATAGAAGTGTGAAAAGGGGCTTTTCATGTTAAATTTCACACTTTGTCTGGTCATTTTATAAACTTTCAAGATATTCAATACATTTCAGTAAAGTGTTAATAAGAAAAAAGGTGTGAGACTTTAATGATGACAACTGCACATTTGACAATATAGACATCTTACTGTTGAGTGCAAACATTTTAATGGTGTTAAAGAATGACAAAGATGACAACTGTATTAAGAGTCTCCTATTAGAACTGGGTTTGAATTCTGTTCAAGTCCCCTGTCAGGATTGTACATCCACTGCATTATCGTTTTAGTATTTACTGATATATAATATTTGACAACATTTAAAGAAGCCATCCTTTCTGTCGGGGAGATGCAGTGGTACAGCAGCTTAGCAGCCCCAGAGTCTGAGTTCAAACCCCAACTGTAAAGTCATCCCTGATGGAGGATTGCAGGAATCATCGGGTAGAGGGGTCCTGTCATCGGATTGGCTGGCCCAGTGCTGTCTCAGCTGTGGAATGAACAATAGGGGGAGGCAGCTTGATGGCCGAGGTCTCCAGGACTCTGAAGAAATCCAAATCATATTATTTTATATCATCTACTGTTAAATTCTGCTTCGTACTTGTACATTTTTATTTTTATACTGTATTGAGGATTTCTTCTGTTCTGTGTATTGTATTGTATTGAGCCCCTTCTTTTTGACACCCACTGCACACCCAACCTACCTGGAAAGGGGTCTCTCTTTGAACCACGTTTACCAAGGTTTTCTTAGGTCTTCTTAGAGGGTCAAGGCTGGGGGGCTGTCAACAGGCGAAGCCTGTTAAAGCCCATTGCTGCACTTCTTGAGTGATTTTGGGCTATACAAAAATAAATTGTATGGTATTCTATTGTATTCACATTCTCCATATCCATGTGAGGTTTCTGCAGGCACACTTACTTGCTGTCCACTTCTCTTAACCGAATGGGTGTGTGTAAATGTGTTCCACAATGCACTGGGGCTCCATCCATGATGTGCCTGATGCTGATTTGTTAGGCTTCAGCACTCTTTGATCCAGAAAACAGACAGAGGCAACTGTAGCTGGGAAGCCGATTATTTACAGCAGGCATTACATTAAGTAGAACTAGAATGGCCTTTAGGACCAAGTATCTCCATTTTCACATTTAAGTCATTTATTTTATGCAACTAACAAATTGCTATCAGGTCCCTATAGGAAACTGAGTAGCTGTTATTACAAGAGATTATTATAGCACATATATCTCTTTGTCTGCTGTTACAGCTTCTCAACTTAAGTGCTCTTTTCCTAATTGCTTATAACATTCATCCATAGGTAAAATGTTGTTCAGTGCAATCAGACACTTTTGGGGTAATTTGATATAAAACTATTGTTGCATTGTGATAATGCAGTTGCTAGGTACAGTATTTGTTCTCAGAAATACCAAAGCAATGTGTCACAGAAAGGCGTTTCTGTACTATGCGGAAAGCCAGACTGACACACTTTGAAGTGGCTGAGGGTACTGAATGTATGAACGGCAGTTTCTTTTATTCTTTGTCTAGGGTTTTAAACACTGTACAGAATAGTGAATCATATACTTTACTGATCAACTATAACTCATGCCTTATCCAGGGAAGGAAATCCTTGTTTATTAAAACCAAGTAAGAAAAAGCAAAATTTAATTGAATTGTCAAAAAACGGTGTTTACCATAGATTATTAAAACAACTTTTAGATTGCTGTGGTGGGTTGGCACCCTGCCCAGGATTGGCTCCTGCCTTGTGCCCTGTGTTGGCTGGGATTGGCTCCAGCGGACCCCCGTGACCCTATTCGGATTCAGCGGGTTAGAAAATGGATGGATGGAACCTTTAGATTGATAAATAAATTCAAATCAAGGAGATTTATGGGTATTCTCAAAGGAAGACATGTCTCAAATTTACCAGACGTTTTGCACATTAATATTTTCCACTGGCTTATATCTGACATACTGTAATACTAACAATAATACAACCTAATATTAGACAAATAATTTTGTTATGTGCTTTGAACAGTTTTTTTTTTAAATTAATTAATGAATTGCACTTCTGAGGCACAAAAGGCCAGCATAAGGTAGACACCTACTATGGGATGAGGTACCCGCCTGTTATGCCACAGCCTCGCATGCACACTCACATAGGGCCAGTTTAAAGTTGCCAGTTAATCTAACATGCACGTCTTGGTTATCCAATTGGTTTTCTTCCCACACACCAATGTGGACACAGAACAGAGATGTGGCCCACACAGAGACTCAAGACTTAAGAGGAGTGCCACTGTGTCACCCGTGAGATAAGCAGAAGGTCAAATGTTGAGTGCTATAAACTAGGCATGGTGCAACGGTGAGTTAAAACTACTTCTTCTTCTTCTTTTGGCTGCTCCCGTTAGAGGTCACCACAGCGGATCATCTTCTTCCTTATCTTTCTGTCCTCTGCATCTTGTTCTGTTACACCCATCACCTGCATGTCCTCTCTCACCACATCCATAAACCTTCTCTTAGGCTCTTCCTCTTTTCCTCTTCCCTGGCAGCTCTATCCTTAGCATCCTTCTCCCAGTGTACCCAGCATCTCTTCTCTGCATATGTCCAAATCAACACAATCTCGCCTTTCTGACTTTGTCTCCCAACTGTCAAGGTTATCAATTGAATCTTCATCTTTGTCTCACTGGGTGACCCATATTAAGTCACTTAACCATCATGTGTGCCAGTTATAAAAACTATATATTTAAAAAATTGAAGTGGATACTAATCCTCAGTGTTGCAGTGGGGAAAGGACTTTGCAAATTTGCAGTAATAATAGATTAAATTATTTCAGTCTTATTAACTATAAGCCAAATGAGAATTATGGTATGAATAGATGCATCCAGAATGTTTTATGATTTACAAAAAAGAAAATGCAGAAATATAAATTGTTCGTTTGGTGTGCTGTGTTTTACCCCATCTTGTTTAAAATAATTTTTAGTGTTTTACTCTTTTTAAATCAAAGCATAGTAAACTTTGAACACTGTTTACAGGGTGTAATAAAGAGACAAAGAGATCAGAGATCTTTGGGACACCACGAGGGCCAACCCTATATATTTAAAATAAAAAGCATATTAAAGCACTATGGGAAAAATATCGAAACGATACAAGTCTCCATCAGGCTGTTTCAAGAAGGCATTGCTTCTGGAGATAAAGGTCCTAGGTAGGGAGAGGCGGAATAAGGCTGGTGGAAACGGGAAGTGATGTTAGAAGTGTCATGGTTGCCAATCTTCTGGTTTGCAGAGAGATGAAGAGAAGAGAAAAGGCATTAGTCGACAGCGCCCTCTGTCTTTCCGGAGGATTAATACAACTTTCCAAGCCCTTAAACTGACCCCTATTCGCATGTGTGTGACAAGGAGTAACATTAGTGTAACTGTACATGTGTTAGGCTGCCTCAGTTCAGAATTTCTGTGTTGCATTAGTGACTACAAATGATCCTCTGACTTAATAGAACTTCCTGTTGAATATAGAATTATTTCAGTTTTCTTCAAATTATCATGTGGATTTTAATTTTTGTGTCCATTGGCTCTCATCCTTGTGTGTTAGATGCCTTTGCTCTGAAACCTACTGTGTAAGAAAACACTACTCTGTGTGTGCGTGTGTGTGTGTATATATATGTGTCCCTCCGAGCAATCTGATTGGTCAGTTTGGCTTTAGTTGCTCAGTGGTAAGGAGTGTGACACGATATTTAAGGCCTGCAAAGTTCAGTTTCTGATTGATAATTATTTATATTTTTTACAAAAACTGAGTACACTTAAAATGGAGCATATCAACCAAAACAAAGTGAATAACATACCGAGTGACTTTGGCTCTCTAAATACCAACAAAGCACAACCTGAGTTCCCTGCAAAGATGGGAAGTATTTGCAAGAATATGAATGATGTTTTCACAGTAGTAATTGGGGCCCATCTGCCATTTGTGATAGTCAAAAATCAGAAGGGATGTGAGCAAGCCTTGAAATGACACGATATGGTAATCAGGCTTTTTGAAAAATTGATAGAGAGAGGAAGCACCAGGCAAGAGAGGTTGAGACATACGAGAATATCAAGCAGAGGTACAGGAAGATCACTACAGGTACCCATTAGGCAAGAGATGCTGAAATATGCAAAAATACCGAGTCAAGCCTCGGGGACAGATGTTCGAAGAGGTGGGCATATACCACCCTGTACATGGCCAGTTATATGTGGGTCTATCAAGAGTTAAGGGCAGAGAAGATCTGAAGCACTTTGAGCTACATTGTTTGTATGAAAATGTGGTATATAAATAAATATTGTTGTTGTTGTTGAAGGTGATGATACTGTAACTGGTGAGGACAGTAATAGTGATACAAGAAACATAGTGAATAGAGAGGTCCTGAAGAGACGGAAGTAGAATAGAGGGTGGGTAGGTTAGGGGATATGGTAACAATCAATTTTGATGTCATTTTTGTAACAGTTGTGTATTTCTGATCAGCAGATATGGGTGTGAGTGATAGGCAACAGTACACTGACAGACATGACTGTGAGAGGCGCTATACTGTATTAATGTATTGTCTGGCTTTTAAAAACTGGAAATGAGGTATCTGATGAGACTAAATGAAGTCCAGTTGGAAACATTTAAATTCAATTTTATGCCGGTTATGGGTTCTAGGGAGTTAGGTAAACCAGAGCAACAAGGGCATCCACACAAGTAAAGCATCCACAGCTTTGGAGAAGAGCTAACAGATGTTCTTTGGTCACCATGCTCAGATATCCGGGACAAAGTTTGAATGTGTGTATTTATTTATGCATAAACCTATTCTTCATTTTTATGCAGCTTCATTTATATGTGACCATCTGCACATCAGTATGCCAGTGTTTCCTTTTAGAATTCAGTGTTTACAGTAAATATATTTCTAGCCACTCATATGTTTATTAATCATTTGCATTACATTGACACAGCCTATATTTCAAAGTGGTATGGGGTAACATCGCACTCTTGGTCTAAGCAAGCATCTCATGTTCTGACTTCTAAATGGTGAGTGTGATAAAAGATAAAGCAGTTGAACTAAATAGCCCATGTCGTCTGAATAGTGGGAATGGGAGAGCCTGTGTGGTTCTTGAGCGATTAATCTGCCTCTTCCAGTAAGGTTTTATTGCTTTATTGTGAATAAGTCGAGTCGAATAAGCACTTGAACTGCAAACACGCTGTTCAAAGGTGCAATCACTCTTCGAACATTCTCAGCTGGTGAAGATGTGAAGCAGTGCCTTTTAAAAAGTTCTTAAGAAAAAGATCAATTTTACAATGCCCTTTATTACTTCTATAATGTCAAAACATTTGAAGGGTATCTTGACCTCCAGAGATGTTTTAGAAAAGTAGAACTGACTACAGCCACATTTGTTGACTTACATCTCATTTCGCAAACCTTGACTATTTTTTTTCCTTCTTGTTATAATTTAGAGTCCAAAAATTCAAGAAAGCCTAAATGCTTCAAGTAAACCTCAAGGCCTTCAACCTCAAAAAACCCTGAGGCCTATTAATGTCACTTGAAGGAGAGGGAATCTGCAAAACCCCAGGTCCATTATAAACAAAATTGTTAGTTATTTAATTGAATTTATACATTTCAATGAAAAAAATAAAAAAAATAAACCATGAGCTCAAAAATGTTCAAATTAACAAAAAAGTTAAATAATGCAAGAGTGTTCTATGGAGCATGGTAGCTGACCATTCATGTTGATGGGCAGACTAGAATATGACAGAAAAGTCTGTGGATCCATTCTGATGGCAGTGACAAGGCCAAAAAACGTCAGGGAAGGTTTTTGTAACAGTGTGGGCCTGTTTTGGTGAGAAAAAAGCAGAGAATGACACAATAAAATTGACAGTCTATACATCATTTTATGAGAATGGCATCTGTGAGAGGCCTTTTTAGTGAGGTGATTTTCAAGGTCAGGAAGGTTCTAGAATGGTTCCAGAAATATAACATTAAATTCAGCTTAATTCAGCAGCATTCCTCATCAGGGAATTTGAATCAGGCTGAGCATCTGTGGAATTAGAGGAAGCGAGTACAGCTGCACCACCAGCTAATTTTTAACAACATATCAGGCATATGTTGACATATTGTAGGCCAAAATTCCTGTCCAACACTTTTTCATGTCATGGAGTTAACAAGGTATAGGGAACGATTCTCTACAAGGTAGGTGTACCTAATAAGAGACTACTCAGTGTGTTATGAACATTATGTTATGTGGTATCTGTGGTATTAGTACTGTAATTTCAGTCTATCATTGATGAAATGTAAGAGTGAAATCCAGAGTGAAATTCAGTGCTTACTGAAGTGCTTAGCTATGAGAAATGGAAAGATGATGGAAATGGAATGATTTAGATGTCAAAAGTAGGACTGCTGCCCTGGAAAAAAGACTGGAAGCTGTTTAGGTAGCCCTTAGAGCTCTTGGGTTTTGTGTTAGCTTGATGTCTCACTTGTTCATCTATCATATATATTTATATGTAGAACATATTCTGCAGAGCATGATCTTAATTATAATGTTGAAAAGATTTAAAACAAGTTAATCAACTCTGTGTTTTAGAAACACAGGAGCTAGATGGAATAAAGCTCAGTTAAACTTTGCGACTGTCCAAATGTGGCCCACAGTGCATTTCGGTGCTGTGTAGCCAGCCAGGTAAACCTTAAAATTAACACTCGAACTAATTCAACTATGCAAGTCTCTGGTTTACGGTTTAGCCCTGACCCCTAAATGATGGTGTTTGCATTCATGGACCCCTCCCCTTTAAAGATGTCTGAAGGACATGAGGAGAAAAGAGAAAATAATGTACTCTATACTCCATGTTGTTTGTGAGATGTCCACCTTAGCAAAAGTAATAATGGAAAAATTGATTGGTAACTTCAGCTTAATTAATGACTTCTTGTGGCCTCATTTTCCATTACCAATGGATTTCCCCAAATTCTGGGCATGCTTCACTACAAAAGGACACTTGGAAGAATTTGCAATATCTAAGAATGAACTCAAAGGAGGACTATAAACCTTAAAAATGTATAGAAGCTTGTGGAAGAGACTGGAATAAAAATGAATTCACATAACCTCCAATTCACCATATAATATAATTCAAAAATACATTTTATCCTTACACTTCCTATTTTGATCTTTTTCTAAACTAAGGTTTGTTATGATCTGCTTGGCTTTCAAAACTGAGGCTTTGCCTCTAAAACTTAGACCTCAAAGCTCTGAGAAGGCCTATGCACAAAATCAGCCTGGATCCAAAACCAAGAATCAGGATCTCATCCTGCTCTGTCCCAACAAAAAGGAGTCAGAACTTCAACATTCAAAACCTGGAAAAACTAAGAGGGAAACAATGTAAAACCCCTGGTACAATGACAAAGCAAATTTATTTAATAATTAAGAAGATCATTTTCAAAAATGGGTAATCAATAAACAAGAATAAAAACATCAGAAAAGACCTAAAGCAAACATAACCAAGTCTGTAAACCAGAAAACAAAATGAAAGAACATAAACCAAAGAATAAAAATAGAAAAAAGCACTTGTGCAACAAAATCTATAAATCCAAGCCAATAACAGAAGTAGAATTTCCTAATGCCAGAGGTTTAGCCCTTTGGCTTTTATGGACTTATAAGGCATGGGGGTAGGTATTAAGCATCGGGCTCAACATGAAGAAGCACTTAAATAGGAGTCTATATTGTAATGCCTGTCATGCACGCCAGCCTGGGGACCACCTCGCAGACTCTGAGGAGGTAAGCTGTTCCACACCAGAGATGAGAGGGGACGCTGACTCTAATGGTATCTTCTCCTTTCCTTATAGCATCAAACAGATACCCAAGGGGGGTCACCTAGCCATGACCACAAAGCCCAGAAAAGGCACTGCTGGTCTCGACAATATAAAAAAGGAGCTGCTCCCATGAGGTGACCTGACAATCAAGAATGACAGAGCTACAACCTTATTTTACTCTTTCAGCGAGAAGTCCATTATTTACGTTTGCTATTTGTTCCGAAAATGGCCATCTTTTTTGTTCCAACTAAACAGGCTAGTATCCCAACTATTTCCCAGGTTCTTCTCTACTTCTCGGCCATGGTACACCCTATTAGCTGTGTAGCTGCATTGCCAGGAGGCCCCACACCCCCCAGGCTCAACATTAAAGAAAAAAGACAAAAGACAAGATAAACCCATTTACAAAAACAACAAAAGGGGATTATTAAGGTATAAACAGAATCTAGAAAACTTAATGAAAGGCAATTTGCATACATAAAGAAGCTAATTACAAATGTTTATTCAGTTCTAAGAGTAATTAATTAAAAAACTATTTAAAAGCAAATACTGAATAACACAACCTGTTGCCTGAGCCCCGGCACAACCATAACAGGTTTCCCTCACAAAAAGTTTTTGGATGGCAGCGTGGCATAGTGAGTAGCTCTGCTGCCGTGGGTCCCGCTTCAGTTTTGAGGGTGGGTTTGAGTGGTCCAGTAAATTTCTGCAATCCATAGATATGCATAATGTTGACAGATACCTATGACTTACTCTTGTTTCTGTAGTTGCATTTGCGTGTCTGCAGTGGTCGATGTGTTTTCTGCCTTGTATCCATTGCTCCCAGAATGTAAGCACAATCACAATGACCGTTATTTGATAATAGGGTAGATTCTGCAATGATAAGATGACAGTTTAGAGCTTTTGCTGTGATCATTTAATAGTATGTCACAAATAAAGCTTAGCCTTCTCAGCGATGGTGCATGTAGGGGTTTAATGCCTGCAACGTGTGTCTGCGTTGAAATCTAACTGTCATTAATACTCATACTGTAAAGTAGGGCTCTGCCACAAATTAGCTGGCTGCTTCTTTTCCTGCCACCTCAGTCTACATTAGTCACTGTCAGCCTGGCTGAAAATGAGGACACTGCTGCTTGTTTTCTCCTGTTAGTATAAAACATCAATATAGATGCTGAAGTTAATAATGAATTGTAATTCTGCCACATATTCAAGAAATTGCTTTTTTTTTTTTTGCTCAATGAAGCCTGGGATGATTCATCTTCATTTAGAAATGAATATTTGAGAAAGTAGTCATTTGGGTTTTCAAGTCATTGTTGTTTTGTGTAACTGCAATTGCTGCGTTTGCATGTCTTGAGCCATGTAGAATAATCCGCTATGTGGCGCATTGTATCTATATGACTGTCTCCACATAGCTTGTGTTTTACTGCTTAGACCTCAGTGTTCGCTGACACCTGAGTGCTTGGACTTGCTTTAAAGAACAAATCTTAACCAGTACACGAGGCCTTTTATGTTGCATTTATTTTTGCTACAATGTCAAGTAAGTTGAGGGTGTTGCTCTGATGTTGAATATCTATTAACTACTAGGGGGGAAGCCCCCTTGGCATTTTCAGCGCCCAACCCCCAGTTGTAGCCAGTCTGCCACTCGCCTTGTGATGAGGGGGGGTTGAACGCACCCCAAGGAGACGCGATCGCTCCTCCGAAACCCCCTCTTAAACAGCGATACAATGGGAAATAAATACAGTTTTTTTTTTACCTCCTCTTTGCTCAGTCAGCTGCTGGCTTGCTGCTGCAGCCATGCCGTGTGATCTGCATCTTGAACATTTAAAAGCCTGTACAGCAGCTGTCCTACTCTTTGTCTTTAACATCCGGCCCTGGGCGTGGTTACATTTCTTGGCACTCTTGGTTAAGTCTCATCTCGTGGGACGTGAGTTCTTTTTTTTTGTTTATAATTTAAAAATGGAATAAGAACATTACATTAAAGTTTGATAAATTCTGAAAAGAATGATACCAAACATATATATTTAGATTTTTAAATAAGCTCAATTTATAGCATGACATAAAATTGTTGCACAAAATCATTGCTCTTCTAGGCTTAGAAGTTTACAGTATATATGTATATAGAGTGGATATATTTAAAAGTGGCCTCCATCTTTCCATTGTCAGGTCCATAGGTTGAGCTTTTCATTTAGTCACATTATAATTATCAAATCAGCTTGTATTGGACTCATTCTGCTGTTCGTGTGACTGATGGAAGTATTCTGAGTGTGACATCGCATGAACTGACGTCGCCGTGGTTTGGTCCTGTCTAGTCCTTGCCTTTTATGACTTGAGCTGGTACTGGCAGACATGACATACCTACAGATGTGATCATTTATGTACCTGGCTATGATGGTCTCCTGTATTGGGATCCACAGACCATTGCTTTCAGGTTAATTTGTTACCTCTGTATTGGTGTCTACTTATATGAAATATTCAAGGTTTTAAATCTTACTGAAAATAATAATCCCATCAGTGTCTATAATTCTCATTTTCTAGGGTGATTTTTAACCAATTCACATGGAAGATAAGAAGCTGCCAACAACTGTAGCCTCTTTCTCCTATATCTTTGTGTGTTTATATGATATTTTATTACCTCAAGACAAATGTTATTCCTAGCACAATATCCGAGAATGTGCGTGATATGCTAATTTAGCATGTTGCACTTGTTCTTTTCTGGGTGTTCCTAAAAAGAGTTATAAATTCTCTGCTGGGAGACCTGCTTGCATACTTGCATCTTAAAGTTAAATTGAATTTTCTTCCCTGACATTTATTTAATTCATGACTAAGTAATAAAGAGTAGTTTCTGCGTGTACATAAGAATAATTTAGAAACCACAATTTAAATATTTATGGCCTCATTAAAATACAGAATTAGCCAAGTCTTTGCAGTTCTTACAAAATGCAGTACAACACATGCAAAGTATGTCTTTGTGGAGAAGTGTCTGAGGATAATGGATGTGTGATGCCATTTTTCTAAACATGATTCATTTGAGTAGTGTTGTTGTGACCTAATTTGACCTTGCAAGTGATTTCAAGCTGGCTTACTGAGAGTTCCTGGAAGTCTGGCATGGAGTCTCCTGGGTTCAGAATGATGTCTGTGGTCGGTTAGTGTTTTATGCTTCACTGGTCGGGGACGACATTTAGAACTGTGCATGCAGTGTGAAAGTGGATGTACAAGATGCTTATTAAAAGCTGGGGTGTTTGTGTGTGTTTTAGTGACTTTTTAGTTGTATCATTCAGTGGTGGGAAATTTCAACTGATATAATAATATGCAAGCTTTCGAGGCAGCTCAGGCCCCTTCCTGAAGTAGAAGGCTCGAAACCTTGCATATGTTAATCTTTTTAGTTAGCCAATAAAAGGTGTCATTTTGCTTGACTTCTCATTGCATCCATAATGGCTAACACGGTACAACACCATAGTACAACTGATATAATAGTAAGTAAGCAGTGTGTGTGTAACCAAGGAAAATGTTTGTGAATTTTAGTATGAATAACCTGTGACCTTGATTTGGGCTACTCAGGTTTGAACATAAATAAATGGAACTTCTAGGATGGACTGGTGCCCAGTTCAGATGTTGTTCACGCCAGATGATTCCTGGGGTAGGCTCCAGCTACCTGCAAGTTCCTGCCCTGGATGTGTGGATAAAGTAGATAAATGGAAGGAAAGAAGGAAGGGTACTTATATTTGGATTAGACCCTGACAAGTAGAAAACAGCCACATGGCAGCTCACAGTTTTTGCTTTTCTTTAATATGCATTAAAATGAAACAACTTATTTCCTCCAACATATATTTGCCGAGATTCTAACCTCTTTGGATCATTTGGGTACCAAAATACTGATCTGGATTTGAAGGAATATAACATACACAAGGTAGATTCATCTATTTTCTAACACGCTGGTGTAAGCTCTTTAAAGAAGGGGTTTGTATCGGGAGGGGATCTGCCAAGCAGAATGAAAAGATGGCTGCTTAGGTAAGGAAAAGTCAGAGATTGCAGACAGGTGCGTCCTTCCTGAATTCCTGCCCAACAGCATTCATTTGTGTACTACACTTCAGTGTGCAAGCGTATGTACAATTTATGTTATCTCCATTACTTAGCAAACTTTGGATATTTTTGATATTTATTATCATCACCGTTTTTCTTCATTTCCAAACATATACTACTTGGTCTAGACAAAGGTTAAAGTAAAAGTTGTCGATACAGAAAAACAAGGAAAACTAATTTCCTAAGAAGACAGAGGATTTACTCAAAATATTATGTGTGAGGAAGTATGGTGTATTTAAATATGTTCTTTAACTCAATAGGAGGTTACATACGCAAACCAGTTAATATACAACAAACACTGAAGTATACAAGTTACCTGTATACACTGAAGCATGTAAGCATACAATTCATTCATCCATTCTCTCATCCTTGTGCACCCATCCAGAATCACAGCCTTCTTTCTGGAGACGGCAGGTCGTGCCAAATCTCATGTTCTTGTTTAAAGCTCTTACACCACATGTGTTTGCTGGATACCCTTTAGTGTCAAATATTCCTTGATGCACATTTTGGTGGTGGTCTACTCCAGACTTCATTTTTACCTGTTGCACCATGAAGCATCATATGAGTAGCACCTCAATGAGACCGAGTCTTCTCTTCTTGGTCACTTAAATACAACAAGATGTACAAACCATCCTTTTTAAAAGATATTAAGCATGCTATTCATCATAAATAGGTTAAGTAGCTGTTTGGGCCCTAATTCTAGATTAGGGTAACACCATCCCACCGCTATTAACATTGTGGTATGCAAAGTTGCTTTATTTTTGACTGTACCGTGTGAATTAAAGTAAAAACTGAGTTTTAGAGTAACAACCTGATTGTTAGGGACTACCACGTGATGCATACTGCAGACTGCAACATGCACCTTATTTCAAATAGATTCATTATTGTTGGCAATCAGGGAATAACTGCCATCATTTCTTATTCAGTGTATATTTAAAAGGAAAACGCATACAAATTGGGTGGCATGGGATGTGATGCAGTCTCTCAGCTCTTGAAGTTCCAGTTTCAAGTTTTGTAATTTTGTGCCTTTTGGGTGTACTTTTCAAGTTCTGTTTTTTCATGGCAGTTTCTGGGCACTCACATTTTCTCCTGCTGCACAAGGCGATGATGTCTGCTTTGATGATCCACTCTGAATTACCCAGTTACACATGAGTGCTTGCTGGTGAGCACTGGCTCTTGGATGCACTGGCATTATGCCCAATATTTACTCCTGTTTACCACTTGGTGCCTGCTGGGACAGGCTTCTCTCTCTTAATGCAACAATACTGAATCAGATTTAGTTTGTAGGTGGATTGCTTTGGGCCCACTTTGTGTAAGCAAAATCCGGCAGTTGCCGTTGCCAACTCCAGTATTGTGTGAGTGTATATGTGTGCGTCGGTTTTACATCTTCTGCATGTGTTGATTCATCACGTATTCACAGGTAGAAATACTTAATTCTGGAAAATGAAAATGGACAGAAGCTGAACCAAGCCATTAGTGACTGTAAATAAGCAAAACAATGCAGCATAGTGCTGCTTGATGGTACCACCATCAATCAATCAAGTTACCTTGTATTGAAGCACCTGGCAGTGCTGACACAGTGGGTTCTTGCACATTTATTTGCACTTTTAGGCAGCTTTGTAAACTAGAAAGGACCAATTGCTGATGCCACACCAGAATGGTGACTGTGTGACTCTGACAGGATTGCCATTTTTAATAGGCTTTGCTGCCGCCTGCACTGAAGCTGCTCATTTGTGTTATGAAATGCCAGCTCATAGTGCTTCGTCTTGCTAACTCATACTGCTGTTGTTCTCGTTTCCTGCCTTCTCTCACTGGTGCAGAAGTCAACGGCAGAATAGTGCAATGTACAATTAATATGTTGAGTGTGCTTAGACACAGGTGGACCTTTCTTTACACCACTCCTCCATCTTTCTACTTTCAAATTCAGTTGGTGGTTATGAAGGACAAAGTCTTTTCTATTAGCATTAATTCCAAGAAAGAAACCAACACTGTTTTCACAGAGCATACTCATGAAGACACCGTCACGGACTCATACCGGACTGGTTTCTGGATAAATGATTGGATTTTTGCTTACGGGCTTATATTTTTAGCAGGGTGTCTTGGTATCTTTAATCAATACCCATCACAAAGGAGTATTTTGATTTATTGTACTGCTGACAGATATTTATAGGGGTCTGTGTGTAATTTTTATCTGCATTTAAAAAAATATTTAAATAAACAACATGTTAAAACATTCTTTGAAGTACAGGAGCAATGGACTAAAAATGACTAAAAAGGATTGTATCTTTAACTTATTAAGTGAATATGATCAGAACTTTTTTATGCAAAAACACAAATCTCGCAACGCAGGTTCATACAGTTCACTTCAAAAGAGGGTCTGGAAGAAAGAAGTCTAGCATGTCCACAGTTAGGATTTACTCACAGTTTCCATTTGGTCCATTTCACTGCCTTAACAACTCTTCTTTCTATGGAGGCTTCTTCACTGGGCTGAAGGATGGGACCTTTATTCATGCTTCAGCCTTTCTTAGAATAATAATAATTCCTGTTTCAGGCCCCGTGAGACTTGGAGCTGATACACTGAGCTCAAACAGGCTGCCTTTCTTTATCAAGACACGTCTGAGCTGGGATTTTACAGATTTTACACCTGCATGCAGTCCCACAAGAGATCTGCTGGAGTGTGAAGTGGTGAAGACATAAATAAATGCGCATTACAATTTAGCCCCGTTTTCCCGGGGACTAGTGAAGAGTTCCAATAGCAGCAAACTGGATATTCTGTTTTTTCACCTTGGGATCACTTGGCTGTTGTGAACCATGGCATTATTTTTATTACTGAATGACGGCTTTAGATGAAATCACACTTTGTTTATCTTTTGCTGTGTTTTTGGATAAAGAACCTAGGGGAATGATTTATGTTCCTCTTCCCGTGATTCAGTAGACAAGGCTTAAATGGATTTGCAAAGTGCGTTTGCAGGCTTCTACCGTGCAGTAAAATCATGAAGTATTGCTGAGGAACTCTCCCTGTAGGGTTAGAGGGATTTGGGATGTCACTGCATGATGTATTATCTTCTCCGACCTCCACTGCGTACACATACATCCACGCACATCTGTATAGGCCTACAAGCCATCCAGACCCACTCCTGGATTTTCTTTTTGGCCAGGTATAATTAGGATGTGTTAAATATACCAGTGTGGAGAAGGGAATCTTTTCAGCAAGATATGCTGGGATTGATGTAATAAGGCAGACATTGTTTCCTAGAATAATTTTATTTCAAGACAGGCAGAATTAAATGGTGAAAGCTAACCGAGTGTCCATGGTAGTTACAATCCCTTACATTTCAACATCTACCTCTGTTATTACTTGAGAAAGGCCAGATTAGCAGTTTGCTTACCTAGGCCTGTTGAAGTGGTTAAATAAAAATATTGTAAAGGAGAATTGTAGGACAGTCAAAGAATTTGAGAAGTACAGTCAATTATATTGAAGTGTTTGAAGAAATGAATACATTCTCCAAAGGTCATAAAGCTCGAAAATACAGGATGAGTCAAAATTATGTTAACACTAATGGATTATTCTTATCTCGACCACACCTTTCCAGGTTGATGGATAGGTTGTGGTGGACCATTGCCATGGCCTCCACACTCCCCTGAATTGATTGTTTCCCCAGTGATTTCTGGTTATGGGGTATGGTGAAGGAGCGTGTGTATCACAGGAAAGTTGGTGATATCAATGACCTGAAGGACAGAATATGGACTTTGGTATCATCTGTTCCCAGTGAAATGTTTGTCTGAGATTTAAATGGTACTGTTGCTCGTTGGTGTTTGTGTGCTGAACATGATGGGGAACAGGCTGAGACATTCCTGTAAATCATCTTGCACATATGAAGTATGTTTTGTGAATAAATTGTTTCTGCCATTCAAATGTTAACATAATTTTGACTCAACTTGTAATTTGATAATTGTAAATACAGTATACAGTAGCTAAGAAGACTGAAATGTGTACAATTAAAAACAGGTATTGTTTTGCTTCGTGGCAGTGATGTGCCATGCCAGACATGGACCCTCACAAAGAATATTTACGTGTACAGTTGTGCCTGTGCTTTCCATTCATTTGCAGTGCTCCAAGGAGATGCCCTGAAGTTCTTGTTGTTACTTTCTCATCCTCACCATGTTGTCCTACACTGAAATGGCTACGTTAAAGTGTGATTCTTTATTTCTGGAGGTTGGTGACCAGTGCTGACAATGGGCACAAGACAGGACTGGGCTTTGGAGTGGTCTCTTGTCTACCACCTGTCATACCCAAAGAAAGGAATGGAAACCTTTGGGCAGCAAAATAAAGGTCCACACAACTGAATCTACTGGCAAAATACAACAGCAAACTCTTAACTGCGTGACTGTGTCACGTCCTGCTATTAATAATTAGGATTTATTCCATTTGTCTTAGATTATGTCTCTCTGTCCACAGGAGGTATCGATTTTTAGCAGTGCCAACAGACAGTGGATATAAAATGGCTTAATGTTTAGAATCAATGCAGCCTATTTACTAATTTTCATAATCCAGTAGATCATCCATCCATCCATTTTCTAACCCGCTGAATCCGAATACAGGGTCACGGGGGTCTGCTGGAGCCAATCCCAGCCAACACAGGACACAAGGCAGGAAACAATCCCGGGCAGGGTGCCAACCCACCGCAGGACACACACAAACACACCCATACACCAAGCACACACTAGGGCCAATTTAGATGTCTTTGGATTGTGGGAGGAAACCGGAGCGCCCGGAGGAAACCCATGCAGACACGGGGAGAACATGGAAACTCCACGCAGGGAGGACCCGGGAAGCGAACCCGGGTCTCCTAACTGCGAGGCAGCAGCGCTACCACTGCGCCACCGTGCCGCCCCCAGTAGATCATTGTTTTTAAAAATAAACAAGCAGTGGCTCCTATTATAATCTTATTAGCAATGAATGCCGTAAGCCTTTCACATGATGAGTATTCTTTCTAAACTTGCAAGATTAAATCTTCCCCATATGCTTTCCAATCTGCTTTATGTTTGAGTAGGCCTGCAGTTTTTAATTGAGAGCTAAATATTAATTTGTTTTATCATCTGTACATAATTCTAGAAGCAGGTTGGGCAGAAACAACACAGTGGGGGGTCCAGTGCTGTTTTTACCTGTGCTTCTACAAGAAGGGCTTCCCTGTTTTCCATTTGAAGCTTAAATATATAAGAACAAACAGATTCTATTCTGCCTGGTTGGCTCGTCTTCTATGTTCACTAATACCACTCAAATGTTAAAAGAATTTCTTTATCCACAGACACGGGTTATTAGTATGTTGTGCTGAAATCCTAAAACGATGCCATGAAATCCATTTTCTACCACTGCTGTAAGTATTGGGAGCTCAGTTTTGATTTGAAAATCCTAATGTGCCAGTTTGGCTCTTCCGAAATGTCAGAACAGCTTTTCTAAATTGGTACAAGTGAGTCCTCTAGAGTGTAGAGCTGATCTTATCTGGAAAATGCATTTCCGGTGTAGCTTTATATCCAACAAACCTTAGAAGAATAAAGAATGTAACCTTCATGCTTCTCATAGAATGGCGAAGAAACTGAAAAAAAAGTTTGCTGTTTTTCGTGTTGTTTTAAATGGATTATTATTACTGTTATTTTGATTGCGCTGTGTATTACGTCCTGTGAGATAATTGAAATTTGTGTGGCTTGTTGCAAAAATGGAAGATTTTTTGATTTCTAATAAACACAAAAAGCTTGGACTAGGACTTCCAGCTCTGAAAATCTGTCAGTGCTTTTGAGCCGATTGCAATAACAGAACTGATTGTCTCTGTGACTGACATGAGTACTCATTTTTTCTTTCACGTCTTTAAACATGAAGGTTGCATTAAATGGTGACCCTGTATTGGTCAGGGTGGGCATGACTGTGTCCTGTGATGGACAGGCTTTCTGTCTACAGTTGGTTACTGCTATGTGCCTGTTACTATTAGAATGGACTCCAGCACTTCATGACCCTGAAACAGATTAAAGATCAAAAGGTAGTGATGCCAATAATCCAATTTAAAAATTACACAGTTAATTACCCACATGTATGTATGCATGCATTGTAAATAGTACTGTTTTCATTTTTGGCTTTTTTATGAATAATTTTGTACATTATTTTTTTCTTGCAGTGTGTCCTGTTTCCGGTACCTGACTTAATCTTCATAGCTCTAATAGCATTAACTAAATTAATATAACCAATGACCTGAAAACAGTTTTAATCTAATTTAGTTGGCAGGCAGGGAAAGCAGAATGTAGTGTTGTGGTCCTACATTGCTTAGTGTGTAGCGAAATGTGTGGAGAGAATTGTTTCAGCAAAGAAAAGAAAAGGCAGGTAAGATACGCTTGGGCGATTTTGAGCAAATGAAAGCGCACTACAATTAATTAGCGGTAATGCTAGCTGACCTCGTAAAGTGCTTCTGAGTGATCACTTTTCTTTCAGTTCGGCAAGCATTCCCTGTAGAGCAGTGATTCTTAACCTTTTTTGAGTCGGACCCCTTTAAGAATCTGATGAAAGCTATGGACCCCCTTCCCCAGAAATATTCACATAAACACAAATTTACATGCAATGAATATAATGTACTTTATTTATCAAGATTTGATTGTCTCACACGGTGACGCAGTGATAGTGCTGCTGCTTCGCAGTAAGGAGACTAAGGTTTGCTTCCCGGGTCCTCCCTGCGTGGAGTTTGCATGTTCTCCCCGTGTCTGCGTGGGTTTCCTCCTACAGTCCAAAGACATGCAGGTTAGGTGCATTGGTGATCCTAAATTGTCCCTAGTGTGCGCTTGGTGTGTGTGTGTGTGTGTGCCCTGCAGGTCCTGCCTAGGGATTTGTTTCCTGCCTTGCGCCCTGTGCTGGCTGGGATTGGCTCCAGCAGACCCCCGTGACCCTGAGTTTGGATATAGCGGGTTGGACAATGACTGACTCACTGATTGTCTTATACATATATGACATACACAAAGTATTATTAAACTTTAAAGTAAACAATCTAAAAAAACACTAATTATTTATACAAAAAGTAATGAAAAAAAGAAATTGTGTTCAATTAATCCTCACCAGTATATGAGAAGATAATCAAGCCTTGATAAACTGTGGAAATTGAGAATTAGCACTTGCTGTTATAGAGGGGCACAAGATGGCGGTCATGCAGAGAATGATGACATACGTCTAAATGGTAAATATGGGCCAACAGCAACTCAAGAGATGCCTAGCGGTCAGCACTGTAAGCAGGGGCAGGGTGCGTTTTCTTTCATTTGATTGGATAAGGTGGAGGGCTGTATGGTGACCACTATTTTTTCTCGCCATTATTTTTCTTGCACGTTATGTTTCTCACAATTATGTAACTCACGCATTAGGCTTAGGTGAGATAAATACTTGCGAAAAAAATAATACAAAAGAAAAATAATGGCGACAGACGTAATGCTTGAGAAAAATCATGTGAGAAAGTTCACACGAGAAAAATCAACAGTACCAGGCTATACAGTGAAAATAAATGTTCATTTTTATCTGACCCTCACAGACCTCCTGAAACCCATCCATGGACCCCCTAGGGGTCCACCAACCTCAGGTTAAGAACCCCTGCTGTAGATGATGTCCGCTACTCCTCTGTGTGTCCATTTGCTGCTCCAAAGTAAACAGGTGACAATGCCAGCAATTCATTAATTCACTGCACAGATACAGAAGTTGGACAATCAGCAGATGTCTGTCTCTCCAGGTGATAATAAAGAAGTGTGAAAAATTAAAGTGTTAACAGTTTAGCCTTCCAGGTTACTTGAATGATTAATTGTTGCCAAGAGACTGTTTCCCAAATGGATCTTCTGTCTACTTACACTACCTTGCAATGGACCATCTGATCTCAAAATTAGAAGAGGTCTGATTTAAGAGGTCTCTTTTCCAAGCCATAGACCTATTTTCCTTGACTTATTCATGTCTTAGGTGCCTCAGTTGAAGAACTGCAGGCACCAATGCATTCAATTGATCGGTTTGAACCCACCAGCCTGGTTTCCTCCTAAGGCAAATGATTTGGAAAATGATTTGCTGATAATTCCATGCTCACATGCTGTGACCTTGTTCTTTTAAACTCCAGTGCTTCCGTTGGCACAGTCTGAGCACCTACAGTCATTTGTGCTCTTCCGGGCAGACACATATTGAGATTGTTTGGAAAAATTGAAGGACCTTGTGGACTAAAAATTGATGGGCACAATTGCATAATCAAGAAGAGGGTTTCAAAGAGAGACAAATAGGAGGATCAAAACATGTTAACCAGTACTCAGAATTCAGAATTAGGTTGTTATCAAGCTGAGTACAATTAACTCATTATTTACGAAAGTGCTCAAATTCCTGATGATCATGAGGTTATTTCTTTGATTTAAACCAAAATTTGGACACCAGTGCAGCAGTGCAATAGTACTTTGATTTTCAACAGTTTAAGGGTTGTGGTGGATAGCCGGGGACCTTGTGATGGAAGGACTGGGAAAGAGGAAAGGTTCATGGCAATACCTCCCCCAGAACACAAGAGGGCATTGGGGCCATGGGCTTGGAGCTTGGAAGCTCAACCCTACTGGGGCCCTTGGCTATTGCCAGTGGGTGCCTGGACAGTCCTGGAGCCCTGGATTGCAGCACTTTGACCACACCTGGAAGTGCTTCCAGAAGAGGATCCGGGTGTACTTGGAGCATTGTCAGGTGCCCATTCAGCACTTCCGCCACACCCGAGAACAACAACAACAACATTTATTTATATAGCACATTTTCATACAAACAGTAGCTCAAAGTGCTTTACATAATGAAGAATAGAAAAATACAAGACACAGTAAGAAAATAAAATAAGTCAATATTAATTAACATAGAATAAGAGTAAGGTCAGATGGCCAGGGAGGACAGAAAAAACAAAAAAAACTCCAGACGGCTGGAGAAAAAAATAAAATCTGCAGGGATTCCAGACCATGAGACTGCCCAGTCCCCTCTGGGCAATCTACCTAACATAAATGAAACAGTCCTCTTTGTATTTAGGGTTCTCACAGAAGGACTTGATGATGATGGTCACGTAGACTTCTGGCTTTTAGTCCATCAATATTGGAGCATCATGATGCTTTGAGTAGGTGGTGGTGGTGCAGGCTGCTGCAGGAGAATGCTGCCGGAAGAGGATCACAGAGCACCTGGAGCACTTCCGGGTGCACTATGAAGGAGTCTGCCTCACTCGGTTTCAGGAGCCAGGGTGGAGGGCAAAGCTTGCATGAAGAGGAGTGGAGACAGCAGAGGAAAATGAAAGAAGAAAGAAAGAAAGAGAGAGAGAGAGAAAAAGGGATCTGAGCAATAGTGTTGTGCTTGCAAACTGTGTGCTGTGCTCTGAAGTGGGGAGCGGGAAATAGAGCTGCCCCACGAAGAAATAAAAAGAGCGTTTAATTTTTGTCTCTGAGCCCGTCTGTCTTCAGGTTTGGGGAGCTGTATGTCACTGTGGCTTTCACAGGGTTCAAAACCCAAAGTGCAAAAAAGTGCAGATGTCTTCATGAATAAATAAATACTCTAAATAACTTGATCAAATCCAGAATATACATTGGGATGTAATCACAATGAACAGGTCCTTAAAAACCGACCGTAAAACTATGCAGACATTGTGTTCTTTCCCTCCAGTCGCCTGTCAGCCCAGCGCGTCTCTCCTCTTCCATCTCCCCAGCTCACCCAATGGGTCATGCAGCTAGCCGGAGATGCAGACAGCTGCGATGCCACACTGTGGCTCTCACTCCGACTTCCTCCATCTCTATTTGTTGTCTCTGTTGTTTTCTATTTACTTCTGAAGCACTGCTGTGTGGCTGAAGGTCCAAGCCTATCTGCTAGACAGGACATAAATTGTAATTTCAAATCAATATTTCCCATTATGTGATAAAAAATGTAACCCTTGGGTGCTTATATGTTGTTTTAATTATTCATGACACATCAAACAACAATTACATTTTTTAAATCAATAACTGTAGAAATATTGCAATATTTTGTGGCATCAGTAACACTTATTTTTCAATTTTTTTGGCAAACCCGGCTGTAAGCAATCAGAATAAACCACAAAATCTATAATTATTACTGCAAGTTTTCAAGACACTATGAAATATCTAGTAAACCTTTACATTATTGCAGTTATTATTTTATCACCGTCTCCAGGGGTTGCCCCTAAATAAAATGGACTACTATTAAACACTAAAGTAATGGCGTAATGGAGAACCCTGCCAAGAGCCACAAGCGATAGATTATATGGCATATAGTACAATATTAAGAGGAGACTGTCATCTGAAGATAATCGGTTATATAGATAACGTGAAGAGCCTAGGTCTGTATACAATAATGATAAATAAAATATGGCTAAAAGAAATATAGACCGACTCATACCACCAAACTGAATTGGTTGGTTCTTGCCAAGGTGGGCTCCAGTCGTCTTCAAATGATGATTCTGCAGACTCGATGGAATTAAAAACCTCCACTTTCACAGCGTGAGACAAACTGCTGGGGCTACCGGGGTGTGATGTAGAATTTAGGTTGCTGCTTTTCTATGAGGTGTTGGTGCACATTTATATAGATTTGTATTATTGTTGTTTTGTTTTAATTCTTCTTTTCTTGATCTTAGAGGTTCTTTTGACTTCTTGTGAGTGCCTTGCCAACTCACATTTGTTGCAATCTACAGTACAACAATCTGGTAAACTTTTTTAATTTGTTGAAAAACTGCCATGCATTTACTGAATCTGCTTAATCCATTTTAAAGGTTGTAAGTGAGTGACAGCCCACCCTGGTATCATCGAGTACAAGAACGAACATCCATAGACGGGATACAAGTCCATTGCAGGATACACATGTAAACATAAGAGCAACGCCAATTTATGTCATTTGTCACATCTTTAAAACTTGAGAGAAAACCTGATACAGATTGGGGAAGAAGATCCCAACTTCTGTGATCTGGGAGACCACAGTGCTAACCACTATGTCTATCCATACAGTTTGCATTTAAACTGAGCTGATCCCTTTTTGGCTAGCTGCTTTTTGCCTGTGGCAGCGCTCCATGAGTTCTGCATGTTTCTACATTTTCCTCAAGGTTTAAGCACTATCCCTTTTTTTTCCTTCCTTTCAAAATGTAAGGGAGTCTTGGAGCATGCAGATTGATTTCTAGAGCTGGATATGGATGCCAAGCCAACATTAATACTGCCTTTCTCACAAGTTGTTTACTCAGGCTCCTCTTCCGGTGACTAATGTGAATTCTACGATCTTTTATGTGCGAATGCGTGCTGGGATGTGAGAGCTAAAGCATGTGCACTGTTTGACAGAGTGCTACCGTCTGACTTTTATAGCCCATTAATGTGAACCCAGGATCAAGGACCAGTTATTTGTTGTCAACAACAGGAGAAAATAGTATGGAGCAAAGAATTAATTAATGTCTATTGCTTCATTTGTCTTTGAAACGATAACATTTTTCTCTTCCATTTTAAGATTTTACTCTTTAGGTAGGGCTTCATTTCCCGGTAGACATGAATGTTTAAAAATATTGGTAATTACGAGTGAAGGCAAGAACTGGGTGAGCCTTCTGGAGACTGACACCTAACTTCAGGATATGACCTGTTTTTGCTATAATTAACTCCTCCCTCATCCCAAAGACAATTGCCAACCCTAAATTAGCTTGTGTGAGCAAATGGTGCCATATTTGTGAGATAGATAGATAGATAGATAGATAGATAGATAGATAGATAGATAGATAGATAGATAGATAGATAGATAGATAGATAGATAGATACTTTATTAATCCCAAGGGGAAATTCACATAATCCAGCGGCAGTATACTGATACAAAGAAACAATATTAAATTAAATAGTAATAAAAATGAAAAAATTAAAATAAAATTAATGTTCGCATTTACTCCCCCGGGTGGAATTGAAGAGTCGCATACTGTGGGGGAGGAACGATCTCCTCAGTCTGTCAGTGGAGCAAGACAGTGACAAAAGTCTGTCACTGAAGCTACTCCTCTGTCTGGAGATGACACTGATAAGTGGATGCAGTGGATTATTCATGATTGACAGGAGTTTGCTTAGTGCCCGTCGCTCTGCCACAGATGTTAAACTGTCCAACTTTACTCCTACAATAGAGCCTGCCTTCTTAACAAGTTTGTCCAGGCGTGAGGCGTCTTTCATCTTTATCCTGCCTCCCCAGCACACCACCGCGTAGAAGAGGGCACTCGCCACAACCGTCTGGTAGAACATCTACAGCATCTTATTGCAGATGTTGAAGGATGCCAACCTTCTCAGAAAGTATAGTCGGCTCTGACCTTTCTTACATAGAGCATCAGTATTGGCAGTCCAGTCCAATTTGTCATCCAGCTGCACTCCCAGATATTTACCTTCAGAATGGCAACTCACCCAGGACTAAATCCTGCTTAGCATCCTGACTCCCTCACCGTTGACCATAAAATGAGGTTGGGGGAGTCTTACAAATGCACTGACGTCCTGGCCAGGGCTGCCACAGTAGGTTCCAACTTCCAATAAATGAATGACAACTTGAAAGACAATGCATTTTCTTATTTAAACTTCTATAGCTAAACTAGCTGTGTCACCTGTCCAAGACGGACTGAAATGTGAGTAATCAACGTAGACCTGAGCACAGTGCACCATGCATTGCATAGGTCTCTGGTATATGCCGTTTGGTACGGGATTCATAAAAGCAGTCTTCATGTTTGTGGTGCATCATCTGCTGTATGCCAAATGGTATGTGATTTCTGAAAGCAGTGAAATGTTTGTGATGGGCCATTTATTGGAATGATAGAGACATAGCAACCGGATGGAAACACAGACACACAGACATTTTTCCTTTTATTAAAATAGATTTTTGCATTGATAATATTTCTGACACAAAACACCTGTGGCTTCCAATAAATGTCAGTCATTAACCTCCATTACTCCTTAGCAAAGCCCATAAATTCTCCCTAGGGTTGTTAAGAGGATTTACTTTTACTTGTATATTAACTATGTTAGTGCACACTGTGAGAAAAATATATTTATTTATTTGTTTTTGGCAAGCACATCTACACTGTTGTCAAAGGACTTTTTTAGTTTGTCTCTTGAAGCAGTCAGAGGTTTTCTAACAGTGATGAGAACAAAAGAAGTGCTTCTCATCCTTGAGAGTTTGGCCAATCAGATCACTGGTTTGAAGACTGTTAATTGACATGCTAACTAACCTGAAGCCACCAAAAAGGCACAGCAAAAGCAACCAAAAAACAAAAACCTACTAGTTCCATCCCAAATTGGCAGGTGAATGTTTATCAACTTATGTATTGTGAACCACAGGGGGCGCCAGAAAGCCCCAGACACAACAGCACAGACACAAGTCCTCAATAAAAACGTAAGGTTTATTATTAGCAAATACCTTACAAAGGCTCCTTTAACAAAATCTCACCACCAAATGGTGATTCTTTCCCTTATATCTTTCTCCTCCACTCCTCCCAAGCGAGTTTTGCCTGTCTCCTTTCCTGGCTCCAACTGGCATGGATGTGGTAGAGCAACTCCTTTTATATTGTACCTGGGAGCACTTGGGGCATAGCCTGATGGAAGTACTTCCGGGGTCAATTAGAAGTCTTACAGAGTAGGGATTACTTATCCCGATAGCTCCCTGTGGTGGCTCCTACAGAGCTGCCCCATGGGATTACAATTCCCACTATACCTTGCAGGCATCTGTGTGGGAATCCTGGTCTGAATGTGCCGCCATTTAGCATATCAGGGAAGCCACTGCTCCGAATACAGTGTTGCCCACTGTTTCTTAATTACATTGGCCTCCTGGCCAGATAATGAACCATGCCCTGTCCTGGTTGGGATGCCACCCCATGCCTCTCTACCTTATATATATATTTACAATATTTTAATTTACTATATATATTTTTTATATGATATATATATATATATATATAGTATGTATAAAACATTATTACTTAATGTGTTGAGTGACACAGCAGTGTTAGTGATCAGTACTGCTGCCTCAATTCTCCGGAGTCTTCAGTTCAAATACTGGGTTGGTTGATATGTATGTGGAGTTTGTATATTCCCCCATGTCTACACACATACAGTATATAACCTTGGACTGTTGTTTGTCTACTTGTGGGCCATACAATGAACTAGTAGCTCATCCAAGGTTTTTGAATTAAAGTCTCTGGCAGCCACCATAAAAGAGTGTGGAAAATGAGAGATTAGATTGATAGGCTTAACATTTTATGCCCTGCACAGTAAATTGCTTATGTCTTACGTGTGTTCTGATGTAACTATTTCCTTTTATTATGGCTCTTCATATTTATTGTTCTGCTGTTATTAGTGAGTAAACATTGTCCACCTGTGGGCTAGGAGGCTATAGGACAATAAAACACAAGGTTGTCTGTGGAATTTCAAATTAACACCCACTGTGACCCTGAGAGATTCACTTTATCTGACTTTATTCCAAAGTCGTGGGAAAAAATATATATAAACGTATATATATGTATGTATATACTGCCATGGGCTGGTGCCCTGCCCAGAGTTTGTTTCCTGCCTTGTGCCCTGTGTTGGCTGGGATTGGCTCCAGCAGACCCCGGTGACCCTGTAGTTAGGATATAGTGGGTTGTATAATGGATGGATGTATATACTGTATATATATATATATATATATATATATATATATATATATATATATATATATATATATATATATTAGCTGTGTAAGCCAGTGCTGTAAAAAGCCCAGGCTCATAGATACCATGGAATCAGGAACTTTAATCAATCAATCGCATCGGTTGTGCATTAGCGGCCAAGCGAGTGTCTGTCTCCTCAGAAGTTTTATTTTAAGTGATGTTCTCTTTTCTTGGCAGTTTCCTTTTGCCAATGTGCTCGCCTCCATCGTCTATCACTGGCAACTCACGTTTCTGTCTCCTCAGAGGTTTCGTTTTGCCAATGTGCTCACCTCGCTTGTGCATTAGTAGCTAAGCAAGTTTCTCTTTTGTCAGCAGTTTCACTTTGACGACCGAGTCGCTTTCTTTGACCGTCATGCTGTAGCCTCACACTTCTGGGCTGCCCTGTACTTCTGGGTCGGGCAGACACACACACTTCTATGCGTAGATGTTTTTATGCAAGATATACATATGTTTGTGTGTGTGTGTTTATGTATTTATGGTCCCCCTTTGCCCCCGTGACCCTGAACTGGATTAAGTGGGATTGACATTAAACAGATTCAGTAGGCTGTATTTGGGATGGTACACCATAAAACAGTTATTTGGCTGGTTGTGTGTGTTTGCATGAGAAGTTGCTAGACTGATTCTAGTAACCTTTTCTAAGTTTGTCTTCATTACTTTTTAATTGAAAACAGTAATAAATTGAAAACCCGCTCATTGCCTAAATAATAAATACATTTTTATATTCAGTAAAACCAAGAGAAGTTTGGTTAACCTAATGACCATTTGTATGTTATGTGTTTTGAAATTGCGCTATATTTCCTTTTCCTTCTTTTGCGCTCTACAGAGGAATGAAGATTTCTTCATTTTAACCTGTTAAGTTATAAAACGAGGCCTTTCTTTCTGGCATTCTGCATCTGTCATTTCGTTTCTCACCTTTCGTTTTTCTTTTTCAAAGATAAAATATTATTGCAATATAGTCTAGGATGGTAATGACTTAAAGTGACAAAATAAATTATTATAAGTGAATTACAAGAAAAATTGGCAAGATTTAATTGTCCTCAAGCTTTAATAGGTTTTATCTGAAACAGTTGCATGTTGTGGAGTTGGCCCCCTGGGAATACAGCGGCATAGATGGACGAAGAAAAGCTTTTATTACAGCACGTTCAATTTATTACAGTGACAGCCCAGCACAATAACGTGACGTCTCAGGACTAGCATTGTGGAATTTCTTATCTTCCTTTTCCCAAATGGTCGTCTTCTTGGGGCTTTTAATTTTCACCCGGATCCTAATGCTGGCTTGCATATTCAGTTTTGCATGGGATTTTTCTATTTTAATATTTGGCTGTTTGTTAGAGCATGGTTATTTAAGACAGGGCTCTCCAAGTGCATCCCAAGAGATGTGCCAAATACAAAGCATGCTAAAACATCCTGGACTGGATAGCAAGGACTAACAAGAAGGATTTAACTCTTAAAGGCGACATATCCGCAAGTGTAACAGCAAAGCCAGTCCCAGCAAATAGGATTAATTTAGTAGGCCATTATGTATGCCAACCACAATGAACCTGATCATATTCCAGTGCTATGCAGACATGTGGCCCCTTGGGGACATCAGGGGGTATATTGTTTCATCAGAGCCATATATTGACATCTAGACAGTATGTAATTTAGACTTCATTCAGTACATGGGCCACTTTTAAAATGGAAAGTTTAAAAACTGATTAATGACACAACTGGGTTTTCAGGAGAACTTAGACCCTTGTCCTGACATGTGCCGACATTGTGTGTGTGATGTGTGCCTTAAATTATTTAAGCAGCTCTGAGGGCCTCATGTACAATAAATGATTCAAGCTTTTCCACATGTTTTATTTCTTCAATTTTAGCTGAGATATTTTAGAAAACAAAATGCAAAATACAAAATGAATATATTACACAGTCTGACCTAACTTTATATAGCATCATTCTTTTCTAAAAAAACAAATTTCAAGGAGTAGCATGTGCTCAGATAGCTTGTATTAGATGGTGAAAGGGTTAACTGAGGTGACGCATGTCTCCTGAGTGCTAAGCAGATTATTTTTGGTTGCTGCCACAATTCTGATGAAGTATGCAAAATATATTAAGACAGTATTATTATGTTTAAAAATGCTGTAAATGGCACTTTTAATGTATTTGCTTACTCTGTGGATGACAAGAGTTAAAACATCAACCTCATGCACTACTTTACATACATATTGCAATAAATTACAGAAGTACTCTGGTTTTCTTCCAAAATCAAAAAGATGTGAAGGTTAGTTTTGCTGGCAATGCTAAATTAGCCCAGTAAGGCGTAGAGGTCCTTATGAGGTGCTGACCACCCATCCAAGACCAGTTTCTGCCTTTTGTGCAGTGCTGCCATCATAGACAAATGCTGTAAGCAGTCCTTTATGGAATATATGGGCTAAGGTCTCAACTATATATAATCTATTTGGACAGGAAAAAATACATATAGGATGATTAAATAGTTATATTTGGAGTAAGTGTGTGTCTAATATATATATATATATTTACGGTAATCAGATATAGGGTTTGCATTCAAGATGCAGGAGCTGGCTCATTGTGCTGCCAGATAGACTTTGGTGTAATATATCTGTATAGTTATAGTATATAATAAAATTTATATATAGTTAAAAAATCAGATATGAATAGTTAATAAATCAATTTATATAAATGCATGTGTATGAATGTATATACAGTGGGTACGGAAAGTATTCAGACCCCTTTCAATTTTTCACTCTTTGTTATATTGCAGCCATTTGCTAAAATCATTTAAATTAT
Source organism: Polypterus senegalus (assembly GCF_016835505.1). NCBI lineage: Eukaryota > Metazoa > Chordata > Cladistia > Polypteriformes > Polypteridae > Polypterus > Polypterus senegalus. Next base: position 57,526,448 of record NC_053154.1, on the reverse strand, counting down.
TTTTTTCCCCATTAATGTACACACAGCACCCCATATTGACAGACAAAAAAAAAATTTTGAAATTGTTGCAGATTTATTAAAAAAGAAAAACTGAAATATCACATGGTCCTAAGTATTCAGACCCTTTGCTCAGTATTTAGTAGAAGCACCCTTTTGAGCTAATACAGCCATGAGTCTTCTTGGGAAAGATGCAACAAGTTTTTCACACCTAGATTTGGGGATCCTCTGTCATTCCTCCTTGCAGATCCTCTCCAGTTCTGTCAGGTTGGATGGTAAACGTTGGTGGACAGCCATTTTTAGGTCTCTCCAGAGATGCTCAATTGGGTTTAAGTCAGGGCTCTGGCTGGGCCATTCAAGAACAGTCACAGAGTTGTTGTGAAGCCACTCCTTCGTTATTTTAACTGTGTGCTTAAGGTCATTGTCTTGTTGGAAGGTAAACCTTCGGCCCAGTCTGAGGTCCTTAGCACTCTGGAGAAGGTTTTTGTCCAGGATATCCCTGTACTTGGCAGCATTCATCTTTCCCTCGATTGCAACCAGTCGTCCTGTCCCTGCAGCTGAAAAACACTCCCACAGCATGATGCTGCCACCGCCATGCTTCACTGTGGGAACTGTATTGGACAAGTGATGAGCAGTGCCTGGTTGTCTCCACACATACCGCTTAGAATTAAGGCCAAAAAGTTCTATCTTGGTCTCATCAGACCAGAGAATCTTATTTCTCACCATCTCAGAGTCCTAAGCACGCAGCTAAAATAATGAAGGAGTGGCTTCACAACAACTCTGTGACTGTTCTTGAATGGCCCAGCCAGAGCCCTGACTTAAACCCAATTGAGCATCTCTGGAAAGACCTAAAAATGGCTGTCCACCGATGTTTACCATCCAACCTGACAGAACTGGAGAGGATCTGCAAGGAGGAATGGCAGAGGATCCCCAAATCCAGGTGTGAAAAACTTGTTGCATCTTTCCCAAGAAGACTCATGGCTGTATTTGCTCAAAAGGGTGTTTCTACTAAATACTGAGCAAAGGGTCTGAATACTTAGGACCATGTGATATTTCAGTTTTTCTTTTTTAATAAATCTGCAACAATTTCAAAAATTCTATTTTTTGTCTGTCAATATGGGGTGCTGTGTGTACATTAATGAGGAAAAAAAATAATTTAAATGATTTTAGCAAATGGCTGCAATATAACAAAGAGTAAAAAATTGAAGGGGGTCTGAATACTTTCCGTACCCACTGTATATACAAAAATATTCAAATTTTCATGTACTGTGTGTGAGTGCATATTTATATTTTTATACATAGTGTATGTATGTTTATTGATATATGGACACATAATCAATCAATCAATCAATCAATCAATAATGAAAACTTGAGTCACTCATTTACTCTCTCATCAACAAATCACTATTTCCCATTTACTTAAAAAGCTGAAATTTGGCAAGATGGTACATCTAGGGCAGTAGGTATCCACTAAGAAAGGGCATTACGATATATCAGTACTTCCTCCTCCCACACAATGGAAGAATGAAGTACCTCATTTAACCAGTAAGGAGAACAGCAAAGCCCCCAAACTCCAGACACAACTATACTGCACATAGTCTCAGGTTCAAATCAAGTGCTTTGATTTTACAAGGTATCTGTGAAAGGCTTCTTTAACACAAGAAAACACAACACAGTCCTACTCTTTCTTCTCCACTTCTTCCAGGCAACTATTTGTTCTTCTCCTCACCCTGACTTTGATTTTCTAGGCAAAGTGATGGGCTCCCTTTTAAACCAAACTGTCCAGGAAGCACTTCCGGGTCAGGTGGAACCACCCTTGAACAGGACATTTATTTCCCACTAGTTCCCACAGTGGCACGGAACCCAACTTGACAGCCATATAGGACCACAACTCCTATGCTGCCCTGTGGCCGTCCAAAAAGGGGTTCGCCACAAGGGATGCTGCCACCTCATGTACAGGGAGCATCTTGCGCATGATAGGAAGTCTTCCATTGTCCCACATTTCTTGCTTCACAACCAGGAAAGGGATGTTTCTCTATCCAGGTCGTCCATCCACTATGCCGGGTAAGGGATTCACATGCGTTGCAGCTGGGATGCCAGTGCCGGTGCACCAGCTGCCACAGTGCTCTTCCATGCCAGCCTCCAGAATGGGAGGGGGAATGTCACACTTTCCTTCCAGACCATATTTGGCCACCAGACCAGGTAAGGGAATCAGGACCATCCTAGATGGGAATGCCAGTCTATCCAGCACAACTGATATGTTTAGCAAGTGCTATAAAGCTCAAGTGCTTGCCAGTTGCTGTGGCTGTGCGAGTAGTCAATTTTGTGCAATCGATCCAGTAAGAAAGGTATTTTATATACAGTATATTTCAAAGTACAGTAATATAATGTTAGCATAAGAAATAAAATCTTTCTTCTGTCCATATTCTGGATGGAAGCCATTTCTTGAATTTAAAGTAGCACAACCTGTCATGTTACAGCTGATATTCTGGTTGTCATCCATTTACCCAGAAGAGTAAAACATGCAAGTTGTTTGTTTATTTTTTCCTGCTGACTTCATTTGGTGTCATCAAATGTATAAAACATTGTGTGGTGTGTGTGTGTATGTCAGGGGGTGCCCTGCCCCTCAATCCTCTTTAAATTAGCTCACTATATTATGTCCTGCTTTATCTCGTCTCGCAGCACCGCTTTGTTATCACTCATTTTGCCAAGCTCTTGTCATGCAAATCACGGCATTTCTTTCTCGCCTACTGCACAGCCCCAGATTAGAGGTGAAAGTCTGGCCCTGCTGACCAGCTGCTACAAGCATGCTTGTGAGCTCGTGGCTGTGTGTTTTTGCTCCTCTAGCTTTTTTCTTTTTTTTTTTTCCTTTCTCCTGCGTGAGCAGCTTTTTAGTTAATGTGCTGGTAATAGTCTCCCGGGAGTGGGGCAGGATGCCGATCCGCCAGGTCGGGGGGCCTTGCTGCTTGCAGATGCTCTTCTGCACAAGCTGAGGACAGGTGGCGCACCTCGGGGAATGACACGGCTGCTTGGCTGCTGGCTCCTGCTGTTGCTGTCTGCATGCTAGAATAGATAACGCTGGTGGGGGAGACCTCATGTCCTGGACTGAACCGCTTGCTGTTTCAGTCAGCTTCACAATACAAGGTTTAGTGTAGCTGCCGTTTTTTTTTATATATCTGTCTTTAATTTCATGCTCTGCAAATGAGGTGCCATTCTGCTAAAAACATGAGGTACATCATTTCATGTGCAGTTAAATGCTTATGAATTTTATGTTAGTACTATTGGAAATCTATTATATAATAAAACACTAAAATCTGTGTGTCCAGTCCCTCAGACCAATCTGATTGGTCCGTTTGGGTTTGGTGTGATTGGTCAGTTTGGCTTTGATGCCTCAAAGAAAGAGGAGTTGCGAGTGTGAGACATTGAGAATGTCGGCTTCAAAGACGGAAAGTATAAAACCGGACAGGAGATGTGAAAGGCGCCTCAACAATAATGATAGTCTGAGACGTTCAGGCACCTACAAATACACAGCAAAGGTGCTGAAGGTACACATAGGGCAAGAGATAGCAAATATTTTTGTAATTATTCTATAACCTATCTTTAAATGGTACCAAATTGTGTATAAAATGCCTTCCTATTAAAATCCATTACTCTTTAAATCAAGAATCATCAGAAAGCCAGATCAGATCAGCCCATCCAAATATTTATTATTTAACAGACATATCCTTTTCAAGGTAGCTGGCTCAGTAACACTTAAAGCAAGGAGAGACCCAAACCTCAATAACATGCCAGTCAATCACAAGGCTTCCATGGGATTTTTTTTATCAACTAATAAAGTCTGAAATAAAATGAAGCTAGTAGATGATTGACCTCATTCATTTTTTTAAGAATGGTAGTTCACTGCCATCTTGAGTGATATTTGTGTGCTCCATAAGTGAGTATCCTGTGTATTTAGATCTAGTGGTTCACCCCCTTTTTCCTTCTAGGCACAAAATTTCATTGATTTTTTGTGACCCAGGGAATGCTGATGGGCGAATTTTATTTTTTGGGTTGGGGGATTAGACACCATCCTTTGTCGTACAGAACTTCAGCCCAGGGCTCAGTCACATGAGGTAGAGTTCCTAGCTCAAACTCTTTAGCTTTAATATATAAAGTAATTTAAAGATAAAACAGGTTAGGCTGTGTTTCCACTTAAATTTCAACCAGAACATTGATTGAAGGCTCTGAATTGCCTAATTATATTTGCAAAAAATAAAAAAAGTAAGCATTGAACAATTTAACATATACAAAAAAGATCTAATTTTTCTCTCTGTGCACTTCTATTATATATTATATGCTGCATTGAGGAAAGACAAAGCACAGTGGCAGTGTAAAAAGATGACCATTGAAATGTACGGGATATCCAGGATGACCAGAACAGAAAGGAGAGCAATCATCTATTCAGAAATCACACCACATATCTCAGACTTGACTTGAAGGTCAGAAATTAATATGGTATATCAAAATTCCTTATGTGCTCTTCATGGCAAATCCAAATTGGCCCTTGTGAATGTTTGGGCCCTGTGATGGCCTGGCATCTGGTCCAGGGCTGTGTCCTGTATTTGGTCCAGTGGTGCCAGGTCAGGCTTCAGCCCCTCATAACCCTAAACTGGATTAAGTGGAGAATGTACTGTATGTTCTGTATGCTCTTAAATATAATATTAGATTAATTTTGCATTTATGTAATTGAATATTTTAGTGGTGGTTTAATTTTGGTGTGTGCTATACTTCGTGCCTGTCAGTGGGAAGTGTACTACAGTTGCATATTTTGACTGAATTTGAATTGAAATATTGTATTTTCACTTGTTCTTACTGTTCGAAAAGTCTACAAATCAGCCACATGTCTTCATGTAGATGTACCTTATACAATATGTACTAATATGTGGAGGACCTGATTCTTGTGTCCAAGTCATCATTATGTACAGTATAAAGGCTCATTTGCATTTTTCTTGAAGTGATGACATAAACCCTACAGTCAAAAGTTTCCCTTTGGACTAACATAATGCTCCCATAATCAAGCCCAGTGTTTCTTAAACTTTATTTTTCTCTCATGATCCTGCTTAGTGTCTTCGAGACATTGTCCATGACGACTGATTGATCGGAGGGTGCGTCCCCCATGAAAACTCTCGGCCAACAGTCATATCAGGGTCATCTTGGAGAATCGCCACTAACAGTCAGAGAGGAGCAATGTTGATTGCTTAAACTGCCCATGATGACCCATCACTAGACAATTCACAAACCACATGTGAACCTTTCCCATTGAATACAACAAAGAGTCAAGACTTTACGTCAGCCAAAGCGGCAACATGTGGCCCAAAATGGAAACTATGGTCTAGCCAGATAAGCGTTTACTTTTCATTCAAAGCAAGAAGAGCAGTAAGTTGCAAGTGTGCATCCTAGCTAAACCGAGTTTCTTGGTTTCCATACATTATAGCTAAAGTGAATATAAAAATAATTGTGATACTGAAGGAGTGCAATTTTATGTTTTTTGAAAGCCAGTTTGTGTGGTCATTGTTCATCTGCCAGACTGAGTAGTTGAGAAGTTTGAGCAGTTCACACTTTCATTCAAATTATGTTCTGAAAGTTTTTTTTTCAGAATGATCAGTAAATAATCTGGGATCAGTTCCAGTGACCAGCAGTGTGATAGCGATCAAGGTTTGATGTGCTAATTTCTAAAGGCTATCCACATCTAGGTACGCAATACAAACTTGAGGTCAAATAGTAGTGGCAAAGCGAGTCCTTCAAAAGCAAAGACCATCTCATAGCAATGGCCAAGGCTGAGGCACATCCTTATATAACAAAAAAATCAATAGCCAGATGTTTTCTGTCAGAGTGCTGTGTCTCAGAAGTCAAGCCTTCAGTGAAGAAAACACATGATACCTAATAGCTGCAGATTTTTAGGCTATGTGAATATCAAAAAGCAACTATGAACATGTTATGAGACAGATAGTCACTTATCCTGCTTCCACTGTCTGGTCTGCAGAGCTCACCTTCCTTGATGCCTATATGTTGTTTCTTGCCAAATCATCTACAGGTGGAACTTCTTGACCAGTTCTACAACTTGTTTATGGATGCGTATATTAGTATTTCATCTAGAGGAGGTACCATTGGCTTTACCCAAAAATACATACCAGTCCAGATTTGTATTTTTTTTAAATTACATGATTGTATTTGCTCTGTCTACTGTTGACAAGATCAAAAAATGTAATTTAATAAAGTAATATTTAAAAAGTAAATTAATTAAAATAATTAATGTAGGAAAACAGAGCAGTGAATCATCTGAAGCATTTTCATTTAATTATTAAACAATCCTACAGTTGTGTGGTGGTTGTTATGCTAAAGTGTGCTCTTGTTCCTTTTCTTTGAATATTCAATAATTTTTCAGTTTGAATTATTTACTTTGGTTATTTCTGTTTATATTGTTCTGTTCATTGATCAGTTATTCAATATGTTTAGTGTATTATTGTCTTTGTTACTTATACTAATCCACCGTTTAAATGACTGTGTGCTTCCTGTATTTTGTGGGTGGTTCCCCAAGAGGCGGGCTCACCTGTCCATCACATTTAAAGGCCTCCCCCCAGCCCTGTAAAGACTGATGGGTGATGCAGTCAATCACCACGTATCGAATGTGCATTGGTGGTTTGCTGAGTTCTCTTTTTGATTATTGCTATTCTTTGGATTTACTCTTTTTTTGTTTACATTTTCTGGCTCTGTTTTATGGATTTCATTTTCTGTTTTTGTATTAGGACCTGTTTCCTGAGGATTGCCTTTTAGAAAATTCCTTTTTGCCTCCTTTTTGCATTTTTTTATTAATAAATTTTCAAATTAATAAAGATTTCTAATAGTCTTATCTCTACCCCAAGCCAAAGTTTTTACAGTTCTCTCCCTGAAGAATTGAATGTTAAAGCCTCAACCTCCATTTCAAGGCCTGGTGAGTCGTAGAGCCTCCCATCTTCTTCAACCAAACTTTCCTTGGCGTGAGACCTCTTTTGGGGCTATTTTTGAAGGCCTCACTATTTGCTGTTTTTTGGAGCCAGACATAAACATGTTAAAGGTTTTTTAAGAACAACTGAGACTCCAGCAATTCCGTTTTGAATTTCCGTTTTCCGTTATGAATGTAGAGAAAAGCCAAGCAAAATGACACCTTTTATTGACTAACTAAAAAGATTACAATATGCAAGCTTTCGGGGCAACTCAGGCCCCTTCTTCAGGCAAGATGTAATACAGAAACTGAAGTTTCCTGTGTTTATATTCACACACTAGAACAAGAAACAACATTGGTAAATCTTTAAATGAAAAATCTTAAATGTAAAAAATTAATAGGCTTTAATAAGATAAGATAACTGTCCAACAAAGTCCTTTGAAGTCTGTGATGAGTCTGTAGACAGGTTATCTGTGTCAGTCTGAGAGATGCAAACAGTCCTCATACCTGGCTATAAAACTCTTGTCTCTAATCAAGCCATGTTGTAATGTATTAAATTTTAACATGAGTTTAACTTCCCATTCTTTTCTCTCCTGCTGTGTTCTGAAGTTGCCCATAAGCACTGTGACTTTAAAGTCCCTCTCACAGTGTCCATGGCTATTGAAGTGGGCCGCTACAGGAACATCTGTGTTGCCACATTTAATGTGGAATCTGTGCAAATTCATTCTCTGGCGGAGTGTTTGTCCAGTTTCTCCCACATAGAGTGCAGTGTCAGGACATTTCATGCAGAGAATTAGGTAGACCACATTAGATGATCTGCACGAAAATGATCCCTTTATGTGATGTTGAAGTCGGCAGTGCAGTATAACTATACAGTCTGTATTGCAGATGTGGGCACAGGTTTTACATCTTTTCTGTAGGCAGGGAGATGTGCCATTTGCTGTCAGTTCATTTAGGGAGCTTCGGACAATAAGTTGCTGAAGGTTTGGTGGTTGTCTGTATGCCAGGAGGGGAGGTTCAGGAAATACATTTTTCAGTGTTTGGTCGCTGTTTAGCATTGGCTGAAGTTCTTTTATAATTTTTCGAAGTGTTTCAAGATGTAGGTTGTAGGTGACAACAAAAGGGATGCGGTTCTTGTTGTCTTTGTTTTTATATTCCAGAAGGTTGTCTCTGGCTATGGCAGTAGCTCTTCTTATTTGAGTGTCTGTTGTTTTGGGGGTATAACCTTGTTTGATGAAATCTTGTCTGAGCTTCTGCAGTTGTTGATCCCGGTCTGTCAGGTCTGAGCAAATACAATTGTATCGAATTGCTTGGCTAAAAATAATAGAACGCCTTATATGCTTGGGGTGGAAGCTGTCACTTCTTAGGTAGGTCCGTCTGTCTGTTGGTTTGTGAAAAACAGAAGTTACAAGGGTGTTGTCTTTCAGTTGAACGGTGGTGTCAAGGAAGCGAACTTCTGTTTTTGAGTAATTCAGCTTCAGCTTTAAGTTGGGGTGAAAAGAATTATATTCATTATGAAAATGGAGGAGGTCCTTCTCACTGGCAGTCCAGGGGCCTCATGTATAAACAGTGCATACGCACAGAAATGTTACACAAGAACTTTTCCATGTTCAAATCGCGATGTATAAAACCTACACTTGGCGTAAAGCCACGCACTTTTCCACGGTACCTCATGCCTTGTTGTACGCAAGTTCTCCGCTCGGTTTTGCAGACTGGTGGCACCCAGCGTCAAAGCAATGCTACTGTTCCTGTGTGGTTACTCCTTATTTTCCTGACGTGGCTTTATAAATACACTGAAACTAACCGCCTATTGTTTATTAGTGTAACGCATCTGATTGTAATTAACTTGTAACAATATAATGGTCCAGGCAATAGCCATAGTATTCCAAATACCATAACTGCTTTAGCATTGTTACTCTCACTGTACCTTCTTCTTCTTCTTCTTCTTCTTCTTCTTTCAGCCGCTCCCGTTAGGAGTTGCCACAGCGGATCATCTTTCTCCATATTTCTCTCACTGCACCACTCGGAGTATTTATATCACTGTATCTGAGTGTGAATCACAGCAGCAGCTGATCGGAAAGAGAATTATCGGTATACAGCTTCAAGCACACGTTGCCTCAGCCACGGCAAAACGTTTCAAAGCCTTTCCTGTACGGACGCGTATTTACATATGATGACGATATAATTTTTAAGGTTAAATGCAGCAAAATATGTTTATAATATTATACAGATAAAACTTTAACTTCATTTAAATAATCTATATTCATCACTGGGAGTGTTGTGAAGGATAGAATAATTAAACATGTACTACGAAGACATTTCAATGTTCCTTAAACGTTTTGAAGAATCAGTGCTAAGCTTACAGATGGCTTAACTTCTATTACAGAGCTGATTGTGTGGTGATTGGGTATTTGGGGAAAGAAAAGCAAGGACTGCAGTGGCGGCTACACCAATATATATTGAATATAAAACAGAAAGAGAAAATAACAACACAGCTAAAAATGCAACGACAAATTTCGGCAAAAGTTAAATGCTTCTGTCATGAGCACGAGGCGGCTATGCAGTGTCTGCAACGGACGTGGCCATCCGCCGTGCATAAGATACTTTACTGACATTGGCGGGTGAAGGAGCCACCGATTCTTCCTCTGCCCAGTGCCACCACAAGCCTAGAGCCGCCCCTGAGTACTGCTGCAATAAATTATTTCATCGAAGGTCGCACACAATCACTGCGCCGTGAAAGCCATGTTTAATAAGGTGCTTTAACTCCTATCATCATTAAAATGATATCACGTATACATCTCAGTATTTTAGTTATTCAGAGAGCTGTAATATCACGAATGTAATGGATTCTGTGTCCAGTTGGAGGAAGCGAGCCGGTTTAAGAAGCAAGTAGTGATTCACACACAGAGAGCACATAGAAGATCAAATACAAAACAAAGCATTTAATGTGCTACTTTAATTACGATGTGATTTGAGAAACTGGTTAATTAAACGATTTTAAGATGAAGTTTATGATGTTCTACTTTAATGACAAAATAAACTATGTGATTAAAGTGGAAATGTCGAGATTGAAGTTGACATTTCATGCTTTTTCCCCACTGTGTGCCTATTTGTTTTTTCTCTGTACCCTAATAAGCTTTCATATGACACTCAGACGATGGGCTACAACTCGCCTTTCCACGGCGACTTTGATATGTGACTTCTTTTTTATTTCCGGCACTGTGCGATTTTGTGAACGTGAGCTTTTAAGTTTCTCCAACACGCTATGTCACTCGATCAACTTTCTTTTGTTGATTATACCACGGTTTATTTGAACAAATAGTATGTATTTCCTTTGCCTCCACTTGGTGTTCGCTGAAATTCTTATATTTTCCCCCGTGCTTTTCCCATTGTCTTTTCACAGACGGCTGAGCTTAAGGGCGATTTATATTCATTTGCATATTCAAAGAGGCGTAATTCTGCGAGGAGTTGGGGCGTTACATAAAGCGCGTGCATGAGCGTTACTTTTCACGTTGATCGGGATTTATGTAGCGGAAGAACGTGGAAGTTGGAGTACGCAGAGATTCCTGCATCTGGATTTTTCTGTGCGTAAGCACATTTCGGCTTTTGTGCTTACACCAAGTTATAGTGCGAGTTCTACGCACGGCGTTATACATGAGGCCCCAGATTATGAAGATGTCATCTATGTAACAGAGATATAACATTGGTTTTAAGATGCCCATTGAAATGAAATCTTCCTCCAATTTTGCCATAAATAGGTTTGCATAGTGAGGTGCAAACCGACAGCCCATTGCAGTCCCCACTTGTTGCAAATAGCAATCTTGTCCAAAAGAGAATAGATTATGTGTCAGAGTGAATTTTATCATTTCTATTACTGACTTTGTGGGTAAATCATGTTGTCTGAGGTACGTTTCACATGCCAATATGCCATCATCATGGGGATGTTTGTGTACAGTGCCTCAACATCCATTGTGGCCAGTAAGGTTCCCACAGGTAAGGGGCCTAAAGCAGACAGTTTTTTTAAGAAGGTGTAAGGATGTAATTTTTGCAATAGATTTAAATGAAAAGGCATGGTGAAACCTTTTAAAGAGTTATAAATTTCGAAGTTGAACAAATGAATGGTACCAAGCCAGACTGGCCATGATAATCATGAGCTGAGCAGATAGATACTTATATACCAGCTACACAATTGACTTGACTGATCTGATTTAATACATACAGTATGCACCATACTCTCTATTAATGTATTTATTTTTTGAGATTTCAGACTACCTGAAGAAACATACTACTAAACTCACAGTCGGTGGTGTTTATGTAGAACAGATTTTGTGTCCTGATGTGAGCCTGCCCCAGCCACATCCCGCAGTTAGTTCCTAGGCTTAAGGGATATCTGCATATAACATGCACTTAGACTGCTGTGAACAGCAGGCAGCAACATGGAAATTCTTTTCCTAAGCAGTCCACTTGATTCTAGTGTTGACAAGGCTCAGACTGACCTTTGCAAGGTGTCAAATCAAAGTAGCTTAACAACATTATAAAGGTGCACTGACAAGACTGAGTCCATTCCCACTTTTCAGATGTATTCTGCTGTGGAGAAATGGATTTTCATACATGAGGTACCTTAACAGGAACAAGAATCAAACCCTGAGCAATGTGAGGATTTGCTCTTCAATGACAAGGTGCCAGGTCAAGTGGCGGCTTTAAATATCTCTAGTGTGATTGTATTTGGGTGGGCGTACGTGTGCATTCAGACTGGCATCTGTTCCAACCCTTAAGTGCTTTTCTTTACTAATATTAGAAATCCAAACTTCAAACTGAATTCTAACTGACAAGACTCGCATGCTGAACTTAGTTTCTGTGGCATAGGAGTGCTGGCTTCTTGCGGCAATACAGATTACTGGGCTGAAAATCAGAAATATCTTTTAGCATAAAACAAACTTGTAGTCAAACAAGCAAAGGTTCATTATAATGTACTGGTTAATTATAATTACATGATTATCTGGAAATTTTGTGTTAATTTTGAAGATGAGAAGTGAATTCACTGCTGCAGTCCTTTTCGGTTAGTTAATAGCTAACTTGTCCCAATATCTCATCTCATTAATTGGTTTCAGAATAGCAGTGACCTTTATATGAAGAAATACTCTGATTTCTGTCTCTCACAGTCTTTTATAGTCTCTGTGTTGATACAGTTTTCTCTGCAACATCTTAACCTACTTTAGAACAAAATTCACAATGAATCTCCGTATTGTAATTCAACCGTACAAACACCTGTAGCCTTGATGTTTTGAACATTCTAGTAGTGGCAGTGTATCTTTACCTTGAACTTGTGAGTCAATCGTCACATCAGTCACCAAATTTGACATTATTGACCGAGTGTAAAAGTGGTTTGGCGGTGAGAGTGTTGGCTTGGGGAAGAAAGTACAGCTCCGTGTTTCATACAGTATTTGTGAAAGTAAGGGAATTGTAAAAAAGAGATAGTCAAGGTGGACAATGCTCGAATAAAATCCATGCTTCATAGCTACTCAAGTCTTTTTATAAAAAGAGCAATTAAAGTTGGCCATTACCTAACTAAGGGCCACCAGCAAGCATTAGACCAAGCAAGAAAGGTAAGGACCACATCTGCATACTCCCTGGCTTATGCTTATTTTCTGTTTTCTTGTTGTTTTGTTATTTTTCATTATTATTTTCCAGGTGTTTTTTTTATTTTGTTAGTATTATTTTTATTTATCATTTAGTATTTATGGCTAGGGTCAGGGTGTTTATATAAATTTGAATACATTCCTTATTTTCTATGGGCAGAACCCTTAAAAGGTGGGACCACTGTTGCATCAGTGCTGAGGGGTCGCCCTTACCCTATATATTTCACATGAGAGAGATTCCCTCTGAGGTTCATTGAGGCTGGTGGAGAAAAGATCATTACTGTAAAGTCTGTGCTGATGTTTTCTGGTTTATTATGCATTGTCACTTGTTTTCTGCTTTCTGATTCTGGGATTACTGACTTGATTTGTTTGCCATAGATTGCCTTTTCAGGCATACCCTTTTTGGGATTGTTTGTACTTTTTCCTACTTTTTGTGCTTCTTTTGTTTATAAAAATAAATTCTTCATTAATAAAAACTCTGCATCAGCCTTTTTGTGTATTTTGAACATTTAAACTATTTTGGTGAATTGTAACAGTCTGAACTCCATTTTAGTCCTGCGCAGGGCAAATCCTGGGTGTTGAGTCAGCCAGGGGTGAGGCCTAGCTCTAGGAATGTCATTGAAGGTTCTGGTCTGATTTGTGGGTCTTTTTGGTGGTCTTTCCCCGTTTCATACTGTCTGTAATGTCAGTTCCCAACAGTGGGTGTGATTACATGTGCATCCAAAGCTAGAATAAGGTGAATAACCCGGTTACAAGCAGAAACCTGGTTTCTTAACAACCTCCATTTACATGTGCAAGCACGACTCTGGAGTTCTTCTTTGGCAAAATGCTCTGACGTCATTAAACTGAGCAAAAAAGAGTTAAATATCTCCATTGACTGCCTTGAATCTTAAAATAGACATTAAGCTTGTGATCATTTTATTGTGCTGTATGAATTCATTGTCCTTCATGTCCTGTGAAGTAAATCCTATCCTGTTTTTACATGTTCAGCCTGAGCTACTAATGATTCGTGGTATGAACACTGGCCACTGTGTCACTGAACAACATATCTGAAGCAAAGAGCTGAATGAAAACAAAACTGACTACTTATAGGTTTCTTGTACTGCATTTCACATTGCAAACTCTTTTCTGTCCTACAAAGGATGTGAGACATGTGATTCTTGCCTCACACCCAGTGTTACCGGGATGATTTACTTCAATAAAACTAGGGGGCTTCACTCGCCAACACCCCGGCCTGCGTGATTTCACTTTCACCAAACTACAAATCTTTTAATTCTTGTGGATACGCCTCTTCATTGGGAAGAAACACTACTTTTCCCTGATGGCAACATGAATTAGACGACCTACAAGCCTCCAACTTAAAGTTTAAACTCTTTTTGTTGTTCCGTTATTTCACCGAATAATAATTTCCGTTTGTTTGAGCTAATGCGATCTTTACTATCAATGTTTTGAGACTTTCGAATTTTAGTACTTTGATTATCTCTAACCTGCTCAGCATGTGTATCGTGCCAACGTTTTTGAACCTCTTTACGACATTCTATTTTGTCATCTACTCTTTGTCTTTTATTTCCAGTCTTGGGTGTGGTTAAATCTCTTTTTACAAAGTCTCGTTTCGAGGGACTTGAAAGTATCTCTCTGAAAAAGCCACGTCTCGTCCCAGACTAAAAAGTCTTATCTTGTTCCAGAAATTATTTATATAATAGAGAGATAAGTATTGTATTAGGTTACTTGTTACTTTAAAAAGTAATTGGACTATGTAAGGCATGTTACTTTTATTAGGTTATCCACAACACTATTACCCTGTGCTGCTGAGCTTAGCTCTGTACATTCAGCTCATCAGCAAACATTTAGCGATTTATGAAATATTGAGACTCATCATTTCAACCAGTAGAGTCTCAGGAAATTGGTCTTGTGGATTCTACTACAATGGCTGCTGAAAGCATGTGTGAAGCTAACACATGAACAGGCTAACAGAGTACAACGGACATGTGCAGACTACAAAACCTTAACTGTAGCCTGGTTAAGGGTTTACATGGCCAAACTGAGGCCAATAATATGGTTTCTCTATCCGGAATAAGGGATTACATGACACTTTAGAAAACAGGTTTCTGTGAGTAACCAGGTCATTGAAGTGCATTTAAACATATTGACAGCAGGTAAGAAAATCAATGGATGAAAGAATTACATTTTTAATAACTATAGGCAATGCCAAGCCCAGCAAGATATTTTAATAGCATAGTAAAGGAAAGAAGGGAATGTAGAAAGCTGCTCACATTGCTAATCTCATCAAACTGTGTGAAGTTGTAGCTTGAAGATTTTCCAATTTTTGTTGGAGGAGAATGCAGTAATTCTTGCAAACAGGAATAGGTTAACGTTATTGAATCAATGGATGCATATTATGTGCTCTCTTAAATGAAAGGCTGGTGCACAGTAAGTTGATGAAGGTGTAAGCCAATATGAAAGAAGGGTTGCGTGGATTTTTATGGTTTTGTTTTCCAGATGAAAATCATCCTCTTGTTGGCATGTCTGCATTACCTCCCATAAGATGTTCTGAATGATATGTAATCATATTTGCATGAAATTATTTCTCAATTAGTCTTTTTTCTGTTTCCTCATTTCTGTTATCTGGGGTGTCATTATACACGGTACGCATTTGGTAAATTAGAACAGGTTTTCAGGTATTCTCATCTGCGTTTTCCATTGTGAATGTTGTGCAGCTAAAATATAAACCTGGTAATTGTTACAATGTCTTTATTAGATCTTAAGATATCTATTTTTTATTCTCTGTCTCTTGTAATATCTTTACTCCTGTTAGTTGCTAAGCCAGGGCATTATCAAATGCTCATTTGTGTCTCTATGTTTACCACATAATGACACACTGGTATTCTTGTAAGACAAATGGACTGAAGCCTAACAAAGTGGATTAAATGTAGTGCAGGTAGAACTTAAATTGTAACCTTTTTTCTTTTTATTCTGTTAAAATATTTCATTTCACAGAAATACAGTTTTTTTTTATTTCCAAACCATTTCAAGTAATCATGCTGATCAAAATGTAAAATTATTAGCTTAGCAATTCAGTATTTTTAGTTTTTTTCCAGGCTGCAGTATTCTGAGTGGATTCAGCAAAACTCAGGCTTAAGTCATTTGTGTTTTAAGTTGACGGTATCATGTTCATGTTTGTAAAGTCTTTATTCACTGATAGCATTTTTGAGTTTGAAGACAAATAGCTGTCGCTCATCCAGAGTTTCATCTGATAATATAATGTCCTATTTTGTCTTTAATTCATAAGCTTTGATTAATAATACAGTACAATTCAATGTCATCCACATTCAAGTGAGAATTAGCATTATGCCACTGAGTGATGTGTGCTATTTTACTTTCAATGTGTTATACACTTCTGTTCTAGGATCTTTCAGAACAGAATGGCGGATGGTTCAAGGTAATGTAGTTCTGCACACAAATCCTGGTGCTGGAGAGTGCGACTTATTGCTTGTTGATTATCACATGCTAGTAAGAACTTCAATGTACGCTGTACACATGACAATAAAGTAATAGTGACAAATGAGTAAAAATAATACTGAAGCCTGAGATGCATATCTAACATCAGACATGAAGTCTAGAGTACTGACACCAGGTTTTTGCCCATTTTTGAAGCGATCTGATAATTCAGATGTAAGCCACGTTAAGCTTAGCTATTTAGAGCCTAAAATTATTTTTGACGTCCTGTAACTAAAAATACAATGATAGACTCCATAACCGTTTGGACATATTTGCACCTCTAAAATCCTGAACTGTTTTCTTTACACATTCTGCACCTTGGTTCACTCCTGAGCTTTGGCAGCTTAAAGTGAATGGCCGTCTTTTAGAACATCTAATTTAAAAATAACAAACTCACTGTGCACATAGAAATATATCGTGAGCACATTAATGTGTACAAAGGTGCATTATCTGTGGCCAAATTTGTTTATTACTCTAAAAAAGTCATGTCTGAAAGTAACAAAAGAGCTTTGTTTTCTACTATTAGCAGAATTCTGGTACCTACTGATATCATTCCTTCTCATATATGCTGCACTGCTACATCTGATGCCTTCAAAATTGATAATATCCATCAACAGCTAGTGCCTTCAATATGTACTGCCATACAATTCTTATCTAAATATTTCAACTGAGTCTTCTTTTACTTATCTTATACTTATACTTATGAATTGCCCACTGAAACTGAAATTTCTCATCTTATTCATAAAGCTAGGTCTGCCACTTGTCAGCATTATTCCATGCCTACATGACTGGTAAAAGCCTGCTTGCCTTCACTTTCTTCACTTATTATCATTCACTCCTCTCTAAGATCCAGTTTTGGTCCTTTATACCTCACAATCACCTGTAATAACTCCAGTTTTAAAGAAACCCGGTGCTGACCTTAATAACTTCAATATGTATTGCCCCATATCAAAACTACTATTCATTTTAAAAATTCTTCAAAAAGTAATTGCAGTACAGCTTAATGCTCATCTTACTGATAACAACCTGTTTGAGACATTTCAATCTGGTTTCTGTCCAAAACATTGTACAGACTGAGGCAGCCTTGGTAAAGGTCACTAATGACATTTCATTGGCTGCTGATGCTGGGCTTTTAACAATCCATGTCCTACTCCATCTGAGTGCTGCCTTTGATACTGTATCACATGGCATTTTGTTAGGTGACATCAGCATTACCCCCCTCATTTGGTTTACTTCACGCCTGTCTAATCATACTCAGATTGTTCAGCTAAAAACCTCTCGATCACAATGTCTCCCAGTCACTTGTGGTGTTCTGCAGGGATCAGTGCTTGGCCTCTTACTGTTTGTAATATGTATATCTACTCCCTTTAGGTGGCATTTTTAAGAAATTTGAAATCAATTTCCACTGTTTATGCAGATGACACTAAGCTCTATATGTTTACAAAGCCCAACTCTGTCCTTCCTCCTTCCTGTCTCAATAACTATCTACTTGAAATAAAATCTTGGTTTTCCTCTAATTTCCTCAAACTCAATAGCCATAAGACAGAGTTTCTCCTCACTGGCTCCAAGTCTTCTTTATCGAAATCTAATAGTTCCTCACTTAATGTTGATGGTACCTCAGTCTCTCCCTCCCCTCAGGTTAAGAGTTTGGGGGTTATATTTGATAGTATCCTGCCTTTTGAATCCCATATTAATAATTTTATACAGTCATGTTCTTTTGATCTCTGAGGCATTGCATGCCTGAAAACCTCCCTCACACTAAATAGTACAGCTATCCTTACTAGCACATTGGTTGCTTCTCGCATTGATTATTATAACTCTCTTCTCTTTGGTTTTCCGCATATAAGCTTCTCCATAAACTCCAGCTTGTTCAGAACTCAGCTACCTGTATTATTACTCAGACCCACTCCATATAACACGTTACTCTACATCTTAAATGGCTTCATTGGCTTCCTGTAAAATTTCACGTTGATTTTAGAATTCTATAACTTATCTTCAAAACATTTCATAACCTTGCTCCATTGTATCTCTCTGACCGCATGCATGTCTATACCCCCAAACACACTCTTAGGTCCACATCTGGTCTCCCTCTGCTCGCCTGATCACCGTGGGTTCCAGGGTATTTAGTTGTACTGCTCCTTGTCTCTGGAACTCTCACTACCACAAAACATTTGGGACACAGATTCCCTAGCCATTTTCAAATCTTGTCTTAATACTCAATTATTTAGTTTGGCTTACATTGTATGACCTTAGGCTACATTTTAATTTTGCTTTGTTTATGTTCACATATATATATATGTGTGTGTTTGTGTATGTGTATGTTTACATGCATGTTTGCTTATTCTTGGTTTTATGATTTTATTGTTTGTACAGCGTCCTTTGGTGTTTAGAATGGTGCCTTGGAATAAAATATTATTATTATTATTATTATTATTATTATTATTACAGGCATCAATTGTGTCAACCAAATTGAAATAGGATAATGAATATAGTATTTTGTGAAGACAGAAGTATAGCATTAATGACCCTAGTTAAGGCTGTTTCTTGGCTGTGACTGGGGGAAACCCAGATAGATACTTTTAAGTAGGTAGAAGTATTTGAGGTGAGAAAGAGCTGACTACGCAGCTGCAACTATACTAGCAGATGACGTTTCCGGTACCGTAATGCCATGGGAAAACACGCTTTTGTCAGAAGGCGGAAGTAAGAAAAGTCAATAAGTAACGCTGAAGATGCAGAATGATTCAATCACAAATGATAGTAATCATTTTGTACAAGTTTAGTGCTAACTAGGATGTGTCATGCGGGCTGCACTGATTTCTGCAGGCCGGCGTGTTTGACATGCTTGGTTTAGACAATGGGTGTAGGGGACTCATAAGTATGAATGTGTATATATATATATATATATATATATATATATATATATATATACTAGCTGCCCCCCCGCTGCTCCACCCGTGTAGTAGTGAAACAGGACCAATTTTAGAAATCAATAAGCAAACAGGTATCGCTATCTAAGCGCAGGCAAGGTCTGTTCCAAAATGCAGAGGTAGACCGACTCGAACAGAAGCTGCCGCATGAGTGAGGAGGGCCCTTCCCGGCTCCCCACTCCTGACATCACACTTGGCTCACAGCCTCTGTCTCACATCGGCGTGAATAAATTGCTCCTGCAAGTAAACTATGATACTTAGTGCGATAACAGAAGTTGCAAAATCAGCTGGAATGTTCAGGCAAACTATATGAAAAAACCCCATCTAAATCCGTTAAGTAAGTTCACTTAATCGCTAGGTAAGCGGAGTTAAGGTACACATACCGAGGCTGTTGCATGAGTGAAGAGGGCCCCGCCCCCTCCACTCAGCCAACTGCGTCTCTCTCGGATTTGAGCAAATAAATCGATACAGCAAGTGAACTATGATAGCTAGCGGGATGAGATGGATCACAAAATGTTCACACAAATTATATAAAAAAGCCCAATCTAAATTCATTAATTAGTTCTCTCGTGAAAAGCGGACAGACATACAGACAGACACACAGATGTTAGATTTTATGTATTTGTATGTATATGTATATATATATATATATGTATATATATATGTATATATATATATATATATATGTGTGTGTGTGTGTGTGTGTGTGTGTGTGTGTGTGTGTGTGTGTGTGTGTGTGTGTGCGTGTGTGTGTGTGTGTATATATCTCTGTAAGGTACTTTCATTTACCCTTCTGGAGATTCATGAGATTGGCCCCCTTTCTCTTTAAATAGACCTCCCACATTATAAGATATTTCAGTTACAATGTAGCTCATAATCAGCACTTAAATATGACCATTTCAAAGTGTGCTTTAAATTGCTACAGTAAGCATAGTACATTACATGAAAGCCTACAGATTACACCTTATCCCTTTTCTGTGTTTAGGCAAATGGGTAGTTTTGTTCAACACTAAAAAAAAAAAATCTAATTTAGTCCTAAGTGGTGTTTAATAAGGATTAAAGTGATTAGTACCAAGTGGAAAATTGATTCATTACTTCTGCATTTACCAGACAGGCATTTCCAAAACTTGTGTTCTTTTCACAGCTTACTTTAAACCACTGGACTTTTTCAAAGTATACTTCGGTGCGTGTGGCCTGTTTATGTCTGCCTTCAAATGCCAGGGTGGGCTATCCAATTTGTTGATGTTGGAAAATTTACAACTTGATTTTTTATCAACTGCTTTTAAAAACTATCGGCAGTGATTGCTCAAGCATAATTTTTATTTTCCCACACTTGGGTAAGTATGTAAAGCCAGGCTTCATCTCCCTGTTGGCTGAGGGCCTGTTTGAAATGGCACTGACACATTGTGCAGTTATTTTTTTTTTTAAGTGGACAGAACGGCGGATGAGTTTCCATAGTTTCTGAGAGCCTGAATCAATTTCTGTTGTAACAGGCCACCTATTGCGCGCTTGAAATTGGGTGTTACACATTCTCACTATAGTGGTGCTTGAGTCGGAATTGGCTTGTTAAAATCCATTATTGCATTCCAACTTGCTGTTAATACTTCCACAGCTTTTGTTTTTTCATTTCAATTACTGTGATGGTCTGCCATTATAATGGGTATATCAATTTTTGCACTACTTTGCGGTGAGTGATTAAAATTAATCTTTTCTTTGTTAAAAGCAAAACTAAATATCAATCAAAAAGAGCTGACTAAACATTAGATGCACATGGGGAGTAAGTTAAACATGAGTTTGTTTCTGTGTATGGGATACTAGAAAGAGACGATGCAGTGTTGTTTAGATTTGCAAATTATACTGTACTTCAGCGGTTGTTTATTGATGGAAACAAAATTACTGGTCTCAGAAGGAAACTCTCAGAGTGCTTCCACATGCCAGCTGCATTTTGGATTAGATGTCTCTTGCCTCCTCTTAATCATGTACTGGTCACTAATCCTCTTTTGTTCAAGGAGCCGTATTTTGCTGCATTTTATTTGGAGATTATTTCTGTCTGGTTTGTTATTTGTTAATTTAACAGGTCCAGCACTATAGAAGACGCTGAATTAGTTTTCAACCTGCCCTCAGGAATTTCTTATTCCTGAAATCTCTGAACTTCTTATTATACCAAATATCTGTATAATGGATTGTTGATTTATGCTACTGTGCTGTTTTTTATTGAACTAACAGATGAATCCAAGCCTTGGATCAGAGTGCTTGTAAACCATGGTCAAAAGGGAGATGGGCATCCACTCCATGATCCGTCAAAGGATTGGGTTGGCCTGAGCAATTTTTTTTACATAATAATTTGCATGCATTGCAGATCACAGTTTAAAATTTATTTATTAAAGTTCATGTTAATTTAGAAAATGCAGATACAAACAAAGTATTCCTTACTTCAGTCGTGAAGCTCAACAAATATACTGTGTATTGCTGTGTGTTGCTGGAAGTTAAAGGAACAATTACATAGGCAGCTTAACTGCATAACTTTTTAAAAAGAAGAACAGTGAATTAAATTAAATGCATTTATTTTTTTTTTTAATAAAAATTTATTTAAAACTGATACAAATCACAGCTCTGCTTTTAGACTCTGGCACCAATACAAAGATGAGCCTGTACTTGCAGAAATAACACTAGAAATATATTTTTCATATATAATGTTTTCCATTCATTTATTCATTTTTGATTGAATCAGCCTAATCCACCAGATTCTACCCAACAGCATCAGGCACAAATCAGAAATCAAATCAGACCTAAAAGAGCAACTTCTCAAAATATACTAAACTAGCAAAATACCCGCGCTTCGCAGTGGAGAAGTAGTGTGTTAAAGAAGTTATGAAAAAGAAAAGGAAACATTTTAAAAATAACGTAACATGATTGTCAATGTAATTGTTTTGTCACTGTTATGACTGTTGCTGTCATATATATATTGTCGGGGATGCCAGGGGCAACGACCCGGCCGGGACGCCTTGAGGGACCGGAAGAGGGTCTATGCCCACCCTGGATCATGTGGGGGCCGCCATTCTGGTTGCTTTGGGGTCCACGGGTAGGGGGCTTGGAAGCCCAACCCTGTAGGGACCCGTGGTCACCGCCAGGGGGCACCCCAATGCCGTGGGGACCCTGGACCTCAGCACTCCGTTACAAAGTGATCCAAAGTCTCGTTTATACCTCGTGTCTTCTTGTTAAACATGTATCTCGCGAATAAAATATTCAGCGTTTTTCTTCAGCGCTCTTTGGGAGCTCTTCCTTCTTTTCTACGTACTGCGGTCACAGTCAGTTCACGTGATTACGTGGGAGGCGTGATGATGTCACATGCAGCTCCGCCCCCCACGACCATTGAGCTAACGTCCATTACAGTATATGGAGAAAAATAGGTTCCAGTTATGACCATTACACGTAGAATTTTGAAATGAAACCTGACCAACTTTTGTAAGTAAGCTGTGAGGAATGAGCCTGCCAAATTTCAGCCTTCTACCTACACGGGAGGTTGGAGAATCAGTGATGAGTCAGTCAGTGAGTAAGTGAGTGTGTGAGTGAGTGAGTGAGTGAGTGAGTGAGTGAGGGCTTTGCCTTTTATTAGTATAGATATATATATTTGAAAGATAAAGAGCTTCTCAAAGACATAGAATGCAATTTCATGAGATAAAATTGTCCATTGTGGCTCATATTTAGCAAACTTTGTAGAAAGGAAAGGCACACAGTGTGACTTGAAGTATCGTTTACATGAAGAGCCTTATAGCATTGCCAGAATAGGCTCTGTCTGCTGCGGTTAAATTATATTAAGCAGTTTTGAGGAAAGCATGTAAAGATGTATTTGTGATGATAGAAATTAAGTGCATGGTGGGAGAGTTGTTCAGCAAAAACATTTGTCATATTTGGTGATGAGGTTATTGAAGGACTAATGTGAACTCTACCAGAAGTGGAGATCTTCAGAGGCAGGGCTACTCCATATTACAACGCTGAAATTTCCTTAATGGAAAACAGAATCTGCTTCACCTCTTACCTTGTACCACTCCTGGTTCACAGCCGTGACATTTAACCTGTCATACCTTATTTCTTTAGCAAGCGCTTTAAGTGCTCTGGCACTGTGCCACAACTGACTGTGCTTCACCCTGTTCAGAATGATCTTTTCCCCACCACTGACTGCATATTTTCAACCTGATTAGACAATTTTCGATTCAGCATTCAATTCATCCGACATGCTCACTGGGTTCAAATGACTGCATGTCAGCTAGTGAAATGGTTAGCTCATGAAGTGCCAGTTTTCAACATTCGTTTAATATCAGAGGAGGCAGAAAGTTAGCAGCAACTGAGTGAGAAAATGAGATAGAGACGGGGACTGTGCATGAAAGGCTGCCAAATTTTATTCCAGGTCTTTAAGTTCTACAGCAATCCACTCCTTGCAAGCTGACCAACAGAACTGTACCTCTGAAAAATGCGTGTGATGGCTGCTTGCATAATTTCTAAATTATTACAGGCTTTCAGAGGATTCAGAGAAACAATGTGTTCTGCCATGTCATCGCCAAAAACCAGTCATGATTTCTTCTGTAAGTAATCTTGTAGAACAAAAGTAGTAAACATTTTCTTTATACGTTAGTTCCCAAATTATAACTTCATTTAGTACTGGTCTGCATTTAATAATAATAATAATAATAATAATAATAATAATATAGAGACATTTCTTCATCATCCCTGTTATAAAACTGTGTCTTTGCTACCGAGGATGGTGTATTGGCAGCTGTACTGGTCATTAGTGCTGGAGACTGCTGATTGGCAAATAAACGTTCCCTTATTTGAAGCATTTGGCAAGAACAGTGAAATGTAGGCACTTACTGTAGAATGTTTACATTTATTAAACTGTGTCTGATAAAGATAAAAAAAATAGAAATGTTCACCAGTCCTGAGGAGCTCCCATGTAAATACTGGCAAGAATAGCAAAGGTGTCAAGATACCCACAAGGAATTATACCCAATGGAAAACTGTTTACCCCAAAATGGTGCTGCTGGACAAGAACTCTTTCTAATATGGTAGATTTCCCACTTGTCACAGATGTGCTGTATGTATGTTTGTGTGTGTAAGAATATTGTTTTTTTTCTAGCTTACCATATGTATCCCTCCATCCATTTTTCTGAATTTATTTATTCCATTACAGTATCATCGCAAGCACAAGACAGTGCTGGCAGCAGGGCTTGGTGACCAAAATACTGGCATTCCCACAATCGACCATGCCAATCCAAAATAGACTTTCAAAGCATCAGCATGCATAGCTTTAATCCAAAGCAGTGAGATGCGCTTGGACATGACATAACTGTGAACATTGGAATACATGGTATGTAATGTGTAAATGTATGTATAGACACTCACTGAACAAATTACTAAGAACACTATTCTAATACTGAGGAGAACCTCCTGTTGCTTTCAAAACACTCTCAGATCTTCGTAGCATGTATTCCACAAGATATTATAAATATTCCTTTGAGGTTCTGGTCCATGTTGACCAGAACGCATCACACACCTTCTGTTGGTTTGTTAGGTGCACTTTCATGTTTTACCGCATCTTAGATCTGGCGGCTCGGAAGGTCACTAAAGAACACATAACTGATTGTCATGTTCATGAAACCAGGTTGCAGTGACTTTTGCTTTATGACATGGTGCATTATCACGAAGTAGCCATTAGAAGAACATAGACCATGTGCATCCCATCCTGGCCACAATTTACCCATCTTCTAATTGCTACTTCCAGCATGACAGTGTCACAGAGCAAAAGACATCCTGTTCATGCAACCAGTTTGAGATAACTTTGCTTTGGTACATTATCGTTCTGCAAATTTATCAGCTGCTCATTCCTCCTGCAACTCTCCCATTCTGCCACATCCCATCGGTGTTTTATTGAATTCTGATCGGGTGACTGGAAAGGCCACTGAACTCCTTGTCATGTTCATGAAACCAGTTTGAGACAACTTTGCTTTGCGACATGGTACATTATCGTGGTGGAAGTAGCCATTAAAATATGGGTAAATTGTGGCCATGAAGGAACGAACATGGTTGGCAGCAATACTCAAATAGGCCATGACATTCAAGAGACGATTGATTGGTATTAATGGGCTCAAAGTGTACCAAGAGAACAATTCCCATAACATTAGACCACCATCACCTGACTGGATTGTTGTCACAAAGAAAGTTCAATACGTGGTTTCATGCTGTTGGCACCAAATTATGACCCTACCATCTGTGTGCCTCAGCAGAAGTTAACATTCCTTAGATCAGGCTACATTTTTCTTGTTTTCCACTGTCCAGTTTAGGTGAGCCTGTGCCCGCTTCAGCCTCAGCTTTCTGTTCTTGGCTTGGAACCTGACATGGCCGTCTGTTTTTGTAGCCCATTTGGTATCAAGGTTCGACATGTTGTGCATTTTGAGAACTTTCCTGCTCTCCACAGTTGTACCGAGTGGTTACCTGAGGTGTCAGCTTGCACCACTCTCCTCTGACCTCTCTCATCAATAAGGTATTTCTCTCTCTGCAGAATTGCTGCTCAGTAGATGTTTTTTGAAATCACTGAGATCACATTTCTAGTGTTTGATGTGAACGTTGACTGAAGCTCCTCACCTCTATCTGCATGATTGTATGCATTGCGCTCGTGACATGTGATTTGCTCATTAGATGATCACATGGGTAAGCTGGTGTTCCTGATAATTGTCTTAGTGAGTCACTATTATATCGATAAGGAAAATAAGAACAATTTTGTTAAGTACAGGGTCTTCAGCTATTCTGTTAAAATTATTTGCTGTGAGAAGCAGAGATGTTTGGCGAGCATTTTCGGGATTAACAAAAGAATGTCCAGTTCACTGCATGGAGAAATGTTAGACTAAAGTGAAAGAAACCACCAAGGTTACACATAAACAAAGTTACAAATACACATCATCTTTTTCTTAATAAATTTGCTCATTTGTAGTGTTCTCTTTTTTATTTTAAAGGTTGGACTATAAAGTGTTGAACTCCTTACCGTGAGCAGCTATCCTGTTGTTATGAATGGTTGGCAAAAGCCGTACAGAAAAGTTACATTCCTTTTGAATTTCCTCAAGTGTGACAGAGAGGAACAATTTTTTTTTTTGGGGACAAGTCAAAGAGTAAATGTTGGTCAAGTGATAGTCTCATGCACAGCAGGATTGATTAAACCAAAACAGAATTCAAAAAACAAAGCTTAGGTCCGAGTCAGACAAGCATGAAGAATTGCATTTTATCACAGGAAAATTCAAAGAGCAAAGACTAAAAAATTCAGATGTCTTTACTAGGGTGGTGCTCTCTTTTGACATCCCAGCACATGCTGCATATTGTCAAGACCGTGGGACTGGCAACAGATGTCATTGCCATAAACAGAATTGCGGCACCTATGAAAATCTGCAGACAAATCGAATCCATACATTTATCATCAATACAATGGTAAAAATAATAATAAAATAGACATATCAGAGCCCAAACATAATATAAGAATGTTGAGTTTCTAGCACATTCTTAACATTCATGGCATGATGTCATGGGTTATATGACATGTGCATCATATGCCTAACAACCACAAATGGCCAGACACATAAAATGGCACAAAATAGTAACATCCGTGACACCAATGAAAAACCAGATACACAAAACTGCAACACAACTATTAACACTATAAAGGAATTGACACAGAAATAACAATATTGTACATAAAATTAAACAAAACAATAATAATTTTAACAAATCATCTCAGCATAGCTTGCCAATCTCTGTTCTCATCTACCACGCTGCTTGGTAACTTATTCCAGGAGTCAGTGCTTTGCTGTGTGATGAAGATCTTCCTAAAATTTCTGTCAAATTTGCCAGCTTCCATTTGTGCCCCTGTGGTCTAGGTCAAGGACTCATTTCTGAATTATAGCTGGCATCCACCATACTAATTCCTTTCATAATGAATGTATACAGTATATGGTATGTATACAGTATACAAAATCGAGTTGTGGGGGGGCTGGATTCTATGCCAGCACGACTGGGCACAAGGCAGGGACCACCCTGGATGTTGCCAGGATAGGATCTGTCCCCTGTGAGCATGCATTGGATAAAGCAGGTTTGAAAATGTTATACGTGTTATGCGTTTTTTTTTTTTAATTTGTGTTATGAGATAATCCTCTTTAGCTTTCACTTGGAGTTTCTGCTCTAACTGTCTGTCAGGGTATAATCGTTGCCGGGTTCAGCAACTCTTTAAGGTGGGGGGAGAGAGAGAGCGAGAGAAAGAGAGAGTGAAGTTTTCTTTCTGCATTATTCTCCTTTTGATGCCACTGGATTTGCACACTGTCACTATCTGGTAGAGCCAGTCTGAAATCCTGAAATGCGCTGTGCTGTCGTGAGGTTTTCTCTTCAAGCAGCTACACACGAGTCGTATTCTGAGCATTGTCATAGAAGACGACGGATGATCCCCAAAATGGGGGCCCTTAATACCTTATGTAACTTTTCTGTATTTGTGAAAACAAAGCAGCAAAGTCTGGATAATCAACTCTCAGGCCCAGCTTTAAGAGAGAGGTAATTTGCATGCGATGGTAAATCTGCATATGGTTATTGTAATATTATGCATATTTTAGAAATCCTGTCAATTCCCAGGGCAGCCGCTTATTCTTTTTTCTCCATGCAGACAGCTTTGTAATATGTTGGTAATGATATGGGATTTGTAGGCAGTGTGTGTGCTGACTGTGTGGAAAAGCAGCGTGCTGAGACCTTTTAATGTGAGGCCCATGAACATCCCTATTTCTAACGTCCCCCACCACCTGCTTTGGGTGAGTGTAATCTTGCTGAGTGTTGATTTTAAATATTCATCCCAGTAATATCTGTCTTGTGTGAATGCCACAATTGGTGGTTTTTTTTTTACCATGTTTGCTGAAAAAATGAAAATACATGGCTGCTTTTTATTGAATTCTCCCAAGGAACCATCTCTTGAGAAAGACCAAGAAAGTAGCCGAAGGTCAAACATCAAGTTACCTCTGTTTAAGATGCAAAATATTTTTTCTATTCAAGTGACATTTTTAAAGCTCCCCTCCATGCAATATTGAATTTACATAATAATTTACATAATTCAGGGTCTCAAGGATCAGAGCCTCTTTTGACACAAGACATTACAAACAATTGTAGTAATAAAATGCATTTCTACAAATGATTGTGACACACCATCTGAAGGAATGACAAATGCAATGCAGATGTCCCAGTTTTGTGCCATTTGGTATGGGAGTCTTAAAAGCAGTGTTAATGTATGTGTTGTCCCATCAGTTGGATTGACAAATGCAATGCATTTTATTAGTACAAATGTTTGTGTTGGAATGCCAGAGACATAGAAACTGGACAGACACAGACACGTATCCCTCTGTTAAAGTGGAATTGCTGTTTTACCTGTCTAAGATGGGTTAAAAACTAAGTAATCAATGTTTCATAAATGGGTTGTCCATTTGGACAGCTATAATAATAGACACCCAATCCCTTTCCCTCATGGCAGCCTTTTCCTCTTGGGACAGAGCTGCCCATTTTTGCTGCTTTCAGTCAGCGTCGCACACTGAACTGTTCTTTCCTAAAGTTGAAGTGCATAGCTGGGACACAGTGCTGGTGGTTGCTACCCCATTGTTCTGGTTTAGTGACTCTAGCCTAGTCGTGTCAAGGCTTTGGTTTCCTGACTTGCATTCTGATGTATGGTTATATGTGCTTGTCTGATGCCCACCAAACAAAGTTATCAGTCATTAGCATTACAGATATAAGCATATAACATTGGACAACAGAACAGGCTGATAAGACCAGTTTTCTTATTTTTAGACCCTTATTTATTTTATTAAACGTTTTACATTTTTTTTCTAACCCTAGCAGCTGGTTGGACACACAGACACACAGACACACACACTGACATTTACTTTACATACAATACAGGTGGATTATATAGCTGCTACCTGGCTGCTCCACAGGTGAGTTCCTTTTTCATTAAATATTTCAGCATTATCGTGACATCTTCTGAAGGGCTGGCTGAGTTGATCAGGCTGCCCCTGGGAGAGAAGGTTCTCTCTACTACTTCTCCCATGGTACTATATATCTTATTGTGCTACTGCCCTTCTAATGCCAAAAGTCTCCATTGTCCTCCATAGTGGTTTCCTTGGAAAGGCCCTAAATATTTACCTTCCATCCACTCTGTGTACACACATCAACCAATAGCTGATTTTGGTGGAGCTTCTGTTCCTCTTGGTGAATGGAACACCAATGTTCCCACAATTGACTGTGCCAAACCAAAGCAGAGTTTCAAAGTATCATAATGCATAGCTTTAAGACAATGCTGTAACATGCACAAGGAACAGAACAAGACCACCATGAACAATAGAATACATGGTATGTAATGAGTAAATGTGTATTTACACATTCACTGAATAATTAATAAGAACTATATACTAATACAAGGTAGGGCCTCCTTTTGCTCTTTGAACAGCCTCAATTCTTCGTAGCATGGATTCCAGAAGTCCTCTTAGACTGCAATCCATTTTGACAGGATTACATTACGCAGTTTCTGCAGATTTGTGTGCTGCTCATTCATCCTGCAAGTCTCCGGTTCTGCCGCATCCCAAAGGCGTTTTATTGAATTCTGATCTGGTGGCTGGGAAGGCCATTGAACTCATTGTCGTGTCCATGAAACTAGTTTGGGATGATTTTTGCTTTGTGACATGAGGCATCATGTTGGAAGTAGCCATTGGAAGATGGGTAAATTGTGGCCATGAAGGGATGCACACGGTCAGCAACAATACTCAGTGTAGTGATTACTAGCAATAGGCATGGTGAAAATGGGTGTAAAGCCGCCCAAATGTTCCACAAAAGGCTTTACTGGCAAGCCGAGGCCTTCTTTACCTGTTTGGAAAAGACCTCACCCCAATGGGCCTAAACCCAGCTCCAGCTGCCTGCCTCAGGGCTTTGAACGACTGAAAGGGTCACATAAATAAGCTAAAATGTCTCAAAAGCCATACAGAGAGAAGGATAACTATAATTCTGCAACTTGTACACAACACAACAAAGAATCTTTATGTGTTTTAATTGATAAAATAGAAAAATTCAAGAAAGATTAGAAAAAAGAAAAAAATAAGAAAAATGAAGAACAAAAATAGGTAGAAAGATGTTGCCTAAAGAGCAATTCTATGGCAAACAAACTCCCAATGCAAAATTTCAAAATCACCAGAGCAAAAAAAACAGATCAAGGAAGCTAGAAAACCAATGAAAATAAGAATAATTTCAAATTCCTAAGAAACCAAATGCTTGACTGCTGACTCCTGTCTCTGGCTCGAATATAAAGCCAGAAGGAAACCCAGCAGCTGTGACGATAGGGTGGCCCCGCCTCTTAAGGAGGCACCCACAAAGAACAAGGAACATCAGCACATTTAAAAAGACAGTACACAATAACAAACATAACAGAAACATTTAAATATAATACACATAATTACTTCAGCACAATAAAATACACCTATATATATACATTAATGCATAACACAAACCTGTACGCTCTTCCCATGGGACTGTTATTGATATCCAGTTTGGCCATGAAGAGTAAAATAAATACTCCACTCACTATTCCTGGAGAGAATAAACCTTTGGGACTGTTGGTGGTCTTTTATAACATAAAGGCACAGTTCCAATGACCTTGGACAGCTGACTGACTTGCCCCTTCTTGGCATCCCACATAAATACATGTTGGACAGTGTCATAAAAATCCGATGAAATCCATTCATCTCTGATTGTAGTAGCACTGCTGTCAGTTTCCATGGGCAGGGGTAGCTGCTTGGCAATACCAAGTGGCACAGCAGGAAACTGAGCGGAGAAAGAGAAGAGAGAAGGGGGGGTCAGTGACGTGCAAAGTAATTGCCAAACATTTATGTATGTAGAAACAAATAGCCTTTTTTAATATTGCTCACAAATATAAATCCCATACTATTCAGCCGTCCTTCAAGTTACATATCATTTTGAGGCAGATTTAACTTTCTATACTTTTATATCAATTTCCTTTTTATCTCTTTCACAGCACGAAAAAACAAAAACTAGAATGCCAGTGCACAGCTGTCTCACAGCTCAGTGCTTCACCAGTTTCCTCCCACATCCCAGTGATGTACAAGCTGGTTGAATTGGCATAGAAACTCTAGAAGGTAACTGGAGGTGTGCAGAAGCGTGCACTGTGGGGGCCTCACGTCCCCCCCAGAGCCGATTTCTGTTGTAAGCTACCAGAGTTAGTCTGTGGCTCCCCACAGCCCTGTCATGAAAACTGAAGGTAAGGAAATTATTGAATGAAATAATTGCAAGCAACATTTAAACAGGAAAAATGTATAAATACAGTAACACTTTTGCATCTGCAATTTGAAAATGAAGAAGTTTTAGTTATACGTTATCTCTTACAATTTGGGCTGCATTGATATCAAAGAAATTTAGACGAACTTTAATCTGTGTAACAAAAAAAACAAAACAAAGATATTGTCGAGGCATCACTTTGGAAGCTAACCTTTAGAATTGGTCTTGTAGATTGACTTCAATGCCAGCTTTGCACTTTGTTACTGGTTACTCCAATCTAGAGGTACACCATATTTAACTAGCAAGAAAGTTAGGAGTCGATTGGCACATTCTAGAGTAAGCTAATGTTTGAGAATATAGTGGACCTGCGGGTTGTGTAGGATAGAATTCTGCTGAACAGTGAAGGGCAGAGCTGTGGAGTAAAGGACATGTTGAGGGGAGAGCATTTTTGGGATAGTCTTAATGCTAAATACAGAGCCACGCCATCCTACATGATATATAAGCTACAAAACATGTTAATGTTATTGAAAGAAAAACCATTTATCTAAAAGATTCTGTTTGCCCTTCAACAGTGGAGGGTGGGCAACCATCTGGCCTAGGTCATTGTGACTTTCATGATGCAGAAACTGATTACCATCAGACCTACGTGTTTGATCTGCCTGTTTCTGTTGTTCTCCAGAGATGTATTTTTCTCCTATGGCTCATTGCAGGAGTTTCTTTTGTTTCCCTCTCCTCCGCGTCAGCTGGTCAAACTATCACATTCAGGAATCAAGAACCTCATCCACATGCTAAATCAATGGAAACCACTATGGTCTGTTTTATTTGCTTTTGTATCTTTTCAACTTTAATAAAATCAAACTGTTTCTACTTGATGATTTGCCATGTATACATGCCTAGGTAAAATGTAGATATATACTGTTATATCTAACAACCCCCCCTCCTCCCCCCGGCCTGTGCTACACGCCAGCCACTTCGCGTTTCAGGCACTCGCGTTGTGAAGAGGGGGGCTGAACACACCTCAAGGAGACATGGTTGCTCTTCCGAAACCCCCTCTAAAACGTTGATACAATGGGAAACAAATACAGTTTTTTTTTTACCTCCTCTTTGCTTGATCAGCTGCTGCCATGCCGCATGATCTGCATCTCACGTGGCACTTCGAACATTTAAAAGGCTTTATAGCAGCTGTCCTACTCTTTGTCTTTTATTTCCAGCCCTGGGTGTGGTTAAATGTTTTGGCACCTCTCATGGGACGTGAGTTCTTGATATTTTTTAGTTTATAATTTAAAAACGGAATAAGAATCTGAAAATCTAACAACATCACATTAAAGTTCAATAAATTCTGAAAAGAATGATACCAAACATATATATGTAGGTTTTAAAATAAGCCCGATTTAAAACATGACATAAAAACGTCACATAAAATTGTTGCACAAAATCGTTGCACATTTAGGCTTACAGTTTTATATATATAGAGTAGATTAGATCTGGATGTTCTGTTATCTGCCTTAATTTATAAATATTTTAACCTTTTTCTGATAAGAGTAAAGGTTTGTTTTGTAGTTTACTGGTTAAATTTTGCTTAACAATACCTGGTTGATTTTGTATTTAGTATACTTTCATTTATAAGAAATTATTATAGTATTAATAATCCAAGTAAATGTGGGTTATTTTTGTTTTTGCTGATTGATCTGTGGTAAGCACCTTGAGTTGCATGTAAATGTATGTTAAAGTGGTATATAAATAATAATAATAATAATAAGCATCATCATCATCATTATTATTATTATTATTATTGTTTTTATTATTACTAACAGACTAATCCATGGCAAATATATGCTTAATTATCTACCTGTATTATAGATTAAAAGTTATTTACTGTATAGTAGCTCTTGAAATAGTAGGAGGATGGCAAAATGTGCTTTACTTCTTGTTGACTGAAGAGTTAAGAAACCTCATTTTGAGATATTTGCACAGCCCGTGGGCCAATATACACGTCCGTAATTGTATTCTGGTTTTGTAGAGTCACCTTGATGAAAACTGTCTCCTAAATATACAGCAACAAAAATAAATCAATCTGGCAGAAATCTAGGTCAGCATAGCCCACCACATCAAAGTGCCACTACTACTATGGCTAAAATGTGAAGAATATATTTAAAGTAACAGTATGGACAGTCTGTTCTGAGTTATTTTATGATTGCTATGTTTTTCAGATTTGTTGGTTGTACACATAGGCAAAAATAATTAGAAAGCAGTTTCTCCAGTTTTTGTCATTGACACCATTTAGAAAGCCAGATTACGAGCAATGTATTATTAATCGGCTCTAATTACTTATGGTAAGACAAGAATGTTGATTAAAGATAATGGAATTTATTTTGATTATCTTCATTGCTCGGGGGGAAAAAATCAAATGTGAAATAAAATCCAAGGATTGTGATTTTGTGGCAGATGTTTAATGTGCCATATTTTGTTTGTTTGGCTGGTTTAGTTTACATGCAGTTGAAAGAGTTCAAATAAAAAAGGATATCTGAGGGCTGCTAGCAAGGTTTGGATATGCTTTGCCACCCTTAATAACTTGGAACCCAAGCACATGTAAGAAGAAGAAGGGAAGAAGGGAGCCCCCACATGTCACACGTCATTCATCTACTCCTTGTTTACCCCGTCTGGTCCAGTTTTAGAGTTGCAGAGAGCCGTGGCCGATCCTGACAGTACTGAGATACCAGCCTGTCTGTACCCGCACACCCACAGGTACTCAGCCAAGCCAGTCTAGAATTGCCAGTTGAAGTCCGCTTAATCCTGAGCAGGGTAATGGACGGCTGGACCCTGCTCAGTCATTACGCCTGCTAACACATTCAAACTGTGCACAAGATGAGTGTGTAAGCTCTCACACAGACAGTGACAGGGCATTGGTGTCGAGACAGGACCCTTGAGGCTTTAAACAGCCAGCCACCTGGAGCACTTCCTGGAGAAATGTATTTGTTGGTGACTTCCAGAAGATAAAATTTATAAACTGGCAGAAGGTGTTTTTATTTTCATTTTTATTATTACCATTGTCCTGGGTTCTACGTGGGTCAACTGACGGGTGGGGGTTTGTGGTTTATACCAGAAGCAATTCTTTTTTTTATTCTGTTATGAAGTAGCCAGGGCATCCAGACATCAAGTGCTCTGGAGCTCTTTACTATACACTGGAGTTAACCTCTTCAACTAGGCTCTTAATTAACAGGCAGACGGAAACCTAATCACGTCACACCAATTCTAGCTTCTCTTCACTGGCTTCCATTGTTTTTTGCCTATATGAGGATTTTGTCTTGTCGTCTTAGAGAGTCAAAGCTGCAGTCAAAAAACAGGGCTGTTATAAAGCCCATTGAAGAATTCTGTGAGTGGTTTTGGGCTATACAAGAAATAAATTGTTGTTGTTGCGCCCTTTTTGTTTCTTTGTATATTTTGGTGTAAGCTGTTTATTTATACATTTATTGGTATATTTTTGGAAACTCTAAAGCACTTTGGTCAACTGCTGTTGTTTTAAATGCACTCTATAAATAAAATTGACTTAACTTGACTTGGGGGGGCCTGATGCCCAAAAGAGGGTGGGTGGCCGTCAAGACCTCAGATTGTTTTTTCTGTTTGCCTTCTTCTATTACTATGCACCTTGTTTTGTACTTTTGATCCATTGCCATTCTCAGCCTGTGGAGCTCGTCATGTTACTGTGCATTACTTACATTTGTAGCCTGTTTTGTAATTTTACCCCATAGCTAGTCTGGATTTGTAAAGATCCGTTGGATACTTGCTGTGTGAAATCTGTCAAGTATACCTGCATGATCTTCCTGCTGTCTACCCTTGGCACATGTCTGCTGTCTATTCCTATTATTGTACTGTTCAGTTGTTACATTTGATGTTTTGTTGTAATCTTGTTAGCCCCTGTAAAGCACCCTAAGATGCTCTAATTCTGTAGAATAAGGATGAATTGATTAGATTATAACAGTTGATTTCAAGTAAATTCTATGTTAGCACAGTCGTAAAGTTTTAGGAAACTGGGCACTTAATCTCCATGTCCGTATGGTACATTACTCTGGTATCCCTGGCAATAATCAATATCCCAAAAAAGCTCTGATAAATGAATTTGCATCTTTAAAAGCCTTTCTTAGAGTGATGTACATGAGCGTGTGTGTAAGTAGGCCCCCCTGCACCCCACCCAGCGCCACTTCTTGCTTTGAACCTGATTCTGCTGGGGAGCCCCTGCATCCCAGTCCTCTGCTTTGGAATTAACTGCTTCAGAACAGAAATGGACAGATTATTTAAGGAGGGTGGAGAGTTGATGAGGGCTTGACTATGTGAGTGTTTGTGTCTCTAGATATAAAGTCATAATGTGCCTTGTTAGTTCATCAAACTAGACTGCTTTCACCTTGCTTTTTTATATTCTTGGGCTTATTTAAAAGATGTTTAATGCTCCGACTTCCCCATCCACAAACAGAAAGGCTCATAAAATATCAGTCTGATTGCAACAAATCAAAGATGTTTAGCTTTGTAAAGAACACCAGGATGGATTCTCATTTCAGGCACTTCTGTTGACTTTTTGCTTTCTCGTATACAAGGTATAAGGAAAGTATTGTAATCATCCAAAAATTTGATGTCGAGATTTTAACGAATCTTGACGTTTTAGACTTCCCTGACTTTCTCGTTGACGAAGTATAGGGGAAGTATCGGAATTCTCCAAAAATTCCATTTCAACATTTTCATGAATCTTGACGTTTTAGACCTCCCTGAATCCGAAAATACCATTTTTTGAATGATGTCTCTGTGTCTCGATAACTTGAGTACGCTTTCACTTGGGTCAACCAAATTTTGCATACAAGTATTAGGTACCAAACATAGAAGTGTACAGTGGTGGGCTGGTGCCCTGCCCGGGATTTGTTCTTGCCTTGCGCCCTGAGCTGGCTGGGATTGGCTCCAGCAGACCCCCGTGACCCCGTGTTGGGATATAGCGGGTTGGGAAATGACTGACTGACATAGAAGTCTATCAACTTTTGGGCTATTTCTGCTAACCGGAAGTGGTACTTTACCTGAACACATACTCGATTTTTTTTTTTTATCCATACAGCTGCAGAGTCCGATTTATTCAACTTTACTTATAATAATTGTTCAATATATTATTAATTTGATTTGATGTTGATGGTTCTTTACTGCATGTAATATAAAAATATAATCATTGTCTTGTGGTTTACTCTGCTAATATCCATCCCCATATCTGAGTATACGAGGAAGTCTAGGGGAGACCACTCCCGATTTTTTACACCACAAAACAACAGACCAAGTTGTGGGTTTTGAGAATAAGCAGCTGATGCTGCTTTGTGTGCTCAGTATAATGAATTGTAAGGCAAATCTTTTGTCTTATTTGCCAGCTCTAATTGCAGATCTATACTTATGCAGTGTCTTGAGATGGTGTTACTATAGAAAGCCACTACCTAAAGTAAAGGCTGTCTGGGTTTTTAGTGCATACTTGTGCAACAGTATAGTGTCAGGAGAGATGTCCATTCTGTGTTTTTTAACTTTCTGCATAGTTAGTGTCTGTAGTTGTTCTTGCGTAACACAGCAGCCAGTTACACTGAGCAGAAAGTGGTGCCATAGCCTCAGTGTAAACTGTTTTGGTTCTTGTTGCAGTTTTAAGATGATAATAAGGGCCTTCCCATCACAGCATTTTACATTCTGCCAGTAAAAGCTGAATAACTGGCCAATTGACATCACTTCAAATGCAAACAATACACAGAATATTTCTGAAATCTTCATGAAATTCCAGCCATGCAGTTGTTGTTCTCATAATAGTGATAAAGTACATGTCCTGTAATCAAAACAAGAATTAATATGAAGATGCCCTGGTTTCTGTTGAAACAAATAACAGATGACAGATCCCTAAAGTGAGCTCCATTTGAAAGAGACAGGCAATGGATGAGAGTACGCAGAGTATTTTCAAAACTGGCATCCATTGCCAAGTCATGAGAAAGTCTGATCTTTCATTAAGTGAGCTGGGCTTGCATTTTTGTGCAAAACGTGTCTGGCGTTAGGTTGTCAGTCAGTCATTTTCTAACCCGCTTAGTCCTAAATAGGGTCGCGGGGGGTGCTGATGCCTATCCCAGCTAACATAGGACGCAAGGCAGGGACAGTCCTCTGGACAGGACTCACAAACACATGCACACACACCAAAGCCAATTTAGTGTCACCAATTCACTTAGCCTGATGTCTTTGGACATTGGGAGGAAACTCACACAGATACGGGGAGAACATGCAGACTCCACACAGGGAGGACCCGGGACACAAATCTTAGTCTCCTTACTGAGAGACAGCAGCGCTTCCACTGTGCCACCATGCCACCTGACTTTAGTTTGTGCCCTCATAAAAAAAAAAAACCTTTAGTGTCACATATGTTGTCATTGCCTAATCTGTCCTATGCTCCTCAGATGGTATCCTCTTTGCTTCTAATTTCAAATATCTCAGTACATTACTTTAGCCATGTGTTTTTCATATTCTTATGACCCTTTGTTTGCTTCAGGATTCTCTATTGTGTTATAGCTGTTTCAGCTTGCTGAATCCTTTCACAATTAAAACATCCTGCCTATTAATCTTGCCAAAAAAAAGACAGGATTTGACCTTCACAATTATAACTAGTGCAATTAAAACAGCAATGGCTTTCTCTAGGCAGCGACGTTTGGAAGGACAACAAAGCACACTCGTGCCAGAATTAAACCAGTGATGTGTAGATGACAAATCACAGGTCATTTGCACAAGGCCAACGATTCATTTTCTTACAGGGCTTGATTTTGGACTCCCCTTTGTTTATTAGGATCTTGTGTTTCTTTCCTTCTCAAGCTCTGTTTCAGAGGGGCATGGTGGCACGCTGGTTAGTGCTGTTGCCTGACAGTTCCTTTGAATCCTGATGTGAATGTTCTCCCCACATCTGTTTTTCTGTCTGATCTGGGGCTGTGTGTTTGTGCCCTTTGCTGCACTTGCAGCCCCTCCAGGCTTGGTTACTGTCTTGTACTTGAAGCTGCTGGATTAGGCATTGACCTGCATGAACCTGAATGGGTTTGAACAGGTTTGGTAAAGGGTGGATGTTCAGTTTAATTATTTATATTGACGAGAGCAAAACGCACATGTTGAACTTTAGTATTAAATGTCACATTATGCAACTTTTAGTCGTGGGACTTGTCATACTTGCTCACTGAGTTGCTGATCTCGTCACCGCACCGTGACAATTTAAACAACTGAATTTTGCCTGCTATGTCTGATTTACCAACTGCATCATGCCTGTGACGGTCTGGATTGGCTCCAAGTCCTTCAGAGTATGGTGAAAAGTGCTTTTGTTCTTTTATTTTCTAGCGACAATAGAGAGTGGTTCCATATTCTAATAAAAAAAGAAAAAAATCCATAATAAAATCCAGAGCTATCTATCTATATTATTATTAGTAGTAATTAAAGTACCAAAAAATATGGGAATAGGACATAATGACTTGTCGTATAATAAAATCTGCGTGAAGAGTGCAGTTTTCTTTGATGGTCTGATTTCAATAATTTTGCTTTAAAAAAACTCATATTAAGGAACCATGACCAAAGGTAAATTGACCTTTTTACGGGTTTCTTCTCTCTTGTTGTGATCTGGTTATGGAGCTGTCCATTCAGCACCTAAAATACCTTATTAGAATTTCCTGTCATGTCAGTTCTTTAAACATTGGGTGGAAGAAACCAAACCATCTGTCCGCCTGCTGCCAGACCAACATCTGCTTAGCACACTCTGCTTGTGTGTTCACTTTTAGGTAATCAGAATCTGTGCGTAGCTTTTGTCTCCCTTTTATCAACTACTTTAGGCTGTCCTCAGAATCTCGGACCTCTTTAGTCATTGATGATAAATATAAGGACCCCCACCATTTTCCTCACCCTGACCACATCATTTATTTCATTTGCATAAAGAGCAAAGCTTTTAAAACTGCCATTGCGTTTGTGTTGACACTGGTCTCATCTTGAAGCTGAATGTTTCAGGAGTAAAGTATTGTGTGAAAGCTCTCTATTAATGGTGGCCATCTTATAAGAACAAACAAGTTTGTCAATTATTATCTGAACATTATTTTGATGGACAAAATGCCTTTTAAGTTTATTGGCCGAATGCTAGTTTTCTCTGACAATGTTGGACTTTTTTGGTTTTGACTGTTTTGTATTTGTTTTTCATATCTGCCTTTTCCTGTTATTTTGGTTCTGTGTTTCAACTCCTACCCAGACCTGATAACTCATCTCCTTTTCTCCCATTAATTCTCTGCCTCACTCCGGTTAAAAATGAACCTTACTGATCGGACTTTTTTGGAAAGATTGAGTGACTGTGACACTGGCTGTATAGTGAATAGGGTCTTTATTTAATTGTTTCCACGTTTCTTTTTGCCTTTTCTCAAGTCTGAGCACTCATTTTGGTTTTTTTAGACCCTGAATTTGAATCTGACATCACCTTTGTGATCAGAGTATTCATTTTGGTGTTTCTAATTTGTATGGGCTGTTTTTGTTGCCATTTTGGTTCTTTACTTCGTTTTCATCATCCTGTAGTTACAACACCGCTATGCTGTCGGGGGGCACGTCCTTTAGACGTCACTGCTAGTAACAACACGATGGGTTAAAAAAGTCACCACAAAACAAACAAAAAATCCCTTTTTGTTTTAAAAAACCAAAGAAAGTACTTCTAAAACCTATGTGAAACCTATGGTTTCAGCTTGTGCTTGACTTTTTGACTTTTGATTGGTGTTGATGACAGTGCAGTAGATCTCCCAGTTTGATTTCTAACTATGTCTTTTCTCCCAGTTACTGTTCTTAAACTAGGGGGCTCTGCCCCCTGCTCGCTTCACTTGCCAACCCCCGGGCAGATGCTATACACAAGCCACTTCACAGTTCTGCCATTCGCGAATGGGGAAGTGGATGCACAATTTAAACAGATTGTTATTTAAATGGGGATTGTTACATATGCATAACAGAACTAACTATTTTATATTACAGTGAGTAATTAACCATAGTAAAAAATAGTCAAACATAATAAGTTGAAAGAAAATCATGTTTCATGTTGCGTTAGAGGTATTAGTTGTGTTATACATTTTCGTTCCGTTTGGCTTTGAAATTAACACGCAAATACTTTTTAAACTTACACTTTTACTGTAAAACTTCAGTAAAAACAATATCTGGAATTAACTTTTCATCAATATCACATTGAATTTTGTTTCCATATTTGGACTTACACTGTGACAACACAACGAATAACTGCCCGTGAGTGGATATCGTTTCTTTCACTCTAATAAATAAATGAGCTTTTCGAATTTTTGTCTCTGTGATTTGTTAATTGTCATAGCAAAAGCTATTCTAAGGAGAAACTGTAAATGTTTTAATACGAATGGCATATCAAGATCTCCTTTGGTGTCTAATGTTTTCCGCGGAAGATGTACTACATTACCTTTCTTTTCGCCTGTTAATATTTTACATGTCAGAATTGTTCGACCAATTTTGAATGCAACTAATCTTGTCCTATTGCATAGCCCATCACTCATACATAAATTACGCAATAACATTACAGTATATCCTTCTTTCAACAGTAATTCGGATGGTGGAAGACCGGACAGTATTAACGGTTGTAGATATTCTACGTGATATTGTAAGTTGATGTTTTCATCTTCCGTACCATCACCACCAACTGTTACAGCATAATCTATTGATACGCATTTAACATATTTTTCGTGTTAGTTTGTTTGACTTTCAAGCATTTCTCTGTGCTAGGATTGCCCATGTACTCATTTGTTCTGTTGATAACCCTTCGGGATGAAATTCTTCAGTAACATTTGGACATAGTAAATCTTCTTTTATTGGGAACTTAAAGTGAAGAAAATGTAAAAATGTTATAAGAGCTGAGAGCGCAGGAACTGTGTCCGACAAAAGCATTCACACGAATGAGAGATGAAAGGACCGTGGGCGTGGGCCATTAACCTGAAATGGTTGAGAGGAGGGCGGGACTTGAACAAATCTCTTGGCAATAGTCTTGTCTTGTCTCAATATTTTCTTTTATAATAGAGAGATATTCCTGACGGGTGTCTGGCATAATAGGCTGCCAATCTAAGAGGAGACTAACTTATTGTGTAAAATAGTAAAATTGTTATTATTCTTAAATGTTGTAATGTCAATTTCTTTACAACAATTTTAGATGTTGTGTTTTAGTAGCCCATTTTTTCTGTCTGATAATTTTTCTAAAGCCTGTCCTATTACCAACACTCCCAAGTTGCCACTTGTTCAATGGCCACCCACATCACATGTTTTCACGTCAGGTGCAGACCGCTAATGTGAGAGCTGATAAGATTCTACAGCAAATGAAATCTTTGGGATTTTAGTTTCTGCAAATTGGTGATTAGAACAAGCAAATTGAATTTTAATGACAAACAGAGGATCAAGGGCCCTCCTGAATCAGGCCAATACTCATTTTAATGAAGGTAATTGTTCTTTGATTAAGAACATGAGCTGAAATGTAAAGTAGGAGGCACAAGCTCTGGACTAGAAATACAGTTGTGAAATTAGCAGAGCCCAAAATACAAGAATTGGCATGATTCACATTAGTCATACCTATGAGCTCTCTTACTTAGTATACAATAAGTGTGCAGAACTGCATACTACCCAGGCAGAACAATCCTGACGACTACGCTTGTGCTTAACAGTCAAAACATGCAAAGGTGATGAGGTTCAACACTAGTGCTAAGGCAATTTATTTAGAGGTGTGTTAGCCTGTCTTTGCTGTTTGTATGTTCTTGATGTCACGAAAAAACGAGGCTACCATCCAATACACTGACTATACTTTATTTTGAGAAAGATCATTTACTACAATTAATCGACATCCTGTTAGGCTTTTCTTGACTCTAGAGAAATATGAAGGCCACAAATAAAACTTTTCTAAAGGGGTGTATTGATTTTTACTAATTTAATCATCCATTTATTATTAGAGGTACATTTTTTTCCACAGAGTAATGGACAGCTGAAGGTTATTTTAGTAGTAGAGGGTTTCGAGTGAGGGCAACCTCTAAATGGCTCGGCAGTTCATCATTGGGCTTAGTTCTGTCTTCATTGTTTTCAGATAATTAAGATTTTGTCACATAACCATCATTATAATTGAGTTAGATGGTCTATTAGGGTTACCTGCTGCAGTCTTCACAAGAGCCTCAGGATGTAAGTTTGACCAACCAGAGGATACCATTCACATTTGATTAGTTGATAGCTATGGCGTCCTAATATCTTATCCAGGTACCTTTCAAAGATGTCAACAGATTTCAGTTATTCTTTGTGTGAAGACGTGTTTCATGGCTTCAGTTTCAAATGCTCCTTCCAATTAATTTCCACTGGCATCTCTGAGTATTTATTTAATGTAAAGAATAAATATCTTTTGAGAATTCCTGGATGAGACCTCCATGTTGTCTTCTGTTCTTGAAACTAAGGAGGATCTGCACCCTGAGTTGGTCACACTAGGGTATGCCCTTCAGACCTGAGATGCACTTGACTGCTTGAATTATATTCAACAGTTTCTTCAATATAATAACATTTTTGTTTTCTTTCTTAAATGTTTGTGCACATAGCATAGACAATGAGAATGTGGCTTCAGTGTAAATAAATCCTGAGTAACATTTGTTGTGTGAAGCTTGTTTTTACTTCTGCCTAAGTTTGAGAACATGCGCTGG
This sequence comes from Polypterus senegalus, assembly GCF_016835505.1. NCBI lineage: Eukaryota > Metazoa > Chordata > Cladistia > Polypteriformes > Polypteridae > Polypterus > Polypterus senegalus. Next base: position 57,483,352 of record NC_053154.1, on the reverse strand, counting down.
AACCGTGTCAGGCTTATTATGGTGGATGGAGGCATTCCATTTATTTCGTCTTTTATAAATATTTTGATTAAATATTCATTTATTTCATTCACTAGTCACTTTTCATTTTTTTTTCCTTCTGTCCAGTCTCTTGAATTTTTTTTTTTGATAGTAGAGTATTCTATTGAGGTTTTGACTTCAATAAAACATCTATTTTCTGGTCTTTTAATGTTTCACATGATTCATTCGAACCTATACTTCTGCTATTCTTCATTTGAATTTTTTGGCTTTTTTTTAATATTCTTCATTAATAAAACCATTGATTATTTGTAAAAATACTTCCATGTTTTTCACTTTTTCAGTTATTGGTTCACTTTTGGAGAGTTTATTTCCTATTCTTTTACCAAAAATGTTCTTGGCGTGATATTCTTAAGTCAGACAAACGGTCCTCATGTTAGTGCAGGAATATAGCGATGTCGGTTCATCCCGTGTTCTCTGAAGTTAAGCGCACTGTTTCTATGGAAACTGATAGTGACAGCTGTTACTTTGCGTTCCCTTGAGTAGACATACATGATAATGGTAAGCAGAAAGATAATACTCATGGAGGCAAGACCAGGAATAAAGGCAGCCTCCAAATGAGCTAGCAGAACTATAAAGTTCAAGCTAATTAAATGTCCTGTAATTAGAATTTTTTTTCTTTCAAGTGCGACTTGAATATCCATTCATATCAAGCTCAAGTATTTACAGGGAAAACAGCTTTGCACACCAGTGTGCTCCTCGTGTTTAAAATTCCGAGCATGCTTAGTAGAAGCCTACTGAAATGTGGGATTTGCTATTTTTGGGCTGTTATTAATTTTCATATGCCAATTGAATTGCTAGTTCAACATTGGGACACATGTAACTGGATGCACTTTTGAAACAGTTTGGTTCCCAAGGGTCAAGCCAGAAATCAAACAGAGCAGATGAAGCCTTCTGAAACTGAAGAACGTAACTGCAGTTAATCCCCACTTCATATCGTCTGTTGACATTTTATTTGCCTTGTATTACATGGTGGAGGTGTTCAGAATTAGTTTGGGGCATTCTTGTGACTCGAAGCTAAACCAAAGGCTCTGAATGCTTTTATAGGCTAGTAGGCCTATAAATCCATTAGCGTAGATGCATTGATGGCACTGGAAACTGAAGACAGGCCTGCTTCTTTCCATATTAGAGCCTCACATTGTTCATTCACTTTCATGGCACCGAATTTCTAGAATTCTTTCCATGTGTTTTTTTTCTTGAAGCTTCTTTGTTCCCTACATACATGTCCAAGCTGAAGACCACGTTCTCCAGATTTACCTATAAAAGCTGATGTTCAGCTACTGATTTGGTGTTATCGACCTCTGCATTGCACTCATTCTGTCTAGTTCATTGTAGTTTTGTACTTGACATGAGTGCTTGCGTTCACTTATTTGTTTTGATACATTATTTGACTTTCTACATCATTCATCTATACAGTTTTGAAATTGTTTAATCTAATTCTGAACCCATCCTGGCAGAATCAGAAGTCAGAAACCAACACTTGTAAATGAAAACTGTATTTTGATTTTGGTCATTGTGCATATCTGTATCTTGTCAGCCATGTTGCACTGTTTTAGTGATTGCTTGCTCACTGTTTGATTACCCAAGAAAGGGCTAGGTCCACTGTTGTTCCAAGTAACAGCTAGACTTTGAATTGGACTTTCACTAAGAACAGTGAGGCCCCCAGCAGCCACCATACTGCTATATGTATGCACGGATCTATATACTGTGAATTTAAATTGTGGTTAGTAGGGGGCACTTAAAGAGTCATTCCCTAAAATCTTAATGAAAGCCAAGGAAGCTAAGATGGATGGGGACATTCACATCAGATGTCCAAGGTGAATGGAAAAGTGTGATTTGTTAACATAATTCAATACTCAGGTGCGGGGAAACATAGGAGATGTCACAATAATCCAAAATAATAGACAAATAACAAATTCTAGATCCTATCTAGGCTTACCTAGACACAAAAATAGGCTCCTTTCTACTATGTGAGATGGCTGGTCCACTTGTCCATGAAGAATCACAAAATGTACATTCCTTCCATACTTCCTGTATGTTTCTCTCACACCACACTCAGGCCTCAGTTCCATCCACCATCTGAGCAATTGTCTTCTGCTACACTTTCATCCTCTAGCTTTTTTTTTGTTGTTCTTTATTTTCCATCCATCCATTATCCAACCCGCTATAATCTAACTACAGGGCCACGGGGGTCTGCTGGAGCCAGTCCCAGCCAAAACAAACCCCATGCAGGGCGCCAGCCCACCGCAGTGTTCTTTATTTTGCCTTATGCAATTTAATGTATTAGGAATTTGTTAGTTTTCATATATCCCTTGAGGTCAGAGAGCAGGATCAGCCATGGTACAGTGTCCCTGCAGAAATTGCAGGTTAAGGGCCCAGCAGTGTAGGATCTCCTTTGGCAGTAACGGGGATTCAAAGCAGCAACTTTCCATATACTGGAAGCTCATCAATCTTTAGCCTATGATTGTAAGGCAATTGGTTGTTTTTGAACCACTTTTCCTAAGTTGGGAGAGGTAACCGGTACCATTATTCTGATACTCCCTCTGGTGGTCCCTGGTATCACCAAAGCGTCTCCTACACAAATGTTATTGTTAAGGAGGCCCATGGGTAGAGCTACATGTCAACATCCTACCAACTATTGGCTTAAAGGCTTCAAAATTATTACTTAAAGTCTCCCATTGCACTTCCATTGAACCTTCTGCCCTTCTTTGCAACACTTGCTGTGTATATATATATATATATATATATATATATATATATATATATATTGTGGACTAAGACCCTGACACAGACAGGCAGACACGTTTGAATCACTATACACACACGTTTATTATATATTCTATTAATTACAATTCAGTGCTCACAAACCCCTAGAGTCCCCAAAGTCCTGGCCAACACCACACAATGCCTTCACTCTTCAGGCCGCCTCCACGTCTCTTTCCAGACCTTGTCCTTCCTTCTTTCCCGACTCCAGCCCCGAATGAAGGGAGGCGGCCCCTTTTATCCACACCCGGATGTGCTCCAGGTGCTTCCCAGCAATCTCCTGCCGACACGCCCCCGTGTAGCGGAAGTGCCGGCTGTATCCCCGGAAGCACTCCGGGTGTCCCTGCTCCTCTTCCCCCCAGCACTTCCTGGTGTGGTGGAAGTGCTGAGGTCCAGGGCTCTCCAAGGCATCCCGGTCGACCCCCCAGCCATCTGAGACTATATATATATATATATATATATATATATATATATATATATATATATATATATATATATATATATATATATATATATATATACTGTATATATTCTGTAGTGCCCAGTTGCTTTACCTTATCATACTTTTCTTTAGTAGCATTAGAGGCCTAGAACTAGAGAGACAGTAACAGCTGAAATTTGCTAACCTATTAAAGCTGGTATAGCTACTTGATGTGTGTGTCCTTGTATGTTAATTCTGAACTGCACTTTGAATTTTATGGTTAGCTACAGATTCGTATGGTCTGAGCAGTGCTCCATTAAGAAGATCACTGTATAGAAATTAGCGGAATTAATTTTAATTGTGGCTTGCATTTCTTTCATTTATATTTGCTTCCTCATGCCGTTGAGAATATTATATTACTAGTTTAAAATGTATGCATGAATGCAAGAGGATATTGTGTTGGCTAGCGTTCCACTGCTATAGGAACATGAATATGTATGCACTGAGCAAACAGCATGTTTTTAGACAGAACGCTAGAGAAAGGAAAATGCACAAAGGTAATTGCAATATAAATAGGATTTTCTGAGCAAAACAATCCTTAATTTTCTGGTAGTGCCTTTTTCAGTTGCAGCATGATGGAAAATCCGACTCTGTCCAGGTAGCGTCAATTCCAAGGCAGAAAGCAACCCTAACAGGACGTCTCAGGGTGCACTTAGACGCCAATCTAATTTGGAGATTTGCTGTTTAGTTTAACTTGCAAACATCACTTATGCATTGACCACATCTGGGACCGAACCCACGTCCTAGAACGCATTAGGCAGTACTACTATACCGGTGCACCAATTCAAGGCTAGCTTTTATTCCTTTTCTTTTCATTCAGTACATTTACATGCACTTCAATAACCTGATTATTCACAGAAAGTTGATTTCTAAAATGCCATGTAAACCCTTATTCCAATTAGAAAAATCCGTTTTTCTTTAAAAGTTAGCTCAAGAGAACATTGTTTTTCATGTCAATAAATCTTCTCTTTGTTCATTAAAGTAATTTTCAATAAGGATTTTTAGAAACACTAAATAAAAAGAGGTAATTATACCCAAAGTTCAATGACAAGATGTCTTTTTATAGTCCCTGCTCACTTTGGTATTTGCTAATGTCCTGTGGAGATGTTTTGTGTTTTTTTTTATTTAAATAGTAAGCGACATTTATTTTTAGGTATCACTAGTGTGCCTCATACAAGATCAACATGGTTTCTAGTCCATATCTTGGCTTCTACTTTATTGCTTATTATTCATCTTACTGTTTTGTAGTTATTTGCCCCTTGACTTTGGATTCTTGTTTTAATTGGTTTTTTTTTTCTCCATTGACCATGTCCATTTAACTTCTTGAAATGAATCCTCAACTCTAGCACAAATGATGGTTCTGCTCCCTTGTTTCCAAGTGCCTAATTCTAGGGGATAATTTAAAGCAGAAATCTCAGTTTGAGGATGATGTGGTGGCACTGCTGCCTCGTATCTTTATGACCCTTGGTTTGAATCTCAGCCTGGTCATTGTGCGAAGCCTACACAGGCCGACTCTCTTTAGGTGTTTGCTGGGTTTATCTCCAGGCACTCCACTATCTCAAAGACATGCACGGCATCAAAAGCCGGCCTGGTGTTAGGTAGGGGGTAGTGTGCAAGACTGTGCCCTCTGATGTGCCCAGTGTAGCTGCGAATGGTTCCCACCGGTTGGCTCAAGTAGCTTTCTTTAAATGTTGTTTTTTTGGAAATGTAAAGTATCTTTTGTATGTACAGTGGAGGTAATAGAACAGTTGTATGGTGATGATGTACTCATCGCTTTCCTCCAACTAATTTCCTATGGCAGATTTATTATTAGTGTTTAGTACGATCTTGTTGCCCTGTTTGTTCTTGTGCTTGTTCAAACTTTCTAAATGTGCAGCAGGTCACAGAAACCAAACCTCAGTGTTCCACTTTATTCCTCTTGTGAATATTTTACTGGAGTACTGGGCTTATCTGACAATAAGCACGTATGCTATTAAGTGCAATTGTCCATTTTATGAAGCCATACTTTGTGCTTTTGGCACATTAGCTGTTGTGAAATAGGAAATGGCAATTAAATAAATCAAAATGTCATTTTTTATTAGAGTAATGTAGTAAAATGATATTTGCTACATTAGCATTATCATTTAATATAATTATGTCATTTTGAGAAAAGTTATATTTAATTATGTAAGTGGGCAATGAAGAAATAAGAAAAATATCCAAGTACAGTATAACACAAAGTGAGGAAAATATGAGGTTCTTAATGGAGCCAATGAGCAGTGCTTTTAGCGATACAGCAGGGAGGGTCTGTAGTAAAGAGTAATAATATATAATAGTGGAAAAAATGATCTCTTTATAGATGTTAAGACATGTGGGGCAGCATGACAGGAGCAGTGGTTAGAGCTGCTGCCTCGTGAGTCTGGTGTCTGGAGTTGGAATGCCACTCATGGTCTCAGGTTGGGTGGAGTTTGCACATGACCTTTGTGTCCATGTGGGTTTTCCACCAGTTACTCCTTGTATACCCCAAAGATGTTTGTTAGTTAGATTGGCAGCTCTGACTTGGCATAATGTGAGAATGTGTATGATTGGTCCTGGCACCTGATCCAGGCTTGGTTCCTACCTTTTACACTTTGTTCTTGGCCCTCTGATCTTGAATTGGATTGGCAGATTTACTCGTGTTACACAGTGTTAGGTTAATCCAGAAGATAACAATATTTTAATTTCATAGAGAGAGTAAATACAGAGGCTGGTGCCATTTCACTCTGTGCAGGTAAGAGGCAAAGCATGTTCAGGAAATGGTTGCCAGCAAGACGATTGTGTCTGGTACTCTTTCCTTCTGACATTTGGTGTGATCATTGGGTTAGACGCTGCAGAGTTCAATACAGATAATATATATTTCCCTATCTTTATGTTTGGTGTGATGTAAGAGTGGACTGAAAAATGACTTAATGATTAAAAGTGGATTATATCAATGATTATTTGACTGGTGACACTCAGTCCCTTTGTGCTGCAGGGACACATTAAACAGAATATTCTAGATAATCACGGTCACCTCCAGTTTATATCTACATAGCCCTTGCACTTCACCCTGCACTATTAAAACCTGAGCTGTGAAGCCAGAATCCTGCTTACAGACTAAAGCTCAGTATTTAACACTAATTGTTAATTTCATAGACTTGGGACACTGTATGTTCTGCAAGTGGGTTTTAGGCTTCCTGACTGGTAGACACTGACAGCATCACATCCTCCGCATTGATCCTCACATCGGCACCCCACAGGGTAGCGTGCTCAGCCCACTTCTGTGTTCCTTTTTCAACCATGCCTGTGTGGTCAGACTCAGCTCCAACTCCATCATCAAATTTGCTGATGACACCTCCACCCTAGGCCTGATCATCAACAATGATAAGATGGCTCCCAGAGGTTACCTTCCTTAGCCAGAGATTTTGCCTTGTTTCAAATTAGCCTTCTGACACAATGACAAGGTTACAAGGACAACAATCTCTCCCTTAATGTAGGGCTGGGAAATATAGCAAAAAAGTATGATTTAGTTTTATTTATGGCTGATTTATGATTTATTGAAATATTTTAACATAGAAATCACTTTCAACTATTTCATCTGTTCTTGGAGAAATTAAAACTAAAATGAGTAGATTGTCCTCATTTGGCAAACTGAAAATACAAAAAAATACAACTGTATCCTTCCTAGAAATAGAAAAAAAACTGCTCTTCCATATACGTAGGACATACCTTCCACCTTTAGATAACCAGTTTAGCTTGCAGAGCCCACTAGCCAGTTTCTTCCCTCTGCTATAACTACTGGTCTCCTGTAGAGGAGTGCACTCTGATGGCCCTTCTCATTCTTCTCCTCACCATAGCTTAGACAGAACTGCATGCTAAGGAGCCACGACGTGCGAAGGCACACTCTGCTCAAAACGTCCCAGCCATAGCTGAGAAGACACATCGACTTCTTTACATCTTTAGACATCCAAGGAAAGACGGGGTGTCCCCATCTATTGCTACATTATGTCATCGTGATATGGTTCCTGCTCAGCTCAGACTGGTGAAGATGGCACCGAAAATTACTGGAACACAGCTGTGTTCTGTTCACAACATACTATATGTAACACACAACGGTTCCTGCATGGTCATTTTTTTCTTCCTTCATTCCGGTAAATGGTACAGGACCATTAGCCCTCCCATTACTAGATTCAGGAGTAGTTTTTACCCACTGGTCAATAGCCACTCATACTGCCAGCTTCATGAGCGTACCTGATGGGTGTTTCTTGTATGTACTCTCTGATGTCGTGTTCATTGTTGGTTGTTGGAGTTAGTGTGGTGTAGTGATTAAGGCTTTGGACTGCAAACCCTGAGGCTGTGGGTTCAAATCCCAGTACTGACACTGTGTGACCATGAGCATGTGCTCCAATTATGAAACCAAAGTCAATGTAACCAATTGTATCATAAATGTTGAAAGTCATCTTGGACAAAAGCATCAGCCAAATAAGAAAATGTACATGTAGATTATTTGCACTAGAGACGTAGAAGAAAGACTCTCATAATACTGGGTAATCTTGACAACCTGAACTTTGTATTTCAAAAGAGAACATGCTGAACAAATTAACATATCTGCAAATACAGGCTAGGGTATTCCTAGCAGAGGGTTACGCAAGTGACCGGCAGTATTCATTGTAGCAGTTCTCTTAATTAGAGGGGGCTATTTTTGGGGTGCAAATGGAATCCATTGACAGACTAACTTCATGCCTCCTGTTTCTCCATTTAAACTGATTTACCCAGAACCCTACCAAAGATGTGTGTTAATGCTGGGATAAATTAGTCCACAAGGGGTACTGGCCTATTTGAGCATTGTACATCTAGGACACTGGTCTCAAACTCCAGTCCTGGAGGGCCGCAGTGGCTGCAGGTTTTCATTGTAACTTTTTTCTTAATTGGGGACTAGTTTTCGCTGCTAAATGACTCCTTATCTTTTCATTTTAATCGGCTTGTTTTTTAAGATTTGTTTTCTTTAATGGCAACCAAACAGAAATATAATACAATTTATTTTTCGTATAGCTCAAAAGCACACAAGAAGTGCTGCAGTGGGCTTTAACAGGCCCTGCCTCTTGACAGCCCCCCAGCCTTGACTCTCTAAGAAGACCAGAAAAAACTCTTGTAGGGAAAAAATGGAAGAAACCTTGGGAAAGGCAGTTCAAAGAGAGACCCCTTTCCAGGTAGGCTGGGCGTGCAGTGGGTGTCAAAAAAGGGAGTTAATACAACAGAATACACAGAACAGAACACAAGTAATCCTCAATACAATATAATAGAAATATTACAAGTACAGAGCTGAATTCAACAGTAGATGATATCACATATTATGATTTGGATTTGTTTAGAGTCCTGGAGACCTCAGCCATCAAGCTGCTTCCCCCTATTGGCCATTCTACAGCTGAGTCAGTGTTGGTCCAGCCAATCGGATGAAAGAACCCCTCTACCTGACGATTCCTGCAATCCTCTATCAGAGATGACTTTACCTTAGGCTGGCAAAACAACTTGGCAGGTGGGCTGTTGCACCAAGTGCCACATTTGAGTACTGAGAAGAGAAACAGAGTAGGTGAGGGTTAGTAACAAATTCTAACTATCATGTTACTTATGTTTTAGTGCTGTCACGCACGCGCGAGTGGGAGACCGCGGAAGGATCTTAACGCACCTGGGAAGACATTCGCCGGCAGGGAATGGCGGGGTACTAACTTTCTCCGTCTGCTTTCTCATAGGAAAAAAGACGCTCCACCACCATAAGCCGGGTTTTGCCCGCACTACGTTATTTCCGCCCTTCCTCCTCCATCTTTTCCTGACGTCATCGATCCCATCCGCCCTCACGGTTCCTTCCCAGCATTCCTCTACTTCCGGCTCCTCCTCCATAAAATGGCCGCCGACACCATGATTCGGCGTCGCGTTTATGAACTGTTTTTGTTTATAATTTTGACCAGCTTTTCGTTGTGGATCATCTACAATATACAGGGCCGGAAAACCCCAAACCTTTATGCTGTCTCCTCTTAAGTCTTTTACAGTGCTAATGACCAAGAAGAGAGATGCAGTCTGTATAGTTAATCAGCAGCTCTAGTCAGGATAAATGAAATGTGAAGTGAGTGAGTCAACAGAAGACCAACTAAGTCAGGGCCTCAAACTCCAACCAATTTCACCCCAACCAGTTGCTTAATTAGACGCTGATTCTCGTTGTTAATTAAACCCATTCTTTAATTCAATGGCTTTTTGCTGCTCTCATTGTGCAATAGCAGACATTTCTGAAACTGTTCATTCTCTCATTTCTGAGAGTACTGTTAAAATGTTTTGGAGACCTAAGCAGATCAACATTCCTGAGACCTTCACCTTTCTTTATTTTCAGATATTACATGATGGTCGTGTCTTTGTCTCCCATTTGTATCTCATTTTTGTTTGGCTGCTAGTTAAAGAAAAAAAGAAACAATTCAGGGGTCGGTGTCTTTAAGAGCAAATACATTCAGATTAATTCAAATGGAGCTCAATAGCAGCAAAAACAGGTTGCTACTAAAGAAAAGCCATTGTGGCCCTCCAGGACTGGAGTTTGAGACCACTGATCTATGCACTGATATAGTACATTTTGGATAAACTTGAGGCAGGTTGCAATGAAGGGGCATACACGCACATATTCATAATACACAACTCCTCTTTAGGACTCGATAGATAACACCAAATTGCTTTCATGGGATGGTATTGCTCCCATTTAAAATTGTGCAGTGTAATGGAACAAAGACAGAATTCAGTTTTGTAAGCTAGAAGTCTTCAACACTTCAAAAACTTGAGTTTAATTATATCACAAAAATAAGAAGTTCTACTTAAACAAGCCATTCAATGAAACACACAAATGGTCCCCTAAATAATAAGCTAGCATTTTATGCTCCTGGTAATCATGCTGCTTTCTATAGAGGTGTAGCGAGCCATTGTTAGGATCTGACAAATAAAAGAGAACTTGGGTTCGGCTTTTCAACCGTCATTGCCACCACTTACTCTAGCTCAAGGTTGTGTGGCCTGGTGCCTATTCTGGGAGCATTGGATTCAAGGTAGGAATGGACCATTGTTCAAGGTGCCAGACCATGGCATGGCCAATTTACAATCACAATTAACCTAAAGCACCCATTTTTGGAATGTAGATGGGGCAATCCCTGGTGGTAAACTCACCTGGTCAAAGGGGCAAATGTTCTTTCTAAAAAGACAGAATCTGGTCATGGATTTGTACTAAGGAATAGGGAGGCAGTTGCATTAAGCAGTGTGCCACCTTACCTTTTAATATTCTCCTTTTTTTTAATTATGTCTTCCTAATAAGTCTTTATAGAAAATGTGCCTGGCACGGCTGAATGCATTAGAAGTTGTTATCAGATAAAGTCGGACGGCAACAGGAAACTCTAAAAGTTCTAAAATGGGTCGATTGCCAAGGTAATATTTCAGTTCCGTCCTCCCCATTTAGTCAATGAAATGAAGCATCAACATATTAAAGAAGAGCTGCACCTGGCATTATTCAACATTTATGATGTCTTTCAATAATTTCAAGCAAATGAAGTGGCTTTTGTATCTGATCAATCCATTGTGTCCGGTGTTATCTGTTTGTACAGCAAGCCAGATATGATGATTTGAATTCTCATCTGAAAATATAAAAAAAAAAAAAACATGTGCATGCAAAGACCTTTTGTTCTCTTCCCTTGACTGACCCCCACACCCAGGTAGTTTCCTCTCCATCAAACATGACTGCAGGCTCTTTCTCATATAAAACTGCCAACATTCAGTTAATCTAAGATCAAAAAATCTGTGAGGCCGCTTTTGGAAACTTCTAAAATAAATATCTGCCTAAAGAAACATCACGAGATGTTCTATTTTCAAGTCAAAAGGGAGTCTCGTAGAAATTTTGAAAGGCCTTTATAATGGCAGCGTAAGGCACAGCTATTCATTCGCTCTCAGACATCGCCATCCTCAATTGAACCTGACATTTAAATTCTCTAGACATTTTCAATAGAATCCCATTTCTGCCACTTGGATCCCCATTATCCCTATCAGTGTAAAACGGGTGATTCATTCCCTTTTTGTTCCCCACATCCTGTTGCGGAGTTCAGTAATAAGCATGGCTTTCTGATACATTTACGTTCAGTGGGGTTTAAATTGATCATTAATGTGACTTAATGATGTTGGGGGCTCCCATGCCTTATTATTCTGATTCATACTAAAGCAGCAGCTAATTAAAATAATTAGTCATTTATACTGTAATTAAAGCAGCATTGAGGATGGATCAAAATCATTTGTAAGACATTTATATAGATAACGGAAACCCTGTTGTGTGGGTGTTTTATTTAATAAATAGAAATGGGAATATCTTTAGCCTTTAAGCAGCAGGGTCTCTTTTTGTCTGACTCTAAGGTTATATTTTCATTTGTGTTTTTTCTTCTTTTCGTGTTTTTCAGCACACCAAACACTATCATTCACATTGTGTGCACCCTCTGATTACTGATCAGTCACCAAACATTTCCGCATTAAAACTCTGGTTGCCAGGCTACAGAGGACAAGGGTCCCTCCATTTGCCTTCCATTCTAAAGACGTCTGACATACTGAACACAGTGTTTGTACTTAATTCTGCCTTCGATTATTTAATACAATTTAGAATAAGCATTAAAGCTTATTTATACTAAGTTAAAAATAAAGGAAACTGTTTTTTTTCCTACGAACCATTTTGGAAGCCCCAATCTGACTATGACTATTGTCAATTCTAATAATAACAAAAGATGTGTACAGACCATAATTTCAAGGCCTCTACCAAAAATCAGGCCGCAAGACTGCAATGGAAAGTTTGCCAGTGAGAACAGCCCACCACCAAGAAGGGCACATTGTGCCCAGTACTATGAATGGAAACCCAGATATTGGTATTCATGAAACAGCTGGACAAAATTCCTACAGGTGTGGCCTAAGCTAGAAGGTGGCAGCTAGGAGCCCACTCCACTTTAAAAGACCATTGACCCAGGGCAGGCCTACCCCTTTAACTGAGACTGGCCTATGTAATAAACAAACAGGTATCGCTAGCTAAATGGATGCAAGGTCCACTTCAAAATGTGGGCAGAGGTAGAGCGATTCGAACGGAGGCTGGTGCGTGAATGAGGAGGGCACCACCCGGGTCCCCACTCCTGATGTCACTCTTCCCCCTGCCTCTGTCTCGGATTAGCTCAAATACAGTAAATCACTCCTTTAAGCGAACTATGATACTTCGTGCAATGAGAGAAGTCACAAAATCAACCAGAATGTTCATGCAAATTATAGAACAAACCTGATCTAAATCTGTTAAGAGGTTCTCTCGTAAAAAGCAGACAGACATAAAGACAAACAGACAGATGTTGGATTTTATACATACAGTATATAGAGATGTGGAGTTCAGGATTGCAGAGACATCTGAGACATTCCAAGAAGTAGGTTCGATTAGAATTCCTAAAGTGGGGAATGGTTTTAGGAAATTAGATGTTGTGGCAGCCCCGGCCGGGATGCCCAGGAGGACCGGAGGAGGGCTTGTACCTCCTCCAGACCGTGAGGGGGCATCCGCCCTCGTTATGTTGGGGGCCACGGGTAAAGGGCATGGAATCCCAGCCCTGTAGGGACCCGTGGCCACCGCCAGGCGGCGCCCTGGTGCCTGAATATCCCTGGAGCCCAGCACTTCCGCCACACCAGGAAGTGCTGGGGGGAAGACGACAGGGGACACCCGGACGGCTTCTGGGAGTGCAGCCGGCACTTCCGCCACACTGGGGCGTGTCTACGGAGGTGAGCCGGAAGGCAGCTGGAGCCCATCAGGGTTCCTATTTAAGGGGCCGCCTCCCTTCAGTCGAGAGCAGAAGTCAGGTGGAAGTGGATGGAGCTGGAGAGAGTCACAAAGACTGTGAGGCCTGGACATTTGGGGGAACGGTGCAGGAGGCACTGGGAAGTGCACTAAAGTAAATATTGTAAATATTGTATATAAATAAACGTGTGTTGGGTGAATAATGATGTCCGTCTGTCTGTGTCCGGGTTCAAGTCCACAATGTAGATCCTGGCCGTGGTATAAAAGCCCTTTCCATTCACTAGTCCAGGTAGTGTAGAATCAGGTGGAAGAGGATGAACAAGTGCTCATGTGGCAGGAGGAAGAGAGGCAGAAAAGTAAGTATGAACAGACAAACTGTTGTGGTAAAGTGTGATAGGCACCCCACAGCCATTCTGCTGCAAAGAGAACTGAGGCAGATTTTCATGAAAAAGGAGAAACATTGTCAAAAGCCGTGAAAAGTTCTTTAACCAACAATTAAAACAGAACAGATTAATTCTATCGATCAATTAATTATATTTCTATAGCTTTTCTAAGCTACTCAAAGTGCTTTACACTGACATTGAGGAATCATTTCAACCAAAACCAATGTGAAGCATCCACCTGGATGATGCAACGTCAGCCATTCATGAGCCAGTATGCTCATCACACATTAGTTGTTAGATGGGGAGGAGGCAAGAGAAATGGCCAATCAGAGAGCGGGACAGGGGATTAGGGGGGACAGAATGGACAAGGTCATGGTGGGCAATTTAACCAAGACATTGGGGTATACTCCACTCTTTTTGAAAGGTGCCCAGATATTTTTTGTGACCACATTGAGTTAGGACATCTCATCCCAATGATGGCACTCGTTTTTACAGCACAGCATCTTTGTCACTGCAGTGGGACATTATGATCCTCACACAGACCCCTAATGGGCTCAAACACCTCTTCTAGTAGCAAATCAAGCTTTTCCTTGATGGTCTCTCATCCAAGTACTGGCCAGGCCCAAACATGGTTAGCTTCTGAAGTGCAGGTGGCATGGCTAAAAGTTCCAGAAATCAAAGTCAAAAGAATCAAAGCACATGGTCTTAGCCAGGAAATCACTAAACAAAGTGCACTCGTAACAATCAGGGATACAATGCACAAAGTCAGATACCCAGAAGATATTGAGCTGGCCTATATATTTTCTAAAAAATAGATAAAAAATAGTTTTCTTGCATAGCAATGTGGTACGCAAAATAAGTCCAAAACATAGAAGTGTTTACAAAAATCTGTTAGCTAAAGTAGATTCAACAACCTTCAAATTCCTTATATGCACCAAAATGTCAAGAAAAAAACAAACAAAAAAATTGTAAAAAATTTATAACAAAAGCAAATCATGCCAACAGCTGGTCTGGACTTGAACGCTCACCTAGACTGGCTCACAGAGGCACAGTCTTTCGTTATTCTCCTTGTTATTTCGTGATTTGTGCCTAGCAACTCTTGTACCTCTGTATTTTTTTTCTAAAATTCTTTTGCTTTTATATGTTGGCCCCTATTTTTCATTTTTTGGATTTGGGGGTTCTGCTAAAAGTTGTTCTCTACAGGCCAAGATGAAGCTCATTCTCATTAGCAAAATCTTTGTTTTCCAAGTAATAAAGAGAAATTCTTTTCTGATGTCCTTTTATATACATTATACATCATGGTGAGTGCTGATGTCTCCCAGTTCCGAGTCCTGGCCCTTATGGAGTTTGTATGTTCTTCTGCATTCCTATGGCTTTTCCTCCCAGTGCTCCCATTTATCTCCCACATGCACATAACCTGCAGTCAGGCCTGATCTGAATGATCCTGAGTCTGTGTGTGCTTTGCAATGGACTGGAGTTCCATCCAGTGTGGCTAGGATAGGTCTGGGCACCCCAAATCCTTTTACATGTATTTAGTTGTCTGATGCCTTTATCCAAAGTGACTTAAAACATTTGAGATAAAATTTATTACATTTCTTTTTCCAACTGGAGCACAGGTGGGTGAAGTGTCAGTGGGATTTAAACCCACAAAGTCCTAAAGCCTTAACCACTGCGCCAAACTGCCTACCTGAAGGTTCTGAGCTTAATGAAAGGATGGGCCCATTTTGAGTTGGTTTGGTAAGCTTGTTTCTGAGAGCTAAATTAGCTTATATTTTAACAGGAATCCTTTTCAACCAGCAGAAGACATTGATATTAAGTCCACAGCCTGCTTCATAATAAACATATCATACAGCTTGTCTTCTGCTGTTGGCTAACTCGATCCTTAACTCTTATTGTTGTGTCTACCTCATCCCGACTCTCTTGCATGGACTTTTCAAGCATTTTCCTATCATCTCAGATGAACTCTGGTATTATTGTTTTCGCTACTCTCGATCTTTGCTGCTCTTTTAGATAGATAGATAGATAGATAGATAGATAGATAGATAGATAGATAGATAGATAGATAGATAGATAGATAGATAGATAGATACTGTAGATACTTTATTAATCCCAAGGGGAAATTCACATAATCCAGCAGCAGTATACTGATACAAAAAAAAATATTACATTAAAGAGTAATAAAAATGCATGTAAAAACAGACAATAACTTTCTATAATGTTAACGTTTACTCCCCACTGGTGGAATTGAAGAGTCGCATAGTGTGGGGGAGGAATGTCCTCCTCAGTCTGTCAGTGAAGCAGGACAGTGACAAAAGTCTGTTGCTGAAGCTGCTCCTCTGCCTAGAGATGACACTGTTCAGTGGATGCAGTGGATTCTCCATGATTGACAGGAGCCTGCTCAGTGCCCGTCGCTCTGCCACAGACGTTAAACTGTCCAGCTTCATTCCTACAATAGAGCCTGCCTTCCTAACAAGGCGTAAGGCGTCCTTCATCTTTATGCTGCCTCCCCAGCACACCACCGCGTAGAAGAGGGCGCCACAACCGTCTGGTAGAACATCTGCAGCATCTTATTGCAGATGTTGAAGGACGCCAACCTTCTAAGGAAGTATAGTCGGCTCTGACCTTTCTTACACAGAGCATCAGTATTTTATTGTAAAATCTGAACCGTTTATTTCTTTGCTAAGTGGACCATCTCTCTTAAACCATACCATGGTCTTGCATCTTTCATTTCTTAAAGGTAGGCATGTTGCACTTGGCACCTTTTATTTTTGGAACGCTTTTAATCAGACTTTTGGAGTTATGCCCTTCAACATTAATAATTTGTGCCTTGTGTGGTCTATTAAATTTTTTAAGAGCGTGGATCAGAAGAACGCATTTCCAGCTGTAGGCATCACATGTGGCCATTGTTAGCCTGTGTGATATGGCAGTAACTATGCCACTCACCACTCACATGCTCTGTGTGTAATCAAAGTGGAACTATATTCCTGGAGAATGCATTAATGTGCTGAGTGTGCTCTGCTGATAGGTTCAGCATATATCCTGCCAATCCACTAAATGTCTAGTTGTGTGTTTTACTATTCAGTCCCAGCCCAGTCACTGTTTGATTTGCTTTCAGTACGTTGAAACCTCGGTAGCTTGTTTCTAATTCCCATGATGCAGCATACACACAGGGAGGCAGTGCAACTTCTTATTCTGTCTGTCTAATTTAGTCCCACTCAGATACTACACATGCATACACACCCATTGAATTTTTATTTCTATATATTTTATTATACTTACACAATTACAGTTACCCAGTAAGTATGATTTTTTTTTTTATACAGGATGCAGAGTTAAATTATTTTATGAAGAGAACAAAGCTCTTTTGGTTCTCCCATAGTGCAAGTACACACATGCATTCAAAGTTCATGAGCCATATCAAAACTAATGAAAAGATCTAAGCCATAGCACTAATGGAGCTATTCACCGCCCCAAGGTCCAGTTAATGCGGAGTTATTTGTGCTGAGGGCTGAGTCCCTTTTTGCACCAAGATACAGACTCAGTAAAGAAAGGCAAAGTGGGAGAATCCTTCTGAGTGGGGTGCATCGTCTTGTAAGACATCCCACAATGGGCCCCTCCAGTATCGATCCTAGTCGGTATGGCAGTCCGTCACAGTCTGTGTCACACCAGCAATCACTACTCGATCTAATCTGCTGTTCTTTGGTGATGTGGAAGTGAAACCAAAGCACCAAAGGGACTGTAATAGGCACAGGGAAAAAGATGGAGGCAGTGTTTGGGCTCAAACTACACCCAAGTGCATGGAGTTGGATGGCCGCAGCACCGACTGCTTTTCTCATGTGCCATCCCGGGTTTTAAATGTTATGTGCCTGGATTAGCATGAAACAAGAGCACAAGATGGTGCAACCTAAACATTGCAACTGGATTGGAAAGGGGGTCACATTGTCACTGGTGATAAAAAGGTGGGAAGAAAGTGAAGATAAGCTCAGGAATTTGAGAACTTAAAACAAAATCAGCTTTTCACAGCTGTCAGAATTGCTGACCTCATAAAATGAAGTGTTAAGGTGATGAAAAGTGTGTGAAACATGAAGCCAGTTTATATTTAAAAGCTTGATCAGATCAGAGTCTGGAGGCCAGCACAAGCACTGGCATTTTGTAAAATTACATAGCAACATACAGTATTACGAAGAGCAGAGCGAATAGTAATGAAGACAAAATGACGACATAAGTGAAAAATCAGTGCTACCTTAAGCAAGCAATGCCCTTTGTAATTTAAGCGAAACTTTCTAAAATAATGGCAAAAGAGGTGAAGTTAGGGTGATGGTGAAGCGGAAGCAATTTGCTATTTCATTGTTGACAATTGCTCATTCATGCAGGTTAGGTGGATTGGCGATTCTAAATTGTCCCTTGTGTGTGCTTGGTGTATGGGTGTGGGCGTGTGTGTCCTGCGGTGGGTTGGCACCCTGCCCGGGATTGGTTCCTGCCTTGCGCCCTGTGTTGGCTTAGATTGGCTCCAGCAGACCCTTGTGACCCTGTGTTCGGATTCAACGGGATGGAAAATGGATGGATGGATATTAGGTGCCGCTTCTAGGTGGCCTAAAAGCATTGGTGCGTCCCATTTTTTCAGAATGTCATAAGTGAATCGTGCCAGGAGATGAAATATGCATGGAGTCCAGAGAGAAGTTTGTGGATGGCAAAAAGAGTGAAGACATACGGTATCATTGTCCTGAAACAAATGAATCCAAGGCACGGCTGAGTTTGTGACTGATGAGCAGATGATCAATGACTGAACACCCAATATGTGCCAAGACTGAGGTCTCCAGCTCCGGATTCTTTACTGCCCATGGTACTCATAAAATAACAAAACAGTAGCTGAATGCAGAGAGGCTGACCACTCTGCACATCCTTTCATAGATTCAAAATGGTATAGTGGCATATTGGTAAGCTCTGATACAGAAGGCTGGATTTAGTGTTCTAATTTTCCCACCGAGTTTTCATTTCCTCCCACATGTGGCTTAACTTAATTAGCAACTCTACACTGGACCCAGTGCAAGATCGCATGTATGCACCCCTGTGATAGATTGGTGCCCTGTCTGGGGTGGTTTGGCTTATAATGAAGGTAGATGGAACTTCTTTAGGAGAACACTTTAACTTAGGCCCTAGTTGCCTTGCCTAGAAAGCATTAACTAATACAAACAGGATGATCTGGTTTTAGGTGGCAACAGTGGCTCAGTGGTAGTGATACCAGGGTTCACACCCCGGTCCTCCCTGTGGAGTTTGCATGGTCTCCCATGTCTGCGTGGGTTTCCTCCCAAACTCCTAAGACATGTAGGTTAGTTGAACTGGCTCGTGTATGTTTGGTGTGTGTGTTTGCCCTGCAATGGACCGCCAACCAGTTCCAGGATTTCTTCCTACCTTGTACCTAGTGCTATCTGGGATGGGCTCCAGCACCCACTACGACCCTGGTCTGGGTTAAGCGGGTTGGAAAATGCCATGATCTGGTTTTATGAGTCTCATTGTTAAGTCAAGTGTCTTAATTTAATGGGTGCTCCCTAGTGGTTACAAATCCCTCTTTGTGTGTGTGTGTTTTTAATTAAATAAATAGGAGAGAAAACCATTCATATCCTTACAGATCATTGTGGGTAATGTGAAGGAGGAGGAGCGGACTGTGACAATATATGCATGAGGGTAATTATGTATATGCTGTGTAATTCTTTTTTCTTTTCTAGTGTATCAAAAAACAAATTGAGATAACATCTAATGATAAAAAAGCCACGTCTGCAGAAAAAGTCAGAGATGGCTTTCCAGCTTCTTTCAAAAACTTTCAGTGACTTTT
Organism: Polypterus senegalus; assembly: GCF_016835505.1. Classification (NCBI taxonomy): domain Eukaryota; kingdom Metazoa; phylum Chordata; class Cladistia; order Polypteriformes; family Polypteridae; genus Polypterus; species Polypterus senegalus. The sequence goes on along the minus strand of NC_053154.1, from coordinate 57,464,018 downwards.
TTTACACATTATAAAAGTGGCAGTTTTTTTTGCATTTTTTAAAATTTTGAGCATTTAGTGCTGTACATTTTGTACACTTATCCTCAGGAATCCTGGAATGACCAGTTGGTTGTAGTATTTAATGTTAGATAGGCCAGGATAACTTAACTTTAGGATATTGGTGATGATATCTAATTTTGCACTTTAAACATTTGAAGTTTGAACAATAAATGTATTTTTGCTTGGCTGGAGGCCACTTGATTTAATTTGTGTCTGTCTCTCCATGTGTGATGTTACAAAAGATGTAGATCTTTGGAAGTCCTGACTGGGGTGGGCATTGGCGTAGAAGGACTTGCTTGATAGCATTTTGATGTTGCGCCTGCTGTGCAAAGATGCAGAAATCTTGAGCTCCGGGGGGCAACTGAAGTATCGGATTTTCTTGCTTTTCTATTCACCATACATCAAGCATATGGGAATATCGTTGTTAGTGGAAAATAAAAAAATAAAATAAAATGTGCCCTATTAATTGGATCGGAATCCTCACATTTTTGATTTTTGCAGTCTTGCATATGAAACTAGACCGCATCTACTGGCCAGGCTAGTGCAGGATTCCTCTCTAGGGTCATGTGTCCACATTCACTCTTCATGGGTAAGTTTACAGTTACCAGTTTATCACTCATTCTTATCTATTGATGTTCACCGAGTCGATCTCAAAGCTATTACATCGCCAAAACACAACCAGAAGAGTCACAGACTTGTACACAACCATACAGAATTTACAGATAACTTTAAATAAACAGTTGTGGAGAAGTCCATAAACTTTGAATAAACATACAAGAATCCATGTTCACAGAAGATCCACTGAACAGAAAATGAGTCCGGTTGGCAATGCCAGTCATCTCCTGATTGTCTTTCATTATCATGTGACACATGCTAGAAAACATGAATTTGATATGATTATAAGAAATACTGTAGACACTGCCAAGTAGGAATCAGGAGATGTTAGGTGCTTGTGAGACCATGTCCGCAGTGGTGAATGCATATGTGGCCACAATGCAATAAAGAAGGCAAAGCAGCTCTAGAAGCTGTGCAGAGAGGAGCAACAGAGTGCATTGCTGTACTTAAGGACATGTCCTACTCTGATAGGCTAAGGTAATTAACTCTGCTTAGTGCTGAACAGAGAAGACCACATAGGGATCTAATCCTGGTCTTCAGCATTGTCCAAGGCGTGGATAAAGATGATAAATCAGAATTCTTTCAATTAAAAGTGGATCATGTGCTCAAGGACCCTGTTAGGTAAGACGTTAAAGTGTATTTATGACTGAAGCCAGAATGCACTTATTTTCACAAAAATTTGTGGGAGCAAGTAGCAAGTCATGCTTTTGAAGTGGAACTTTTGATAACTTTTAAAAAGTATTGGGAGAATGTATCAGGGCAAATTTGCTTGTAGACAACCAGATACACATTAGAACATTAGAACAATCCAAATGAGAACAGGCCGAAGCTCGCTAGTCCTGTCCCCTTAATTCTTCAAGTCGAGTTTTGAAAGCCCCAAGTGTCTTCTCGGTACTCAAATGTGGCACTTGGAGCCACGGCCCACCTGCCAAGTTGTTTTGTCTGCCTAAGGCAAAGTCATCCCTGGTGGAGGATCGCAGGAATTGTGTGGTAGAGGGGTCCTTTTATCGGATTGGCTGGCCTAGTGCTGTTTCAGTTGTGGATTGGCCAAATGGGGGAGGCAGCTTGTGGCTGATGTCTCCAGGACTCTAAACAAATCCAAATCATATTATGTGACATCATCTGCTGTTAAATTCTACTCCATACTTCTAATTTTTTTATTTTTATACTGTATTCAGGATTTGTTCTGTTCTGTGTATTGTATTGTATTGATCCCCTTCTTTTTGACACTCACTGCACGCCCAACCTACCTGGAAAGGGGTCTCTCTTTCAATTGCCTTTCCCAAGGTTTCTTCCATTTTTTTCACTACAAGGGTTTTTTGGGAGTTTTTTGTTGTCTTCTTAGAGAGACAAGGCTGAGGGGCTGTCAAAAGGCAGGGCCTGTTAAAGCCCATTGCATCACTTCTTGTGTGATTTTGGGCTATACAAAAATACATTTTGTTTTATTGTAAATTGTACTCTGTGTAAAGAAAAACCTTCTAATGTTAAAGTGAAATTTACCCGTAACACGTTTCCAACTGTGTCCCTCTGTTTTTGGTGAACTCATTTTAAAATAATAGCCTTGATCCACTGTACTATTTCCCTTCAAAATTGTAAACACTTCAATCATGTCACCTCTAGACCTCCTTTCCTTAAACTGAACAGGCTAAACTCTTTTAATCTTTCTTCATAATTCATCCTCTGTAGCCCTGGAATGAGCCTAGTTACTCTTCTCAGGACTTATTCTAGCGCTGTTAAGTCCTTTTTGAAGCCTGGAGACCAAAACTGCACACAGTACTCCTTGTACATTTGTCTAACTTCTCATGATCTTAACTTTTCTATTATTCCATTTTAATAGCAAACATCAACCAATGGCATGATTTGCATACGTTGTGCAGCTATTCCCACATCTCCGTAACTGGAACTCCAACAGATTAAGTGGTGTCCTCATAATTACACACTGAATCTGAGACCAGGCTTGAAGTGGCCACCTTGTGGTTTGTAGTTCTTCCTCTTTAACCACTGAGTTACACTGCCAGTCTTCATAATAATTATGGGTTATAATGTCATCAACAGTGGTAGCAAAGTCCCAGTGCAAACAGACAGTGTTGCCTATACTAGAAGTAAGAAGTGCTAATTCCCTGCAGATGAAGTTGAATATTTTCAAACCTAAACAAAAACTGCATTAGCATTGCCTGTCCCACAAGATTCCAGTTGTAGTGGCCGTTGTGATGTTTGGCCTTCCAGTGTTTACCAGGAACAACACCAAGTCCATATGAACAGGTAATCACAGGTGAGGGAGCAGCCCTGTCTGTGAGTCCCAAACATAACTGGCTGCTGCCTCGAAACATTAGGCCGGGCATACACAATAATCTCAAAAGTACTTAACTCTGCAAAAAAAAAGTACAAATAATAATCTGTATAAGTACAGTTTTACAAATGACACAGAGGGATCAAGACAACCAGCAGGCTGAATGCCGATTCCATTTCACTAATGACATGGTGGGTGTTTCATTATACTTGGAAACACCTGAAAGGGAGAACCAGTTTGTTTGTAACAAACAAAAAAAGATTAGCCGATAATACGTTGCGTAATTCTCCACAAAATTACATTGTGTGAAATAAAAACTTTTTTACACCAAAGGTTTACCACAAATGTGTGGTAACCTCAGATGTGAGCCAAAAGTCTTAAAAAAAACAGTACAAACTGTTCCTGAAGGATTGAGTTACCAGGTATTAACACGGGTGTTTGTGTATTCAAAGGTAGCGCACAGGTGCCGGGTTTACTGCTGCGTCTTTACAGACTTACCATCTGATCATTATCTGTGTGGAATTTACATGTTCTTCCAATGCCTCTGTGTGAGTTATCCAAGGAGATGGTGAAGTACGGAATGTGGCCTCCTTTAGATAGCTCTGTTTCTGATCCTTCTGTTAGTGGGTGGCTGAAGAGTGTAAATAAAAGAGAAGACACTGAAAAAGGTTTGGGGTGGCCACCTCTTATATTTGGGGATTCAGATGAAAAAAAGCATCAATATCCTTTGTAAAAGAATACGCAAAAAAACGTGAAAGGTTTGGGGATCCACCCTGCAAACTTGAAATAAGGTTGGTGTTTAGTAGATCTTTACAGACATGAGCTCAAAATAGAACTGAGGTCATAGAGAACATGGGTAGCATATATAGCAGGTAGACAGGAAGTGATGTAGTGGTTGGTGGAATTCTGGGATCGGACATGTCATCAGATGGAGGTGGGATCTGGAGGACCAGAAGAGAAAGTGACGTTAGCTGCCTTCTAAGGACCGGAAGTGACTTAAGGCTGAGGGTTCGTTTGCTGGTCTGCAGGGAAAGAGGAAAAAGAGTTAGAGGGCAGTGCCAACCCCTGGTCTGGCGGGAACATCCAGGTTTTTGAGCCCATAAACTGTCTCCCAAGTCTTTGCAGACTTGAGTCCAAAACAGAACTGATACATTGTTAGCAAGATAGCGTCTTTATAGTTGGGCTGAGGAAGTGACATCATCGGGCTGGATCCGGAAGTGACATCATCAGGGCCGGAAGCAGGAGTGGCATTGACAGGCCAGGGCAGGATTTAACCTCGAGTGGTCTGCAGGAGAAAGAAAGAAGGGGTTAGTGCACACTACCACCCCCTGGTCAGGCCTCCAACTCGCACGTGTGTGACAACAGATATTAAAAACAGGACCAATCCTATATCAGAACAAAATGGTCACCGGACGCTGGAATCAGAAACTGCTGTTATATTTAAAAATGAGTTTATATGTAAATACTTTTGCAGAGCAGCTATATAAAATGAAGCAGATGAATTGCCACTCACCTAAACAAATCAGCAAGAGCCAACAATCCAATGGCATTCGGAGAGAATGGACTTTCCTTGGCAGCAGTGGGACAGGGTGGGGCAGTGTCTCTACTAATGTAGTCCACAGATTTCCTCGCTGGTATACCATCTGTCAGCCCACAGACGACCCAGCTTGCTGCCGGCACTCCTCACATAACACAAGGACTCTAACTTACCTGCTCTGTAAAATCAGTAGCCACTGGTGGCGCCCAAGCGCCAGTCTTTAAAACAGGCACTTTTTAAAATGTAAATGGGGAATATATGAAGATTAGTTATAGGTATACAGTTGTTCCATATGTGGATCTTTTTTTTTATTTTTTCGCAGGCCAGGCAGCCACTGAATTTTTTTAGTCAGTGCCACTAGCCGGTCATCCTTTTGTCTTCTTCGTAAAGCCTCTAATTTCAGTTTTAGTTGGCAGGAGGTCTGAACCATTCCAAGCTATTTTGCCCAGCCCTGGGCATTTTCACCCACTTTAACACATGGTGGGTGAATTCCTAGTGAGCGGTACTTGACAATATTTGGGATATAAGAAGAAAACTGGAGAAACCCCATGAGAACAAAGTGAGAACTGCGAGCTCCACACAGGCTGAAGCTCCAGATTTCAAATGCAGCCTCCTACCACCTACAGACACCTTGCCAGAGCTACACTGTCTTAAACAAATTCATTGTCAGAGAGAGTCGTGAACGTCTCATGTTGTTAGTGAACGGCTCTTCTTCTGTGATTCGTATGTTAGTTCTGCCTGCAGGCAATCAAACCCCTCACTGGTTCTCTTTGTATAGCATGGAAAATATCATTAATCATCATTTATAAAAATGTGTGTTTACTGTAAATGAACATTATCATCATGAAATCTGGAGTTTGTAAGCAAGCAAGGAGAAATAGTGGTTAGAGCATTCTGAATTGCTGTGAGATGCTGGGAACATTTCGAGTATGCATCCATACTTGTAAGATGCTTTGTTATAGCAAGGTGCTAAATAAAGTAAAGGCAGTATCTCTCCAGGCACGTCCTTTCAACAACATGAACATAACTTTAACTATTTTCATTAATAGTCTGCTTGTTGTAGGATCGTTAATGTAAAAAAAAAAGTACAATAAATTATCCACAAAAAGCACACCCTAAATTTGTTTTATGGCTTTGGCCTCATAATAAAGAACTGGAGACCGCCTTTTCTGTCCCGCTGTGCTATTGTGCCAATATTTAATGAAGGCAATTCAAGTAAAGATCTAATAAATGAAGGCCTGATTACACTGCGCACAACAGTTTAAATGCAATCCAAAATCCCACAAAACAGGCCTCTAAATTTAAAGTACTTTGTAAAGAGGCTGCAGCGATTTTTAATTACAGGGAGCGTCTGATAAAGAATGATTGCTTTTACTCATCCATGTAAACAACATCTGGCTTTAGAGGCTACACTTGAAAGTGATTCTGGCACGGCCTACCTCTCGTAGATTGGCAGAGGACTGGGGCAAAGTGGCCGCCCCAAGTACAATGGCTTTCTTTGTGTTGCGAACTACAGCCGTGCAAACGTCAGACCTGACCGGCAGCAGCAGAGGAAAGCCTGCTTAAAGCCCACAGTCGGCGTCTATGACTCCAGGGCTTGATTCAGTAGGATCATGTAGAAGCGATTGAGTGCTGGGGGCCTCAGGGTGTCTCTAAAGCTCCTCTTCTTTGCAGTATTTAAGACTATTTTGTTAAGTTTAATGCTTTGGGTCAGCTGTCTGTCAAGACTCTCTGATGTTTATCTGCCCCCTCTATGTTTTTGTCATAAATGACTTTGGCCTGTCTAACAGTGTGATGATTTTTTTTTATAATATGAAAATTGAAGGATGGTTGGGATGATCAAACTGTCATGGGGTTAAGCAGTTAAAGTGAAGCCTTATCTTTTCATTTGTGCATCCATGTCTTTTATCTGTCTAATAGTTTTTTTTAAGAAAATGTGGAGTTGAGTCTATATCAGCATCACTATGCACAAGGCATTAACCAGCTCTGGACAGGACGCCAGGCCATTGTAGAGCACTAGTGTCAGATTTGACCAAAGTCTGACCTTTGGGTAAGTTCCTAGAGCAGTGGATATCTGTCCATAACCAGTCAAAATATGTCATCTCAGCTTGTTGGGTAAAAGACTCCTCCATATGAAATAAAGGCCTGTTTGTTCACTGTCAGTGTTACTTTTGGAGCTGGGCTAATGTCAGACTAGGCCGGCAGCACTACAAGGAAGCCTGCTTAAGGACCACAGTCAGTGTCTTATGTCTCCAGGGCTTGATTTGGAAGAGTCATGCAGAAGCAATGGAGTGCTGGGGGCCTGAAGGTATGACTGAAGCTCCTCTTCTTTGTGGTATTTAAGACCATTTTTTAAGGCTAATACTTTGGGTCTGCTGTCTGCCAAGCCTTTCCAGTGTTAATTTGCCTTTGACATATCCAACATTGTGATTTTTTCTTTTTTGATATAAAAATTGAGGAAAGTTTGGGATCACCCTTTCATGGAGTTAAGCTGTTAAAGTGAAACCTTATCTTTTCATTCATGCATTCCGTGTTTTTAATCAGTTGTGGCCATCAAGTGTACCCTGCAGCTCCCCAAATACCTGACACACACAAGCTCTGACACAAGTCCAGAAAAGGGCTTTTACTGTGAGAAGCCCTTCCCTAGTAAGCGTCTTCCACCCCACAACCAAAGTACACAGTAAGTCTTTATCACTTTAACTTCTTTCTATTTCTCTCTTTTTCTTCTCTGCCTCATCCACTCCTCCTACCAAACTTCGTCCTCCACCTCCCGACTCTGGCTCACCTCTTTTATGTGAAACCAGGGAGTACTTCCAGTGTGCCATAATTGTGGCCCAAGTTAGGGTAGAGCCTGACAAAGTAGCTCTCTTTACAATGTTGTATCAGGTTGGGGAGCATGTACTGGTACAGTGTGTTGCCACACCCACCTCACAACGAAACAGCTCGGGATCCTGGTTGGCAGCCACCCAGGCAGACAGGCAGTTCAGTTCCACCCTCTAGAAATGACCATCAATCACCCACAACCAGATTTTAGGTGGCCTAGTCCTGCTGCCCGTGTCGTCAACAATGAGGATCCTGTGAGCTGGATCATCCTCAGGGAATCGTGCTGCATGACCTTAGTGCTGTAACTGACTGTCCCTCACAATGTAGGTAATGTGCCTCATTCAGGACTCCATGAGCAACCGCTCATTCGACCCAAAGTTAACCAGTGGTACCCACCAAATCTCTGAAGAGACACAATACCCAAGGAGTCCAGTCTTTGTCTCAGGTCACTAGATAGCGTCCATGTCTTGCAACCATATAGTAAGACAGGAAGCACCAGGACTCTAAAGACTTGCTATTAATTATGTCACTTCCAGATACATGCTCCGTAGCAACCAATTGTGATGATGACAACTCAGGGTGCTCATAAAAATTAAGTTCAATATATGACTCAGAACCTCAGAAAACCCAAAATGGAAACAGCCGTGAACAAAAAGAATCTGAAACTAGAACTCAAGAACTTGACACATTCAGGACCACAACATGTCAGTGTCTATCCTGAAGGTATGAAGCGGTCATGCTGAAATCACTCCTTGATGGGATGCCAGTGCCTTCCTGAAGGCCTAGATAACCTAACGGCGTGGATTTTAACTGATGACCCCATGTCTTCCTAAACTCTAGGACCTAGACCTAACTCCCCAAATTTCCAAGTAAGCAATTGTTATTTATAAAGTAGTGAAAGGCTATGCAGTCTTTACAATGAGCCACAGTACAGGAAGGTTAAGTAACTCATTCACAATCATGATATTGGCGATGCCTGCTACTGTATGTGCAGAGACCTAATTGCAATGCACTTTCCCATTTTTTTTTAATCCCAAACCTACTCTTTCTATTCACATGATCCATGGATCAAATACCAATCTCCAGTTCCACTCTTCCCTGTAGATTTGAAGCATTGTCTAGGTATATTTGTATAATGGGTTAAGGTAAGAAAACAAATATTTATCTGTTTTTAAGCATTAACCTTTTTGTCATTACTGGCTGAAATGCTAGTGTTTCATCCATCGTCTACAGCACTGCTCTGTCAATTTCTCTGCTCTCATGAGCTGAGAATTTGTCCTTTTTGCAAGATGAGGAGGACAGGAAGATATGGAAAAAGATGATCCACTGTGGCCACCCTTAACAGGAGCAGCCGAAAGAAAAAGAAGAAGAGTTAATAATTGAATTTCACAATTGTCATAACTCCTTACTGGGTTGGAACCATGAGTGCTACTATTTTTGTATTTTATAATTTGTTGAATAATTAAATCCATAAACTGCAGAAAGCATCTAGAGTGGGGAGCTGGGGGAATTGGGGTTCCCAGACATAGAGTTTGGCATCACCCAGATTGGACCCGTACATTATCTCAGAAGTACAACAACAGTAGCATTTATTTCTATAGCACATTTTCATACAAATAATGCAGCTCAAAGTGCTTCACATCATGAAGAAAGAGAAAAAAAAAGACAAAATAAAAATTAAAATAAGAGAAAACTAATTAATATAGAATAAAAGTAAGGTCCAACATCCAGGGAGGACAGAAAAAAACTAAAAAAAACCTCCAGATGGCTGGAGAAAAAAATAAAATCTGTAGGGGTTCCGAGGCAACAAGACCGCCCAGCCCCCTCTAGGCATTCTACGCAACATAAATGACCTCAATCAGTCCTCATGGTATTCGGGGTTCTCATGGAAGAACTTGATGATGACGGTCATGTGGACTTCTGGCCTTCAATCCATCAATGTAGGGACATCTCGGTGCTTTGATCAGGTGGAGGTGGCACAGGTCGCCACCCCAGAAAAACGGAAAAAGAACAAAAGAGAAAGTTGGGGTGGTGGCTCTGAGGCTAGGGATCTGCACTGGCTATCAGAAGGTTGCCGGTTCGAATCCCGTAAATGCCAGAAGGGACTCTGCTCTGTTGGGCCTTTGAGCAAGGCCCTTAACCTGCAATTGCTGAGCGCTTGGAATAGTGAGAAAAGCGCTATGTAAATGCAAAGAATTATTATTACTAGTACGGATTTTGAATATGAATACCATGAATGATAATTCATTGACTATACAGAGCATCAGGATCTAATCTGACACTAGAGCTGAAAATAAACAAGAAAAAACAGTCTTTTCGAAGTTCAGCATGGATAAACATAACCCACAATGAGACAAAATAACATATTCTTAGACAAAAGCTGTAATCCAGCAAGATATAAATTCCAAAAAGAAAATGCTATACTTGCAAGCTTAGAAGAGATCCCAGTCTGGCTGGTTGAAAACTTGCATTCTGATAAAGCTGTTCCCCCATCAGCCCCAGCTCACTCGTTCTGCCTGATGACATCCACACTGAGAGTGTTTTTTGGTTGCCTCTGGCCCTACATTACAAACCCTCTCCCTGATATGCCATGTAGCCTATATTTTAAATTTGGATTAATAGAAACTCACATGCAAAATTTCATGAAAATTGGTTCAGCTGTTTTTGTGTGATTGGTGAACAAACAAAACTAACAGATTACGGTGTTAAACATATAGATTGGTCCTTCTTAATAATAAGTTCAACTTTTCAAAACCGATTTGATGATGCATATCATGCGGACACTGATGGAGAACTGGCACACATTTTTCATGATGTGTCCTCCAGAGGGGTGCATATGAAGAGCAAGCCCAGTAAATCCTCAGTGTCCACTGTGCGTCATCTTTTATAATACTGAAGGGAGACTGTGGATGTCGGTGGAAAAGGTAAGAGTAACAGTGGTTAGTTGTTTCTGAATTTTGTTTCACGTAGTAATGCCAAGTTTCAGAGCTAATTCTCTTTTGAGGGCAGGAATGAAAATGCCATCTTCCCTTATCCTTGCCAAAGATGAAACATTAATGGAAATAATAACATAATTATGACCAATTCAGCATAATTCAAGTAAATGGGATCAGCCTCTCCCTCACTCGCCTGTCTTGGCATGCAGAAGGCTTCTTGTTTTTGTTAAGTCAACTGTAAGCTTCCCCTCCATCACTAGAAACGTGCCTTGCAATGCTATACTAATCCGCGTTTAAACCTGCTAACAGATTACGATATCTGGGCTGTACTCATCTGTGGTGTTCTAAAACTCGAGCCCTTCTTCCCGTCTCTTCCGCCTTTATACAACTACAGTATCTGGATGTTACCTTGAAAAGTAAAGGGAGTTAGATAACGGAAGCGGGTGACGACTGCTGTGGATTATAATGAAAAATCCACCTCCCCAACCATTTTCAAGCTTACTTTTTCAGGGTGCAGCAGCATTGGGAGGACATGGCCTGGGCCATAAGATTTAGTAATAGTGTATTTCTACTTGACGGCATTGGCACAGTGTATATGTAGAAGCAGAAAGCTGTTCTCTTTTGGGCTTATATTTCAGTCAAACTTTGCTTATTCCCTTTTTCACTGCTGCATTCTGCCCTGTACTCCGTTCAAATGACTTTTTCATTTGCTGACAGTGCTTCAGATGTACCCTTCTACCCTGCTGGTTTTAGCGTGATGCTGGCTCCCATAGTCGTGTTTATTATACCAGGCTTGTCTCGTGTGCTCTTTTAGTTGTGCTGCTTCCTTCGTTGTGGTAAGAGTCTCATTAAATGAGTGTAATTCATTGAAGGGTCATATTGCTACATTAAATGTAACTAAAAACTACAATGCAAATTCCCAGGGAGCAAAGGAGCAAAGTGTGTAAAACCATGATTTAATTATCTGTCGAAGGCATACAACAGGGAGCTCCAGGGAATAGCACGAAACCTGAAGGGAAGTGCTGTAAATCTATCCAGTCTGATGAAGAAAAGGCAAGCACATGGCAGAGGCTGTGGAATTCCGCTGACTGTATTGTTCTGAATTCGAGTGCATCTAGTGACTGTGATGAGAACGTGTGCTCTGTCTGCCCGTGTTCACTCCTCCTTTGTCTGCAGACGGAGAGAGACTGCCTTTTAATTTCAGGCCTGCAAAGCAAAACAAAATATCCTGCACTATGGCAGGCATTCTTCATTTCATGCCCAGTGTTAGATTACAGGGAGTGAGCCTGTAGCTGTTCAATTTATTTAGGGAGGAAAAATTAACTGGGAGATCCAGTAATGGAATTATGGGGCATCGTTGTCACTTGTCGAGCAAAATTTGTAGCCTTCCACTGTTTTGTTTTTTTCCAGTCTGCCCAGGCCTGCCGGACCTGAAACATCAACTACACGTTAAATGAAGCTGGCCACTGCCATACGTGGAGTCGTTTAATTCACATCTGTGCATCTCTTTAGGTATGCATTACACCTGAGGTCAGAAGTGGCAACAGTCATCGGGCATCTTGCTGAATAAGGGGTATCGCTGACGGGTGACAAATTGCTGAAATAAAATTTGTGAGCGGGCCTTGAACATTGTGTGAGGAGAACTTGTGCCGCTCACGTGAAGAATAACTGAAAGGCTTAATGATTTTAATTTGAAATGACAGAATAAAAGTAAAAATCAGGAGATCAAGATCGATCATAAATATTAAGTAAATGGTAACTACGCCTTTCATTTTTTTTTCTTTCATGTATGCTCACACTTCTTTGCCAATGCGGAACAGGGAGTCTGTCTCGCATTTGAAAATCAGGCTGGAGATGAAGTGTTCAGGAAAGCAGGGGGGTAGGAGGAGATGGGGGGGGAGAGATGGTGATGGTGATGCATTCTCTCATTTGTCTGTTCAGCAGCTTTAGTCAGAGCAAGAAGAAATCCCACTCCCTCGTGCTGCCTTCTCCCCCTTCATTTTTTCAATTTAATTCAATTCAGTTATTGAGTTCACTGAAATACATAAACCACACAGGTTAACGGTGAAATGAGTAAGAGTTTTGAAATGGCAAACGCAATTTGCTAATAATGAATACAAATAGTCAAAGGGAAATGATACATTCCTTTGAGGGGCTCTTTGTCCCTTAGAGTGGAAGTAGTATTGCCAGGAAATGGATGTAAATTTGGGGACCTCTAGCTGGAAATATGTAAAGAAATAGTAAAAAAAAAAATATTACCAAACCCATTTGATGAAATAAAGAAACAGAAAGAAAAGGAAATACGAGAAAGACCGGGATCATAGCCAAAAAACGAGATTGTAACCGAAAAGACTGAAAAGCCTAGCATCAAAACTGAAAGCAAAAATTGTAACAAAAGCACTTAGTCATCAATTCAAACTTTTTAAACACGTGATTATTCTTTTGTTTCTTGAATAATGCAGAAGTCCAATGGAACTCAATGTTGTACCTCTGTCCTTTGATAAAATGCTTAGTGTGACTCCAGTCTTCACTCTATAGCAACTCCTTTGCAATATGTACACAAAATAGTGGCATGGAAAGATAGTCAAGGCAACATGATACAGTCTTTTGAGGTGCTCTTTGTTTCTTATATTGGAGTGTTGTCAGGAAATGGATGTAAATATGGGGACCTCTAATTGGAAACTTGTAAAGAAATAATACAGGGCGGTGCAGGGAAACGGGAAATTTTCAACTGATGTTAAAATTCATTTAATGATGAAATGTATTGTATGGGATATGCAATTAATGATAGTAATCAATATTCATTTCATGTTTTGAAGAAAACATCATGAAGGTGTTGTCCATTTCTCTGTACACATCGCTGACTTCAATACCTTCTCCTGGTCACAATAATTTCTTGGACATTTTTATGTCTTGTAAAAGGGTGTTGCCATTTTGTTTATGGTTTCCAGGGAGATTGCCAAACACGTGACAGGATGTTGCAGTGCCATGATGTCATGTCCATTTCCCTATAAAAGATGGTGGTGCCTAGAGCTTAGCATTCATATTTTTAAATAAAAGTAACATCAAAGTGGTTTGTGAATTTCAGTTTTGGCTAAGGACTCTTACTTCTAGTTTAGGTTTAGACCTTTTGACTTTACTTTTGACTCTTGGATTTTTTGTTTTGCAACTTTTTGGCTTCTTTACTTTGTTTCTCATTGAGCAATCTGCAACAACGTATAGCTTTTGATAAGCTATTCTTTTTCTCTAGTGTAACTCAATGAACAACCAATTAAACAACAAAACACTTACTTACTAGCATATTCATCAAATTAGTGTGGATGATTTTTGAGGTGAACGTGGTAAGTTCATGCATCTCATAGGTTGCGGATAGGTAGTAGTCCAAAATCTGTGATTTGTGCTATTTAGAGAACTGTGCCAACTTTACCAGGTGAAAGAAGAGTGGACTGAGGGTGGTGTGGTGTGACATTTGGGAAGAAAATGTAACAGCCTTACGTCTCAGTCTTCAAAGTAGGAGAAATCCACAATGGCAAGGTGGCAACTAATATTTTAGATGTCATGCACACCCCTGTCTTTAGATGCTTCCTAATCTTGAACAAACTGCAGTGGAGAAGACCAAACCACTTTCAGAAACTTGCAGAAATGGTCACGTAGATTGATGAACTTTACCCTGTGCTTTGATGTATTTGATTTTATATTGGTATGACATCAGCTGCATTGTGACGTTCTTTTACTTTAGAGCCACTTGACTACATGCTGCTATCCTCGTAGTAAACAATTGAATCTGAGTGTCTTAACAGAAGGCCTGCTTAACGGCAACTGTATTTGTTGTATTTGTCTTCTACTAGAAACTACATGATATGCGACCACACGGAACCCACGACATCCACCACTTTGCAACAAACTGTTGCTGGTGACGTAATATTTGGAATTCCACAGATTTTGTTGAGGGTTTTTAAATTGGGGGCACAGCTGCACTTACCATGCAAAGAATGACAAAGAGACCAGTATTGAGAGGGTGGGGATGTGGATTTGATGAAAATTAGAGAAGCAAAATTCAGAGTAATCATCCACAAGAATGCCTACAAAGCCTGTTCCCCTTGAAAGATGTCCCACAAGTGACGTTTTCAGAGAAGAGGGTGGGGATCTAAAATGCACTCTTGGAACCCTGGGTGGTGATATGCTTGAGCTGGTCCTGTGCTCTTCAAATATTCATACATCTAAAACCCTTGAATGGGTGGCACGGTGGCGCAGTGGTAGCTAGGAGACCCGGGTTCGCTTCCCGGGTCCTCCCTGCGTGGAGTTTGCATGTTCTCCCCGTGTCTGCGTGGGTTTCCTCCAGGCGCTACGGTTTCCTCCCACAGTCCAAAGACATGCAGGTTAGGTGGTTTGGTGATTCTAACTTGGCCCTAGTGTGTGCTTGTGTGTGTCCTGCGGTGGGTTGGCACCCTGCCCAGGATTGGATTCCTGCCTTGTGCCCTGTGTTGGCTGGGATTGGCTCCAGCAGACCCCTGTGTTTGGATTCAGTGGGTTGGAAAATGGATGGATAAAACCCTTGAATCTAGACATGAGTATCAATAGCAGCCGGCCTTTGTTTATGCTGCTATCAGTACGTTTTATTTTATATAGCACCATTTATAATGATGCTTACAGTCGTAAAAAGGTTCTGCAGTGCAATAGATGTTAAAAGCCTTAACTGCAGCTACATATTAATAGCTGTTTTCGAATTTAGTGCAGTGCTATAGAGCCAGGTGTTCTAAACTCGAAAATATTGAGCCAATTCTTGAAGAATTTATTTATTTATTTATTATACTTGACGTCACAAAGCTAAAGTGCAAAAATTGTATCACTTGGCTGGTAAAAAGTCCAAAGAGTCATAATCATGTGGGCTCAAGCAGATGAATACAACATGTCACCTCATTTAGTGATAAACGCAGATGCCTTTCCGAGTTCATTGCTTCCCAGTCACCTTTCTGCCTTCACACATACTGTATATGCCCATGTGTGTGTGTGACTTGCGGTATTAAAAGTGGGCATGGAGTAGATGCCAGGGCTTACCCAGTCCATGGCATGTTCAATGATTTGGTCATTGAAGTCATTTTTTACCCTTTACTGCAGGTCCTTTTCACTTGCCCACCCAGTTGGTCATTTAACACCATGTTTTTGGAGCTTTTGTAAACGTATAAAGTGAGCGTGAGTGGTTCAAGTGGTGTGCTTGTTGGTTTGTTTTTCATTATTTCATTACTATCTACAAAGGGTCACACTTAAGCTAGTGTGCTCTTTGGGGGCTGCCATAGCTCTTCCAGGCCTTTTTTCTTTCTAAACCCTGCTTTTTAATTCTTAAGGGGCATAAACATCAATTATTCTTATGCAGCCTGCTTGTAAAGAACATGATGAATTCACTTCTATGGGTTTTAAAGCCAGTCCCGGCGTGCACAGACTTCGAAGTGAGCAGCGTGTGTTTTATTACAGAGGAAGGCAGTGACAGAGATCGTCAAATCGGCACATCTTAGTGTTATTAATCACATTCCAAAGCAAAGGCAGGTTTTTTTGAACAGGTGGATTATTTAATAATAGCATGATGATATGAAATGGAGGTCAAAGCAGGGTTTTTATTTAATATAGAAGATTAGACAGGCCTCAGTCCTGATAAAGGCAAAGTCCCCATGCAAAATAGTAAAAGTGGGTTTTGTACCCCACTAGTCTGAAGAAAAATGGGTAATCCTTTTTTTTTTTTTAATAAAGCACAAATACATTCGGGGGTCCTGTTTCCATAGTAACTACATTTCTATTTGCTAGCCCAAGTTGTAGTCTGTTAATGAAAGAAGTGCAGCAAAGGGCTACACTATGCAGAACCGAGTAACTCAACAAATTTAATAATCGCTAACAACGAAATGTGAACATCCGGTAAGCTTTCCCAAATGCATACATGATATTTAACTACTGCTCATTTGCAGCGTGCTGTATGTTCTCAATTTGCTCGGTCATGGCTCTTCATACTCGTTCATAAATGTTTGAGGAGAAGGAATTCTGAAAAAGTTTTCAAGCTGTTTTGTCATCGCTCCAAACCTGGTCAAATTGCTTTCTCCTTTTTGGTGTTTTCAGCATCCAGAGAATGTGAAGAAGTGTCTTTTCATTGGAACTCTGGGACATTAAAGCTCTTTTCCTCCGTTGCTCTAAGTTGTGCATTGTTCGTCAGACAGTCAGATTCTATAGATCCTCTTCATATCATTTGGACCAACTACTATGTCAGAGCACTGCAGAATACATGTTATGAATGGAAATCACTGTCCAACTTCATGCAACAACTTTATCATATTCATCAGTTCAGTGTAGGGGATTTTTGAGGTCAAAATGTTAAGTTTGTGCATCTCACAGCTTGAGGATAAGTAATAGCTCAAAATCTTTGAGTTGTGCTCTTGATAAATCTATGAAAGTAGAGTGGAGTGGACTGAGAGTGGTGGGATATGACAAATTGAGAAGAAATATAATGGCTTTGCATTTCACTCTTCAAAGTAGATGATATCCATAGTGAGATGGTGGCCAACAATATTTTTATGTGACCCTAGCATTACAGCAAAGAATATGAAAATTTGAAATAAAAATCTGTTCACACTTCCGACTGATCACATGATCACCATACTGCTTCCAGTGATCACACTAGTTACAGCGCACGCTAGGTGGGTAGCATTCTGCCACAGCAAAGCACAAAGAGAAGCTGAGGCAACTGGTATTTAGTTATATTATTATTAGTATTTTTTATTATTATTATTGTTATTATAATTATTATTAGTAGTAGTAGTAGTATTTTTTTATATTTTTATTATTATTATGTTTTGTTACATTATTGCCAACACATTTGAGAACTGACTACCCGCTGAATAATGCACAACATAAATCTGCACCACTTGGAGGTCTAGGCCATTTTAATGAAAGGACACCTAAAGACTCTTCTTCCCCTTCCACAAACTTGAAAATCAAAACTGACAGTCATTGGCTGCTGTGCTGTAATTTCCAAAAGCAGATTATTTTAAAAGGTTCCTCTTTCAGGTGGAGATACTAGGCCGGTTGTCCTCTGTCTGAGGATCGTCTTTTCCCCTGAAGTGTGGACGCTCTCTGTCTGAGGCTGTCATTTTCAGTTCTTGACACAGTGTGTAGCGTGTGTGTTGATATGGATGTGTGCCTCAGAATTATTGGACATCTGATTGGCAAGCCCTTGTATCTATTATGGACTGCTGTGATTTGTGATTACATGTATAGCACAGGTTTACTTTGCCCTGAGTCAGCAAGGATCTGTGTGCAGCAGTGTAATGTCTGCATATTTATGTGAATATGAAATCATGGCACCTACAGCACAGCAAGGAGGTACTTCATTTATATTTGGAAGCCCACAGTTTGATAAATTCATTTTTTTTCTTCCAGACCAGAAACTATGATAATTACATCCAAAGGTTCTTGAAACAAAAAGTGAAATGTTAATGGGTAGATCCCACCCCAATATGGAAAGAGCTTCATGAAACTGTGATGATCACATGGTCACCAATAGGTGTTGGCTGTGTGGCCAATAATCCATTTCGCAGTATAATAACATTTTTGTCTGTTTTGAAGGATACTGGGTCGGCACGGTGGCGGAGTGGGTAGCACTGCTGTCTCGCAGTTAGGAGACCCAGGTTCGCTTCCCTGTGTGTAGTTTGCATGTTCTCCCCGTGTCTGCGTGGGTTTCCTCCGGGTACTCATGTTTCCTCCCACAGTCCAAAGACATGCAGGTTAGGTGCATTGGCGATCCTAAATTGTCCCTAGTGTGTGTGTGTGTGTGTGTACCCTTCGGTGGGCTGGCACCCTGCCTGGGGTTTGTTTCCTGCCTTGTGCCCTGTGTTGGCTGGGATTGGCTCCAGCAGACCTCCGTGACCCTGTAGTTAGGATATGGCTGGTTGGATAATGGATGGATAGATGAAGGATACTGATATAATGTAAACTATATCTGAGAAAATTATTAGGAACGCAATACTAAAATGGGTAGGGATTCCTTTTGCTCTTTTAACCGGCTTAAATCCTTTGTAGATGAATGTAGATGTTGGAAACATTCCTTTTAGATTCTGGTCCATGTTGACATGGCTAAATTCTGCGATTTCTGAAAATTTGTCAGCAATAGCTGTCCTGTTCATGAAACCAGTTTGCTTTGTGACATGATGTGTTATCATATTGGAAATAGCCATTAGAACATGAGTAAACATTGGCCATGAAGTGATGCACAACAGTCAAAAACAATACTCAAATAGGCCGTGGCACTCAAGCAATTATTGATGGATAGTAACGGGCCCAATGTGTGCCAAGGAATCATTCCCCACACCATTGCACCACCACCACCAGACTAGACTTTTGACACAAGAAAGGTTGGGTGCATGGAGTCATGTTATTGGTGCCAAATTCCAACCCTAATATCTGTGTGCCTCAGCAGAAATTGAGATTCATCAGACCAGGCCATGTTTTCCCAGTCTTCACTTGTCTAGTTTTTGTGAGTCTGTGCCCACTACAGCCTCAGCTTTCTGTTCTTGGCTGCCAGGAGTGGAACATGAAGTGGTCTTCTGCTGTTGTAACCCGTCCCCTACAGACTCTGACATGTTGGGCATTCTGAGATGTTTTTCTGCTCACCACAGATGTACAGAGTGGTTTTCTGAGTTACCTTATCCTTTCTGTCAGCATGAACATGTCTGGACATTCTTCTCTGACTTTTCTCATCAACAAGGTGTTTCTGTCTGCAGAACTGTTGTGCGAGAAAAGCCCAGGGGACCAACAGGGAGAGAATTATTCAAACCAGCCCACCTGGCACCAACAATTACGCTGTGGTCAAAATCTTCAAGATCACAGTTTTCCCCCATTTTGGTCTTTGATGTAAACATTAGTTGAAACTTCTATCTGCGTGATTTCATGTATTCAACTGCTGTCACATGATGTGTATAAGTTTCAGACTGAGATATATTTTTTAATAAATAACAAATGTACTACTGATTAATTGCACAGACAGAGAAATGCTGTCTCACCGCTGCTTCCCCCAAGCAAACACAGCACAAGACATGGCTTCTTCCTTACGTATCTTTCTGTTTGCATCGATTCACCAATCAGACTGAACACTCAACACTCTGGGTAATATTCCTAAAGGGGTAGGATTCCTTATTATAGTTCACGTACAGGTCTATACAAGTATGTTTGAGACACTTAATATACCAACACAAAATTACTTTTTCTGTTTTGCTTTGCTTGTAAGGAATTGGCCATTTTATGTTTAAGCGTGTTTGCAAGTTTTCATTATTTTTTGCATACCAGTAGTAGTAGGGTGTTGCACGGTGTTAGCCTTTATGGAGAGAATAAGAAGTCAAGCAAAATGACACCCTTTATTGGTTAACTGAACAGATTACAATATGCAAGCTTTCAAGGTTTCAATGACATCTTGCCTGAAGAAGAGGCCTGAGTTGCTCGAAAACCTGCATATTGTAATCTTTTTTGTTAGCCAATAAAAGTTGTCATTTTGCTTGACTTCTCATTGCATACCAGTAAAACTCAAAAGTCCTTACAGGAAGTAGACATTCAGATCAACCAGTATCAACCAGTAACTTGTAACCTGTGTAGTTCCAATTTGGTGGTGCGAGCTGCCTACCTACATGTGAACTGCTGACTCGCTGAATGTATATCTAAGAAGGAACTGAAAACCCATCTGTTCTGCAAATATCTGTCTATTTGATAGAAAAACAAGAAGAAGACCTTTGCTCTGTGATATTTTATTTTGCTTATTAATTTGTTGTTAGACTAAGTTTAATTGCTTTATTCATTGTAATCCATGATTGTGTATTTATTAATTATTACATCTTTTTCACTTGTGGCAATCAACTTTTTGTTACCTGCCAAACAAACAGGCCTAATGTTGCACTATTATGCTTACCGCTTTTGTAAGTCACTTTTGATAACAGCGTCTGCCAAGTAAATAAATATAAATCCATCCATCATCCAACCTGCTATATCCTAACTACTGGGTCACGTGGGTCTACTGGAGCCAATCCCAGCCAACAAAGGGCACAAGGCAGGAAACAAACCCCGGGCAGGGCGCCAGCCCACCACAGGGCACACACATACACACCAAGCACACACTAGGGACAATTTAGGATCACCAATGCACCTAACCTGCATGTCTTTGGACTGTAGGAGGAAACCCACACAGACATGAGGAGAACATGCAAACTCCACACAGGGAGGACCCGGAAAGTGAACCCAGGTCTCCTTATTGTGAGGCAGCAGCGCTACCCACTGCACCACCGTGACACCCATAAATATAAATGTAATGTATATTGTGCACTCCTAGTCGTCAGATTTTTACTTTACTTTGTTGTCATTAAGAAAACAAGCCTGGAGTGTTCTTGCTTTGCGTCCCATTATTTTTTAACATTGGATTTAGTTTTGTTTTGTATAATACTCCATTTTGCACAAATAGCATGTATCAAGTTATTAGACTACAGGCAACCATGTACTTACTGTGCTCAATGTGTATTTCCGATTCATAATAAAGCACTTTGGAGTGTACAATGTAAAAAAAAAAAAAAGAAAAAATGAGTGAAGGGAAAAAATAGACAAATCCAATAGGATCATTAGAAAAATAAAGAATAATCTGCACTGGAGTAGTTTCCATCATATTGACTATGTCGGTAAGTGAAATGAATTGAAAAACCTTTCAGTCAAAATATACGGAAATGAAATAAATTGTAGCCTACTGAAAACACTATTGAATGTCAATTAATATAACAAATGTTTCATTTCAATGCCGGATGCTGGACCTGAAATATAACATAAAAAATATTCCACTGCTATATATTAGCAGAGTTTTTTTCCTTGCGTAATAGACAACCAGGGACCTTGCCCCACTGGGACACCAGGAGAAGGGAAGGACCGGGAGAGGGGCAGTATCTTCCCTGGGACGCAAGAAGGCAGCCACCCGGGATTGCATGGGGGCCACGTAGCCTGGAAGCTCAACCCTGTGGGGGACTGTGGCCACCACCAGGGGGCGCCTGGATGGTTCCAGAGCTATGGACTGCAGCACTTCCGCCACACCAGCAAGTGCTGCAGGAAGGCCATCAGGGAGCACCTGGAGGATATCCGGGTGCAGTATTAAAGGAGCCGCCTGACTCCACTCAAGAGGCCAGAGGAAGTGGTCAGGTGGAAGGTGGACGAAGTATGCGGGAGAGAGGAAAGAAGAGAAAAAGAGGACTGTGAGTCTATTGTGGCGGTTGGTGCACCGTGTGATGTGCAGAAGAAAAGTAAAACGAGTGTGTTTTGGACTTGGCTGTCTTAGTGTCTGTCTGTGTCCGGGCTGGTCATTTCACATTTATTATATTTAACACATTTCCTGGAGCAATAGCAGGAAATGTGGCCTTGAAAGCATGTCAGCTGCCATCACCCTCTAGTATCTCTTGCTGCTGATTGATTAACTCGGTATTAGTGATGATTGTAACTGAGATGACTGCTGTAGCTGATCGATTGTTAAACATGTAATTACAAGATGTGGTTTAGTTTAGAACTGCAATGCCAGAAGACTGAAATGAAAGGGAGAACAAAAACGCATTTAGTAGCTCAACAAGTACTCTGAGGAGAACCAACGGGAATTCTGAACCAAGATCATTCATCAGACCTGGGGATGAACTTCATGAAATTAGCCATTCTGATCATCCTTGTATTTATATCTGGATTTGTTTTTTCAGCTTTTTAACTGTGAATACAAAAATAAAGAAATGTAAGTGGAATGTTTATTGTTGCCAGTGTAGTGGAAATTGCCAGTGCCAATGAGAAGCATACTGCGTTTCAGCACTCACTGAGACTACCAACGATTTTTAAAACTTTTTGAATTTCACATCATGGATTCATGGCTCATTTCGTTGTGCAGATTTCATGCTAACCCTTTCTCCTGCCAGTTTCTTTTGGGGGTTGTGGGTAGTTTTTTTTACAGCCCAAGGACATAACCTTGCAGTAATGAATTAGGATGTGGATGGGTGTGTGCCCTCTAATGAAATCTGCCACAGCACTGATGCCTAGCAGGCAGCGAGGTCTGATGACTGAGGGATTGGATGTTCAAGCAGTTTTCCCAGTTCAAGTCCCTCCTTCCTCCTGCTCTGTGAAAGTCACTTTCTCTCACCTGTGCTCATCTTGTAAGAATTACATGCAGACATTTGAAGTGTAGCTCTATACTGGTAAATCTCATTGCCATGGTGTTCATTAAATGTCGGACACTTGATAATAGAAAGGCTGCCTGCCTTGTGCCTGTGCTTGTCCGAGTATGGCAACTGTAAGCTGAAAGAAGCGAAAATAAAAATGAATTGGCGTCCCCTACTTACTGAAGATGCCAGGTCACACAGGCTGCTGGTGGTGGAATCCTAAAGAAGATGACATGTTTTATACTAAAGGTGACTGAAAAAAAAAAACAAAATAAAGAGGCTTCTGCTTCCCCTGAATCCTGCCTTCAATTTCATTCTTACTCAAATAGAATTAGCTTTCAGAGGTTTTTGCCCTGAACCTCAGCTGCGGCCCCAGAGTTTTATTTATTTATTTATTTATTTAAAGGAGGAATGTTACTAAGCCACAAGAAATCTCTCTGAGGCCACTTTGTGACTGTGAAATTATTAACAAGTGATTTGTAGCATGAGACATAACTGGCTTTTGAAGGCTTTGTCATTCGGCACTGTGTGATCATCATATCTGCAGTGCTGAAGGGGCACATTTTATGTGCTGCATTGCATTTACCCTGCTCAGCGCAGAAAGCGTGACCCTTATTCCTGAAATGTAGCTGACTGATGAATCTGTACTTATAAGGCTTAAGCATCACCCTCAGGCCTGCACTGTGGCTTGTGCTTACAGTTTTGTAATCTGTGCTCGTGTTTTTTTAAAGGCTAATCTCATTTTTTGAGTGAATCAATTACCAGTTTACAGTGTGTGTGTTTGTGTATATACAGTATATATGTGTGTGTATTTGTGTAGGTGTATACACTCTGTACGAATATACTGTATGCCTGTAAGTGTTTGTGTATGCATAAATTCACTTTCTGTACCTACACAATCCAATATATGAAGTATGGTGACCCAATGGTTGTCCTTGCTGTCTCTCGCCTCAGTTAGACAGATCTTGTCCTGTACACTGCATGTGTGGAGTTTTCACCTTCTCCGCATATTTTTATAAATGTATTTTCTCCCACAGTCAGCTTAGTTTGCAACTCAACTAGACACACTTCACAAAATACTGTAGAAGGATGGGCGATGCTGTAAGTGTACACCGTATTTATCACTCAGTCAGGCGTACATCATGCCCACGTTGGGGTGGCCAGCCAGTTGGCTGCGGTCTCCGTGACTGTCACTGTGTTATACTATGTCTGTTGTCACAGACTGTGGACCCCCCCTGAGGTTTTTACTTCTCGAGGGATGCTGTTGATTACAGTTTTTTGTTTTTTTTTTCCTCTCATCTCTTGTCAACTGGCAGTAGTTCAACAATAATGTTAGTGGACAGATATTTTTAAACTCTATTTATGTTTATTAGTTTGGAACTTCTTTATCTCCCTGTGTCTTTAAGAAATTCTGTATCTTTATGTGTAGGCCTAATGTAAATAGCAATTTATAAAGTTTGCAATTACACTTACCTTTAACTCTTGTTACAGAGCTCTGCGCCTGCACTCATTGAAGAGTGCTGTGCAAAAGTAAACTGAATTGTTATTAAGCATACAGTACCTCTATCTGCCCTCCCTATTGACTGCTGACATAGTGATGCCCCTTCAAAGTTGGACAGACTCAGACTACCACGTCCCTAACCACAGTCTCCACAAACGCCTGGGGAGTTTACAAGTTCTGCTCCCAATCTGGTGAAGCATAGCAGCTCATCTTTTAAATCTTCATTACAGTTGAACTCACCCCAATATGATCGTATCCCCAACATCTTGAGCTGATAGATTCATCTCAGACACTTGGACCCACCATACTACTCAGAGTTCATGACCATAAGTGAAGATGGCGACGTACAGTAAATTGACGAATTTATGGAATGCTTTGCCTAAGGATTTATTCATGGCACTGCTGATCAAATCACAATTCACAATGGCCTCTTTAACAAACCTGTGAACAAACCCCTGAGGTACTGTATGGTCTGTATCTATGTATTGTGACAAAAGAGATTGTAAAGAGTTGACGCGTCAAATGGCGAACCCGGTATAACTGTTGACAAAACAACAAACACGAATTGAAAATAATTGTGAGAACATATTTTCTACTCAACTCTTCAAGATGGCAGATCTTCCAGTTTTAAGTCCTTCTGGGAAGAAAAGGTGAGTCCAGGTGGATGGACACTGGGAGTGACATCAGGGGTGTTACTGCTGCCGATCATCCGATCTGCAGAGGAAGGGAGAGGAAAGACATTGGGACACAATGCCAACCCCTGCAGTGGTGGGGAATTACAATCACTAGAGCCTTCTGCTGTGCCCTTTGACAGTATGTATGTGTAAATGTTGTGTGTGTGTGTGCAGTGTGGTATATATGTGTGTCAGCCATATATATGTAAGGGGGTTGCAGCCGACCCGGACACAGACAGGCGGACATGTTGTTACTCACCACCACACTTTTATTATTTACAAATATTTACAATATTTATGGTCACTAAGACCCAGTCCCGTGCACAAACCCCCAACACACACAGTCCTGGCCACACAATGCCTTTCTTCGGGCCGCCTCCACACCTCTTCTGCTTCGTCCTGCTTCCACCCGACTCCAGCCCTGAATAAAGGGAAACAGCCCCTTTTATACACTCCCGGGTGAGCTCCAGGTGGTTTCCGACACTCCCCCATTGGCCAACGCCCCAGCGTGGCGGAAGTGCCGGCTGTTCTCCCGGCAGCTCACCGGGTGTCCTCCTTAATCTTCCCCCCAGCACTTCCTGTTGTGGCGGAAGTGCTGAGGTAACAGGTCCCCAAGGCATTGAGGCGCCTCCTGGCAGTGACCATGGGTCCCTACAGGGTGGGGCTTCCATGCCCTCAACCCGTGGCCCCCAAAGCAACCAGGATGGCAGCTCCCACGTGATCCAGGGTGGGCGCAGACCCACATCTGGTCCCTCACGGCGTCCCGGCCGGGTCGTTGCCCCTGGCATCCCTGACAGTGTGTGTGTGTGTGTATGGATATTTGTAGATAGAAATCCACAAAGGGAGAAGATGAGTCATGTATCTTAAAATAGTTTTATTTTCAACATCTACCGGGAGTCATCATCAGAGAAAAATAATTAGTCATACGGGAATCAAAGGCAATATATAGCAAATGAGGAATTGGGGTGGATTAATAAAATGGGATTTTGATGGTGTTGGTCATAAAGTTTTGTTCAATATGTGGATATTCTTTTTTTCAAGTCAGCATATGCTAGGATCATGTCCAAGTGTCTGTTAATGGTGTTTTAATTTGATAGCCACAATTTAGCCATCTCTCTGACACTTTTAGTATTACCCTTAAATTTAACTTGCATTGTATCCCATTTAAATGTGTGTCTGGTTGAACTCGTATGTGTGTATGAGTCTGACAGCCTTGTGATGTTCTTGTATGCGTGTTGAGAGTGTTTGTCCCACGTAAAATAGTAATACTGTATAAGACAGAAACTGTCAAAGGGGTGATTGATGACCTTAAACTCTGCCCCAAATTCTAATTTATGAAACGTGATGTGTGAAAATATGATTTATGAAAATGTGACCCTGTAGTTAGGATATAGCGGGTTGGATAATGGATGAATGAATTATGAAATATGATGTATGAAATTTAGTCCCATCCCAAAAATATGAATTATGAAATTTACCCCATCCGGAATTATAAATTATGAAATTTATACAATTACCCCCAAATTATGCCCCCTTACACGTAACATCATTGTAAAAACACCAGATTCAAAACTAATAATAGGAGCCTCATTTCAAAAATACATTTCTCTTGCTTGTAATACATAGCCAAGCAAGTGTGCACCTTTGAGCACTTATTAAAATAATTTGAACAGTGCCCATCGTTCATATCAAAATATACAAAGGTCGTTAGGAATTTAAATGTAAAGGAATATAATGTCATATTTTCATAAATCATATTTTCACACATCGTGTTTCATAAAACATAATTTGGGGCGGGGTTTAAGGTAATCAATCATCCATTTGAGAGTTTCTGTCTTATATTATTACTCACGTATACAGCTGAGCATGCAATGTATGGTATACTGTATACTGCATTCCATGTCTCTGCTGCTGATTTCCTGATATGCAATGTGTTGTTAAAGAATAAGACAGAACAGGATGAAGAGTTACAACGAAGGGTGCTTTGTGGCAAAACCCTTTTTAATGGATTAGCCAGCTATTGAAATAATAAAACAAACAATGAACAAAACCAATGAGACCATTAGTGGTCAAACAAGGTGGTTAAGATAACTTCTGGTGACAAGCACCATCATACTCAAACACAGACCTAAGACTAAATGCCAGCTTCTGGTGCAATGGCGTCTTATACTGTATAGTTCAGAGTGGAAGAGGCAGGACTTCCGAGGAGGCAGAAACTGCAAATGTGAAGTTGGCTGCCATCTTGTTGGAGGTCGTCTATTCTATGGGTGAAAAAAGAGAAGGAGTTTCCAACAGCCAAACTTTGTGTTGCACAGTTGAGTTAGTCCCCTCACAACTGCCATAAACAAGTCCACTAACCATGCATGTTAGACAATGGCTTACATATAATGTATGTGCGTTGCGTTTGTGAGTAGAGAATTACTGTGTGTTAATACAAACCGTGTTTGTTCAAATCACTTTATACATTTAGTAAAGTCACTCCTGTTATTTTCCATTTACAACTCAAAAACTCCTCCTGTTCTCACAAGTCATTAATGGAGCAAATCCTAAATCCAGCCTTGTCAAGGATTGTTACTGAAGTTTACGTATGAACATAACAGTATTAGTCTTGAGGATACCTGCAGTATTTGTCTGCCCAACCTTAGACCATATTATCATAGTTTTAACCTGACATACCAGGGGCCTCATGTATAACGCCGTGCGTAGAACTCGCACTATAACATGGCGTAAGCAC
The DNA here is from genome assembly GCF_016835505.1 of Polypterus senegalus. Lineage (NCBI taxonomy): Eukaryota > Metazoa > Chordata > Cladistia > Polypteriformes > Polypteridae > Polypterus > Polypterus senegalus. The sequence continues at coordinate 57,436,675 of NC_053154.1, read as the reverse complement.
AAAAGCCGAAATGTGCTTACGCACAGAAAATCCAGATGCAGGAATCTGTGCGTACTCCAACTTCCACGCCTTCCGCTACATAAATCCCGATCAGCGTGAAAACTAACGCTCGTGCACGCGCATTATGTAATGCCCCAAATCCTCCCAGAATTACGCCTATTTGAATATGCAAATCAATATAAATTGCCCTTAAGCGCAGCCTTCTGTGAAAAGACAATGGGAAAAGCACGGGGAAAATATAAGAATTTCAGCGAATACCAAGTGGAGGCAAAGGAAAAACATACTATTTGTTCAAATAAACCGTGGTATAATCAACAAAATGAAGTTGATCGAGTGACATAGCGTGTTGGAGAAACTTGAAAGCTCACATTCACAAAATCGCACAGTGCCGGAAATAAAAAAGAAGTCACATATCAAAGTCGCCGTGAAAAGAAGAGTTGTAGCCCACTGTCTGAGTGTCATATGAAAGCTTATTAGGGTACAGAGAAAAAAGGCACACAGTGGGGTAAAAGCACTAAATGTCGACTTCAATCTCGACATTTCCACTTTAATCACGTAGTTTATTTTGTCATTTAGTAGAACATTATAAACTTAATCTTAAAATCGTTTAATTAACCAGTTTCTCAAATCACATCGTAATTAAAGTAACACGTTAAATGCTTTGTTTTGTATTTGATCTTCTACTCGTATGTGCTCTGTGTGTGTGAATCACTACTTGCTTCTTAAACTGGCTCTCTTCCTCCAACTGGACACAGAGTCCATTACATTCGTGATATTACAGCTCTCTGAATAACTAAAATACTGAGATGTATACGTGATGTCATTTTCATGATGATAGGAGTTAAAGCACGTTATTAAACATGTGTTTCACTTCGATGAAATAATTTATTGTCGAAATTTGTCGCTGCGTTTTTAGCTGTGTTGTTATTTTATCTTTCTGTTTTATATTCAATATATATTGGCGTAGCGCCACTGCAGTCCTTGCTTTTCTTTCCCCAAGTAACCGATCGCCACACAATCAGCTCTGTAATAGACGTTAAGCCATCTGTAAGCTTAGCGCCGATTCTTCAAAACGTTTAAAGAACATTGAAATATCTTCGTAGTACATGTTTAATTATTCTATCCTTCATGACACTCCCAGTGAAGAATATAGATTATTTAAATGAAGTTAAAGTTTTATGTGTATAATTTAACAAACATATTTTGCTGCATTTCACCTTAAAATGATATCGTCATCATATGTAAATACGCGCTTTATAAAGTGGCTCAGGTTGTGAGATATTATAACTGTAGTGCAAGTTTACAGTGGGGTGATTTTACTTATAAGTACAAACAATTCTACAAGGAGCAATTGATTGAGTGCATTTAAAGTTCTTGGGATGAAACTGTTTCTGAACCGCGAGGTCCGTACAGGAAAGGCTTTGAAACGTTTTGCAGTGGCTGAGACAGCGTATCCTTAAAGCTGTTTACCGATAATTCTCTTTCCGAGCAGCTGCTGCTGTGATTCACACTCAGATACAGTGATATAAATACTCCGAGTCGTGCAGTGAGAGTAATATGGAAGAAGATGATCCGCTGTGGCAACTCCTAACGGGAGGAGCTGAAAGAAGAAGAAGAAGAAGAAGAAGTGAGAGTAACAACGCTAAAGCAGTTATGGTATTTGGAATACTATGGCTGTTCCCTGAACCATTATATTGTTACGAGTTAATTACAATCAGATGCATTACACTAATAAACAATATGCGGTTAGTTTCTGTGTATTTATAAAGCCGCGTCATGAAAATAATGAGTAATCACACAGGAACAATAGCATTGCTTTGACGCTGGGTGCCGCCAGTTTGCAAAACCGAGCCGAGAACTTACGTACGACAAGGCATGAGGTACCGTGGAAAAGTGCGTGGCTTTACGCCAAGTGTAGGTTTTATACATCGCGATTTGAACGTGGAAAAGTTCTTACGCAACATTTCTGTGCGTACGCACCGTTAATACATGAGGCCCCAAGTGAGGTACAACAGGTACAAATTTAAAAAGCCTCCGGTAGTTGCACTCTTTTGGTGGGCGCCTCTCTGCCAGTGCTGTATCTCCCACTCTGACGTAAAGTGTTAGTTTTAGAAAGTGCCGAATTAACCTGATATGTAACACCATCTTGGTTGTGCTACTACTTTAAATCAGGGGTTCCCAAACTTTTGGACGTCAAGTACCACCTGAGGTTAAGTGAATTGCGTTGCGTACCACCCACACCTTGTTGAAAGGGAGGGAGAGCTGTAAAGGGGGGAGTTCGCCTCGAAATCTGAATAAAAGTTAAAGAATTGGAAGAAATTATGCATAAAAATAATGAAAAAATTTGTGCATGTACATAAATTGATACATTCCGCCCCGAAACTAAATCCTGCCTTCGGCCTTTATGTGAAGCAGTTACCGAAGACGAAATGGTATCTTGGCTTTGTGCTTAGATCTAGTGACTACGATGCGATACAGCGGCAGTGCACGTATAACAACAAACGCGAGCGGTTTCTGTGAGTTACCGAAGACTAAATAGTGTCGGCGTTGTGCTTTCATCTAGTGACCAAAAGCTCAAACAGTGAAGAAGTAGAAGTTGACTTCCGCGAAACGGAATTATGGTAGCGTTAAATGAACTAAATACTGATTTGAATAATAGGTTTTATTTATTCAGATGACGAATTTTCACACCACACTAAATTTGGGAATCCACGTATTATTGTATTTAAACAGTTTCATTGGTTTTTGCTCACAACAGGCTTGTCATAAAGGGTTTTGCACAGAAAAATTAAATTTCAGGGACCGCGATGCGTACCACCTGAAAAGGCTCCCACAGTTTGAGAACCGCTGCTTTAAATAATATATTTAATGCCTAAGGCATCGCTATTTCATATTTTTTTTTATCTGGTGTAAAAGCCACAGGTCTGGTGATGATGACCTTCTCCATATACCACGAAAATTTGTGCTGAGCATAACCCCATGAGTGCTGCTCCACTGTAGAGATTCTCAAGCCAGACTGTGCTGCTCACTTTGATGGCCGCTTTCTCCAGAAAGTGCTGTACACTTACTTATGTGCTATTAAATGCCAGTAGCACCGCTCATCCTTTCACTGATGATTCTGCTCGTTTCTAGTCATTTGTTTTGTTATTACCTCAAAGTTGACCATGAATGATGTTACATATTCCATACAAACAGATCAATTTTACAAAAATAGGATTGAAAATAAATCAGCCACCACCCCTGAGAAAGAGAGCATGGGCGGCAGAATAAAACTTAAAGCTAGTAAAAATAAGTAAACAGATGAATTAATAAGTGGATAAAGATAAATGTAGAAGAAAAGGAAATGGTGAGAGAATCTGCTTCCTCAGTGCTTTAAGAGCTTATTCTAAAATATTATTGATTAGATCCTGCCAAGTTTTGAAAAGGTTCTGCACAGATGCTCTAACTGAATATCTGATTTTTTCCAATTTCAAATAATATAAAACATCAGTTACCCACTGACTTAAAAGAGGAGAGTTAGGATTCTTCCAGTTTAGTAAAATAAATCTGCGTGCCAATAGTGTAGTGAATGCAATCACAGTTTGTTTGTCCTTCTGCACTTTAAACCTGAACCCCAAACACAGCTGTTAATGGGTTAGGAGGGATTGTGACACCAAGGCTGTCTGAAAGGCACTTAAAGATTTTTGTCCAAAATTATGTTAATTTGGTGCAGGCCCAAAACATGTGACCCAGGGAGGCTGGGACTTGACTGCAGCGTTCACACATTGGATCATGCCCTGGAAACATTTTGGACAATTTAAAGCGAGACAGATGTGCTCGATATATAATTTTGAGTTGAATAATTGTATGCTTTGTGCATATGGAGCTCGAATGAATTCTCTGCATTGCTACCTTCCACTCCTTCTCTGATATGTTGAGTGAGAGATCCTTTTCCCATTGTCCTCTTGGATCTTTGAAAGGGAGGGACTGTAAAATATTTTTATATATTGCAGAGATGCTGTCTAAGTTCTCAAAAATTGACTTATTTTTTCCAGCACAGAGGGAGGTGGGAGATGGGGAAAATCGGGCAGGTTCTGTTTAACAAAGTTTCTAATTTGAAGGGAGTGAAAGAAATGTGTTGTTGGAAAGTTACATTTGGAGTTTAATTGTTCGTAGGATGCAAAGACGTTGTCTATATAAAGATCTCTAAGTAATTTAATCCCAAATGTTTTCCAGATATTAAAAACTGCATATGATTGCGAGGGTTGAAAATGGTGGTTCTCATGCAGAGGTGTCACAGATAGAAGCTTCTCCATCTTAAAATGCTTTCTACATTGGTTCCATATTCTGAGTGAGTGAAGCACAATGGAGTTGTTAGTATATTGGCGATACATATAAAAATCTGATCAGCTGACTAAAGTGACAATGAAACGTCGGCCACATGCCACTCTGCCGCCATGCTGCTCATTAGCCCAAAAGTGTGTAGCACAAGTTGAACTAATAAAAAGCAGCCCTTCTCCCAAATGGGCCTTCCTTTGAAATTATAATTACTGCATTTACTAAAGAAAGATCTACAGAGATTATTTAGCGAGCTATAAATTTCATTTTGCAGTGTAAACAGGTGGCTTGTCTTACTGCCAAGACCCCTTGTGACCTTTCTTACTAAAGGCATCTTCTTCTGGCGTGGCAGTTTTGTGGCCTTCACAAGGTGGGATCACTTGAAGGTCCTAAATCTGTGCGGTTGTCTTCTCCTTTATGATTCTCCCACTAAACACCTTTTAGTTTTATCTGCTTCTTCATTGTTACCATGCCTTTTCTTGACATCTCTGGAAATAAAAGTCGTTTGGTTTTTGTGCTCCCTTCCTCTTGTGTGTTGTAGGAATATTTTATGATGACTTTGGACTCCTTCTGAGGCCCCAGGGCAGCCCTTTGAAAGTAGACACATCAGATCCATTGAGTGCCTGTGCTCTATTAGTATGCAAGGGTGTGCGCTGCTTGTGATTTAGTTTGCGCGGAGAGCGCACACGTACAGCTTCATGCTTCTCTGTTTTTGTTACGAGATGCTATGAATTGGATTTAGGTACAGGATAAACAGGATAGGATATCTCTTTGGTTATTTTTCCCATTTCCTTCTTGCACATTACATGTTGTTGAAGAGCGTTGACTGAAAATACACCGGTGGTTTGATTGCCTTGGAGCTGGCTGTATTATCTCCATCTCACATATGGCGCTTTTTCCCCCTATGATGATTTGTTATTCATTTGATTATAGTTTCCACATTGCGTGTTGCTTGGTATGCAGTTGCTGTTTTATTTCTGAATACCGATATCCAGGTTTCGACTTTTGTTGGTTTGCGTTTCGCTTCAACCTGTTGCCTTCCAGAGAAAACCCTTAAAATAGAGTAAGGGGTGGACAATGCTTCCTGCAGTTCTGTGTCTTATGGAGCTTGTTCTGTGTCACTTAGCGAATCATTGACAGCTGCTTATAAGATGAGCATGGCGGAGGGGTCAGCTTCATTAAATAGTGTACTGCTCTTCTGACTGAAGGACATTTGCATTTTAAGAAAGCTACAGTGCCTAACCATGGAGCCATTCTGGATGGCTATGGCAACGGACCAGGACCGTGAACTGAAAGGCCACCAGCTCAATTCCTGCCTTACACCTACCTGGGTGACCCTGAGCAAGTTGCCTATAGCTGTAACTCTACTAAAACAATATGGCTACAACTGTATTTAAAAAAAAAATCAATCTCTTGTCGTTATATAGTGCCCTTCATTTCTGTCTCTGTCTGTGTGTGCAAACATACTCAATGTGTACTGTATATATTTATATCAACGGTTATGCTATCTCTCTTTTATGGTTTTAGGTTTGCTTTACTACATCACAATATAACATAACGCTTCGTTCCCGTTTGAATCTTTATGTGTATATTCAGTCACTGGCCACTTTATTAAGTACACCTGTTCAACTACTACACATGGCAGCAACTCACTACATTTAGGCATGTAGACACTGTCAAGATGGCCTGCTGAAGTTCAAACCGAATATCCCGAATAGGGAAGAAAGGTGATTTAAATGACTTTGAACGTGACATGCTTGTTGGCGTCAGACGGTCTGATCTGAGTATTTCAGAAGCTGCTGATCTGCTGGGATTTTCATACAGAACCATCTCTAGATCTTACAGAGAATGGCCTGAAAAAGTGAAAATATTCAGTGTGTGGCAGTTCCCTACAACAATATCCCTGAGGAATGTTTCCAGCACCTTGTTGAATCTGTGCCATGAAGAATTATGACAGTTCTGAAAGAAAAAGGGGGACCAATCTGATACTAGCAAGGTGTACCTAATAAAGTGTGGCCAGTGAATGTATATTATAGAAGGGTGAGTGAGACGCGAGAGCGAGTCCCAAAATAGTTTGGGTGTCAACCGGGCAAACCCTGTTTAATTTCAATCAAAAACAAATACAGTACAAACAAACTTAACAGGCGCACACAAACAGTACATGCAATTGCCTCATCTCACCCTCTAATGCCATTTTCAGGTAACTATGGTCTTGATTCTTTCCTGACTGTCGGGTTCTTGGATCCAAATGAGATGCCACCTTCTAGGATCATCTCCCTTTTATATCAGCCAGCCTGAAAGGGGCAGGGCATCTCTAGCTCTGTTGCTGTCAAGGGCCAGTTTCTTGGCACAGAGGAGACAAAACTGTTAGTAACAGTGCCCACTCTTGCCCTGAGGTGATACCACATACTGTATCTTCGGTGAGCCTGTAAGGAATGCACCAAAGTATATAATGCTTAGGGTTGTGTCTGTCTGCCACACAGTTGCTCACAAACCACTGGGACAGAACCGTGATCTTAGTCTTAATTGAAAGCTTGTGCCATGATAGACACTGGTGAAGCAAAAGATGTTACTAACAGCAACATTGACAAAGCTATTGTGGTTTGTATCATTAGTATGGAAAACAACATAGGGAAACTGATCAAGAAGGTGACATGGCAGAAAGACAACTAAGAGCAGCAACATCTGCTGAGTATAAAACAAATTACAGAAGCAGCCTATGTGTTAGGAAGAAGAAGAAGAAGAAGAAGAGTTGACAGCCCTGGTATTCACTAAACATGTGGTGCAGTAGCTTGCTGGTACTCACAGATTGCTGGGGCTTCAAGGTTGATCTTAGGAGGAGCAGAGTTCTGCATGTTTCTAGTATCCATTAATTTTTTTTAATATCTGGGCCTCCCTACCTGAACAGGATGTCAGTCCATCTCAGGGCATAATTACACATCCGCCTGTGGAGAATGTGAAGCCTCCACGTATCTGATTCCAACGTGCCCTAAGAGTAACGCACAAAGTTTAATTTTACCATAGAGAACTCATTCCCTTTATAGGGTGGTCCAGATCTAATTATGCAATTTTCATTACGCTATCACTTATCAAGTTTATTACATTGAAAATCACCCGAAAAATCCCGGACCATTGAGAAGTGTGCGAACTGACGACATGAAGAATCGTCTTCGTGCCGAACTGGAATCGTCCCCGCATAAATCAAAGTCATCCAGACGATCTGGATCTGCATAATTAGATCTGGACCACCCTGTAGAAATGAGTGACTCACGTAACAAAGAAAGCTTTCTGTGCTCTGACTGGTAAACAATGAACAAATCACACAGAACAACATGTCTGTCACAGTACTAAAATGTGAGAGTGCTATCTAAACTCAAATGAGTCGTTATAAATTTCAAGATTACTCCATCAAGAAGGCTTCATCCATTACATTACATTTATAAAATGATGATGAGGATGATGACACTCTGGTTGAGGTTCCTACCTCACAGCTCTGGGGTTTACTGTTTATGTGGAGTTTCTGCTTTCTCCTGTTCACATGTAATGTTGCACTATGCGGTGCACGAGATTGGCATCTTATCCATGGTTGATTCCAATTTAGTAGTAATAATCCTAGATTCAGCTCCTGGAATGATAAAGATGGTTAAGAAAACGAATGAACAAATGAAAGGACAGATGTTTCAAAATGCATGCAGCGTCCAGGATACTAAATTTGAATCATGGCCCGTTCGCTGCTTGTGTGAGGTTTGTACATTCCTTTGCTGTATTTGTTGAATTTTCTTTTGTTCCATATCCTGAAGAAGTGTGTATTGGGTGAAATGCCGACTGTATTTTGGCCCATTAACAGTAAGTATGGCTGAGCGCTTGAATGTGCCTGGCTGTAGTTCTTCTTTGCTGCCGATATCACTAGGATGAGCTCTCACTCACATAACTGTGTCTGTGGTGTATTTAGTAGCAACTTCATCGTAAATTATTTCAGACATTAAATACTATATGGATTGAAAAAGTGCAGTGCTCTTTCCAAGGTGTTTAATTTTGGCAAAAAATATTTTATATATAGTGTCCTGCGGTGGGTTGGCACCCTGCCCGGGATTGGTTCCTGCCTTGTGCCCTGCGTTGGCTGGGATTGGATCCAGCAGACCCCCGTGACCCTGTGTTCGGATTCAGCGGGTTGGAAAATGGATGGATGGATGTATTTCATATATAATCTGCACTGTAATTGCCATTCTTTACAGACTTCTGAAAACCCTTTCCTTACCTTTGAAATATGTTTTATTAGCTGTGTGTGGTCTTCAGGACAAAAAACAACCCAAAGACGCCCTAGCAGTTTTACTATTTGTGAACCTGGAGAGACATCAGCTAACTCTTACAAATTACACGTGGCAGAGAACGTGGACCCACCTGTGCTTGCTGGGCCACTGAGTTTCATAAGAAGACAATTATCTTAGGTGTATTGCTGGCATATGAGTCTTATTAATCTTTGTCTTGAGAAAATACCTCCAAATACTTCAAGCCTTGCCCTCCGGTGTTTCACTTGCATGTTGTTGAGCCGCAGTGTTTGCTTCGTTTCGATGTGTCTCTTCATCTGCATCACTAGCACGATGTCATTGTTGTGCGGTGGCGTTTGCTCCACACCGGTCTTTCATAGCAAGTGCCAAAACAATTTAAAAGTGCCTTTTAAAAGCACTATCTAGTGCACGGGTGTCGAAATCTGGCCCTGCAGGGCCGCAGTGGCTACAGTTTTTCATTCTAACCATCTTCTTAATTAGCGACTAGTGTTTGCTGCAAACAAACTTCTTTTGTCTTAGTTTTAATTAACTTGACTTTTTTTTCTTAATTAGCAGTCAAACAATACTGAGACACAAAATGAGCTGAAATATGAGCAGCTCACCAGTGCCCATCACACAATATCTGAAAATAAACAAAGGTGAAGGTCTCAGTAAGGTTGATCTCTCAGGTCACCAAAGCATTTTGACGGTATTCTTAGAAAAAAACAGAAAATCAACAGTTTTGGAAATATCTGCTGTGGCAGAATGAGAGCAGCAACAAGCCATTGAATTAAATAACGGGCATAATTAACAGGAAGAATAATCGGCTTCTCATTAAGAAACTAGTTAGAGTGAAATTGGTTGAAATTTTAAGCCCCAATTTAACTGGTCATCTGTCATATCATTTCTGTTTGGCTGTCATTTAATGATGAAAGGAATTATTTCAGAGGACTGAATCCTTAAAAACAAGGCTATTAAAATGAAGGGAAAAGAAGTTAATTAGCATTGAAAACTGGTCACTGATTAGGAAAAGGTTGAGCATGATAAACTGCAGACACTGCGGCCCACCAGGCCCGGAGTTCGACTACCCCTGTAGTTGAGCGTGAGCAGAGCAGACTGCGCAATACACACACAGGTCCTTCGTTTATATATGTCTAACTTTATTATGTTTCATTTTTATGAAATGCATTTTTTATCTCTATTTTTATTGCACTTTATTTTTATTTATTTTTATTTTATTATTTATTCATTTTTTTATTTATTAATTATTTATATATTTATTTTATTTTTATTGATTTCATTGAGCTGCTTTCCCAGGAAGGATTTCATTTGCAGTAATGCCACTGCACACATTTATGTCATTGTATTTATGGGAGGAGGTTTTCAGATCCTCTCCCATTTAGCTTAGAATTGTTTTAATTTTTTTTATAAAGAATTAACAATTAAAAGCCTAAGAATTTCAGGTTTGCCAATTTTTGCCTGGTTATGACTATAATTTTGATGAATATCCATTGAGAACATCCACACCATTGCCTTTTTTTTATTTTCTACTAGGGGGCTCCCTCACCAATCCCCCTGGCCTGCGCTAGACGCCAACCACTCTGCTGCTGGCGTTGTGAAGAGGGGGCTGAACGCACCCCAAGGAGACGCGGTCGCTCCTCTGAAACCCCATCTTAAATGGTGATACAATGGGAAACAAATGCAGGTTTTTTTACCTCCTCTTTGCTCGATCAGCTGCTGGATTGCTGCATGATCTTCATCTTGTGCGCCACTTCGAACATTTAAAAGCCTGTACAGCAGCTGTCCTACTCTTTTTGTCTTTTATTTCCGGTCCTAGGCGTGGTTAAATCAGTTGGCACAAAGTCTTGTCACACGGGATGTGAGTTCTTGATATTTTTTAGTTTATAATTTAAAAACAGAATAAGCATCTGAAAATCTAACATCACATTAAAGTTCGACAAATTCTTAAAAGAATGATACCAAACATATATATGTAGGTTTTAAAATAAGCCTGATATAAAGTGTGACAAAAAAAGTGACATAAAAATGTCACATAAAATCGTTGCACAAAATCATTGCACTTTTAAGCTTAGGATTTTATATATATAGAGTAGATTTACTGATATCATCCAGGGCTTCTCGGATATATTAAGTAATGACATTTTTATTTTTTCATGAAAAGATCTTCTCTTTAGTGAGCGTGAGTTGTTAATAAAATTATAAGATTTTTAGAAAACCTGCATTAATCTGAGGTGTCCAAATTCTAGGGCTGTAATGTGTCATCTGTGAATAACCGTATGCCCTTGTCATTTGAAATTAGCACTTACATTGCTTTTATGTGTAATTTTTAGGTACTTTATCTCGGTTCATCTCTTTGTTAAAATAAAATGAGAACTCATTAGTTCATTAGCCATCTCAGATTTGTTTTCTCTTATCCTCCACATGTAATATTTCCAAATACTACTTTAATGGCCTTTGGTTCTTTTATTGAGATGAATTAAAGGAATACACTGATTCTGAATTTAAGAACTTACATAAAAACATTGAAATTTAATTAGAATGAACAAAAATCTCTGGAATTTCAAAATGGGAAATATCTTTGAATATCCAAAAAAGTTTTTTTTACTAAATGTACAGAAGCTCTCAGCATTTACCATTGATCCTACTGTGTGCAGCGTTTGGACTTTTACAAGTCGACATGTGAGCAGACTTTCCAGACCACCATGGAGCATGGCATGGGGTAAGAGTCTAAAACGGGCAGTTAGAAATCCTTCCAGAAAAACATTTGAAAGTAAATTATATAAAGTCAGGCAACAATGAAGGGAATAAACATGGACGTTTTCCCAGCAAGATAAGTGACCACTAGTGATGAATGATTCGCAAATGATTTGCTGTTTTTGAAATTTTATTTTCAGTGAATCATTGGAATCGAATCATGAGCACAAACAAATTGATTAAGTAGAACTCAACAGAATGCTAAAGCGTACATGCTGTCAGCCTCTTTCATTTATATGTGTAGTGCTGTTGGAAAATTGTGCTTTTACAATATGCTAAATATGACTCATATTTCATATGTGTGTTTTACTTCAGTCTGTTTTTATTTTAGAATTGTTTAGGTAGTGACTCTTAAGTTGTGGCCTCAGAGCTAATGTGGGAAATGCTCTGTAACTGAAAGGGCAGGCAGGTATAAATGAGCTCATTAGATCATTAATATTCATGAGGTAGTTCCTCAAGACTGTCAAATTTTGGAAGTAGATATAATTCTGGGGTGTATGCAAAATAGATAGGAATTCTGGGAAAATAAGTATAAGTTGTTAAATAGTGTCACTGTTTGTTAGAATGTATAGTGTATGTTTAAGCTTAGATAAAGTGAGCAGTGTGTGTATGCCTGTAAGAATATGTGAAATGGAGGCTTGGGACTTTAAGATGAACATGTTAGCCAAAAGTAACTCCAACAATCAAACAGACCATGGGAACTTCTGAGTTGTCCCAAATCTTTGACTTATACAATATCTTACATAAGGCAGTATTTTATTGCGAAAAGGAGCAGTTAGCAAGACCCAATAAATTCAAAGGATTTCTATAAAGGCCCTGCTAGAGAGACATCATAACTGCCAAGACTGGGAGTAGAGAGACAGAAAGGAACAACTGCCAAAGAGAAGATAATTCAGTCAAAGCAAATTAGTCACACAAAACTGAACCTTATAAAAATATTATTATTCTATTATCTAACAATTATTTGCTTTCAACTTTACTTTAGCCTGTGTTTTTTACGGCTAAGTGAATGCACAGAGCTTGTATCTGTCACTAATTCTTTTGAGTTTACTGAATCATTACCCAAGAACGAGTCACACGATTCGTGTTCATTTTATTCACAAATGAGCCACACAATTCTAATTCATTTGATTTGTGAATGAGTCAGAAAATTCTCATTTATTTAACTTGTGAACAATTTGCACAGTTCTCATTCATTTGATTTGTGAACTGAATCACTGAATCATTATCCAAGAACGTGTTAGCGTCTTATTTTAATCGTGTATGTTCAGTATATTGTCATGTTTTGAGCTTTCAATGATTTTAATATTATATAATATGAATTTTCACCATTTTTATTATATAATTGAATCAATATAAAAAAATAACATAATTAAATAATAATTTGTGATTCATTCAAGTGAGGGGGACTACCATCACCTCCACCCAACCTCCTCTGAAAGGTTTTCTTTTTTTATGATGAATCAAAAATATGAAATAAATCACTTTACTTATTCGGATAGTTTGAAAGAATCAAATCAGTACAGTAAAATAGAAATGCCCATCACTAGTGACCACCTGCTGCCCACTTGTTTTCAGCTCTCATCCCCAAATATCTACTGTGGAGCTTTTGGGAAGATGTTTAGCAACCCCACTGCTTGCATTGTGATCTACAAAATATGGCTTTAAATGTTGCATGGTGGCACATTGACTTCTGCTTCACAGCTCCACAGTCTTTCATTCACTTCTTGGCTTGGTCTCTGTTGCTGTGGATTTCTTACATTTATCTCATGTTTTTTATTTTCATTCTCTTCAGTGCCAGTAGTATTGGCAACAATTGTCCTGACTCAGTATAGGAAAAGGCAGATATGCATGAAGTCACTGGAGACATTAAATGTTGATTTTCTGCTAATCTTGTAGAAAAGATAATTACTGTATGTCTTGTTCAACCTTTAAAGATATTGTTACTTTGAAACCTTTAACACCTTGTTGTAAAATAATCTTACATTTACAAAATATGTGAAATGGGGAAAGGTTACAAAAATTGGTTTAAACATATTTCTAAAAATATGGATAAGTGAAAATGCTCTACATATCTAAATTGAACAGGAGGAGAAAAGCAGTGTGTACATTAGCAGTATGCGTCTAGGTGTTATAGCTTGGTGAGCTGGAAATATAAAACTATGTTTTAAAATAACAACAATAATAATAATACATATACACTGCTCAAAGAAGTTTAGGGAACACTTGAATCACGCATCAGATCTTGATGAACCTAATATTCAAGTGAACAATCTTTACTGAGTAATACTGTGTATTTGTTGAGAACAAAATAATGTAACAATGATCAATGGAAATCAAAACCACCAACCCATTGAGGACTTGATTCAGTGTGACACTGAAAATCAAAGTCAAAGATTGAAATCACAGGCTGATCGAATTTCATCACGGCAACTCATAATGTGACTCAGTAGTGTGTATGACCCCCATGTGCCTGTATGGACTCCTGACAATGTCTGGGACATGATCCTGATGGGATGACCCATGGTGTCCTAGGGGATCTCCTCCCAGACCTGGACCAGGCCGTCAGTGCACTCCTGCACAGACTGTGGCACTACTTGGTGGTGTTAGATGCACTGATACATAACGTCCCAGAGGTTCTCACTTGAATTCAGGTCTGGGGAATGTGTGGGCCAGTCAGTGGCATCAGTGCCTTCGTCATCCAGGAGCTTCCTACACTCAATGACCTCCTGAGGCCAGGCATTTTCTTGCACCAGGAGGTACCCAGGGCCCACTGCACCAGTGTAAGGTCTGACAGTGGCTCTGAGGATTGCAGTCCTCATAGGTACTGTATGTCTCCCCAGACCATCACTGATCCACTGCCAAATTGGTCATGCTGGATGGTGCTACAGGCTGCATAACGTTCACCATGGTATCTCATGGTAAACTCTTTCATGTCTTGACACATATGCTTAGTGTGAACCCGCTCTTATTTTGTGAGGAGAATGGAGTGCCAATGGCAGAACTGTCAATTGTGAATTCTCTGGCTAATTCCAATTGAGCTGCACAGTGATGGGCTATTGGCACAGGTCCCACTGGAGGATGCCACCCTCATTGAGTCAGTTCTTGACAGTTTGGTCAGAAACATGCATACCAGTAGCCAACGGGAGGTCATTTTGTAGAGCTGTAGCAGTGCTACTCCTGTTCCTCCTACAAAGGAGCAGATACCAGTCCTGCTGATGGGTTGATGCCCTTTAACAGCCCTGCCCAGCTCTCCTTGTGTAACAGCCTCTCTCCTGGTATTTCCTCCATGCTCTTGAGGCTGTGCTGAGAGACACTGCAAACCTTCTTCTGACGGCACGTATGAAGGTGCCAATCCTGGAGGAGCTAGACTACCTGTGCAACCTGAATCATCTGCAGGTACGGCGTCATGCTACCAGTAGTGACAAGGCCACTAGCAAATTACAAAACTAGAGAAGAATCAGCCACAAGCTGTAAAACCTTCCCCTTTTTGGAGGTTGTATTGCTGTTGCCTCTCCAGTGCACCTGTTGTCACTTTCATTTGTACCAAAGCAGGTGAAGTTGATTCAAAATCACTTAGGCTTCCTAACTGGACAGACTGATATCCCTGAAGCTTAACTGACTTGGGGTTGGACTGTGATGATTATGGGCTGGTTTATACTTCACGCACAGAAAACATGTGCTCTTGCATCATGGCTAACACACGTTCCCAGCATTCTTTTGATGCATCTTCTGATCACACTGTCAGAATTTAATGCAACATGTGGATGGCATGTGTGTGTTCAAACTACATGACGTCAGCATCGTTGTTTACTATCAATATGTAACGGTAGGCTGCAATGGCAGTCCGACATGATCAGTGTGTGTGCTTCGATGTATGATGAATGGTTTGATGCGGTGAAGCAAATCATCAAACTTAAATGCTGACGTGGCTTTTTAATCCAGTTCTCGCATAGGCAATACAAGCATCGCATTTTTATCTTTAACATCTTTCTTCTCTCAACTCACAAAACTGCGAAACTGAATGTTGTTTTCTCAACGTGATGAGTTCTTGCACTGCCACCTGGTAGAATCCTCCAGATTTACTTAAAGTATCGACAATTCTCATCACACATGTCGCTTGTGTTAAGTATATCCCCGGCCTAAGTGTTCCCTTCATTTTTTGAGCAGTGTACAGGTATATATACAGGTATACTGTATATGGTCACACACGTGCGCATGGGAAACAGCTGAAGGGCCTAAACACTAGTAATTCTACGCCAGGCCAGGGGGCGGCGGAGTGTACTGACTATCTCTCTCAGTCCCTTGCAGACCTTTTCCGGGAAATCCCGGAAAATGCCGGCCCCAAGGATGACGTCACTTCCGGGCACAAGGACACCACTCCCAGTTCCGGCATAGATGACGTCATTTCCCTTCCTGCCATCTTGCCTCAGTACAGGCAGTTCTGTTCTGGACTCTAAACTAAGCACATCGTGCTATTTAAACCTACTTTTTGCAGCCGATTCAATTATGCAGGTGGCTGCCCCAAATCTTTATGATGTCTCCGACTCATTCTTGTTACAATATATACATATATATATATATTTCTCCGCACATGTATATATACAGTATGAGAGAGACAGAGACAATATTTGTATATAAAACCAGGGTCATTTTAAGGCAGATATTTGTTACAGTGTTTACAAGCTGGATGCCTTTTAAACTTGTTATGTTTAAGCAGAAATCAACAGCTCTTTTTTTTTTTTTAATAAAATATGCCGGAAGAGATTGAGAGATGACATGAGGTTGCAGCATTTGATGGGATTATCCAGGGATTAAAGTGGTAATGGGATGAAAAGGTTTTTCCTCGCAGAAGGCGAGCTTGCTGTTTTGTCCTCACAGATCAAGACAGGAGGGTTTATAGGCGATTGATATGTAGGGAGAGCCAACTTGCCCATCATGGTTGATCTGATTCCAGTTGTTTGCTTTAACATCACAGCCAGTGGAGTGAGATTTGTGGAATTTTTTTTCTCGCCAACATTAAAGCATGGAGATTTGTTTTAAATCCTTGCTGTTTTACTTTTATTACAACTGTTTCTCTTTTTAACTGTTTTTTTTTTCAGTCTATCCTTGCTAGTCATTTACCATCCTAGATTAAAGTAATGTTTATGTCCGATATTATCTAGGCATGTAATAAATCACAGCATTCTAGTCCAGTTTGTTTGGTACCCTAATACAAGGTCATCAATAAATCATACCAAAAAATAAACCAAAATCTTTTAAACTCCTCAGGATCGATCTTTTATAAACTGGCTTTCACACCATTGGCGAACTCTGAATTATGTCGATTTGTTCAACCTCCCTCATCTCCTGTCCCTCTTTTTCTCCATGTTTCTGCCCAATCTGCCTCTTGTGCACACCCCTGCCAGTTAGTCTTCATGCCACCACACCTTCAGACTCAAAACAGCACTGGCAATCAGTGGCCTTTAATCCCCACGTGGGTTCAATTCGTAGTTGTGCCACCTGACTAGAGCTCCCTCTAGTGTTCCCTGATATCTATGTTTCCATGAAATTTTGCCTGCATTTAAAAGGATAAAACGCCAAAGCTTCTGTGCTGCTTTTTCTCAGTCTCTCGGTCTGTTTAGGACAACTTGGTTCCATGGACTTCAAATGGAGTCATTTTTGTGCCACTTTTAGCATGGTAGGGATTCACAATTTCAGTGAGCACCCACCTTCTTCTCCATGGTCTTTTTTTTCTGTATCTTACATTAGGGCCCTTTGAGTATTTTCCACCAGGACACCAGTAACAATGTCCGAGTCCTGCCAGTTTGAGAGACGCTCCATTAACTCTTTCCTTTTCACTGTGTCAAGGCCCAGTCAGGCCTTACCCTGTCACATGTCACCCATGTGTTATGTGTACCTGATCAGACAGTCCCCTGCTGTGCTCCTTTGTAGAGGACTTGTTCTTTCACAAAAGGCAGAAAAAATCTAGAATAAATGACAGTCTTGTTGGTGAAGCAGATTCACTGCCATTATTATACCGTCTACTAAATGACAGCCCAGCTTGTTTAGGGTGAGTGATGGCAATCTGGACAGATTATTAGGGAAGTTGGGACGTTTTCAGATGTAATCTTCCCACCATGCATAATGCATGTATGGAGTGCTGTGCATTTGTGGTAGTATGCAATTCAGGAGCTATTAAACAATGCCTTTGAGTCGTTTTTTCTCCCCAAAGTCTCGAAGACTCTCCTTATTTAGGACTACAATTAGGAGTTTTTTTCCTGTTCTTTCTGATATTTACATTTTACACAGTTATTATGTCATGATTGATACAGAATTTTTGACAGCAGAGTATAAAACTAAAAAGGTTGTATTACTTTTACTACCAGAAAGCCAGTTTTCTTCTGTTAATACTTTATTGGGTGCAAAATTTGAAAGACATATGCCTTTATTTGCCTTATTTCAGTAATTTTTTGATTTTATGTTTAATAGCATTCTGACAATGTATGACAATGGGGGAAGAATTTCTGAATGTACAAGTCTCATATTAGTAAATATATTTGGGCAAACCAGGCAACAGGTGATACATAAATAAGAGTTAAGAGAATAGATAAATAAAAGAATTTCATTACTTGTAAATAAATGGTGGGGTCAGGAATTGGAAAAAGTATCCATCATGAGAGTCACAGGTGAAAGGGCCAGCAAAAGGTAAAAAAATATGCCTGGCAAAACAGTGCAACACATGAGACGGCTTTTACAAAGAGAAAATGGACGGGGCCTCCTCCTCCTCTTTTACTGACCTACGCTGTTATAACATGACTGCCACCAAACAGAGACTATCTAGTGATAGGAAAAGAAGGCAAGGCCAGAAGCAGGCAGCAGATAAAGGCCAAACCTGAAACAATAGGGAGCATAGTACTTCAAGGACAATCATTTGGAGGCAGAGCCTAGTGACTCTGGATTTTGCACTTCATCTCAGTTAAATTTGATTGGCAAAGTTTAATTAATTTTTGACTCTACTTTGTGACTTTGTGAGTTAGACTGTATATATTATAAACCCACCAAACACACATATACACTTTATAATATATTTCATATACTGTACATTCAGTGTTGGTGTATTTACATAGTTGCATTCTAGGCTTTGAGTTCCATACAAATGAAATTAATAAACAGTCCTTTTTAAAAGCACACTTTATTCTTGAAGAAGTAGAAACTGATTTAGAGTCTTCGAGTAATAAATAAAACAGAAAAACATGTGCAAATCTTTAATAAAACTCCACTCCTTTAAAGTCTTGTCAGATTTAATTAAATTCAAAAGTATCTTCCTTAGATCTGTCCCACTAGAGAGGGGAGGGGATGCCACGTTCAAGTCTATGCAGTAATTGGGGGAAACACTTCGGCATTAGCGAGAGACGCTTTTAATGACCTTTATTGCTGTGAGATATGAGAGTCGAGTGTTAAGGCAGCTGATCCCACATCTCGCTGTCTAATGTTTGCATGGAAGTGTGTTTTCTCTGAAACTAACCCTGTCTAGAAACGATACAGAACTGTGTTTTTCTGCCTATAGTCACAATATAATAACGAGAACAGGCCAACAAAGCTAACCATCCTTAGCTACTTAATTCTTCTAAAACAACATCAAGTCAAGTTTTGAAAGTCACTAACGTTTTACAAGTCTATTTATCTACTATGTAATAAAACACACTGATCATTGAACAAGAAAATGTGAGTGTTAAACAAAAGAGGTGTGGGAGGTATCCTCCGAGTCACCTTCAAAGACGGGAGGCCTAAAAGATGACACAAGGTGAGCAAGGTTCCTCAAAAATAATGACAAAGTCTGAGAAGCAGGAAGGGAGTGCCGGTCAACAGAGATTAAGACACATGAGGAGATATATATATTGTAAAAGACGTGTCATGACAAAGTTAAAAGATTTGAGGAGCACCACCCTGGGTGAATTCCACATAATAGCTTTCCGCACACAATTCAATGTGGAGACATCTTTACAGACAAAAGTTCAAAACAGAACTTAAGTAGAATAGTGGTCCTCTTGGTCCAAGAGGGCAAGTGATGAAAGTGATGTCAGCACTGGAGTGGAGAATAGACATCCATTATGTAGAGGGAGGAACATTAAACCATAGCTCCAACCTTTGGTTTGATGGGTTATTAGCATCAACTGAGCTCTCAAGGTGTCCCCCATGCGCACACTTGTGACAATATATATATATATGTATTGTCACACACATGTACGATTAGGAGGCAGCTAGGGGGTCTAAATAATAGTAGTACCATGCCAGACCAGGGGGTAGCAAGCTGCACTAACTTTCTCTCTCTGTCCTCTGTAGACCATCCACTGGAAATCCCACTAGGGATGACGTCACTTCCGGTTCTGGTCCAGATGATGTCACTTCCTGTCGCAACTAAAATCAGTTCTGTTTTGGATTTCAACCCGAACACAACTCGCAAAATATACCCATTGTCACACACGTGCGAGTAGGAGGCAGCTAAAGGGTGTAAACGGCCCTATATAGCGCCTGACCCGACACAGATTGGACACTGGAGGCACGTCTAAAATAAAATGCTTTTTTTATTCTTCTTCAGCTGGAGGGCACGTCTTCCCTGTAATCCCCCCAGCCACAACACAGTCCCAAGCACCAGTAACCACCAGTGCAGCACAATCACAAACACTCCTCCTTGACACCACCACTCCTCCCTCACAACCTTGTCTTCCTCCACCCGACTCTGGCCGATGAGTGGTGGTCACTGGCTCCTTTTATAGGTCACCTGGAAGTGCTCCAGGTGTTTGATCACCAAGATCGTGGCGGCACTTCCAGGTGTGATGAAGCTGCTGTCCATATGGGCTCAGGAGTCCCAAACACAGCACCCCCTGGCGGTACGTGTGGGACCCAACAGGGCTGCCCCCAACTCCAATTCCCAGGGAGCCCTGTGGGAAACTGAGGCACTTCACCAGGCCAGGGGGGGCGGCCATCTAGCGTCCAGGGGGAGGTATTGCACTGTCCAGGGCTGCTCTCCCTGAATACAGTGTGCAGGGGCGTCCCGACTGGGCATGGACGCCAGGCGCCTGTCACAAGGGCCTGAGTAGTGTAATGAAACATCTGACCGGGGGGTGGCGGAGTGCGCTGACTATCTTTCTCAGTTCCCTACAGACCTTTCCCGGGAAATGCTGCAAGGTTCCGGCGCCTCAGAAGACGTCACCTCCGAAACCGCCCCTTTGCTGACGTCGCTTCCGAAGTTGGCCCCTTTGCTGACGTCACCTCCGAAGTTGGCCCCTTTGCTGACGTCACTTCTGGTTCCCGCCATTTTGATGACATCAGTTCCTCTCCAGGCCTTTAAAGCCTCCATCTTGGGCTACTATAGCCAGTTCTAGTTTGGACACTGTGAGATACACTTGAAGATTTATGATACAACAAACCCTTTTGCAGCTGGGAAAAACAATATATGGGTGGCTGCCCCAAACCTTTATGATGTCTTTGGCGTATTATTATTACACCATTGAAGGCCAGGGCATATTATACAGGTGGCTGCCCCAAACCTTTGATGTCTCTTGGTTGTCTTTGTTACAATATATATTGTAATAAAAGCAAAAGACACAATCGTCAAGGTTTGGGGTTTTTATCCCCGTATACTGTAAACAAAAATAGGTCAGAATGTTTTTTCCCCAGAAAATCATTAGGCACATGTGGGATGGTAGATGGACAACTGATAGGGTGGGACTAGAATGAGACGTTGCGATGCTGGGAAAATCGCGGTGGTGGATGGGAAAATGATGTCATCAAGAAGGGACCGGAGGATAGAAAGGAACCCGGAAGCAGTGTGTTTCTTTAGGCATCCGGGGAATGTTACGCTGGCGGGGCTTCGTTTTTTCTGAGGAAATAAAGAGAAAGAAGTTAGTACCCTCATGTTGTCCCCTGGCATGACTTGTTGCGGGGCTCCCCATGCGCTCATGCGTGACAATATATATAACATTCAAAGGTTTTTGTTTGTCTTCTGTCCACATTTATACTTCCCATCTTTGGTGGCGACTCTCAGCATTCCTCCTACGCCTTTACTCCGCCTTGTGTGTCTTCCATTTGCAGTTCGTCTGTTGATCTCATCACCAAAGCCAAACTGACCAATCACATCAAAGCCAAACTGACCAATTGAACTGCTTTGAGGAATTGAGCCCACACACACAGACCATAGCATTTTATTGTATAATAGATATACAGTATGTATTGTACACACATACAAAGATTACACTACATACAGAAGTAATATCAAAACTGGTATTTCTGGTACACACTCAAGTAATGAAGATATAATATAAGATATATGTTGTCTTTCTTTGCCAAAAATATATATATATACTTCTTCATAACAAAAACAAGTAATTAGAGAGTCTTTGACCACCCATATGAGTCACCTGAACATCAAACCACAATATACTCATGCCAGGAAATAAATGGCGACCTTCTTTACTTTTGCTTCCTGTTCATCTTTTTACATGAAATCCAAATTGATTGTAAATAATGCAAAATAGCAGCAAGTACTTTACTATTTTAAGATATTCTGGGGGAAATTACTGTATATACTTTAAATCAGCCATTAACTATACATATCATAGGCTGCTTATTTGTTTCACCTGAAATTAAATGTCATTCTCAGGTGTATTGCTTTTTACTTCATATTCACAGTATTAATTAGCCACTTTTGTTAGCCATTTTCTCTAGTTAAACACTTTTATCATGCTTTAAGAATACAGGCTTGTAAATTAAGTGTTATCTGTTCCTCTGGGCACTCTGGTTTGCCCTCCATGTTGCATGTGTTAGGTTAACTGACCTAGTTTGAGAGAATGAGTGAGTGGCTGTCTGAATAAGGGAGTCTTTCAATGAAGTGCCAGCCTGTCCACCATGCCCAGTGTGCTGACAGCAGGCTCCCCACAACTCTAAACTGGACAAGCCGGTTAGAAAATGGATGGAATGATTGCAGGCGTCTTAAGTGACTTCCCAGGTTTACACACTGAGACGAAAGCAGGGCTTGAATGGTGGCGTCTTAGCCATTAGGCCGTGCTGCGTAAGCAGTTTTTGTGTTTAAATCTTGAACTCCAACTGTGCTGCTAAGATCAGCTGTGTGCTGGTTGAATAATATTTAGATTACAGAATGATATAAATCTATTCTTTTAAACTAGATGCCTCCTTTAAAATGATTATGTTCTGTGTGACAGTGACATGTAAGAATAAACATTCTAATTTAATTTTTTCATCCATTCATATAATTTTTCAGATACTTTCGTTACTTGAAAAATCGGGTATTGTCGACTTGGGCAGAAGGATAAAATTCCTGCTGTTTTATCTCCATACATTAGAATGTCTTTTCTTTAACCTTTTCCGATGACAGCTGCAGGAGCCCCCTAAAGGTCTGAATTATTCATGGATAACTTTGTAAGAATTTAAACTCAATGCTAATATTTCCCATTCTACTGATCATTTCCATATCCTTTTTTTTCCCTCTCACCCCTTGTCAACAAGTAAGATTACTCGTATTTATCAGAGCTGGCAAATGAACAAGTCAGTCATTTGCCTCCTTATTCAGGATGTTGCTTAATCAGATTATATGCGCAAATTAATAGAGTGCAGACTTGAAAATGCTGCTTTAGTGGAAATTAAACATCGCATTAGCATGTGAGCCTATTGTGTGTGTTTTAAGGATTTATTGTATTATGAATCTTAACTGCCGTGCTATTCATCATCGCCTCCCCCACATCTAGATAAGCCAAAGTGAGGACTGCATGTGCTTGTTGCTGTGACTTAAATAAATACGTGTACACCACGGAAGAGCCTGAAATTTCTTTGGTAGAAACTCCGGATTCTAAACTCTGCTGTACTCCGACAAATTCTTTAAGAGGCGGCTCAGAGGAGAGAGTATTGTTAGCTCTTGGTTTCCTGGGAAACGGGCTGAATGGGAGATTCATGTCTCAGGAAGAAACTTCAGGCTGCATTTTCTTTGGCTTTATAAAAAGCAGAAACATCAACTGGTCAGCGAATGGATGAGCTGAATGTGAATCCTTGCTGTGCACTTCATTCTCTTTGATCCTGCTTCGCTTCTGTGCTTGTTGGAGGGAAAACTCTGATGTAGTGAAAGGCTTTTATCAAAATTTTCTCAAAGGGAATAAAATTACCCACCATTTTGAATGCATTCATTCTAAATCATTATTATGTCTTGTGCATGTGTAGTTTTCCCAAACCATTCTTTTTAGTTTTAAAAGTATGTGTGCATACACTGTGTGTGGGTGTGCATGTATCATATATTAATATCAACTATATAATAATAATAATAATATAGGCCATGTGCCATCAGGTTCAAGTATTTATTCATGTGGTTCTAAAGAGTAATAAATGCACAAAATGGAAGAAGTAAGCATGAATTAATCTATTAATTTTTTGTGCTGCTTTCATTATTGCTGTTATGCATCCATCCATCCATCCCTTTTGAGACCTATTCAGTCCAATGACCCTCAGCCAGTCACTTGACTTGTCTGTGCATCAATTGGAAAACCAAAAGAAATGGAACAAATTGTATCATAAATGTTGTAAGTCGCCTTGGATAAAGGCGGCAGCCAAATGAATGCAATGTAATGTAATGTATATGTGAATCTCCAGTCATGAAGGTTCCAGTGTGCTAATCCAGTGCTGTACCGTCAGGGTCTGGTGTGTGTCCCAACTCTGGACAAGACCCCAGTTCATCATAGGGTCCACTCATGCAAGCTGCCACTCTCAGCCGAAGCCAGTCTTTGTATTTGGGATATGCGAAGAAAACCGTGTAACAAATCTGACCTGATATGCTGAAACGGGCTGATCACTACTACTCACCTTCCTAAACTGTAAGGCCAAGATCACCCCGCCGTGCATCCCATTTCAATATAATCAACTCCAAACTGTCAAATGAATGTATACAGTTAAAGAGGCAATTTCATCAAAATCAGAAAAAAAACATGTTTATAAAAGAAAGTCACAAAGATGAGAACAGCAATGACCGTTTTCCTCCCCAATGCACCATAATCCCCTATAAGTGTGAATAAAAATATATACTGTGAAATACACACCCCAGCACCTCCCAGAGTTCACACAATAGTCCGGAGTTTGAGTTGTTTTATTATAATGGGGGATGGATTGTAACAGCTGGCCAAAGAAAGAATCTGAATATTTAAATATAAGACGTTTCCACAGTCAGTACTGCACCATTATGAAAAAAGGACTTTAGTCGTAACTAAAAGCAGGATTTCGTCCCTAGTTCCTGCCTATCTAGACAGGTCTTCGTTGTGTTAGTTCCTTTTAAAATGGCCAATGTAGATGATGATGTGTTTAGCTAGTCGATCGCCTGTCTGTTCCAGACAGCGCGTATATTTGCCGGCATTAGCAGACCAGACAGCCAAGCGACAAACACATAACCGTTTCTGTTTGGTGGTGCTACAACCGGAGTATCTGAAGAAATTGCCATGCAGATGTAGGGTGAACATACAAACTCCACACAAAGAGCACTGCAGGGTAGCAGTGCTATCCATACATTTCTGAACTTTCTTAATCCAGTTCTGGGTCCCAGATTGGTCAGATTGTATTCCTACAATATCAGGCACAACACCTCTTGACAGGGAGGCAGTCCATTGCCCAGTCTGCTCATACACACACCCATACTTTGATTTTAACGACATGACTCTCCTGTCCTTTGGGATGCCGCATGAAAATGGGAGGGCCCAGAGGTAAAACCCCTGCAAAAAACATGGAGAACGTATCAACTCCATGCAACCAGTTACCATATTCAGTGGATTCAGAGAGTATTCAGACGCCTTCACTTTCTGCACACTTTATTGTACTGCAGATTTAATTTTCATTGGATGCATCTCCTATTTTACCCATCAGTTTAAATTTAATAACCCATAATGACAAAGTAAAGGAAAGTTTAGCAAATTTGTTAAAAATCAAAACGTGAAATCACTCATCCATATTAGTATTCAGACCCTTTATTCGTGCTTTGTAGAAGCCTCTTTGGCAAAAATTACAGCCTGAAGTTTTCTTGGGTAAGTCTCTACAAGCTTTGCATCTGGGTCAAAGCTTAATAACTTTCATGGTTTGAAAAATGGACACATTTGGTAAGTTTTTAAACAGTAATTTTATGAATATTATCAAACGTATCTTTTAAATACTTGTGTATTTATAGCAAAATCAGCTTATTCCTGTTACGCTTGTCTCCACTTAAGAGCACCTTGCACTATGGTGTAAACAGAAATAAAATATAAATGAAAGAAACCAATGTATATACTTGTGTGAGGTTCTATTTTTTTAGCTTTGCTCTATTCAAAGGCAGCTTTCTGCATGGTACTGCTTCAGGTAGTGACCAGACTGTCAGCCTTGGCCTGTAATTCCAGGAGACGATTTCAAAGAATCTCCTCAACAAATCTTCATGAGTGAAATTCCCCTGGCTTCCTTGTACCAAAGGTTTAAGAGGAGTTAACATGAAAAATGTCCTTCGTCAAGTAGAGTGGTGTTGGCATTACAGTTGTGGCCACCAGGGGGTGCTGTACCTTGCCAAATACCAGACACAGAGGCTCAGACACAAGTTTGTTCAACACAGTGAGCCTTCTTTGTGGGAAACTCTTCCAAAGTAAGCATTTCCCTCACCCACAATCAAAAGTACTGTACATCACACAGCACACAGCTATACTCTGTCTTTTTATTTCAGAAGTATTTTCTTTCTGCCTTTCCTCCGCTCCCCCAGCAAGCTTTGTCCTCCTGCTCCTGACTCTGGCTCCCAAATTGAAGTAGGGCTGCACCTTTTATCCTATCCAGGGAGTGATTCTGGTGGTATGAAGCAGAGGCTCAGAAGCTCCACAGAGTTGGGACTACCAAACCTGGCAGCATCCCTTGGTAGACCCCACGGAACCCAAAAGAGCTTCCATTTACTGCCCTGAGGAAGGAACTAGCACAGGTAAGCTGCCTCCCTCAATCCTTCCATTAGAATGGCCTTCTGGCTGGGTAAGGATTTCTGTTTAATCTCGGCCGGGGCCACCCACTCACACATGTCATCTGTCTCTATTTTAGTGTTACAATACTTTGCAGGTTTATTATGTCCTCACTTCAGCTTTGTTTGCATTGGTTAACACTAACAATTTTATTTCATTTTTGATGAGTGGGACCTGCAGTGAACTGCCATCTTGTCCAGGACTGGGTCCATCCTTGTGTCCAATGTCACCTGAATGGGTTCTGGCTTTCTGGTACTCTAAGCTGTATTAAGTAGATATGAGAATGCCAATCCATCCATCCATCCATCCATCCATCCATCCTCATCCGCTTATCCGAGATCAGATTGCAGGGGCAGCAGCTTGAACAGAGATGCCCAGACTTCCCTCTCCCCGGCCACTTCTTCTAGCTCTTCCAGGAGAATCCCGAGGTGTTCCCAGGCCAGTCAGGAGACATAGTTCCTCCCCGGGGCCTCCTCCCGGTTGGACGTGCCCGGAACACCTCGCAACACCTCGGTTGGACGTGCCCGGAACACCTCGCCAGGGAGGCGTCCAGGAGGTATCCTGATCAGATGCCCGAGCCACCTCATCTGACTCCTCTCGATGCGGAGGAGCAGCGGCTCTACTCTGAGCCCCTCCTGGATGACTGAGCTTCTCACCGTATCTTTAAGGGAAAGCCCAGACACCCTGCAGAGGAAACTCATTTCGGCCACTTGTATTCGCAATCTCGTTCTTTCGGTCACTACCCATAGCTCATGACCATAGGTGAGGGTAGGAGCGTAGATCAACTGGCAAATTGAGAGCTTTGCCTTATGGCTCAGTTCCTTTTTCACCACGACAGACCGATGCAGAGCCCGCATCACTGAACAAGACCCCAAGATACTTGAACTCCTCCACTTGGGGCAGGATCTCGCCTCCAAACCTGAGAGGGCACTCCACCCTTTTCCGGCTGAGGAATATGAGAATGAGATATGAGAATGTGAGGTTATGAATTGCTTTATAATTTCACAAAGTCAAAGATAATCGACTCGAGAGAGAGGCAATTTTATTATCATCTTCCATAAAACTGTGAGCCCTGTGGATAATACAGTACATGACATGTACACTCCCATCCATTATAACCAGAAGCACTACAATGATTCAGTCCTGCATGTTCTTAGAATAAAAATGCTAGGGGCCGTTGTGACTTAACAAGATGGAACAAAGATGGTGGAAGATGAATTACATCCACCAAGTAGGATGTGTGCATTTGAACAGAGCAGGATGGCTCAAGACAGTCCATAAGTGTCTTCACCCTAGGACCCTGTTAAGTGTGTATGGCTTTTATGAGGGAACTCACAATAGAACTCCATCCATCCATCCAACCCATAGTTCAGGGTCAAGGATAGTTTTGCAATGCTGCTTGAGTCTTAAAATTACTTGAGCGTTGTTATTTGTATTTCTGACTGATATTTGGATTCTCTTTTGTATGCTTATTTGTCTTATATGTTTAGGAAGGCCTGTTCACACAGAGATATTCTGCAAAAGGATTCACAGTTTTTGAGGATTTGCTTGCCTTTGGTTTACAAAAGTGAAGTTACAATTCTGAGTTAAACTTGATGAGGTTGTCCGGTCGTGTTAGATACGAAGTCAGCACATTTCAAACTGATCTTTGCAGATTGGCCCCAGCATTGATGATTATGCCTTAAGTGTGTCAGTGTATATTTTCTGTTTTTGTTTTTCTGGTGCATCAATATTGATGTTATGAAAACAGACAGAGTTTGATGGATTCTCTGATTCACCAAATGTCAGCTCAGCTTTGTGAGTTAGAAGTTTGAAATCTATGATGCCTGCTTGGCAGAGAAATAAAAAATAAATTACCATGCTTGGGACAAAAAAGGCTTTTAGATTTATTATTTCTTTATCCCTTTATTATCTTTGAATTCTGTTTATGGACAGAACTTTATTTGTCCCCTGGGGGAAATTTGGCTTTTTACAGAAGCTCTCTAAATAAATAGATACAAAATTAAATAAACACATACACTTTGATCTGAACAAACACCAAAATGACTAAAAAGAAAGAAAATTTGAAAAGAAAGAAAAGTTCTGACTTGGCAGTCCCAGTCCCAGTACAGCATTATGCAGACGTATTGGTGCCGGTATAACGGAGTCCCTCTCGCGTTTCCAGACACACTTCTGCTGAATGATCTGTTGGCTGAAAGTCCTCAGTGTTAGTGTGTCAGGATTGTTCAGAATGGCACGTTTTTTTGTTTTCATTCTCTTCTTCTCATGACCTCCAGAGGGTCCAGAGTGTGTCCATAACTAAGACTGCCCTTTTAATCAGCTTGTTGATTCGGTGGGCCTCTCTTGAAGTGATGTTACCAACCCAGCACACCAGAGCGTTGAAAATCTCACTGGCCATCACAGAGTTATAGAAGATTTGAAGGATGTCACTTCCCAAATTAAAGGAACACAGTCTGCTCTGCCCTTTCTTATATAGTTCTTCTTTGTTCCAAGACCAGTCCAACCTGTCGTTAATGTGGACCCCCAAGTACTTCTAGGAGTGTACCACCTCTACCTCCAATCCGTCAATAATGACCAGACATAGGGGTGCAGATGCACTTTTCCCAAGGTATTTGAAAACAATTGACATAGGTGTTCATGTGATTCAGAGTACACTAGAAATGATTTATAGAAGGAGAAGGGCAATATTCATCCATCCAATGATCTACTCAGCCTGTTTATTGCACTTCTGGAGTCACTCAGAGCCTCAGCCCACCCTGGCATTAATAGACAATAAACCAAACCCGGTGTGCAGTTCCAGTCCACCCACACTCACTTATAATATATTTTAACAAATTTGCTAAACTTGTCTTCACTTTGTCATAATGGGCTATTGAAATTAGATTAATGGGTAAAATGGCACATTTATCCACTGCAAATTAAATCTGCAGTACAATAAAGGATACAGAAAGTGAAAGGGTCTGAATACTTTCTGAATCCACTGTAAGTGGTACGTGGTTGTGTGGAGTTGATACGTTCTCCGTGTTTCTGCAGGGGTTTTACCTCTGGGTACTCCAGTTTTCATGCTAAATCCCAAAAGACGTGTCATTCCCATCAAAGTATGTCTAGAGGTGGTCTGAAAGCCTTGTGCCTGATATTGTTGGAATACAATCTGACCAATCTGGGACCCATATATTTCAAGGAAAGCACAAGCAAACACAGTCAGAATACACACACAAACAGTGTGTGACCGGGTCGGGTCTGAACTCCAGAACTGTGAAGCAGCAGCTCTAACCACTACAATGCCACCCTGCTTGAAATACGATTAAACAGAATTGGGCACACTATGGCCAAATGGCTGGACTAGAGAGCCCCCCTCATGAGAAGCAAGGACACCTATTCAGTGGTTTTACTGGACAGAGAATGAGCGGATGTTTCACCTTAAGATCAAGTGTCTGAGTGGGGAAGGGAGTTATGTGCTAAAAGAGATGCTTGTAAACTGGCATCATTCACAGTTACCCTTGACCGTCACAGCTGAAGTAGGTGAATAATGAGAACTTTCGCAGTTTGTGGCAAAAGTAGTTATGGCTACACATCCCTCATGCTATTGCTGTTACTATTCCTCTAAATCTGGCCAGAATACCAAATGTTACAAAAGTCATTGTGTCCAAACCTGTCCTGGATGTATTGGGCACCAACTATGAAGTAGCCCACCCACCTGTACTCATCCTGGACCAGTTTAGAGCCAGCAGTCAATCCAACCTGCATATCTCCAGATTGAGGCGGGAAACTGGAGTAAAGGAGGAAAATATTGCCAGGCACAAACAGAACATGCAAACGCCAGGGTTTAGCGCCAGTCTGAGCACCGCTGTCACACAGTTACATAACCTCTGTGCCACTATGCTGTGCAACTATATACTAACGTATCATGAGAAAATGTAACCAAGTGGGGCCGAGTTGTCCTGAGGCATCATGAATAATGCTGAAAAGTCAAATGCTTTTGCTAATAAGAAGAATGGATGGATGATAATTCATCATGGTGTTGGAAAAAAAAAAACAACTCCTGAGTGTTCGGTGAGGGGCACAGGCAGTGAGAAGTGAAGCACCATCAGACTTGAGAGTTTGGCAGCACACCGCAGAAGTCAATGCGTTTAGAGGGGGAGATTGAGTTAGGTGTTCAGGGTTATGCCCATCTTTTGTTTTTAACTTTGTACCTGCGACGTGGGTGGGTATTGCAGGGTTTGTTGATTGGGCAAAAGGAACTTCACTGATAAATATAGGATCAGAGACACTGTCATACAAGAAGCAACCTCTGGAAAGGATTTGGGCGTACAGTATATGTTGACACAACATTTTCAAAGACTAACAAATATAAAGAGGTTATTAAAAAGGCAAATGAAATGTTAGGTTATATCATTAAAGCTATTGATTATAAGCTAAGGGACATTATGCACTAGTAAGACCAAATCTAGAGGACTGTGTGCAGTTCTGGTCACCACAGTACAAGAAAGACATAGCAGTGCTTGAATCCATGCAGAGGAGAGTAACCAGGTGCATCCTGGGACTTAAGAACAAGTCCTACTCTAACAGACTCGGAGAATTAAATGTGTTTAGTCTCGAGCAGTGGAGACTGCGGGGAGACCTAATCTAAGTGTTTGAAATCCTCAAAGGCATTGATCAAGTAGATCCAGCAAGATTCATTCAGCTTAACGGTAACCCAGGTACTTGAGGACATCAGTGGAAATTAAGGGGAAGCGCGTCTAAAACTGAAGCCAGGACGCACATCTTTATGCAACAAACTACCGAGACACGTAATTGAAGTCGAAACCTTGACAACCTTCAAGAAGAATCAGGGTGAGGTATTGGGACAGCTTAGCTATTAGCTAAACACATGGGCTTGATGCACTGAATGGTCTCCTCTCGTTTGTCAAATTTCTTATGTTTCTTACGTGCATGGTGTATTATAACTACTCTTGCTGTATTTTCTGACCTTATACCATTAGTTTTGTCTTTTTGCCCCAAAGAAGCCTCTTGAAAAGAAGACATGAGGAAACAATGAATCTGATTGAATATAATGATTTCAAGGGCCTTGACTTTATGAGAAGTGAAGGGAGGATCAGCGAGAGTATGAATGCGTCATTGTCAACATGAGTGGCCATCATTGTGCACTTCAAAATTTTTAATAATAAAAAAATAATCAAAAATGCTTCAGATACATGACATCAAAGCAGAGGCCGTCTCTTCGCAGGGTGTACTATATTCATTTGATTCGACTAAATGGCGTCTGTTTGGCTCTCATATGGTCGCGCTGAAGTGAGTTACATTTCAATGTCCTGTTCATTCGTTTCTGCAATCCTCTGATGTTCCCGGATTTTTCTTGTGAAAGCGTGAGTTTAATTTAGATTTTGCTGGGAAGTGCACTTGGCATCTAGCAAGCCTAAGAGAGAAGATATTGACTCAGTCAGCATCTGATCTGCACTCCAGTCGGCCCTCAACAAAAGCCGAATAAAGCAAGGCAGAGAAAAAGAGAAACCTCAGAGTGACAAGAAATTCCCAATCCGCTTGGTCACGCAACTCTAGCTTGCTATTTTAATGGATTTATTCAGCCCATATTTTGGCATAGCTGTTTTATTTATATTGCTCTGTCTTTAAAGATCAAGGGCTTTTGTGTATTGCAGTATTGGTTCCAGCACATTATTACTGATGCTTTTTATTGCATTCTCAACAGTACAAATCTGCGCACATTATGACTGTGTCTTTTTTAAACCACTCAGAATTAGAAATAAATCCTTCCAATATGGTGTGAACCCACTTAATCTAATTTCACAGTTACAGTAGGGCTGGGACCAAGCCTAACAGCATGTGGCAAAGGAGAGGAGTCCATTGCAGTGCGCAATTTCACTCTGACCAGGCCTGTTTAAAATTGTCAGTTTACTTAACATGCACATGTCTTGGGGATATGTGGGAGAAAAAGCAGAGAAACCGCCATGCAGGGACTGAGAGATGGTCCAAATTCTACACAGAGAGGGTCCAGGCTTACCAACCAGTGACTATAACTTCCAGCTATTGTCATCTCTGGGCTACTGGGTTGCACCAAAGGCAGGCAGGACTGGACTGAGCACTGGCACTTGGAAAAACAGAACTCAGGCTTCTTTCAATATTGGTCTCTTTATTCAAACACCCAGCAAAGCGAACATCTCCCCAGTTGGCTGTCTTACTCCAGCTCCTTTTCTTGAATTTCAAAGAGCTCATAGGTGTCTTCTTCGAGAGGATACAGCTGTAGAGAGAGAGAGAGAGACAGCAGCGGCCGGGACAGAAGCAGACTGCTATATAAATGAGTGTTTTTCTCATGGCTGAAGCTGCTCCAGGGGACGAGACACGGCGCGAATGGTCACAATATATTTAACTTGTCTGGACGTGCAGCTGATTCTTAAATAATTATATAGTGTTGTTTTTAATTATTGTGATGCATCTGTATCCCATATATACTTGATTCTGGTCTTGCCACCATTCCTGCCTAGAATAGCTGCATCTCTTGGTGAACCCAACCAGACATAATAGGCAATGACAATGGATGGATGTAAGGAGATAGCATTGACACTTCAAGGAATTACGTGATGGGCTGGGTGAAGGTGGCCCTCTTAGTCCGAAGACATTCTATTAATACTTTGGTTTAAGTTAGTGTGGCCAAGTCCTGCTCTGTGTTAGGCACCGTGGTTGGTTCCCTGTCTTTCTGTAACTCTCACCGTAAACAAATTACAACTTTTGTGTACAGTCTTTCATCAGGTTCTAATACCCAGATATAAAAGTACAAAATCCATTGAAGCATACTATATGAATGGCAAAATACGTGCTTTTTTCCAATTAAAAATGAAAATGGAAAGGACAAAAACACAATTTTAATTCCAGAAACGAACATTGGCCAAATACACGTCCACAGTACAGGCACTATATAGTGGCCCATAGCAAGGACAAATAATGATGATTCTGGTAGAAGAACTGACAAAGGGGTCTTCTGTGGGTACAGTGCAGTGCAGTGCATCCTCTCCAATATCCAATTTTAACATTGGGAGTGATAGGCAGATTAATGAGAAACTTCATAGCAGCTTTTTTAAAAGCAGTTTGAACAGACTGAGCGGCTGGGCTAAAGAGCGTGCACTGCCCCAACTGATGTAAGAAACCTTTATATGGTGCTAAGACTGATGGGGATTCTCTTCCATTGGTGTGTACATCATTCTAGTCTTCAGGAGCCCACAGCTAGGAGCACTGCTTCCTACACTAGTTTTATGTCCAGTCACAGTTTATTTCCAGTTACAGTAGTACCTTGAGATACGAGTGACCCAACGTATGAGTTTTTGGAGATACGAGCCGTCACTAAGTTGATTTTTTGCCTTGAGTTACGCGCCAAAATTCGAAATACGAGCCATCAAAGAGCTTGTCGCCGCACATTCAGAGGAACTGACGACGGAGGAGTTGACGGAACTACAGACGCGGCAACATACGCATGCAGGAGATCGGTATCGCGGAGAAGGCAGAGGCGGAGGAGTTTACCTCATAAAGTGAGAAAGGAAGTGTTTGCAATTTGCCGAAAAAAGTTTCGAATTTTCAATAAAAGAAACACCCTGAAAAATTACAACTGATCGCGTAGCGGCTCTATTTAATGACACTTGCCTAACGCTTGAGTTTATTTAAAAGATAACCCTGAAAAAAATTGCAACAGATAGTGCAGCTGGGCTATTTAATGACACTTGCCTAACGCTTGACTTTATTGAAAAGAAACATCCTGAAAAAGTTACAACTGATCGCGCAGCAGCTCTATTTAATGACACTTGCCTAACGCATTTTAGAAACATTCTGAAAGAGAGGATGAAACAGACCTCATTGGACAGGTTTTTATCGAAAACCCCTGCAGATGAAAGCGAGGAAGATGCGACGGAAAGGGCAAAAATCAGTGAATAACATTCAGTTATTCAGTTCAGCCTTTCTCCACCACCTCCGTCAGCATCTTCCACTCGTCTGATCTCCAAGGTAAATGCTGTACATTATACTGTACTTAATAAACCACTTTATTGTAGTACATTCTATTGTATTGTGTTTTTATGCATTATTTGTTATTTATAAGTACATTTTTCTTATTTAAAAACATGTAACAAAAAAAATTGCAGTGTTTTTTGGGGGTCCGGAACGGATTAATGGCATTTCAATTCATTCAATGGGGAAAACTGATTTGAGATAAGAGCATTTTGACTTATGTGAACGATAGTGGGTGCTCTCGCTCCCTTGAACCCCTGTCCACGACTCCAGACACCAGGTAAAAGTCCAAATGTTGACTTTATTTTTCTTCCACAGTGCACAAAGCTCCCTCTCCATCACAATACTCATATAAATACCAATAAACTACTAATACACAATCCTCCAGCTCCCAGACGCGTTGCCACCCTTCCACCCAGCTCAGCTCGCCGTCTGGGAGTTCCCACAGTCCTTTTATACCTCCTGACCCGGAAGTGTTTCTGCCCAATAGTCCACAAGTCCTTATTCCTTCCGGGTCAGGGTAAATAGTGCTTTTCTTCAACCCGGAAGTCCGTCGCTCTTCCTGTGACGAACCTCCGGGTCACAGGGCACGAAGAAGCCCTCTGTCCTCCCCGCAGCTCCCTCCTGTGGCCCCCACGGCATCCAGCAGGGCTTTGCATAAAAACTCCATTGTCCATGATGCCCTGCTGGTCTTCTAGGGACCTCCATGCTGCAAGGAGGGCTCCACCTGGCGGCTTGGGGGTATTGGCCGGGATAAATGGCCAGCCATCCTTCACACTTAAGAGCTCGGTCACGGAACGAATTAAACTCGTATCTCAAGGTATCACTGTATTTTGGTTTATAAAATTGTTAAGTGCTATCTATTGGGACAACGAATGCAATGCATTTTAGTACAACAATGGTTTGTGATGTGCCACTTGTTGGAATGACAAAGACAATGCATTTTATTACTAAAATGTTTGTGATATGGCATCTTTTTGAATGGCAGTGACACAGCAAACAGACAGACAACACTTATGTTTTTATTAAAGAGGATTTTCCGGGCCAGTGCATGGTGTGAGTTGCCATCATACAAGGTTTTTTTTACATTATAAATTAATAATACAAACAAAAATGAAAGTTAAATATTGATCATAAGAGTTGCATACATGCATATAACTGTATATAATGTTATATACACTGTTGTGGTAATACATTGTAGTGCTGTGTCACATGTACAGAGTGCGGTGAAATTCGCATGTCTGACCAACTCCATGGTAAACGTAGTAATTATAACTTATTGATGTTGCTTTTCGGTTACTCTGGTTGTTTTTCCCTTTTTTCATCAAACATTCACATCTCATATGCCACACTTCTTTGTTATTTTGTACATTTGAGACTTTCGGCTGCTATTCACTTTTTTCTAGGTACAGTAGGTTGTCCCTCATCACATCCCAGGCTTCTTGGTGAAGTCAGTGTAGTTTGTGGCAATGTTTCCCATTTAATGCACTACATAGGTCAATCATTTTCCAGAACTGTATTTAGTTTTTACTATTAGTTTCTATTGCCCTGACAAAGAATGCATTATGCCTCAAAAACCTTAGTCGTTACCGGAAAATGGTGAATAAGCATTAAGCCTGAAGCTAAAAACCATTACCTTGAACAAACAGTCTTGGGAATCTGGAACAAGCAACTAGTTTGTGAAGAAAAGGCCTTGATGACATTCTAAAAATTATCTGGATAGGATATTTCAGAATTTAGCTTTTAGGGAGAGTAAGTGGTAAAGACAGAGACCATCAGTGAGGTAAGCCCTGCATAATTAAATATAAAAAGTTCAAAAGAATTATGTGATTAACACAAAAGTCTTCTTAGCCATGATGGCTGTTCTTCTAGTCATATCACATCCAGGCAGAAAGAGGCACCGGACACCAGATGTGATGATGGTGGTGAAGAGCCGTCGGTCTGCAGAGGAAGGAAAGAGAATATGTTATCACATGGCGCCACCCCCTGGATTGGTGGAGAACCACCACCTATGCCCTTAAACTCCCTTGCGCACATGGGCGACACCAGTTAAACAAACTTGGCGGAGGGCTGAATGCTCTTCTGTTATTTTTGAATATGCATAGCTTCACATGTAACATAATAATCCTAACCCCACTATTCTGGGTCACTAAGGGGTTACAGTCTATCCTAGAAGCATTGGGTGCAAGTTAAGAACCATCTGTGGAAGGGACACCAGTCCATCGCTCGGCACACTCAGACCACCAGTTTAGAATCTTAAGTTTACCTAACCTTCGTATATTTGTGCAAACAACAAGGTAGATGGAGAAACATGCAGAGGGAGAATGTGCAGAATGCAGACATACAGCAAAAATGCTGAGTCTGTGGGGCAGCAACGTTAAACATTAAGCCTCTGCGCCACCTCAATTCACAAATCCATAGCTACAGTAGAATTGTTTCCAGATTGGAGCAGAAGCAGGTACAGTGACTTGCCCAGTGTCACACAGCGAGTCAGAGGTGGACTTGTGAACTGAAGTCTGGTGTCTTAGCCACGAGGCTGCACTGCCCACCAAGACACAGTTGTGCCTTGTATTATGAATATGTGCTGCTACTGTAGTATACATCTTGTTCAGATAGATTGTTTCCTTGTCCCTAAAGTGTCCAGGGTCACTCCCGTGTTCATCCAGTGCTCTTTGTTTTTTTTTTTGTTCTTTATTTTGCCTTATGCAATTTCTCGTATTAGGAATTTGTTAGTTTTCGCATACCCCTTGGGGTCAGAGTGCAGGGTCAGCCATTGTACAGCGCCCCTGGAGCATTTGAAGGTTAAGGGCCTTGCTCAAGGGCAGGGCAGAGTAGGATCTCTATTGGCAGTGAGGAGAATTCGAACCGGCAGTTTTTGGGATACCAGCACAGATCCTTAGCCTCAGAGCCACCTGATGTCCCTGTTAAAGTCTCAGCAGTCTGTGGCTCATCCTCATCCGAAACTTATTTTTTCACCAGTCCATTGCAGGGCAGCCATCATACCAGTTCAGAGTCACCATGCAGATAAAGAATACCGTACTGACAGAATGTGCCAAGGCAAACCAGGCAAGGACTGGGCTTATTGAAAAGAATGATTGAATTACTGCCTTAACGGCGCCCACAGTGATCTCCATCCATTGTTTATTTGGAAGATTCACTTCAGTAGTGTCAGGTGGACTAAACCTCTGTATAGTGCTTCACATTGCTGTGATTTAACCCCAGATAAAGGCTTGTAAGACTTGAATAGCAGCATAACCAAAAGGAATAAATCGATATGTAGATGAAATGCGGGAATGCTGCCATTGTATAACGCGGCACGCCGAGAGCCATAGGTTGAGAGCAGGTAATCACGAACAGAAAGCTAAAGTGCTCAACGTAAGCAGGATAATAATAGTGGGTTAGTGGCACAGGAACCGCATCTTTCTGTCTCTTGCTGCCTAAAGTAATTTCTTTTCTCATTTATTTCTTTCCTTTGGGCTTCTTCAAGAGAGTTTTTTTTTTTTTGGTATTATTATTTTTTGCTCAGTTGTGTATAAAGCTGCTTCTCCCTTCTCCCACCTCCCCACCATGCAAGTCGTGTCCCCTCACTGAACGTCTCTTGTATTCCCCATCCTTCCTGCTCTCTCTTCTTCTTCTCTCATTTGGTTATCTTCTTGATCGCCCTCCCCCCAGCTCCTCATTTGGTATTCTTGCCACCCAGCTCTAGAGCCACGCTAGCGTGGACTCCATCAGCTGGATTGTTAAAGTAATCATTCCCGATCGGCTCCTGCGTGCCTCCATGTAGGCAGCTGCTAATTTTTGTTGTCGTGTGTGGGGTGTGATATTCTGGTGACAAGTCATTGTCAGAGGATGTAAACGTCAATAAGGTTTTTATTTGATTCTTTAACAAAAGGAGCTTGTTTTTCTTTTCTTTTTTTAATATTCTATGTCATGTTTTACAAATGGAATGCTACATTTGTGCTGCAGGTATTGTCAGGGGCAGTGTATAATATATTACAAAGGAAGTGTAGCCCGGAGTGACTTTTAATATGCTGATTGTTTGTTGGTTGTGTGATGTGGGATTAATAGCCCTCCTGGGAGTCCACAGGGCTGACCACAGTTTGGCAGAAGGCTTGGAGGCATCCAGGTTTTAAAAATCAGAAAGCAGTCTATCCTGTGAAAACTGAATTTTGGCTGATATTTGTCATTCCAAGATGTGTTGTACATGAAATCTACGAGAGGACATAAGTATAGCCTAAAAACATGGGGTAGTTGGCCAGTCCAGCTGGAGGAGTCTTTAGCTTACACATGATTTTACTAGCAGAACTGACAGCAGCACACCCTGTGAGCTGCCAGCTTTTTCTGAGATGTCAGAAGCTTATGCCCGGGCCTGCGCTTCTGGATTTTGGAATTTGCCAGTCTAATAAAGCATTTCGTGCTAACACTGCTTTCCGCCAACGCGGGGCTTGTTTAAGCTTCCCAGATTGGAATGATCTGAATTTGCTTGTACATCCTCGACAAGATGATTACAGGTTATGTGTCTTATTAAAATAAATACATTTAAACAGGCCGATTTCCTGAATTTCTGGAAGCAGATTGAAGCAGTCAGCTTCAATTTGCCATGAAGCCTGCTGACGCTGGATCCTGGTCTAAAGGGCAGGCAAGGCATCAAAGCGGAGTGCGCTCCCTCATTATTAAGGGCCTGTCTCTGCCCGTAATGGATGAATGTTTGCCTGCATGGGGGAACCGTGAGGTGCAGTGCTGTCTGTGCCTATGCCAGAAGTACCTAATGAGGCCCAAGCCTGACAGAAGAGTTCTGCGACATTAGCTTCTTGCAAGGAGGTGGTGCAGCTTGGCTAAGCACTGCTTCCACAAGGTTTTAATGAAGCTGGCAGTGCTTTGCCAGATGTGATACATGCAACGTAGGGGATGGAAATGAAAAAGTGTTTTTGTGGCGCTTAATGTTAAAACAGTGATGAACAGGCACAAGGTTTGAATTTACCAGCCCTGTTCCACTTTACTGTTCAGTAAAGAAGAAAACTGACAAGCAAGTCACTTCTTTGTCAAATCTTTTGCTCGGCTGACAACTGATAAAGCTGGAAGTAGACTGGCGGCGATGTGTGACAGTTGGAGGTAGACAGTACAGTGTCTGCAGCCCCCACCAATCAATGTGGTAATGGAGTTCCTTTTAGCTTCTATGTGAGCTTCCATTGTCTGGTAGTCAGCTAGATTTTATCTCACCTATTAGACGAGAGCAGGCTGGTACCTTGTGCCTGATGCTGTCAGCAGTGACTCTGAACTCCGCAACCCTGGACTGGATTAAATGGCTTGAATGATAAATATATGGACAGATGAATAACAGATATTTTAACAGACCACACAGCAAACACTTCTGATTAAATTTAGCAGTCATTCCTCCTTATCATTACCATATTACCCTTCTTATGAAGCTGCAGACCAGCAGTTGAAATGATAACTGCTTGATGCTTTACTACCACCCTTATCATGACTGGGGCTCTCAAGAGACTGAGCGAGGAGTCTGAGTGTCTGGGCTTGCGAGTGTCCTGGGTAAAAACCAAGATCCAGACCTTTAAATGACCTTTTGGGCATAGCCATCAGCGGTGTGTCTGTTTGCGGAGAGAGTGTTGACCTTGTTGAGAGGTTTACTTACCTTGGCAGTGACATTCATGTCTCTGGTGACTCTTCCTATGAAGTCACTAGATGGATTGGGAGACCATGGGGGGTCATGAGGTCGCTAGAAAGGGGCATGTGTCTTTAGAGCCCTGGTGCTTCCTGTCATATTAAATGGTTGTGAGACATGGACGCTATCCAGTGAACTTAGACAAAAACTGGACTCGTCTGGTATTGTATCTCTCCGGAAAATCGTTGGGTACCATTGGTTTGAGTTAGTGTTGAGTGAGTGATTGCTTATGGAGTCCTGAATGAGGGGCATTACCTGCATTGTGAGGGAGTGTCAGTTACTGCAGTACGGCCACGTGGCGCGTTTCCCTAAGGGCGATCTGGCGGACCCAAGCAGCTGGACCAGGCCAAGGGGATGCCCACATAACACCTGACTGCAACAGATAGGTGGTCATTTCATTTTATGGGACTGGGACTGCCTGGGGTGTTGCCAATCAGAATCCTGAGCTGTTTCATCATATGGTGAGCGAGGCACCAGTGCTGTACCAGTGCATGCTCCCCAACCTGACCTGACCTTATCAGGATTTTGACTTTAGAAAATGGAGAAGCATGGACAGGTAGATGATTTTGATACAAACATTGAAAATGATGTTTCCCTATTCGAATGAGATTAAAATGTACAGTGTCATAAGAATTAGTCATAGACATCGTAAAGGTTTGGCGCAGCCACCCGTATATTGTTTCCTGGCTGCAAATGTTGATTTGAAATAAGCACGATGTGCATAGAACAGAGTCCAAATCAGAACTGACTGGCCTTGAGACAAAATAGCCGTTTTAAGAAAAATTGGGGGAAATTACATCACTGGAGCCGGAACCAAAAGTGATGTCATCATGACTGGAAGTGACGCCATCATTGGCAATGGAACTGGAAGTAGTGTCTTCGTGACCGGAAGTGATGCCGTCATTGGCGCTGGAACCGGAAGTGACATCATCTGTGGTGTCAGAATCAAGCGGGAGTTTCTGGCAATGGTCGGCAAATGACTGAGAGGGACAGTCAGCACACTCTGCCGCCCTCTGGTCTGGCATAGAATTAATATTATTTAGGCCCTTTAACTGTTTCCCATGCGCGTGTGTGTGACAACAGTTGCTAAATGAATTTACATCAATGGCCCGGAAATCATAATGATATACTGTAATTTAATCAGTCAAGTATACTGGCAAACTGGTTGCTTTCTTAGGGCACAAATGGTTCATTTTCAGAGCATGTCATGGTCAGTTTGGAGTTAGTTTGGTGTTTCAGTGTTTGTGGTGCTCTTTTATGGTATTCTTTCACATCTCTCCAATTACACTGCACGGCATCCCAGGTTTTATCTAGCAAGCCACATGATTGAGTGATTCCTGTCTTGCTTTGGCACCTCATGACCACATAATGAAATAAGCAGATCGAACGGGAAATTATACTTTAGCTCTGTTCTGTTCCAAGTGGCATTGCAGGTATGTGGTGTTTCAGGGAGTGTTAGCCTGTTTATCCTCTCTCTTTACACTTTTCATTTTCTGTGACATGAGCCTGTTCATTCTTCATTTCCCAAATAAAACTAGTTTTGGCTGTCTGTGTGGTTTCATATTGGGAAAAATAAAGGGCCAGGCAAACGTGTCCATTCTGATCATACTGTGGGTCTGGGCTCCAACAGCCCTCTCGCCAGACAAATGTCAGAGCATTTATCAAATGTCACAGAGGTCCAGAGAGTGGGCATCATTTATTAGGTGCTTGTGTCATTAAGGACCGAGGCCCGATCAATTCCATGCTTTAGGCGTTGACAGCGATGTTGACAGGGCAGCCGGCAGTGGATGGAAGACTGATGGCCGTGTGGCCTGTAGCCTCGTAACGAAGAAATTGAATTTTATTGGAGATGAAAGCAAAGCAGGGTATTATGTAGTGTATGCTGGAGAAAGAACATCATCAGTTTCAATCGGGCAACGCCCTTCCCCACACCTAGGTTGCTGATTTTCTGTCTGAGCATATTCTTTTCATTATTAATGTTGCTTATTAGATTGATAGCCCTTTATAAACCGGGGTAATTGAGGTGGGAGTAATCATAGTAAACACAAAATTAATGCAATTGATTTAATGTAAATTTTAATAAAATGCACATTTGCTATTCTACAAATGTGATCCAAAAGTGGAAAAATATCACTGTTATAGTTTTGAAATACAAAATATATTTTGTGTAATGTGGGAGGTTGGACCCATATATGCATTTATTAGATTCTCTGGAAGGGCTATTGAACGTCCAGTCATCTCCGAGGGGGGCAGGTAGAGTGGTCCCAATCTCCTTACAAAGCCCTGATATACACTCGGCTCTGCAGATATGCCACCAGCATTATTTTAAATGTCTTTCTGGAACAAAACTAGCACAGCTACAAGGTGTGCCCAGTAGGATTGTGCCAAGAAATAAATTCCGATAACTGTTTTTTCCTCTTTTATGATTTCCATACTGATATGGCTGTAGTACTAGGGTGTTGTACCGTGTTAGCCATTATGAATGTAGAGAAAAGGCAAAAAAAAAAATGACACCTTTTATTGGCTAACTAAAAAGATTACAATATGCAAGCTTTCGAGGCAACTTGGGCCCCTTCTTCAGGCAAGATGTAATACCAGCTAAGGAGGATACAGGTTTTTGTCTTTCACCACGGTAATAATAATTAAAAATATACTCAGGAATAAAGAGAAACTAGCTGAGTTAAGGACTGCACAAAATGTATGTTTTTCTGTAACATTACTTTGTGAATGTTCTATTTCACTTTGTTTCTGTATATTTGCAATATACTGTATAAGTGAAGGTAAAATGTCTTTAAAGGATGAGTTTAAAAGCCTTCTTGACAATACGCCTATTTTTATTTTTAACTAAGAATATAATATTAGACTAGAACAACCTAACAGTAAAGGGAATCGGAGGAACTTGCTCTAGTCATCACATATCTGGTCAGATTTATCATGCTTGTTCAGCTCGTGGAATATCAGATAAGTATCAGTATAACCTGACCTCTATGTGCAAGTTGTAAGCACAGGGGCTGCAGTGGAGGGCTGGGTGGGTGTAAGTATTCAAGGACATAATCTTGCCTTAACAGTTTTGGTCAAAGGACATCACACCCAAAACCAGGGGAGTTGGCCTTACACAATGAAGACCCGTATCATGGAAGCACAAGGTAAACATAAATTTAGGCTAATAGAGTGCCCTGGAGTCTTTGTCGTTCTATCCATCTGGAGGCAATTCTTGATCACAGACCAATCAGCTTACTAAGATAAAGAACCACATAGCAGTCTAGTTTTACTTGATGCCATGTTGTATTGGTATTATTTTGTCACACTCATGTCATACTCATTACATCTTCTCTGCTGTCAACAGGCCGTACTTCAACAATTAATTCATGCGCAGATATTATTAGGTTCCATTGACCTTCATCAGTTTGGAACTGCTTTTTCTTTCTATGTGTTTTAACAAATCTGTCTTTTATGTGTATAGTCACATCTCACTTAATGACGCCATATGGTATCAACAAATGCATCGCTAATCGATTTCTTCATATAGCGTGTTGACATATATTAAGGGGCAGGGTGTGTCTGCGTGTCTGATGTCTTTTTTGCCACACTGACTGTGGATTCAAGGCACTACGTCTGCATTGTTGCATTTCATGCGACAGCAGCACACAATGACATGCCATTTTTGCCATGATGGTGTGAGAAGTACACACCTGACCTGACATAACCTACCAAAAGCTAATGTAACCTCCAGCAACCTAACCCAACCTAACATTAGCATAATACATACA
The DNA here is from genome assembly GCF_016835505.1 of Polypterus senegalus. Lineage (NCBI taxonomy): Eukaryota > Metazoa > Chordata > Cladistia > Polypteriformes > Polypteridae > Polypterus > Polypterus senegalus. Next base: position 57,392,859 of record NC_053154.1, on the reverse strand, counting down.
ACACATAAATTAATAATAATGAGTGACGAGGATGGATAGGATTAGGAACGAGAACATTAGAGGGTCGGCTCAGGTTGGACGGTTTGGAGACAGAGAGACGAGACTGCATTGGTTTGGACACGTGCAGAGGAGAGATGTTGGGTATATTGGGAAAAGGATGCTAAGGAAGGAGCTACCAAGTAAGAGGAAAAGAGGAAGGCCTAAGAGGAGGTTTATGGATGTGTTGTGAGAGGACATGCAGGTGATGGGTGTGACAGAGCAAGATGCAGAAGACAGAAAGATAAGGAACAAGATGATCTGCTGTGACAACCACTAACGGGAGCAGCCAAAAGAAGAAGAAGAATTGAAGTACTGTCATAGATGGCCACTTACAACGGTGTTTCAACATTATTCGATTATTTAATCTCTATGGCAGCTCTATTGTTAAAGCGTAGCATTTTTATTATGGAATTTGTTAACAGAGTCATGACTGTATTGTGGAAATAAAGAGAAGGAGAGCTCATAAAGAGTTGGGGTCCGGTGGCATGCCCAGTTTAATGTCCAAGATTTCAATAAAAAACAAAAACAAAAGGAACGCAGCACAACTGCTGCATATGGCTTTGCAACCCAAAATTAGTTTAGCTCCTGACTTGAGGTCTGACCTCCTTGGTAGCTGGTTTTCTAATGAACGTTGACACTCTTTACATAGGGCAAGAGGCAGGGCTACCAACAGAAGGTTCTTCTTGTGGCTGCCCCTTTATTCCATGATAGGAAACGGAAGAGAATTTGGTGCTGGTGTCGCCCTTTTAATTATCCCCTTTGTTTCCCTTGACCATAACCTGTGAGACACTTTCCATGCTGGATTAGTCATCTATAAAGTTTGTGAATATATTGTAACCCGTGAAACTGTTTTAGCATTCTGAGCTTGCACTCACTGAAAAAATAAAACTAAATGATATTTATCCCTCTCCCCTTGGTGGACTGTTGGAGGTTTGTTTCGTTGGGGGTCAAGACGCTGCCGTTTTTTGAAACTTTGATAGAATTGCTTGTGGTAATGTACCCGGGTGAAAAAAAGAAGTAAGCACTTGTAAGCCCAATAGAAAATAGAAATATAAACCTGAAAAAGGCACTAAGGAAACCTGTGACAGAAACTGTGACTAGCTGATTGATATATGTACTGTACTGTATTTTGTATTTTATTAATAATAATAATCATTGTCACTCAGCAAACAGATCAATTTGATAAGGACAAAGTTGATTGAATATATAATAAGTCGTAAAGGATGTCAAGGCTGGAATGTCTTTCTGAATGGGATGGAGAGGCCCGTATATTAAATAAAGAGTCTGAATGGGTGGACATCCCAACCATGGTGGTTGGTGCTTCTTTGTTTGAGAGGGACGGTGAAGCAGAAGGACGGGGGAGAGTGTCTATCAGGGCTACGTACTCTTCCAAGATGCTAGGGAGCAGCCATGTAAACATACATAGGGCAACCTGGGTATTGTAGTCCTGTTGGGCAGCCCCACAGGCCATGGGTGCCAAAAGTAGGTGTGCCTACTCTGAAGTGCTTCCAACAGAGCCGTAAGTACTTCCATTACAGAATGCTGTGGCTCAGGAAAATCTTCCAAGTTCCAGCATAAAAGGAGTCGGCTCACCTCAAGTAAGGGAGTTGGAGTCGGGCGTTAAGGAAGGACAAAGCTCGCCTGGGAGAAGTGGAGGAGGAAATGGAAGGAAGGAAGGAAGAAAGGAAAGGAAAAAGGAAGAGTTGTATTATGTTGTGAATTCCTAACGAGGAAGCCTGTTCAAAAGTATTTCTTTAAAATTAAAAAAAATTAAATTCATTTGAACCTCAGACTGTGGTGTGGTTTTGCCTGGGGTTTGGGGCTTTTCTACCCCCCCTACAGGCCACAGTGTTACTTGCCTATTCTCTACTGTCTGTCTGTGTATACTAATGGCTGTACAGTAATGTAAATCCTTTACTTTGCTGAGTTGCTTAATCCAGCTGGGGGGTTGCAGTGGCCAGACCCCTCTCCATGGCATTGGGCACAAGCTGGGAAGCAGTTCTGGATGGGGTGCATTTTCTACTAGTGACGACCGTATTGATTGCCTGCCTTGCTTGATTTCTAAATGTGAATTATTCTTGCTAAACAATGCCATTTTTTTAAAAGCAATTTAGTGAGTGGCTATATTGCATTGTATTGGCTCCAGCAGACCCCCGTGACCCTATTCGGATTCAGCGGGTTAGATAATGGATGGATGGATATTGCATTGTAAAATGTTTCATTTGCGTGTGAGGGTATCACATATAATGAATATTCTGTATGATTGTACTCGTATGTATTTGCAGGTGTACATTGCATGAGTCATTTTGCTTTTGTTCTGTGAGGGAATGTGGGCTGCGTTTTTCCCTCCACGTTTCTAAGTGTTCCACATGGGGAGGGACCGACTTTCATATCAGATTTTTAAGATTGTGTTATTTAACCCCTGCAGTTAGACTTAGCAAAGATATTGACGTGCTTTTGTTGTACAAAGTGCCATGTGCATTTTTTAAATAAATAGTCAATAACTGCAAAAGACTAATACTGCACAGAATAAATACAAGTATTCTCTTCCCATGCCAGCCCCCCCATTGAATAAGTCGGATCTCAACTGTCCTGCCTGGCTTTGTTTCTGACAGAGTTGTTTGGACGAGTCATGGTCTTCGAGCAGCTTAGCTATTGTAAATTATAAATGAATCGGTTTCGTTTCTAGACCGCGGGGGTCAGGCCATATAGACAGGAATGCTTATTAAGCGCTGCAACTCGTGATAGACTGTAATAATCTTGTAAGATTTAAAAAAGAAAAAAAGCAAGCCCAGAGGCTGGTGATTCATGTGCCACAGATGGCAGGGACAAACAGACGGACTTCCTAAGGTTTACTCAGGTTGTGCCTTTGAGAGGAGAGGCAGTGCCTGCCGACCAGCGAAGTGAAAAGCAGAACAGAGCAGAGCAGATGGAGATGTGGCTAGGAGAGCGTGCTAATTGCAATTAATGAACATCTGAGATCTTTATCACGGCTTACTATGTGTTGTGCCACAAGGAAAAATGAAACCAAAGTGGGCCTGGAAATTCTGGTACGAGGCAACTGATGGTTAAGATTATTAAAAGAGGTCTCCTCTTCATTACTGTGAAGTATGCATTGTACAGTAAAAGCAAAGTATATTAAGGCTTGAACCGAAAAATAAACTGTGTTGAATCCAATTCAGGGTCTTTTGGGGGCTGTTTATAAGGTCATTATTGTCACTTGTCCAGAGTGAAGTCATATTCTTTCTTGCATGTGCTAATACAATACAATACAATTTATTTTTTGTTTAGCCCAAAATCACCCAAGAAGTGCCGCAATGGGTTTTAACAGGCCCCTAGCCCCTAGCCTTGACTCTCTAAGAAGACAAAACTCCCAAAGAAACCCTTGTAGGAAGAACAAAATGGAAGAAACCTTGGGAAAGGCAGTTCAAAAAGGGCCTCTTTCCAGGTAGGTTGGGCATGCAGTGGGTGTCAAAAAATGGGGGTCAATACAATACAATACACAGAGCAGAACACAAGCAATTCTCAATACAATATAATATTGCAACAGAAATATTAGAAATACAGAGCAGAATTCAACAGTAGATCATATCACATAATACAGTTTGGATTTGTTCAGAGTCCTGAAGATCTCCCCCTATTGGCCATTCCACAGCTGAGACAGCGTTGGGCCAGCCAGTCCAATGAAAGGACCCCTCTACCCGACGATTCCTGCAGTCCTCCGTCAGAGATGACTTTACCTTTGGCGGTCTCTGGTACCATGATTAGTCGGTAAACTTCCATCTTCCTCGGCTCAAAAAACACAGAACACATTTGTCATGTTCATCATATTATAACATAAATTCTTAAACACGCTTAACACAATTCAAGATTGCAGTTGCCTGTCCTGTCATCTTTGGAACCAACCCTGGAATGAGGGAGAACCTGCTCATTGCAGACCCATCTTATGCATACGCTCACTTTTGGGCCAATTTGGAATCATCGGTCATTCTGCACATACACATTTAAAGATGGGCAACCTGCCAGTTTGATGTTACATCCCAATTAGGAATGTCTTGGTGAAATAGACTCCATTCAGATTTTGAAATGCTATCCTACTAGACCCATTTTTAACTCATTCATAAATGTACACCTTCCTGATTTGATTACTCAGGCCTAAGTGTAATTGGAATAATACAACATGTTGGACATCAGCACAGTGATGTTAAAATAGGGTCCATACTTTTATAAAATAACAAAGGAGGCAAAGGATTAGAATGGAGAGTGGAATCAACACCGTTTAGAAGAAATAGTGAAGTGTTCTTCAGTAAAAAAATCTGCGGTCATTTCTATGTATCAGCTACAGAACACAGAGAGAGGAGAGGTTAGGAGCATGCACTGATATAACGCATTGCTACACCCACCACTTGACAAACCACCTCAGGATCCCAGATTAGGACCCGAGTGCAGCCATGCGATGGGTGACACCTCAGCACCACACCAGTTCAGATGGAATGGAAATGGAAACAGTGTGAGGTTTTTTATGGTGGCTGGTGTGCCAATTCTGTCACCAACCACCAGGTTTTTCCCTGCAGGTTGGAGGGCCAGCTTGCAGGGCTGGATGTAGAGTAACATAATACCCAGGATGGAGCAACTGTAGGTTATGCGCCTTGCTCAAGGGCCCAATATAGTAGAAACAGAAGATAAATTCTAGCCATGCTGCTTCTTAGAATGCTGCTGACATATGCAGGGGATGACACTCGATGAATAGGCGGTAACCAAAATCAGTGTGTTACATGGCCAAGGCAGGGTCAAGGGTCATTGACAATGGCATTTGCTTACTAATTAATAGTCTCTCTATTATAAAAGAAAGTCCTGAGACCAGACAAGACTATTTTCAAAGGATTTTTTCAAGTCACGCCCTCCTCACAACCATATTCAACCTCTCACATCTCATTTGTGTGAATGCTTTTGACAGACACAGTTCCTGCTCTCTCAGCTATTATGAGTTTTTACGTTTCCTCACTTTAAGATCCCAAATAAAGAAGACTTATTATGTCCAAATCTTATTAAAGAATTTCATCTTGAAGGGTTATCAACCGAAGAAATGAGTACACGGGTAATTCTAGCACCGAAAAAACGATGAAGTCAATGCGAAAATTGTCGATCAGTTACACGGCAAATTGGTTAACTGTGTATCAATAGACTATGTTGAAACAGTTGGTGGTGATCATGTGGAAGATGAAAACATCAACTTACAGTAGAATATCTACGACTGTTAACACCGTCAAGAGACGGAAACGCAATGTGGCTAATGCATAGCACCGGCCTGGGGGTTGGAAAGTGAAGCCCCCAAGCTTTTTTAATGAAAGTATTCTATTTTGTTTGTCATTTTTGAACACTTCTGGGGTATGACTAGCATTGGGTGGTAATATATGTTTGGTTAAACAAAGCAAGTTTAAATTGTATTTAATCAGGGTTGGTTTCCACATTCGGAACAAGAAAAATAATTCAACGGATGAGAGGAGGCAATTCATTCCATTACACTCCTGCTCCCCGAGACATTCTAGTTATTATCTGGGCTAACAAAAGTGATGCTCATTTAGATGGGTGAAGGAGAAACACAAAGACACATGTCAAAGGTGGGCTATTTCATTTAACAAAATCAGCTCAAAGGACTTCTGGAAAATGGATGGTATTAAACAGGTTGCCCCTCTGACAATACCCAGTGTCTGACTTCTTACGTACTACTTCCTGGCCGCATCACTTCCCTCAGGGGTCCGAGGATTCACATGGGTGTTTTAGTTTCAGTATTTAAGTGGCATTTTGGCTTTATACCACTGACTTTTTTTTCTTGAGTGAAAATTCTCTGCCTGTGGCTATCACTAATCACTTTGTTTACTCGCTTTTGTGCCTTTCCTTGCATTCTTTAACAATGACTTCTGCTGGGCCCGTTCACGTGTATCTATCTCTTAGTGTTGTGACTCAACCTTTCATGACCAGTGTTTTTACTTGGCCGTTCTCTTTGTTCAAGTTCACGTTTATTGTTGCATGCAGAGTATGCTCAGGTTCATACTTGCATATCTCCCACTGACTCAGTGACAGTAGTACAATACCAGCAGCAGGAAAATGAACACAACACAGACAAGGAATGCAACATTATATATTAAAAGCAACTTATTACAGTACACAAGTAACACTCACACTGTTATGTATATGACTGGCTGTTGAGTAGCCTTCTGATCAGAGGATAACAATAGTCCTTGAATCTCGTGGTGTGAATGTTAATGGTCCTGAACTGTTTGCCAGGATGGATTAGAGGAAAAAGGTGACTGTGCAGGGTGGCTGAGGACTTTCATAATACTTTTTGACTTTCTAATGCAGTGAGTGTTGTATATGTCCTGAACAGAAGGCTCCAGTAATACTCTGACCCAACTTATTCACTCACTGCAGTGCATTGTGGTCCAAAGCTGGACAGCTGTCATCATATCAGGATGGTAAGCAGTAAGCAATGATAGACTCTGCTGTGCAGCTCTAGAAGCTGATGAGCCTTCGTCTCCATCTAGGCAAGTAAAGATGCCCTCTTGTCAGGTCGCCTGTGACTACTCCATGAAATTTAAACCTACTGGCCCTCTTCACTCTTTATCTCCTCCACTGCTGATGGAAGTGTGGTCTGCCTCCCACTTCATGGAGTCTAAAGATGACCAGCTCCTTGGTTTTGCTAACATTAAGGAGAGACATTGTTGTCCTGGTGCTAATGTGTCAGAAGGTAAATTACTTTTCTATAAACACTGTGGAAACCAGGGGCGTTCCGGCAGCCCCAACCCTGACACAGACTGGCAGAGACACGAGTTCCAGCACAGTGCCTGTTCATTTACGTGGGGGAACCGCTTTTTCCTCGCTCCCCACAGCAGCAGAGTACAATGCACCAAGCACAATACACAGTCCTTTCTTTCTTTCCTTTTCCCAGTCCTTCCACCTCCACTCCTTCTTCCTCCCAACTCTGGCTTCCCTAATGGAGTGAGATGGCTCCTTTGATGCAGCTCCTAGGAGTGCTCAAGGTGGCTCATCAGAGTTTCCTGGAATCACTTCTGGCTGGGATGGAAGTTCAAAGTAGGGCTCACGGAACCCAACAGGACTGTACCAAACTCCAACTCCCAGCATGCCCTGTGGGAATCCGTGGTCCCACAGCCTCCCAGGAGGGCTGTCTTGTAGCATGGATACTCTCCCCCCAAGTCCTTCCAAAATGGCCGTAGCCACCCATCACAACATATTACAATGGAGTCATCAGCATATTTTTTGTTTGCTGTTCACACTTAGACGGCTTGACTAGCATTTGCAAGTTTTCATCTTGACTTTAGCTGAGTCCGGCAACATTCTCCTCTGGTCAAAATCGCAAGTGGTTTACATCTCACCAAGCTGACACCAGACCTCCATGTATGTTAACAACTGGTAAGCCAAAAGGTAGTTAATCACACGTTGACATCTTGCTGTCTGTTGATTGCAGAATAACCTAAAATCCAACCTCAGTGAAAACGTGATGATGCCACTGTCACTGCAATGGTGTTATTGTAGTAGGCATGGCATCTTTGCAGTAGTGTACCATTTATTTTTACTATAAATGCATCTATCCATTTTCAGGTGCAGCGCAGGAGCCCATGCAGCATGGAGTTGTGGTCCGTCACAGAAATACACACTCAGTTAGGGTGTAGTGACAAAGGTATTGGACTTTTAACTGCAAGTTTACCAATTTAATTCCAATTCAAGCAATTGGTTCCAACTGTAATAAAAATCTGAGTAGTTGTGCATCTCGATCTTACAAGGTGTCTAGGATAAAGATGTCAGCCAAATATAAACAAGAATAACAATCAATCTCTCAAACATGGTCAGTTTAGACTCATTAATTAAAAGCCCTTTTGAGTACCTTACTATTTTATGGATACCAATTATCCCAGTTCAGCGTCAGCCTCTTCTACCTGACGTCAACAGTGGAAATATGGAAGGGTCATGAGGGGCACCTCAGGTTTGAATCTAACGGTCGTAGTTTAAAACTAATAGCCGTGTGAACACAAAGCAAAGAAACCCCCTCCCTACCTGCCCTGTCCTCTCTCAAACATGACCCTCAAGCTCCATCACAAGAGCAAACAAGATTATGAAACAGAATTCATCTGACAAACAGGCAAGCAGAATGAAATGAACACCGCAGTCCAAGCAGAAGTGATAAAGCGCTGCTGACAGACGCCTGCCGCTCTGCACTTCTACGTATGCAGCATCTTTGATTTTTTTTTTTTGTTTTACAAGCGATGACTCCTGCTTTACAAGCCTCAAGACTGAGAAAAGCAGAATGTTACAATTATATGTTTCTCTTACACAAGGGGAATAGTGAGTTAAAATGATTTATTTATTATTATTTGATATAACATGATTGAACATTGAGACCAAGTACAGAGCCACAGCTTGATAAGTGAAACATAAATTGAGCCTCCAACACACAGCTTCAGGCTACGTTATTTACAGGAAAAGCCAGGATTGGTTCCTGCCTTGCGCCCTGTGTTGGCTGGGATTGGCTCCAGCAGACCCCCGTGACCCTGTGTTCGGATTCAACGGGTTGAAAATGGATGGATAGAAAGCATCCTGTTAATGTTCTTTAGATGTTCTTTTATATTTATAAGAGAATTATAATGAAAGCATATCTACAAAAAAGTTAGCTCTTAAAAGTAAACAAATATCGCAAATTCAGTCCTGTAACTCTTTCAGAATTAAATGTCACCATTGCAGCCAATGTAAGTTATCTCGAACTGCACACTGGTGATGTCTACAGAGGTGGTCATGTCATAGTTTAACATAAAATATTAAATAGTCAAAGTCTTAATTGGGACCGAGTCTGTTAATGCACTGAAGTCGCATGAAATCCACTGGTATTGTGTGCAAGAAAAAAAAAAGTAAAATATGATGGGAATTACAGGGCATGGCTCCACTGCACTACAGGAGCCCTCGAGTAGCTGGTCCACCACTGAAACCGCTGCTCTGAGCCAACCTGGTGACTCTATAGCTATTCAAACTACTGCAGGTGGCCTTCTGTGAGGGTCACGTCCACTTTTTTTATTAGTGTATCACCAGAGGATGTACAAAAGTTGGGTCATCAACTGAGTCTCCAATTACTTAGGCTCCTCGGGCTCCACAAAAGCAAATTACCTTTGAGTTGCATAAGCAACTGTCTGTCAATGGAACAGTCAATGAGCTGCTGCTGATATCTGCTTCAACTGACTAGGAGAAGTTCTTTCAGAAAAATGGCCAGTGTCAGAGTATGATATATGTATGTAAGAGAAGACATCAAATCTTGAAAGTCGTAAAAATTGTAGGAATAGTGAAACAGTTTGTTATATTGTATTGCAGTAAAGTCAAATACTACTGTGATGACTATATAGCTGAAGTGGAACTAAAATCCAAAATCAGTTTCTGTGGACTGTGTCTATTGTGAATCCTGGGTGGCAGGATTGTATTCTTTGCTTTTTGGCTTATGCCAGTCCTTAGCTGTGGTGCCCATTACCAGAGATGCACACTTAAAAATACCTCGGGGTACATCTCAGCAACGGATTGGGTTGGGTGGACAACACAGACATGGTGTGCAGCAAATGACAGAGTAGGGTCTTCTTCTCTTTTAAGGGGACTAAGGTCCTTTAATGTGTGGGACAAGCTACCTGGGATGTTCTGCTGGTCAATTGTGATCAGTTCACCACTCTGCATTGAGGCATGATGGGGGAGTAACGCAAGCTCTGAGGATGCCAAATGCTTGATTAAGCAGATCGGGAAGGCCGTCTGTATTAAAGGACTCGCTCGTTCCAAAATTAGAGGCCGTCATGAATTATACATTCTCATCTTCTCCATGACTTCTGGTCCTTGAGTACCTTTAGGGTGAGAGACACTATAGCCATCATTCTTTCTAATCTACCCATCCTTTTCTTTGCTTGTTACTGTAGACACGCTGACATAAGAACAATAGTTCTTTGCACATTATTATTATATAATTTTTATTTTATTATATGCATAGTCTGTGCCTTGTACTTATGGTAGTTTGGTTTTTTTTTTGCTATTTAGCAATATGTTTTAAGTTTGCTGTTACTAATGGACTAAGTAAACATCTATCTATCTATCTATCTATCTATCTATCTATCTATCTATCTATCTATCTATCTATCTATCTATCTATCTATCTATCTATCTATCTATCTATCTATCTATCTATCTATCTATCTATTATATATTGCCTTTTATTAACTATCTATCTATCTATCTATCTATCTTGCAGATACTAAGATCTGTTGCTTCTGCACTTCTTCTTCCCACTCCATTCCTGAATTCCAGGCCAGCATGGTAGCTCATAGAGTAGCAGTGCAAGATTTAGACTGCAGCATAGAAAGAGACTGAGGAGCAATACAAGTTTCACAGAGCACTATTGGTGTTGAATTCGTGTTGTCTTTTTTAAGAGCACCTTCCAAAGACATTCCAGTGGGAGCAGTACAGGAGCTGCTTTCTAATAGACAGGTCTGCTAACTCAATATTTAAGTGTCTGTGCCAGCTCTTCTTCCATGCCCTTTGGGCAGTTACAACATTTTCACAAGCATATGTCGAAGAAAAAAAGGTGATGACTATCCTGTGTAATTTATGGTTCTGAGTGGCTTTTGGCTATAGATGGTCCTTCCTGTCCTTGACATCGACAAAGTGGTCCTCAATCCAAAACACTTTGCTAGGTTCTGCAAGAGCTTCAACGCCTCGGCTGTATGGACTCTGATTTCTGTGCTGCCCCCCCTGCCCACACATGCAGTACATTGGTTACACTTGTTATTACCGGTTTTGTTACTATTTATTTATTTGTTTATTTATTGCTATCTATTTCATCTATCTATTGTTTCTTTGTTTGTTTATTTATCTTTTTATAGTATAGTATCATTCTTTACCTGTCTTGCACTGCTGTCCTGTGAAACATTATTTTCTGCCACTTGTGAAAAGAAGAGCCTCGACACACACAAAAAAGTTTGGGGCAGCCACCCATATATTCTCCCTGGCTGCAAATGGGTTTTTTTAGCGTACACATGTGCATTGGTTTTAGTCCTGAATCAAACTAATGTGCTGAAGAAATGATGGCGGCTTTAAAGACCTAAACCGGAAGTGACAATGTCCATGGCCGGAACCAGAAGTGACACCGCCCGTGGCACCGGAACCGGAAGTGATGCCATTGGTGGTGTGTCTGGTAGGTTTTCCCATATTTGGCCTGCAGAGATAACAGAATTGGTATTAGTGCACACTGACACCCCATGGCCTGGCGGGTAATTACCTTGACTTGGTCCGCTCAGCTTCCTCCTACTCGCACATGTGTGACACACTGTAAGCTGCAATACTGTGTATGAATGGTATGACAGTAAAGCCACTACTCTTAACTTTGGGAACCACTGCTTTAAAAAGTCAGCAGAGCAGTACTTCTCTTGGGAGTCGTGTTCTGTTCTGAGGATAGACAGGGAGAAGGAGTTAGCAACTCAGTCCCCCCTATTGCTCTAATTTTGGAGTTCTTGCCTTGAAGACGCTCCCTTCAAACTCAGTGTTGGTCAAGGGCCCATCTATAGTAAAGCACCTTGTCTGATCGTCCCGTGGGACACCATGCAATCGTATTTTTCTCAGGCTCCAAGTATATGCAGTGTTAGGCTTGGGTCACAGAGATGCAAAGGAGACTGGAAAAGGGACCAGGTTTCCAAGGTACAAAATCTTTACTGCTGAATTGGCAGGTACAGACACAAGACTTTATTCAGAAGGGGATCATTATCAGGAGATAAGGATAAGCACGCAGGTTGCAGCAGACAAACATGGTGGTCCAACTCCCCTCTCCAGGTCAAAAGAGCACAAAGTTCTTCATCAGGTGGGTTCAGCGGCTCGGAAGCAGTGGCTGGGGCAGATGCAGTATGAGAGTGAAGGGAGAGGAGAGTGAGCCGTTAGATTGGCCGGGGCTTTTTTGTCTTTTAAAAATTCTAAACCTCATGTGAGAAGCACGTTGTGAGGTAAACCTGCAAGACTGAAGCGTATCCTACAAAGGGGATGGGTAACGGTGTGTTTATTTCTCATTGAATTTCGGTTTAAGAGGGAGTTTCTGAAGGGCAGCTGCGTTTCTTTGCCATAGGTTTACTGCTTAACAGAGAGACAGCTAGCAGTTATGCTGGAGGAGAAACAGAGCAGTGGAGCTACTGAACTGCACATGAGCGATGGTCACCTCTGTTATGGGCAGCTAACCAGCGGTACCACCCATCACAACAGGTGGGAATGTCGCCAGCAATCAAGTCCCAAACTAAGCCTGGGCACATGTCACAGGTCTGGAACTTAATGCAAAAAATGGGGAGGCTGGAATACCCCCTTGAAAGCTGCCTGATGTATAAAGTAGGCTTTATTTTTATTTATTTTTGTTCATCTCTAAACACCGCTTTATTGACTGAATTCCAGCACTTAATTTATTTTCACTGAATGTGCCAGTCACCTAGTAGCTGGTAACGACTTAAGAAAAATGTCTGCGTATACACACTAGGCAGCGTGCTGAGTTGTTATCAAGGAAATACAGGGAAATAACTTTGATCATTTTTAACTGTTAAGCTGCTTCATGTGAGATTGCCCTGATTTAATGAGGTGTTCAATAAATCAGACATTTTCAGCCGTATCCTCTGGCACCCTGGGTCCCAGGTAGAGAAGGAATACTCGCTCACGGCTACCTATCCAAGGATGCTGGCGCTTTGAACGTTACCATGGAGACACAGGCTTGCCAGCGAATCACTGGCACTGCTCAGCCTCTAATGTTTTTAAAATGGGATGTTTGTAGCATATTTTATTAAAAAAACTCACAAACTGGTCGGTGGCTGAGAATTTCATTTAAATAAAAATCAATGACAGAAGATTAAGGAGGCAAGGCAAAGTCTGCATCTGAGTCACATGGAGCTCTCGGGCACTTTTAGGTAATTATCCTTATTTCCATTTTCATTGTATCCACCACCCTGGCATACGTGGCAAATCTCACCTTTTCAGGGGGCAGAGTATTGATTCTTGTAAACCTGGGGTGTCTTGAAATTGTCTGAAATGCAATAGTCATAAAATGAATTTCTTCTCCGTTACGATTTATTTGTTGTTCTGTTGTAATTGTCTTCATGGTAGTTTGCTGTAATAAAATGCTAATAATTTCCTTTGAATATAATAGCTGTTTAAAGTGGTAAAGTGGTTACCGCCGCTGCCTGTCCAGATCTTGTGTCAGGTTGTCATCTGTGTGCAGTTATTTTGCACACTTGTGTTTGCGGGTTTTCTTCTGGATACTCTTCATCCACATCTCCAAAGACGTTCAGGTCAGGTTAATTTGCCATATGGGTTTGGGTCTGTGTGTGCCCTGCAATACATTGGCACCTCACCCATGTTTGATTTCTGCATTCTGTCTGCTGCTACCATGATACGCTTTGACCCTGCACCCCTAAATTGGATTATGGAGAATGGAAGGACACACTATGCCACACAGATCTGGAGATCATGCTGGATTTCCACACTGGTTACACTTGGTGTGAAGTTTGCACATTTTCTCAGCTTCTATGTGGGATTTCCTGTGCACTCAGGTTGCCATCCAATATACCAAAGAAGTGCCAGTTATGTTGATTTGTGAGGTGAAATTCGCCTGATGTGAATGAGTGTGAGTGAGTCCTGCAGTGGGCTGGATCGGATTTATGCTTGGGCTTCCAGTTTCCTATGGCTTTGCATTGGTTGAATAGATAACTGTGGAATATGGTGCAATAATATATAGGGTGGTATGGTAGTGCAGTGCTTAGTGCACACATCTAGTAGACAGAGACGCTTTGGGCTTTCTTTAGGTGCTTCCCTTTGTGTTATTTAATTTGTGACTCTGGCATATTTGTGTGTTTGGGTACACTTTGATGAAATGACGTCATCTCCGAGGTTGGCTTCTGCTGATGTTGGTTTTGACTCCCCTGATCTCTCTAAAGATGAACATGTGTTCAGAATATGAATGAGTGAAATATTAATGTGCATTATATTGAGTGGTTAGCACTGATCCAACGTCCTCAGTGTGAGCCCCAAGGCTAGTTGTTGTTTTGGTGGGCCTCACACATTCTTGTCTAGGGTTTCCTTCCACCTCCAAAAGATGTTTGACAGATGAGAGACCATTTAGTCCACCAGGCTTGTTTGTTTAGCTAATAGCTAAATAGCTGTCCCAAGATCTCACCCAGATACTTCTTAAACGTTGCCAAGGTTGCTGCTTCAATTGTATGGCTCGGTAGTTTGTTTCCTGATTCTCACAACTCTTTTCTCTGTGTGCTTGAGTGCGTGATTCACTGTTAAGTTGAAAGAAGTCTGCTGGTTCTTCTTTACCACTACCCTTGAGAATTTTGAAAATCTGGCTCAGCTTCCCATGAGGCTTCTCTGCTCACAGCAACACAGGTTTCATTCTGTAAATTTGCCTGAGCAGGACGTGTCCTTAAGTGCTGCTGTGTCTTTTTTTGTAATGTGGTGACCAGAACTACACACAGCACCCCAGATGCCGTCTCACTATGTGTATCATACAGTCTGAGCATAACATCCGTCGATTTATTTTCAACAGTTTTTTAGGTTATAACCTCACATTTTATTTGCCTCTTTAGCTGCTTCTGCACATTGCTTAGATAATGAGAATGTTGTGCCAACATAAACGCCAAGGTTGTTTTCAGAGGTTACTTCCTGTAGGACAGTGTCTCCCATCTTGTATTTATAACTGATGTTTCTTCTGCCCAAGTCTGGCACCTTTGCACTTTTCTAAGTATTGATTGGCAACTTGAAATCAGCCCTGCGTTGATGTTTGCATGAATGAATGCACCAGGGATTGGATTGAGTGGGCTTCAGAGATATTAAATAGCATTATTGTTATGATTTTATTTCCTGTGGTAGCTGCAGATCAAACTGAAAATAAATGACAAGCATGCCCTTCTGATGCATGTTGCCATTGTTTAGTGTGCCATGTGCAGACACTTTTTGCTCTGTGTTTTCCTAATGAGGTGGGGGGCAAGGCCAATCATTTGGCTTCCTCCGACACAGCAGGTTTAGTATCGAGAAAGAAGCCATCTGTTTCTCTCTTTCTCTGTGTCTGTCTGGTGAAGTCACTTTGGCTGCTTGGCTCGCCGCAGATCTCCAGCCGATAGAAGGTAAGCCTGCAGGAGCTGCTGGAGTTGTCTCGCAGCTAGCATATCCCCTTCGGGACTTTGCTTTAATGAAGATACAGGCCTCCTTTCTGAAATCTGGAGGACTGTATCTGTGGTATGTGTGCTGCCACTTATTGGGAGAGCGTGAAATAACAGCAGTTCAGATAGCTGTTTAAACTTGTAGAGCAAAGCAGAGCTTGGTCACATTCTGTCAAATATGGCTGAAGGCAAGTGTTCTGAGAAATCTCTCATGAGACTGGTGATGAGCCAGACTTGCGATTATAACCTCCAATCAAAGGACAATTGTGTCAAAAAAGAGAAAATGCCATTTAGTACTTGAATCAGCTCTCTGTCTTCACCACAGAGTTCAGGACTGCACGGCCAGGATCGGGCAAGTCTAATGGCAAGAGCAATAGTCAAATGAAGGGAAATGAATCTCCTCCAGAATGAAAATGCAGGAAGGATTATGGGTCTTGGTCTAACAAGCTATAAAAACTGAGTGCAGATAAAATAAAATGTAAATCCCCTTGTCATTGCCTGCCTGTGAAATGACATGCGGCACAAGTGCATCAGAACCTTTTGGCTTTTTAGTCAGATTTCGTCAACATTCTACTTTGAACTAAAAACCTAGAGGGACTCAAGTGAAGCTCTTTAGCTGTCTACTCCTTGAATCCAAGTTGTTGTTAAGTTTCGATGTTATCCACCTGTCGATCAGTAAGATGCAGTCTGTCAGTCAATCTAAAGACCTGTTTTTAACTTATGAAAGCATGTGAGTTATGCATGAAACTCAGTCTTTTGATTGACTATAACTTGGGAGATCATAGTGAAAAAACTCATTAGCACTTACCTCTCTGCTCTAGGGACTTTGGTTCGATCCCCAAAGTGACTGTGCGGATTATGCACAATTTTTCCTTCATCTCTAGGCACTCCATTTTACTCCCAAAACACAAAGACGTTGTGGTGGACGGCCGGAGCCCTTGCCCGTCCGGGACACTTCCACGCTGGGAGGACCGTGGGAGCCAGCCTATCCAGAGCATTACCTCCCCCAGAGTGCTAGATGGCTGCCCCCCGGGTGGCAGCAGTGCCTAGGACTCCCGTAGGGCTTCATGGAAGTTGAAGTTTGGTGCAGCCCTGTTAGGATCCATGGGCATCGCCAGGGGGTGCTGCAGCTGCTGCTGAGCCCAACAGAGCAGCTCTTCCACCACACCTGGATGTGCTGCCGGAAATAGGTCATCAAGCACCTGGAACGCTTCCGGGTGCGTTATACAAGGAGCCAGCAGCCACTACTTTGAGAGCCACAGTCAGGAGGAGGGAGATGAAGCTTACTGGGAAGAGTGGAGGAGAAAAGGAAAAGAAAAAGAAGGAAAATGTTTTGTGTTATGCTTGGGGCTGTGTTGAGCTTGTGGGAATGGGGAAGGTGTTGCCCACAAGGTAAAAAGAAAATAAAAACTCATGTGTGCTTGAACTTGTGTCCTATGCCTGTCTGTTTCGGGGGTTAGCCTTTACAAAATACAGATTAGACTGAAGGGTAACAGGCCAGGCTTGTGTGAGAGTGAGCCAAATACCCCTTGAAGGCCTGAAATACCCCTTTCAAGCAGTTTGTTAGGCATTTAACATTGCAATATGAGACAACTCAAAGAATTCAGTAAATTAACAAACATAGATATTAAATTTCCCTTCATTCATCCATTTTCAGATCCCCTAAATTCATTACAGGGACATTGGGAAGCCGAGTGTCTGGGTAGTTTGTTCCTGATAACCACAACGTGTTACGTAAAGAAGTGCTTCCTGGCTTCAGGCCTAAATGCACTTGCCCTTAATTTCCACTGATGTCCTTGAGTACATGATTCAATGTTAAGTTGAAAGAATTCAGCTGTATCTTCATTACAGATGCATTTGAGGAGTTCGAGAGGCCTAGATTAGGTCCCCATGTGGTCTCATGTCTTAAAGTCCTGGGATACACCTGGTTATTCTTCTCTGTACAGCTTCCACTGCTGCTGAGATTTTTGATAGCGTGGTGACCTGGGGTCTCATTTATAAAGCATGCGTATGTACAAAAGAGGCTTGAAATGTGCACACAGAACTTCCCACACAAATGTTGGGATGTATAAAAGAAAACTTGATGGAGGATCATGTGTATATTTATGGCAACTCTGACCCCACTTTTTGGAGAAACTGGGGTTAGGGTTAGGTTTAGGCTTAGGGTGAGGACACCCTTGGTCAAGTAGGGAAATGCTAAATAATTAATTTCACCAAGCTGTTATTGTAATGTGCATTGACATGACAAATATAAGAAAGCTCAAATGTGATGAAGAAGATGTACAGACTGTATTTTAGTTCCCTTTTAAGAGAACCAATGCACTGAAGAACTTATTTTTGGGTTTTTTTTTCTGGTCAGTTTAGCCTACCTGTTGTCACTTTTCAGAGAACTGGTCAACAGGTCAGGATTATCTTTACTCCGACATGCCTGTTATGCTGGAAGCCTTCGAGGTTCAAGGTTGCTTTATTTAGTCATGTTTACACAAGAAAACATGAAATTTGCCTTCTCAGTTGCATCTAATAACAGACAGAGTGAAATAAAACAAAACAAATGGAGACAAGTCAAGCTAAGGTAAGGCAGTTTGATAAAGCATATTTACACAAAAATTGTTACAAGATACATATCAAACCTTTATCATTTTCTCTGATATTCCTTATGGAACTTGGAAGAAAGGAATTTCTGGAGTGATTTGTGTGGGTTTTCAAAGCGACTATCCTTCCTGATTTACTGAAGTTAAGTTCTACAACCGAACAATGAAGTGCTACATCCAGTTGTCGTATTGTGTGTGTTCACATACATATAACATGACATTTTGTTACCGAAAGGCAATTTGCAGCATTGTCCATTTTCCTAACATAATCAGGGCACTTTAATGCACTTGTATTGTAATAAGAGCACCTGGCGAGGATGAAGCTGCTTTTGTTAAGCCTAACCATAACCGTACAGATACCTTTGAGTATTAAGACCTGGATTAGGTCCCCATGCAGTCTCCTCTGCTCGAGACAAAACAGATTTAGTTCTCCCAGTCTATCACGGGAGGACATGTTCTTATGTTTGGAGGCGGAGTGGTGGCTCTGAGGCTAGGGATCTGCACTGGCAATCAGAAGGTTGTCGGTTCGAATCCCGCAAATGCCAAAAGGGACTCTGCTCTTCTGGGCCTTTGAGCAAGGCCCTTAACCTGCAATTGCTGAGCGCTTTGAGTAGTGAGAAAAGCGTTATATAAATGCCAAGAATTATTATTATTAAGTCTGGGATATACCTGGTTACTCTTCTCTGTGCAGCTTCCACTGCTGCTTTGTCTTTCTTGTACTGCGGTGACCAGAACTGCACGCAAAACTGCAGATACGATCCCACTGGTGTGTTATATAGTCTAAGCATAATGCCCGGGATTTTAATTTAACAACTTTTACGATATAACCTAGTGTTTTATTTGTCTTTTTATTAGTTCCAGCTCATTGCTTAGATGGTGAAACATAAACCCCTAAACCAGAAATAGTTAAAGGGATCTCAGTCTTCTAAAGCAACTCAATAAAAATTATTTCAAAAAAAGTTAATGAGCAGCAAAAAACGGGTCACTAATTAAGAAAAGGGTTAAAATGAAAACCTGCAGTCAAGGCAGTTCTCCAGGACTGGAGTTGGAGACTCCTTCCCCTAAATCCTTTTCAGAGACTGCTTCCATTAGGACAGTGTCTCTCATCTTGTACTTATAACTGACATTCCTTCTGCCCCCGTGTAGCACTTTGCACTTTTCCAAGTGTGTGTTTGTTTGGTTGGCAACTTGAAATCAGCCCAGTGTTGAGGTGGGCATGAATGGACATGCCGGGGTAGGTCTCTGTCCCACATGGAGCACTTTGCAGTTGAAATCCCTGTGTTGAAAGTCACCTAGTTTTCAATTGTTCAGTGTTTGGCTATCCATAATGAGCTCTTATTATTCATGATTAATAATAACATCATCTCTATATTTGTAAAATCCAACGTCTGTCTGTATGTCTGTCCACTTTTCACGAGAGAACTACCTAACGGATTTAGATCTGTAATTTTTCTGTAATTTGCTTGAAGATTCTGGTTGATTTTGTGACCTCACTCATTGTGCTATGTATCATAGTTCGCTTGCGGTAACAATGTATTTGTGCGAATCTGAGAGATGCAGCGAACAAGAGAACTTCTTATATAGATTGGGACTTTTTTATCATTTGTTTGAACATTCTAGTTGATTTTGAGACTTCTTACATCGCTTCAGGAATCATAGTTCGGTTGCTGGAGCGATATATTCGCATTAATTTAAGACAGAGGTTGCAGGCCGAGGGGAGGGGGAAGCATAATGTCAGGAGCAGGGAGCTCCTCACTGTCCTGTTTCACTTCTATGCGGCCGAAGCCGCAGGGGGTATGCTATAGTATGCTATATATATGTGACTATGTATGTCACACTCAATATAGTGTCTTAATGTTTTTCAAGCTAACACTAAACCTGACCTCATATTACCATCAGTGGCCATGGTGAATATCTTTTACATTATTTAAATCATCTTACCATTTTAAAATGCTGGTTATACAGTACATTAACCATTAGGAATTCTTCACAACATATTTTGATAATTAGTAATCTAGCCTAATATGTGGTCAGAATAATATGTGTTGAATTTTCAGTGACAATAAATTTTCAAAAGCAATCACAAGATCAAGTGGTCAGAATAGCACATGTTGAATGCTCTCATTGTTTCAGTGTTGAGTAAAGAGCAACTCGAATGTTTCCAGAAACGTGCATTGCTGCCACCTACTGGACTAAGTTGAATATTCAGAAATAGTACTGCCAAAGGACCACCTTTTAAGAATTTTGTCAAATGATATACTAAAAACTGAAATACAAAAAGTAGTAATATTGACATTAAAAACCAAATAGTCAAGGTTTATTGTGTTCTCCATCCTTCCAGCCGTTTCATTTTTAGAATGTGCTTTTATTTTTACATAATCGCTAAGATAGATAGGTAAACCTGTATATTGGTATACAGTACGAATGGCTATGACTGAGCTCTCATCTGCATTACCTTTATGCTAAGCAGTGTGCCCATCTGGTCAAGAAGAAGGCTTGTAAGCCATGGGGTTTCTTCCCAACTACTGACATGATTGCATTCAGGCTTTACTATGAAGCACATCACATTTAAATCAAATAAATTTGTAATCTGAAAGATATTCAGTATGGTGCAAAGGACTTACACCACTCAAGAAAATTATTTTTAAAAGTAATTACCTGAGTGGTAAGTGTTTATTTGCTTGTTAAAAACCATACAACATCAGAATGAACATATGCATTGATTCCATAAATTGTCACAAGAACGTCCTGTGCCTTAAAACAATCAGTATTTTGTGTCACCTCCCTTAGGATGTGAAGCTGACATGAGTTACTTTAGTACACTGCTGTGAGTTTTTGTCAAGTAGTCCTGTAATGAATCATCCAAGTGTTCTGCAGGATATCCCATAACACATTTTTTTTGGCCAGTTTAATATTGTTACAGTTCCATCCACAGACTTCGAATCCATGTTTTGTGTTTGCAGTGTTTTTGGGGCCTTGACGTTTTTGCCAGTCTGTCATATACTTGAAGATACACCATGATGGATCAAAACCTGTCTTGATGCCATTGATTTTGTCCAAATCCCAAATTTACCAAGCAATCCATGTTCTTGACCTGTCCTATGGCCATGAGCGCTGCTTAGTGACCAAAAAAAATTGACTGCAGATATAAGGGTCAGAAATGAACATCCTTTGTGGGGTGGCTGAGCTCAGCCTTAAAGATGGGGTGAAGAGCACAGCCATTTGGTGCTTTTGGATGAGAGGTGGTTTGACTAAAAAGAATAGACTGGAGGTGGGATGAAAGTAGTTTTGTTGTGCTGAAGATGGTAGGTTATCTGATGCTGGATTAAGAGCTGAAGACTGTCTAGTGAACTTAGTCTGGCTTTTATGATTTGATTACTCTTTTGAGTTTTCCTTCAATTAAACTCTAGAGGAGAACAGGCCATTCAGCCCAACGAAGCTCACCGTTCCTATCCACTTAATTCTTCTAAAATAACATCAAGTGTAGCTTTGAAGGTCCCTAAAGTCCTACTGTCCACCACACTACCTGATCACTTATTCCCTGTGTCTGTGATTCTCTCTGTAAAGAAAAATGTCCTAATGTTTGTGTATGTATGTGTTTAGTTAGCCAAACTGCTTAAAGAAGTCTCAGAGAAACAATTTCATGTTTTTTAAAGCTCAACTCCTAAACAGAGCCTTGAACTCGTGACCCGGTGACTCGCAATATCATTTTGTCTCCAGGTTACCTGGGAGCAAGGCAGAAGATCACTACATTTATGAAGTGTCAGAATCGGATCTGCCCTTTTTGGGGAATGCGGTGATAAATGTTCTGCTGCCACTAAATAAATGCATCTGGATGGTGGGCTGTGAGCACAGACCATAAAGTGGTGCAACTGAAAAGGATTACACTTAAAAGATGACACTCACTAGACGCCAGAGGTTTGGGGGTCTTGTAAAGGAGCCTGAAGCTTTCATGTAGAATTGATTCTGTCAAGAGGATTAGCCAGATGTCACATGACTGAAAGTGTTGTTAATGACTCTTACATTATTTATCAGTCTATTATTATATGTATGCCTCCAGGGATACCCACTTTCTATTAATTGTTGTACACTCAGTCATGGACTCGAAGGCTGTGAAATCTGGTCCAAAGGTGGTGGGCTCTGTCTGAAATGGAGAACATGCATTTTTACTGAACTTTGTGCATCCATCCAATTCAGAGTTTAGAGGAGCCAATGTATCCCCTGTGCACATTGCAAAGGACATGCAAATGCCTGCCATCATGGCACTTCTGAGTTTCCACTCAATCTGAGTGTGTCTTTGGACTATGAGCAGAAACATGGGAAGACATGTAGATCCTTCTCAGAAGACATCTCATCCTGGAATTGAAATGCTGTGATGCTGTAACACAAATCTGTTTGTTTGTAACCCAAATCTAGAAAGGGTGGCCCCTGTGTTTTTGGGGGGCCTTAGGGATGTATACTTGTTTTTCGGCTCCATCTCCCCAACCATTTAGCGACAGAATCCCCCACTGACTTCAGTGCCAAGATTGTCACATAGCCTACTACTGTTACTTAAATTTAAAAAGAAATATGGGATGGACCCAGGCTTTTTATGACACTGTAATGAATGAAATAGCATCAAAAGATGAATGGGTGGTTTGACAATAAGATTGTTGTCAGAAAGAGAAAAGTGTTCAATGTTTTACCAATCCGACAAATAAAAAATGAGCCCTGTGTATGTGAAAGCCTTTAACTTTGAGGTTTGATAGACTGCTAGAACAGCCGCAGCTTTGCTTCAGCCCTTCTTTCTTCCTAGGTAGTGGATGAAAGTGGACTGGTGTCCTGTCCGGGGCTGGTTCCTGACTTCCATCAATGCTGCGGGGGTATGCTCTGCCCCTCTAAGTTTCTAAATGTAGGCTGAGTATATTTTGAAGTGGATGGTGTATCCAAGGTCAGTGTCTTCTTCTGAACTTCTGTGAGCTTTCTTTGTTCCTCAGTGTTTCCTCCAGTGGTGCTGTCTTTCTAATGACGTGCTGCTATACAGTAGTTGTTGACATCTTTAAACTGAAGCCGTCTTGAGTGTGTGAATATGGGTGGCATATAGTCTAAGGCTAACTCTAGTCTTGTAACAATACTTTCTGAGATATGTCTTTGGCATTCTGTAATCTGCAGTCGCATGGCAAAACTGGATGGATGTATTCTTTGTGTATATTGTAAGTGAGTTACCTCATCTTTCCATGAAAATGTTAAACTTAAAGGAGCACAAGTGCAAAGCCTTTAGCTGTCCTATCAAATGTGATTCCACTTTAGCTAGAGGAACTTGCCCTTGGCGTTCTGCATGGAGGTCACTGTGCCACTAGAGGGCAGCAAGCACGTTAGGATCAGAGAGGAGGAGCAGTCATGATGAACAGTAGATGGACAGGGAGGCAGGCTTAACGGGTCTGTAAATACTCACCTTCTTCAACCCACCATTCTCTCTCTTGGTCTGTGCTCTGTGTGTGCGTATATACAGGATGTACTGTATGATACATATGCAGTATACTTTACATTACATACACACACACACACACACATATATAAAATATTTAAAAATACTTGTACATGTATCCTTAGTTGGGGATTGAATTTTGTTTTCTTTTCCTTTATTTTTCTATTGTTCTTTTATTTTCTATAGTTCTTTTGTTTTCTCTGGACTGACTTTAAAGTAGATTGTTGCATTTGTACTGAGTACTATACTATTGTAACGTTTTGCTTTTTGAAAATAAAATTTAAAGAGAAATACTTAGACATTTTAATTTTGTCATTTTAGGAAAAATGATATTGTTTGAAGATAAATTATTTTTCACGTCTCTTGTATTATTAACATGAGCGTGCTCCGGATATATTTGATCGTCCTTTTTCACTGTTTCTTGCTTCCATACTTTGTACATAAGGTGCAATTCCATAAGTGGCCACGTGATGCCGCTATAACTCTGAAGCAGCCGTGGAAACGGAGACGGTCGAGTTGTTTCCTTTCCTAAACCGCAGTGTGGTTTCTGTTATAATTTAAAGGAAATTCAGTAGTACATGAGAATTCTGAGCTATACAGGGAGTGCAGAATTATTAGGCAAGTTGTATTTTTGAGGATTAATTTTAATATGGAACAAACACAGTGCTATCAGTCAATCCAAAATGTTAATAAACCTGAAACCTGAATGTTTCACAACGGAAATGTGAGTGTGAACATCATCAGGGGAATACATATGTGCGCACTATTATTAGGCAACTATTAGTGTGCAGATTTATTATGCAACTAAAGGAAAAATGAAAATTTTCCCATCTCACTTGTTTCTTTTCATCTGTTATAGTGAGAATAATAAACAAACACCTCAAAATTTACAAATAAACATCTCTGACATTTAAAAAAAAAATCAATCAATCAATCAATGACCAATATAGCCACCCTTCTTTCCAATAACAGTCATAAGCCTTTCCATTCATGGAGTCTGTCAGTTTCTTGATCTGTTGACGATCAGCTTTTTGTGGAGCAGTGACTACAGCCTCCCAGACACTCTTCAGAGAGGTGTATTGTTTTTCTACCCCGTAAATCTAGCGTTTAAGAAGTGCCCACAAGTTCTCGATAGGGTTTAGGTCAGATGAGGAAGGGGGGCCATGTCATTATTCCTTCATCTTTAAGGCCTTTACTGGCTGGCCACGCAGTGGAGAACTTCGATGCAAGTGATGGAGCATTGGCCTGCATAAAAATCATGGTCTTTTTCCTGTATCACTGTTTGAAGAAAGTGTCTTTGAAAAACTGGCAGTAGGTTTGGGAGTTGATTTTGAGTTCATCTTCAATGCAAAAGGTCCAACTAGCTCATCTTTAAAAATACCAGCTCATACCAGTACCCCACCTCCACGTTGGAGTGGAGCTCTGTGCCCATTACTGGTCCACAGGTCCATCCATCTGGTCCATCAAGAGTCACTCTCATCTCATCGGTCCATAAAACCTTTGAAAAAAATCTGTCTTCAGATATTTCTTGGCCCAGTTTTGACGTTTCAACTTATGTTTCTTGTTCAGTGGTGGTTGGGTTTCAGCCCTCCTTACCTTGGCCATGTCTTTGAGCACTGAACACCTTGTACTTCTGGGCACTCCAGGTAGGTTGCAGCTCTGGAATATGAAAGTACTGGAGGATAATGGGTTCCTGGTAGCTTCACGTTTGATTCTTCTCAAATCTTTGGCAGCTAATTTGCGTCTTTTGTTCTCAACACGTTTCTTGCGACCCTGTTGACTATTTGCAACAAAATGTTTGATGGTTCTGTGATCACACACCAATATCTTAGCAATTCCAAAAGTGCTGCATCCCTCTGAAAGACTTTTTACAATTTTTGACTTTTCAGAGTCAGTTAAATCTCTTTTTTGGCCCATTTTGCCTGAGGAAAACTAGCTGCCTAATAATTCTGCACACCTTGATATAGGGTGTTGATCTCCTTAGGCCACACCCTCCCTCATTACACAAATACACATCACCTGACGTGCTTAAATCCAATAAGCATTCAAGTTAATACAGCTTGGAGTTGGAATATACGCATTAAAAATGATGATATGGTCAAAATACTCACTTGCCTAATAATTGTGCACACAGTGTAGTGAGGTACAATGGAATGCTTTTAGGGTGACCACCAACTGCCTATATACTCCAATACAAGCATTTTGTGATTATTGTATTATGTATATAGTTTCCTGTAGTTTATACCATCTGTTATAACTGTATATTGTTTAGGTGTGTACGTGCATATTGTATAGGTGTAGCGATGTGTGTGTGGGTGTGTGTGTTTGTCGTGGCCGACTGGGGGCATCAGAGAGCCCCAAAACCAAGACACAGTGTAAGACCAGATGATATTTGAATAAAATTAAAGGCATTTATTTACACCAAGTACCTTTATAATAATCACCTCTCCAAAATAAGCCACAATTATACAAAACAAATGAATTCTTCCTCCTGTCTACCTCCTGTTCAGTGCTGCTTTATTGTCAGACCCAGGGATGCTTTCAGTGCCACTCCAGCACTTCTGGGCCATAAAGTAAGTAGGGAGGTCCCCACAGTGCCTTCTAATGAGACTCCGAGACCCTGAGAGGGCCGCACATCCGGACTCCCATTCCCAATCATCCCTGCGGGAGTCTCAACTGGGTTGCCATATGAGGACCACTGCCACCCGGCATAAGGGAGGTGGAACAAGTCCTGAATCTCAGCTTCCGCTGGTCCATCCATCAGTTCATGTCGGCCGGGTACAGTTAATGCTCTTGTCTGCTGGCCAGTTTGCTTGCATCATTGTGCTGGCTTATCATCTGGGTAATGACACCACCTCTGATTGGGCCGGGTTGCCCATTCTCCTCCTACTACGATATATAAATATATACACAAACACACAGTATACAGCACATACTGAGGTTATGTATTAAATATATAGTATATATAACCATAACAGTCTTAAACCTGATTTTATCAGAATTGAATTCACAGTTAATACTATTTGGTACTGACTACGGTTGCATCACAATTGGATTAGATATTTAAAATCACTTTTTATGAAGTTGTCTGACTTCATACAACATCAATGCATCAATAAAGTCCACTATAATACTTTATTTACTGCACATTATGTGGATTTGTTGACTTTTTTGGATTCCAGTCATTCTTACACATTTAGTTACTTTTGCTATGTCCATCAAAAAAGGTCCCAATGCTTCTTTGTGTCTCGTTTTTCAAACACTCCCTTAACTGGACTTTAAAGTTCACTAGAGAGGGTCGAGCTTTTCAGTTTTTACCCGTCTGCTTTCCTCATGGCTCCCAGTGTTTGTACTGGGTCAGTAACAAGTTGCACTGTACAGTATTTGGGAAAGCGGTGCAGTCTACCAGTGATGGGTGACAAGCGCGTCACTAAAGAAAAGAGCAGTAGATGTGATGCCAGAGCTCCTAAAAAGTAGTGGCCATCTGGATTTGTGAGGCTGCCAGAAGACTAGGAAGTCAGTGATTCATACACACACAGTGACGGCTCATGTCTGGTATTTGAAAGTGTCAATAAAGTGGGAAAACAACGAGTGACCTAATGATACCCTTGTGTTTCTGCCGAGAAAAGACCATCTAGTGCAACGGTGCCAGACGGTGGCATGTGAATTCATGTCCAGATTTCAGCAGGTCGTGCTCTCCTCTTTAAAACAAAGTCTGAGAAGCAGCTGCTCCAGTGAGTCGCTTTCCTTTTCCTGAATCAAGGATGATTCACCCCTGAGGCACTCTGCGCTGTGCTTTTCTTTTTCCTCTCTATTTTAAGCTTTTCCTTTCTTAGGTATTGGTTGAGCATTGAGTAATATCTCCATGTGAAATTATAGTAAAAAAAAAAAAACGCCTGTAAAGCTAACTTTCGGAGGTCAGGTTTGTGGGCCTCTAATATCGCTGTTGCTTGATTTTAAGTAGCTGTTTATGTCATTGGTGATTAAATTCAATGAGTCAACGATTTCCCGTTTGCACTCCTAAATGGGGCAGCTGTCCACGCTGTGTGAGTCCCAGAGTGCGACTCGATTTCTCAAGTTCACTTCTGGGTCAGGATGCTGTGTGCCTGAAAGCCATGTGTTCTCTCCGTCCAAGAGTGTGTCATCTGGCTATGCTGGTCATTGTCCCCCTGTTCTGTGTAACCCTACAGAAGACCCCCCTCCTGTGTCTGAGCTCTATGAGTCGGTGCTGCACTGTTTGATGAACATCCCATGGTAGTGATCCAGATCTACTACTACAGACTACTTACACCAAATTCTTGTGCTGAATTTACGGGAGTAGATCTCCAAAAACTCCCTGTTCTCCACAGCCTTAACATTAACAGCCCAAATGTCTCCAGTTTCATTTTAGAAGAACGAAAATGTGAGTTTTAGGGACTCTTCAGTGGTCAGTGCATCTCCGCCACCATCCACTGTACAAGACAAGACACCTAATGTTCTAAGACCTGAACAGTCTATGGCCCCCTTCAAACTAGACAGTGACAGTGTACATCATTTACCAATCCAGAGTACATCTACTGGCCACTCTTCAAAAAAGTACCAGGCGCAGAGTCATCCCTCAAACTTTGAGCCAAACAGGTCCAAATGCCTACCAGAGCTGCCCTCCATTGTAAGCCTTTCACAAAAGCAACTTGAAGTCCATCCAACTTAAACGTCAGATAACCTTTTGAGCAGAGAGTCTGTCCTTTGGCTCACTTGGAGGAGGGCTTGTTTCAAAGGTCACATGGAAGGGAATCGACCCTCCTAAAATTGGGGGCTCCCATGTCCTTTGCTTTAGACACCGGGATGCTGCCATCATTTAGCAGGAGACTTTGTAGCTGTATTTATCCTTTCTGGTTCATTGGTAGGTGGCGTAGTCTTTATTAAGCAATCTGTTTTGCTTCTCATCTTTTTACAGCTTCAGCTTTAAAACTCATCGGAAACTTCAAAAGACTTTGCTGGACAGTTATCTTATCCAAAGATCTTGCCCATACATTGTTCTCCTCTTTTCCTTAATGGATCTTATCCTAAAGAGGTCTATTATTTTTTACATCTAAGATGTCTCACTTAAAGGTTTTCCAATGTTGTATCTGTCCTGGTGTCTCTATAAACACAGGAAACTTCAGTTTCTGTATTACATCTTGCCTGAAGAAGGGGCCTGAGTTGCCTCGAAAGCCTGAATATTGTAACCTTTTTAGTTAGCCAATAAAAGGTGTCATTTTGCTTGACTCCTCACTACATTCATAATGGCTAACACAGCACAACACCCTAGTACTTCATTCTCTTCTCATAATATTTGCACTAGAAACAGCAGCTGGGTAAGCATGTGTATTTCCTCTTGGATGGTCTTCATTTCGCTTGGTTTTTAAATTATGGGGCTCTGGTCAGACGAGGTGTGTCTCCACTTGACTTTCATCACATGGCCTGCTTGTAGGGGAGTCGTCACAGTGACCTACATTGCGGAGGGCATGACAAACTGGAGACTCTATTAGCCCTTTGAAAGTGGCCTGCCATGGGTCAGAGCCCCATCCTTCATTGGTTTCTACCTTGTTGGGAAAGTCTCCTACCCCTGTGACCCCAAATGGAGTGAAACAACATAGACAATGGAAGTTTGGCAGGAGCAATTTCCTCTTTGTGAGTGTTTATTGTGTTTCAGATTACCGGAGTGGTTTTGCTCTGCTTAGGCCTGATAGCTTCTAATAATGGACGCAGTTGTACCTCTTCATACTTTCTCAGAGACGTGACTGTTAATGTTCAATACAACGTCTGTAAATATGAAAACACTAAGAAACAAACCAGGAATCTCAGCGTGACAAACGTGTGTGAATATTTGCTAAAGGGGAGAATTTTAAAAAATTTGTACGTGAGCATCGGTGCGCCATGTGCCCTAATAACCAAGTTACCCAAACTATACTATAAAATTTCAGTAATTATTTACCGCTCTGATGCTGATCTTTCTGATCATATATTAGGTCATTTCGATAGCAATTGATGAGAAGACTTCATAATTAATTGCAGAATTACAGTATTTTAGGGGTTCCTCTGGAGTGCCATTCTCTTTTGCATGATTTAGCTCAATAACTAATCACCACATCTTCATCTCATAACAGGCTTAAGTTTTGAGTTTGGTATTTTTCCATCCAGCCGTTTTAGCTCTAGTCCATCGTCAAGAAATTGTGACACACAGACAGACACACACACACACACACCCATCATCAAGATGTCAAAGTTTTCAGCATCAGGGGACCCTAAAACATTGATATCCGTCGAAAACCGGAGATCAAGATGTTTGTCGAATCTAAAGCTTTTGGCGACAGCGCAAAGCAATAAATGCAAGCAAGGAATTCAAGTAGTCAGGGGCTTCGCATCCTTCTCTCATCTTCTCTAGCAATTTTTAATTACTTCTGCTCGGGTGAGTGGCAGCATTTGTTGTGTAGTGATGCACCTGTTGTCCTTTTCACATGAATGTGTTTTTCTGTCTGGGAAGCGTAGCAAATGGGTAAAAGCTTTTGCGGTTATACAAAATGATGGAGGAATTGTGAAAGAAGAACTTCTTGAGTGGCACTCATTATTCAAATCCTAAAGAAAAACCTACATACCTGAGTTTTCACAGCTTTGCCACCGATGACACAAGGAGAAGAAAATGGATCCAAGCTATTGAAATAGATAAAGGAGCAAAATTTATAATTTATATGCAGTAGCAACACACACATAACCAGCACTTCAAATCTGGTGACTATGTAGAGTCTTAAGATTAAAGCTGTGCCATGTCTTTTTAGCTGGAAGAACTATGCCTACTGACACAGAAATCAACTTTAATAAAGCGAATGGTCATTTCTGAGAGCCTGGGCTGATGGGAAACATCTCATTGGAATGTCAACTGTTCCTAGTCCTGTAGTTTATAGGGTACTTGGAAGTGCTAATCAGCATGCAACACTCTGCCACGCTCTTGTGCCATGATTAGTGAGAAGAATATTTTATTGTCATATGACAATTCCAGTTCAAGTCTATTTATCATTCCAGTGTAAAAGATGGTTGGCAACCCAAGAAACAGAAGGATGTGGAAAGACCACTTCTTTAGAGCACTGCCTTCTTTAGAACATTAGACGGCAGCTTCCCTGGATTTCAGCAGTGTCATGGGACTTGGCGTTCTTTATCTCAGTCCTGTTGGGTGCCACCAGGCGGTGCTGCAAGGACTGACGAATACTATGGAATGGGGTTTCAACCTCACCCAGAAGTGTTTTCAGACCATTTGGGCGGAAGAGCAGAAGCACTTCTGGGTTGTTCAACATAAAAGGAATTGCCTGCCACACAAACATGAGCCAGGGTCATGTAGAAGGTAGACTAAGCTTGCTGGGACAAGCGGAGGAGGCAGTGACCAAGAAAGAAAGAAGAGTCATTGTGTGATATTTTGTTCTTATACTTGTGGCTATGGTTGGTGGAAACACTTGTTTGAAGAATTCCCATGTAATTCAAGGCTCTTTGTGCTTTTAACTTGTGCCCTGTACTTGTTGTGTTGGGTTTGGGGAACTGGAGCGCCCCCTGGTGTGCACACCAGTCATATCTAAAATACAGTGGGATGAAATTGTGCTACTCAGTTTAAGCAACATGCTGGCTGCATTTTTACTGCCTTGTGTCAAAACCTGTCTTTTCTGTATTTATATGAGAATCGCTTACTTTTTCACTTGCCGGTATGGATATTCATTATTTTCTTGCTTTGTTTTTAGCCTGCTTACTTGGTAATGAAAAGCACAGGAATACCAGACCTGAATTAAACACTCAATTAACGAAAGCAAATATTGAGAAATGAGTCACGTCAGTACAAGACTTTCATCTCCTCAGGGTGTTAAACCACAGAGGGCAGCTTTAGAACTGGTAACCAAAGTCTCTGTCAGACAGCTGGAGTCAGAGCAAAGTACAGAGAGCTTTGCACAACATCCCTTTCCTGGTTTTTGTTTGAATCTTTCACTCCGTTAAAACCCCACAACTTAATGTAACTGATATGTGATTAAATAATCTCTTCTCATTAATAATTGGGACTGTAAGTTTAAAGCCACATCTAACTCTGTCTGTTCATGCTTTTCATGGCAGGAACTGAATAACTCCTCCGAGCTTACAGTTTTTACATTTACATGGCTGAATTTTGTTCAGCGTAACAGCAGAAAATTGCTTGTTTCAGGAGTTGACAGTTAAAGCAGGGCTTTTAAAGAATAATCTGAAGTGTATGTCACTTCCTGTTCTTCCTCATCTCGCACTCAGGACCGCCAGGCCATTGACTACGTTTGACAATTTGACAGTGAATTATGTACTGTATACAACAAATATGAAAAACCTTCTGAAACAATAAGAAGATAAATGGACCGTCGGAAGCCAAATATCAAATATGGTCAGTTTATAAGATGATGTTACAATTTACAGAATTCTGACAAAATTAAACTGTTAAATAATTTTAAAAAAAGGTCAGCTGAAGCTCTTGACATATTGCCATAAGAAAGTTAGCAAACCTACCTTGGTAATTATGAAGGGATTCCTCCATTAATAATTGTGGAAAACTTGCCTCCCAACACCAACAGGCACAATGAAACAAGTCCCAAAGTACACAGGATTTATTTTCTTCTTTCTCTTACAGCACACAGTACACAAATCACCCACACTAATGGCTCAGTCTCTTCCTCTTTTCTCTCTCTCTAATCTTCTATTTCTCTTTCTTTTTTGCCACCTCCACTCCTCTCCCGTTAGCTCTGTCTTCCACCTCCCGACACCGGCTCCCTGAACAGAGTGAGGAGGCCTCCTTATATAGTCCAGATGCTGCCCCATTAACGTCCTCCTAAGTGTGGCGGAAATACTGCATGGGGACCCGGAAGTACTTCTTCTGGCAGCACTTCTTCTGCCATCCTGGGCTCCACAATTGTCCAGGTGCCCCCTGGCGGGGACCACAGGCCCCAACAGGGTTGAGCTTCCAAGCTCTGATCCTGTGGCCCCGATATAAACCAGGGGGACTGCCCTCTTGTGTCCCGGGGGAGGTATTGTCTCTCTCCTTGTCTTTTAATCCTACCGGTGTCCCATTGCCACATAACACATACTGTAGAATTTGTTTGTTATTCATGCTTTTGCTGTGGAGTCCTTTTCAATAATGCTCTTTATGTTCCTGAAACTGATTTACAGATGAGGATGGTGGAGAGCAGAGGGATAAACACTATCCATTGCTGGCTAACAGGAAGTAGGTTTACTCATCCATTTGTCACTTCTGAATTTTGTGAAAAGGGTCTGTCAGCACTTTTCTGTAGTTCTTGGCTCAGACTCGATGTTGAGTAGTTTCAACGACTCTCATGTTTTTAATTCTTCATCAAGACGTTCCAGCTAATCTATGCACTCATCCCTACCAACTGCTAGTTTTTGATCTACCTCATCTTTAGATCTGTGACGTCCATGTCGTGGCCCACAATGTCAGGTTGGTTACTTAGTCAGAAAACTTAATGCTTGGAGATTTATCACAGATTAGCTGACTAATGGTGTTACACTTATAGTCAACACAGCTCCTCTGGACTAGGTCCACCCTACATGCTATACCATCTCAAACAGATGATAGTTGTTTTATGAATGTCCACTAGTGACCGATAAAGCCAGGTTTGTCAATGTGGTATTATTTTCTAAATAATTATTGCCCTATCCA
This sequence comes from Polypterus senegalus, assembly GCF_016835505.1. Classification (NCBI taxonomy): domain Eukaryota; kingdom Metazoa; phylum Chordata; class Cladistia; order Polypteriformes; family Polypteridae; genus Polypterus; species Polypterus senegalus. The sequence continues at coordinate 57,359,850 of NC_053154.1, read as the reverse complement.
TTTAAGTAGTATTTAATTCTGAGAGCCAGACAGTCTTGATTGAGTCTTCATGGTAATCTAGTGTATATACAATATGCGGTATAATCCACCTGATTTGCAGCCGGCTCTGATCATGTTACATGCATTCTTCCTTTCTTGCCTATTCAGCAGAGCTCAGCTTGAGTGAATCTCCCCTGGAAAAGACACCGTCACAGAAATGACGGATTAGCGACTGACACCAAAGGAGTTCTACTTTGGCTCCAGTTTGCTTTGCTCTCCACATGGAAGGCAGGACCCAAGTTCAGATCCTGAGCTGGGTGCCCAGTAGAGTGTCACCTTTCTTTCACGCGTCTGCCCTGGCGACTGTGTGGTGTAGCTCAGGATAGCCGTCAGTCAGTTGGTAACTTGTGCACTAAACAGAGAAGGGGAAGCCATCACACCCTGCATCACTGTTTGAATTCAGTGTCAGTCTGCCTGGTAATTGGTATTCACTGTTAACTCTTTTGGCACCTTGAGTTGCTGAGAGATGAAGTCTAACAAGAAGAGAAGCCATGAACTCTACAGTAGCCGCGATCGCACAGCTCCTTTAAGAATGCGGATTTGTTAGAAATGGCTTTCTCTGTAATTGACGAGGAGGTGGCTACTGTGGACCACAGTCATACTAAAGTAATTTGAAATCTCATTTTGTAAATTTAGCCAAGTAATTTATTTTCAGTCCTGAATACAGAAGTTCTGTGGGGAATGCTACTTCTGTCCGCTGAATCTGTAACCGTCACATTTTTTCCTTAATTTATTTTTTCAATCCGAGATTCTATTGTGTCGCTGCGAGGAGGCACAGGGATAGTATTTTTATTTACCAGTGTGAGTGCCACCGGAGATAGACAGCATCCCAGAGGGTGATTCTTTGTCCTAATGGGATGCTATGATTAAAAAAAATGGAAGGAGTAGATAGGAACAAGAATCCTTACCCGGCAGGTAGGTCAGCATGTTGGAAGGACCAGAAAAGACACCAGCATCTGGGTAGTTTGTCCCCGATACACTATAGGGCAGCGTCCATGAGATTCAGGCCCCTTTTGGATACCCACAGAGAATCATGGGAGTTTGGAGTTCCAGAATACAGCACTGTTGAGTTCTTTGGGTGCCACCAGGGAGCCTTGCAGGGGGGTTATGGTCCCATCTGACCTGGAAGTACTTCCTACGAACCATGTCCTGCCCCAGAAGTACTGCCAGGTCAAATATAAAAGGAGCTGAATCATCTTGAGCAGGCAGTCAGAGTCGGGAGAAGGTGGACGAGGCTTGACAGGAGAAGTGTGAAGAAAGAGAAATGTTTTCTGGGCTGTTTACTTCGATTGTCTTTACGTTATCTATGAAGATAACATTTATTAATGAAAGGGATTGTATTTGAACCCATGACTGGTTTGGGTGTAATTGTGTCTGGGTTTCGGGGCTCAGTGGTGCCCCCTACTGGTTAAACCAGGAGTGAAGTGTGAAGCAGGTCCAAAGATTCTGTCCTAATTTTTATGTTCCAAATGCTAACAAAGAAATCTAGAAAACTAGCCAGGAGTTTACCAAAAATTCTTACAGAAAAATATTGTTGGAACACAAAGCATATGCAAGGATTATTCGTGACAAAATGAAATGCAATCCAATGTGGTAACTACATTGCAATGTAATGCATGTGCACATGGGTGTGTTGAATTTTATCATGTCATAATTAAAATAAATATCTACTAAAATGAACTCCTCACTAGCTGAAATTGTGTTTGCGACATTTCAGGCTTGCTGTTTTTATAGGCGCCCCTGCAGCTAGTTGTGAAGCTGCTCATTTGCACAACGAATTTCCAGCTCATACTATTAATGACTCATTACAGCAGGGGTGCTCAATGCGTCGATCACGATCGACCAGTAGATTGCAAAGGCAGTGCAGGTAGATCGTGTTGCATTCAAAACAAAATTTTTTAAACGTTAGTCTATCATATATCCTCCCTATGGCATTTGCCACTTGATTGACATACAGGCCAGTCTGAGATCTCTTCTTCTAACACACTGGTCATCCCGCACGCACGATCAAACATGCGAGCTACTGCAAAACTCCGGCTGTGATCTAGTTATCCTTCCAATTTATATCGACTAAAGAAGGGATTAAAAAAAATTGTTTAAGGAGGATATGGGCTGCAGGTGGAATTGGAAGAGGATTTTCTTTCTCACAATGTCACAATTGAAGTGCGTTTGTCTGACGTCCGAGGTTCAATCCCTGATGAGGGGTGCAGTGAAGTGAGTACGCCTGATGAGCCCAAAATAGGGCAAAATGTTCTCGCAACTGAGAGGGCACCCGTGGCGCATGTCTGCCAACTTGCAGACCAACCACACGCATTACCTGGTAGGTAACCACCCATACAATCAGATTATGATTTAGACTTTGAATGATATATAACGGTATATATATACAGTGTAAACGGCACTATATAGCGCCTGACCCGACACAGATTGGACACTGGAGGCACGTCTAAAATAAAATGCTTTTTTTATTCTTCTTCAGCTGGAGGGCACGTCTTCCCCGTAATCCCCCCAGCCACAACACAGTCCCAAGCACCAGTAACCACCAGTGCAGCACAATCACAAACACTCCTCCTTGACACCACCACTCCTCCCTCACAACCTTGTCTTCCTCCACCCGACTCTGGCCGATGAGTGGTGGTCACTGGCTCCTTTTATAGGTCACCTGGAAGTGCTCCAGGTGTTTGATCACCAAGATCTGACGGCACTTCCAGGTGTGATGAAGCTGTTGTCCATATGGGCTCAGGAGTCCCAAACACAGCAACCCCTGACGGTACGTGCGGGACCCAACAGGGCTGCCCCCAACTCCAATTCCCAGAGAGCCCTGTGGGAAACTGAGGCACTTCACCAGGCCAGGGGGGCGGCCATCTATCGTCCAGGGGGAGGTATTGCACTGTCCAGGGCTGCTCCCCCTGAATACAGTGTGCAGGGGCGTCCCGACTGGGCATGGACACCAGGCGCCTGTCACAACAGTATATATTAAATCATTTTTAATTTAGGTAGATCATTTCGACCTGGTCATTTTCAAAGTAGCTCACAAGACGAAAAAGTGTGGGCACCCCTGCATTACAGGTTGTCCGCGCCGTTACAATACTTTATATAGTGCCATAACCTAGATCACGGGTGTCGAACTCCAGTCCTGGAGGGCCACAGTGGCTGCAGGTTTTCATTCTAACCATCTTCTTCATTAGTGACCAGTTTTTGCTGCTAATTAATGTCTTTTGCTTTAGTTTTAATTAACTTGACTCAGAACCCTTAGATGTCACTTTTCCCTTAATTAGCAACCATACAATGATGAGACACAAAACGAGCCAACACATGACCAGCTCCCCTGTGCCCATCACACAATATCTGAAAAGAAAGAGAGGTGATGGTCTCTGTAATATTGTTTTCTCAGGTCACCAAAACATCTTGATGGTGTTCTTAGGTAAAAATAGAAAATCAGCAGTTTTGGAAAAGTCTGCTGTGGCAGAATGAGAGCAGCAACAAGCCATGGAATTAAATAACGGGTTAAATTAACAGCAAAAATTGGCTTCTCATTAAGAAATTGGCTGGAGTGAAATTAGTTGGAGTTTGTAGGCCCAATTTAACTGGTCATCTGTTGGCTAGTTTCACATTTCTGTTTGGCTGCCATTTAATGAAGAAACGAATCAATTCAGAGGACTGAATCCTTAAAAACATGGCTATTAAAATGAAGGGAAAAAAAGTTAATTAACAGTGAACTGGTCACTGATTGGGAAAAGGGTTAGAATGAGTTTGACACCCCTAACCTAGATGCTGGACAAGTGCCAAGGAATACAATAACTTGGGATCACAATTAATGAAGCGGTGGACGGTCATACAGCAGACTTCTTAAGCACCAGAATAGAATATCCAAATTATTCTTTAAATAGGATGACAAATAAGGTTAGGCTCCAATACAGCTGTAGAACAAGCAAGAGAACAAGCAATTTGAAGTCTTGTGATGTCACCACTACACCACAGTCCCTATTTTATGTTCTTTATCTTATCCTGCACATCTTTGGACAGTAGAATTGAACACGAACATGGAGAGAGCATGCAGACAGGTCACTGGGCCTATGAAGCACCATTCATGTCTCTCTGTCTTTTTCAACTTGAAATGTTTGGCAGGTACAAGCCATAAAGCTTGCTGTAGGGACTAGATTTTTGTGTTTTATTTATCTATATATTGATGGTGACAAACGTTCAAGAGCCTGTAGGCACTGCTTCTTGGAACCAGTTATGTGTAAAGAACCCCTGGCACACAGACCTCTACAGAACCAGTCAATTTCCGACTTGGAAACACAGAAATAAAGCAGAAAAAGCTCATGTCAGAAATAGAAAACGAACCAGTGCTACAATCCAGGAAACTCCATTTATCCTGGCATCCCTCTTCATGATTATTTCATGTCTTCTGTGCAAAGACTAGCTGTGAAATCCCATCAGCTTTTGATTCGACAGCCTTGCAGAATTTCTGAAAACATGATTAGCATTCTGTCGCATGTCAATTTTCATTGCACAGACATTATCAGAAAGCACTGAATCCTCACAAACATGTGGAGATGCTTGTAGATTAGGCATGTCCGCATAATTGATTCTGAAGTGAGTTACTCTACCTTCTGGCTCCACCGCCCTAATTAAAGGCTTATGCTGAACCTTGGCTGTTTATCTGAATGCCTGATGTCATTGTATGCAGCCATTCCCTTACCTTCAAGATGTAAGGCTCTCTTTTGTTTCCAACAGTTTAACATGAAGGATGTTGTGTTTTTTTATTTAAGAAACACTCACAGAAGCAAGTAGGTGCACCTTTCAGCTTTTCATTCTCCCAACTGCAAAGGGTGCAGGACAGGATTACACGTTGAACACATCTAAACAGCAAGCGCTTAAGTATTTGCCCCAGTCCTCCTGTCAGCCGCTACTTCATATAGCTCCTTTAACAGACTAAGTAACATTACAGGTGCCTGGTTAACATTATCAACCAACAGTTTTGGGTTAGTCTGAGTCCATGCCACAGGGCAAGGCAAGAAATAGCCCTGAATGGGCACAAGACTATTGCATGCCTTCTCATCCACATACTTACACTAATGTAGAGCAATTTTGGAATGGTCGATGTAACCTAACCTTTATGTCTTTGGGTATGTGGGAGAAAAACCCAATATACTATATAGAGTGCAAATGAATACACAAAAGAGGAAAGTGCGGTTTGGGGTCCCAGAGGACGCCCCACTTAATGAATAAGTCCAAATGATGAAAGTTGGGTACTTGGCGCCAAAAGAAAAGAAATCACCAATTGCCATTGAATAAAAAATAATCTTCAGTGGTGCAGAGCTCTGGTCTCCTCAGAAGATGGTCCAAGATTGAACTCTGACTTACAGTTGTCCTTCATATTTAAGTATGGACCAGATGTGACCTCAGTAGCTTTCTGTGGTTTTCTCCTCCTTCATTCTAAAGAAACAGAAGGAACCAATGCTAATGGTGCCACACTAAATGGTCCAAAACAAACCTGTCAAACACTCCCAATGCCCTTGTGGGTGACAGAACAGAGGATTCCAACCCAGGATGCAGAATCTTTAAGCCTGCAGTGCTGCCTTGTGCACCACCATGCTACCCATGCCTTATTATTCAGTAAAGCAGAAGCTGGCTGAATAGTCCATTATGTAAGACATGGCTGAAACCAAGGCATGTTGGTGCTGTAACATCTCACACCACGCTGACAAGAAAGTAGTGTTGAGCTAGAAGTTTTACATGATGGACAAAACTGATGATGTGAGACCTTAATATCTTATCTGAACAGACGTCAGCCTTATTGAATTGTGTTCTGAGAATCTGAGCTGCCTTTGTGGAGTCTGGGATCAAAAAGGAATCTGCAAGTGTAACAGGATTACTGAGCAATGCTGGGAGACAGGCTGGTTATAGTGGAAAGTGTAGTAATAGCAGACTAAAAGGAAAAGGATTCAGTGTGCCATACATAGACATGCCTGAACTGTTTAAAGGTCAACTCCATCAAACCTTGAATTGTAATTTCTCTTTGAAATAACATGAGTGGGTGACATATTGACAAGCCCCATTGTTTCACAGCTCCCGAGTTCAAGTCCCTTTCTCTCACTCTCTAACTTTCTACAACATTTAACTTATTGTAATAAAGTTGTGTGTATTTTTATGATAATAAACGGCAAAAACAACTACTATTACAGATACAAAAGAAGTCAAACAATACACTAAGTACAAAACGATAAACATTTCACACTCACAACACAGTCCGGTTTTGCAGATGAAGATAATGGTGGTGCAGTTATGAAATGAAATCTCCTGTGAACAGCCTCCTAAAAGTTTGTCCTGCCATGAGGGTGAAGATTTGTAGAAGCTGAGAGCTCTACCAGACAAGGACATTTTTCAACCCAGATAATATCACACAAACGAGTGGACACAGAACAAGAAAATAAATCGAGAGAACACTGTAATCTGTTGGATGTAACTTTAATCCAATTATGTAGTGAAACAAAAAGATACCACAGATTGCAACTCTGCCACTTTTAAAACTAGCGCTCTCATCTTTCACCCAGCAGCCCTTGCAGCAACCGCCGAAGCTGCCCAATGACACAGTACTCCTGGGGTTGCTGGGATTTGCAGTCCATTTTAGTAGCGCTACTACAGCATTGTTTGTGGTTGCAAAACTCGCAGAACGATTCCTATTTATTTATTGATGACAAATCAGTGAATGGCCACATCCACGAATCGTAAACATGCAAATCGCAAAGGCCAACGTGAGCTCAGCAAACAAATCCAGGAACACAGCCAGTCTCTAGCTTATCTAAGAGAGACGAAGCAGTGGACGGCCTTTACTGTTCAAGATGGTTGAATAAGCTGCCTTACTACTGTACAGTGCTGAGAATAAATACAATTATAAGCAAAAATGTATACTCTTCTTGAAATTTACAGACATAATAGTAAGGATATTTTTAGATTTCTCTTTTTTAATTTGCTTCCTATTTTGTAGTAGTAGATTGGTCTTCATTATGCAAGTATCTCGAAGCAGATGAGGCTGAAGATGGAAATGGTCATAACGTTCTGTGCCTGACATTTACTTTTGGATGATGATGACCCTTGTCTGTGACCAGTGTTGTGATGTTTTTAAGACTTCAACAGCTAAAGTCAGCAATGCAATCCCTGCTCAGTGCTGTTCTCTGTCTCTTATTTGGCAGACATTGCATGCAAGCTACATAGTCACGTTAAGCTCCATTTAGAGTTGGAAAGGATTAACTGAGCTTAGTGACTGTCCCCTCAAGTGGTTTGTGGTCTCAATTTGTAGCGCAATCGTGTACCCAGTTCTTCATTTAATCGTATACTGCTGCATTGTTCAAGAAGTGCTTAAGGGTATGGGCCGAATGGGTGTGTGTGGGGCGGAGAGATGGAATGTAATGCGATAAGAACAGCATATTAACTTTAATATTACTGCATATTTGGATGGCACCTTTATCTATCAGGATACAGCTCACTTGGATTTTTAGGGGATCAGTGACATGCTCAGGGAATGGTCAGTGTTAGGGATGATGCATTAAAAGTAACATGTGCTACATAATCAGGTTATTTTTTCAAATATTAAGTAATGTAATGCAGCAGTTATTTTCCTGAAGTAAAAAAAAAGAAATGTGTTGCTATGTTACTATGAAAGATTATTTCTGCCACTCAAAAAATCAATAATATACATACATAGTGGGAGAAGAACAGGCATGGCCCCTTACCCAGACAGGAGGCCAGAGTCAAACTACTGATGGAGTGACCAGAGGGACAGGAAACTAACTTTGTGTCCGGCTAGTATGATATAAGAGATGGACTGAGAAAAGCAGAGGATTTGGAGTGATTCTATTGCCCGAATGCCAGGTGGCATTGGTCCTCAAATGGGAACCTAGACGGGACACTCGCAGGAGTGCTTTTTTGGAAATGGAGCCTGTAAGTGCAGCCCTGTTGGGGTCCCTGGGGATTGGGAGAGAGTGTTGTTGGGAGAGGACCTCCCTACTTTCTCTATGGCCAGGAAGTGCTTCCAGAAAGCTACAGCATGACACCGAAAATATTCCCGGGTACGGCTGAAAAAGGAACCCGCTGCCACACATGTATGTGTCAGAGTTGGTAGTCAGAGAAGGAGGAAGAATTATTGGTTTATTGTTCATTTATTGTATAATTGCGGCACGTTGTTGAAATAAGGTCTGTAACAGGTGCTTGGTGGCATAAATATTCTTTATTTTTATTCATATAACATGTGGTGTTATATTGTGTCTTGGGTTTGGGGCACTCTGGCACCCACTGGTGGCCACTGTGTATGTATATATATATATATATATATATATATATATATATATATATATATATATATATATATATATATATATATATAGTGGACACTAGGGGTCACTGTTGCCCCGTTGAACCCACCAGACAGACGTCCCAGACACACGTGTAAAAGCACAAGAAGATTCTTTTAATATTTTCTCCAATAATGTACCCAAAGCACTGCACTCTCCACAATTCTTCAATAATACAATAAATACAATAAATACAATAATCAATCACAAATAACAATCCTCCTCTCCCAGCAGCTCTGTCACACTCCCACCCAACTCCGGCTCAGTTTGCTGGGTTTCCCACAGTCCTTTAAATAATCCTTGATCCAGAAGTGCTTCTGTCCTTCAGTCCATGTAATTCCCTAGCACTTCTGGGTCAGATGAAAACTCCTTTTTCTTCAGCCTGGAAGTACTTAATTTCTTCCGTCCCCGTGACTAGGGAGTACTTCTGGGCTATATAGAAACTACAAATCAATCCCTGTGCCTCCCTGCAGCGTCCCCTGGCGGCCCCCACAGTATCCAGCAGGGCTGTGAAGTAAAACTCCAATGTCCATGATGCGTTGCTGGAATTTGGGGCCCCTCCATGTTGCAGTGAGGACTCCATCTAGCTGTGTGGGGGTATTGGATGGGATAAACTGCCGGCCATATATCACAATATATACACATATATACACAAGGTCACCAAACAATATGTTACAAACGGAACACTTCATCCACTAGTTTGCCAACTCCCTCACTTATACACTGCGTTACTTCATATTCTTCCACTGCACACCACCAAGCTAGTTCGCCCACGTAGTCTGTAAGTGCGACGCTAATGGCATAAGCTGAAGCACTCATGTGTCAATGTTTTTAAGTTTTTATAGGTGTGAGCGTTGTAAACTCAAAACGTTGTATATCGAGATGTTGTAACCCGAGGACTCCCTCTATATGTGTGTACATATAGTACAGGCCAAAAGTTTGGACACACCTCCTCATTCAATGTGTTTTCTTTATTTTCATGACCATTTACATTGGTAGATTCTCACTGAAGGCATCAAAACTATGAATGAACACATGTGGAGTTATGTACTTAACAAAAAAAGGTGAAATAACTGAAAACATGTTTTATATTCTAGTTTCTTCAGAATAGCCACCCTTTGCTCTGAGTACTGCTTTGCACACTCTTGGCATTCTCTCGATGAGCTTCAACAGGTAGTCACCTGAAATGGTTTTCACTTCACAGGTGTGGATTATCAGGGTTATTTAGTGGAATTTCTTGCTTTATCAATGGGGTTGGGACCAGCAGTTGTGTTGTGCAGACGTCAGGTTAGTTGGACAATCATTTATTTTTCAACAGGACAATGACCCCAAACACACCTCCAGGCTGTGTAAGGGCTATTTGACCAAGAAGGAGAGTGATGGAGTGCTGTAAATGGTCATGAAAATAAAGAAAACACATTGAATGAGGAGGTGTGTCCAAACTTTTGACCTGTACTGTATATATATATATATATATATATATATACAGTATATAGTACTAGGTTGTTGTACCGTGTTAGCCATTATGAATGTAGAAATATTTATTTATTTATATATGCTATACAATACCTGTCAAATAATACAAAGAGTCTGCAAAACGTGTTTCAGCCCTAACTGGGGCTCATCAGGTGTACGCACCATTGCTTCCCTTTGCGGGGATCGAACCTCAGACATCAGCACCTGAGGTAGAGCCTCAGATGTTGTGCCATGGCGGCTAGTTCGCTTACTTGACAGGGTGGGGATCAGAGTGTTTAATCTATAAGTCTGATCGCAATCTGATTATGTATTATATTACTGCATTAATTTTCAAAAAGTATTACTCAATATCATGCTGTTGGAGTAACATCTCACACGCACACGCTCTGGCTGTATAGTGAGGATTGATGTTAAGCACATGCATAGCATGCAAACCAGTGAAAAGAATTGAACAAAAGTTCTAGGTATACATTGAACCCTGCATGTGCTGAGGGGTAAATTTAATCTGCCCAGTGTAGGGTCAGAGGACCGTGAATATCATAGCATCACTGGTGTAAGGCAGGAAGCCGATGGGCTGTAGCCGCTGTGAGACGTGTCCGAAGTGCTCTCTCAGTGCTTTATCTGCGCCACCCAGATGCTGCTCAGGAGGGCTGCTTTTATAGCCAGCTTCTCCAGGTATTCCTGTTCCCTAAGATAGGTTTTGTCCATCTTAGGACCGTGTCCCTCTCAGGTTCGGACCCATGGGTGTTACATTTATTAAACACAACAGCATGATCAGACTTGGCTGTGTTTCTGGTCAGTTTCTTGGGTTTAGAATTTAATAACAAATGCTGGCCAGTAAAATGTCCAGTTTTTCATACAAAAGAAGAAAAAAACAATGCAAAAGTATAATATAATAAGTAACATATTTAGTTACAGTTTTTTGATTTTTTTTTAAGTAATGAGGAATGTAACTAAGTTATTTTGAAAAGTAATGTTCCCCAGCACTAGACATAGGTGGGAATTTAATAGTGACTGTGTAGTGTAAAGTGTCAACAACAGGGGGACCACTCATAGGCTGCTGTATGCTAACACAGTCCCAGGAGGCCAAAGTCAACCAAAAAGGGAAATTAATAACAAAAGAAGGAATAATTATAGCAGGAACTGAGAAAATTGCAAATTAAGGGTAAAATATGAAACACCTGCGCCCTCAGCACCTTGCCAGACATGAAGCCCCCGACTACTCCCTCCACTGGATAAATCTCTTGTCCCGCTCATTTGCCTTTTCACCGCGCTGTTCTCCACTCCGGTCTTTCTCGACAGTTGGTGGGCTTTGAAGGCCCAACCCCACATCACTTACAAGTAGCCTGAAGTAAGTGCAATTTAAATATAGTGAGCTTTATTCCTAAACAATGTTTGAGGAATGAGCTACTGCAAGGCTGATGCTGATACCTTACCCCGTTTGGATTATGTGTGACTCACATAAACAGACGCACTTTAAGTTGAAGTTAACCGCTGCTGCTCAGAGTGTCCACCTCATCCTGTGTTGCTCATAAATAAAAGCACTGCTTCCTGTGGCTGTAACAGACCTTGGAATTTGACCGTTGGCACCATTATTTTGTTTTTCTTGTTCGGTACTCCAGTAGTTCAAACTTTAGTTAAATTCTGAAAGAAATTTTCAGTTTGTGAGTTTCAATAAGAGAGTAATCTGGCACTGGCGATGGTGAAGGCATCCGTTGATCTCTCTAAATGTCTAAAGATGATTTGTTTTGTTTTTAACAAAATGTTGACATATTAAAAGCATTTCTTTAAAAATTTTAAGGCAGTATTGCATTTTATTGAAAACTGATTTAAAATATACAAATTATTAAAAATCCAAACTACACATTTGATAATGGCTTGCAGTAATGGGTGAATCTGTCCAAAGAGCAAATGCTTTTTTTAATATGGATTTAAGGGAGAAGATAATAAAAAAACCAACAGGCAGTCAATTTCAGTTCAGTTTGGCTTATTTTATTTTTGCACTTTCGCATGAGTCCAGTGCTATAAAGCATCCATCATTTAAATGCAGGAATTTGCAAATTGGATTTAAACACACATAACATAAATAAATCACGGTGTCCCAAGTTCATTAACTTTGCAATGGAAATAAGAACAGCAAACAGTTCAAGAGAGAACAGCAAAAACTCCTGTCATCTGCAATTTCTCGAGACAAAAAACCCTTGGGGGTCAACAGTTGATTATGACAGATAAAGTTACAGTCACATTTAGATAAAGTAACAGATCTGATGGTGCACATCCTGGACATTACTTTGGTCAATTGAACAGATAGATTATATCCTTTCCTCCTTGACTTCCCAATATCTTTGTGCCACTTCCCATAGGGTCAAGAGTGGCAACTGGGGCACTCGGGGCGAAACAAGGCCTGCCTTTGGCATTGATGACTGAAGCTTCCTAATCTGACCTTTAGGGTCACTGTAAGTCTGTCAGCATAGGGCGCAAGGCAGTATGGGACAGCAGTCCATCATGGTGCGCCCTCTGATACCCATTGCCTTCTAGTACGTCATAAATAACTTATTGATTTAGTGTATGTGAGGCTGAAACTGTCTTACCTACTCCAGAAATGTGATTAAAAACAGATAAAAGAACTGCTGAAGTTGTGTCCTGCACTCCTGCGATGCCCTGTCCATGAGAACTAATCAGGCTGTGGCCTTGTGTTCCTCTAAGCATCCTTCTATTTTCTAACCTACTTATTAAGTCCAGGGCCATGTGGAGCTGGAAACTATCCTGTCAGCTGTGAGAGCGCGACAAGAAGCAGTCCTGGACAAGGCACTAGTACATCACAGGGAATCATCTCCTGAAAATGCATATTATTTTAATTTTTATGCTGAAAATTAGAACCATTCACAAATGGCTGCTGTCCTGAGCCCAAATCTGCAATGACAGGCAGCTGTCAGCCACAACAGTGCATTGGATTGCTGTAAGCTGATTCAGAAATTAACGGACAGACAAATGTTGAACTCTTTGCTCAGGCATCTGTTGTGGAAAGACTACACTCTTTTCTTATTCAATTTCATTAAAATCTCAATGTCACAAGCTCTAATGTAACAAATGGCTTTGTTTGCCAGCAGAACATGTACATTTAGATAGATAGATAGATAGATAGATAGATAGATAGATAGATAGATAGATAGATAGATAGATAGATAGATAGATAAAGGATGAAAAATGTCTTCATACAGAAGCTCTTTAAATAAATAAATATTTAAAATGATGAATATTCATACACACACAAACTATAGTCTGAACACACGCCAGAATGGCTGAAAAGGAAGAACATCCATCTATTATCTAACCTGCTACATCCAAACTACAAGGTCACTGGGTCTGCTGGAGCCAATCTCAGCCAACACAGGGCGCAAGGCAGGAAACAAACCCCGGGCAGGGTGCCAGCCCACCACAGGGCGCGGACACACACAAACCAAGCACACACTAGGGACAATTTAGGAAAGGAAGAACATTTAAAAAGAAAAAAAAACTCCTCACTTGGCTGTCACTTTTGCTGTTGTAATGAAGGAGCCCCCGTAGCATTTCAAGACACACTTCTGTTGAATGATTCGTTAGCTGAAAGTCCTCAGTGTTAGTGTGTCACAGAGAGGATGTGCAGCATTGTTTATAATGGCACTAAGTTTTGTGCTACCACTTTCAGGTTGTCCAGAGTACAGTAAGTCTCATAACTGGGCTTGCCCTTTTAATTAGCTTGTTGATTCGGTGATGCTTAGCTTGAAGTGATGTTACCAGCCCAGCACAATGCCCATCACAGAGTTATAGAAGATGTGAAGGATGTCACTTCCCACATTAAAGGAAGGCAGTCTCCTAAGGGAAGAGAGCCTGCTCTGCCCTTTCTTATAAAGTTCCTCTGTGTTGAATTACCAGCCTAATCTGTCATTGAAATGGACACCCAATGCACTTGTAGGAGTGGGCCACCTCTACATGCACTCCTTGAATAGTAAGCAGACATCGAGGCCTTTTCGTGAGGTGAAAGTCGATAATCAGTTCCTTGGTTTTGCTGATGTTAAGATGTAGACTATTTGCACCAAGAAACAAAGTTCTCCATGTGACTCCTTCACTCTGTCTCATCCTTCTTACCCATACACCCCATAAGTGTCAAGGCATCTGAGAATTTCTGCAAGTGACATGACCTGGTGTTGTATTTATAGTCGGAGGTGTATAGTATAAAGAGAAAAGGAGACAGGAGACAGTGCTGGCATTCTGTACCACACAAAAGAAGGGCACAAGAGGTTAGGTGCTATCTTGAAAGCCAAGGTTCTCCAACACCATAATACCATGTCGATCTTTGGCTGCTCCATCAAGACTTTTAGCAGGCGATACTCTAGTTTTAAAGGAAATATGTAAGTGTGTCACTAGAATGAAGACCCCGAGGCAGCAGACAACGTCTCCTTTGATAATGAAGTCAAAAGAAAACCCAGGCAGACTCAAAGGGTGTGTGGCACTCATTCCACCCTATACCCTGTTTGGAGTTTCCCTCTTCTACACCTCGCTGTCCCATCCGAATACTGTGGCCTGTTTTTGTCTTTATGTACTGTAACTCTACTCCTGAGTCCCTTGTGGCATGTGTATTGACCCCATAACTGTCACCTTTACCCAGACCTTTGACATCTTAAGTCAAGCTGAAGTAGCCACTGTATGTCAATTTAAAGTGCATGCCGACTCACACTCCTAACATGCACCGATAGTTTAATAAATATGAACAAATTCCTTATCTCCGGTGAGCTTAATGTACAGCAAACACTCGGCTGTCACTCCATTGTAGTCGGATTATTCAAGATTCCTCAGTGCTATCTTTAGCCTGTTGCTATGCAACCGGACACATTCAGCTGCGTGCGGAATTGTTTAAAATCCATAATGAGACGTGGATAGTGTTCGGCACTGTAAACTTGTTTGAGTGATCGTTCTCCTTATCAGCCCAGCTGTCTCCCAAATGATTGCCTCTTCAGGAGTTCTGCAGAGAGTGACGCGAGGCGTGCGAGACGCGGGGTGGTCTGTGTGAGATAATGCCTTGTGTCCTGGTCCGGAGGCCAGATTCTCTTGAATGCCAGCTTGTAAATCTCTCTGTGTTTTGGATTGATTTGTGAAATCCGTTTGTGTTTATTTAATATTAGCCACCCAATGTCACTCTGGAAAGTCATCAGCGTATTTTGTTGGCTGACGTAAAAAGATTTCCTGGCAGAATGGTGGGTCTGGGATTTGCACACATTTTCCATACTTTATTAAAAAAAATGAACCTGAAACTTTCTGCTGTGTTTATTAAAATCAAGAGTGATATATGCTTAACTATGAAAGGTGGAGTACAGGCTTCATCTTCTAGTATGATCTACTGATTAACTGCATCAGAGTACCGGCCATTGATGTGTTTCTGTTTTGTATTTGTTTTCGGAGAAACATGTCTCATGCTGTCTGGTGACTTTAAATACTCCACCTAAAAATTGTGTTTTATATGTAACTTTCTTCAAGTGGTTTGTTGTGATGGCTGAAAATTTTAGTTTTATTTTTTCATGGAGTTGGGTGTTGTGCCGTGTTAGTCACTATGGATGCAATGAGAAGTCAAGTAAAATGACACTTTTTATTGGCTAACTAAAAAATGTAACATTGAGGACTGCCTGAAGAAGGGGCCTTAGCTGCCTTGAATGCTTGCAAATTGCAGTCTGTCCAGTTACAATACATCCATCTATCCATCCATTATCCAACCCACTATATCCTAACTACAGGGTCACGGGGGTCTGCTGGAGCCAATCCCAACCAACACAGGGCGCAAGGCAGGAAACAAACCCTGGGCAGGGCGCACGGGTACCCACACCCATGGAGCCTGAGCCGCACTGTTTTTATTTATGTAAAAATCGCACATAGTCCCAAACGTTCCTGTACCACAGCGTCTTACGTAACCTGACAGAATGGTACAAAGAGCAGAGATTGCGGCTGAACTATCTGCAGGTGTAAAGCCGTGTATGGGCAGCATTTTATTGGCAGTCAAATAAAGGGGCGAGCTTGAAATACTTTGGAGATGTGAAACTGTGCTGAAAACTCATCACAGTGACGTCTAATTTGACAGGCCCTACAGTTTCTTGTGTGTAAGGTGACATCAGCAATTACAGTTGCTTTGACATCCTCTCTGCACAAAGTTGTGTAATCTGACACTGGCATTACGTGACATGAGTAATGTGAGAATTTTTATGCACACGTTTGATATTGTGTGCTCATGTCCAGCATTGGTCACCATAGATGCCCATTCTTATAAGAAGCTTTGCTACCTATGCTCTCCATGAAAACAAGACACGTTTGACATTTCTAGAGTCAATGCCTGTTTGATTTTAAGTGTCTTGTCCAGACTTACACCATGAGCAGGCACCCTTGTGGCTCACAGTCCACTAGGCCAACACTGCCTATAGACCGAATTGCCTCCGACTGCCAGCAAATTGGCAGCCCCTTAAAGGGCCATTACTGTGCAAGCAGCAGCTGTCGAGTGCACCGCTTAATCGCTATCCCATAATGCGGCGGTATCGTAAAGCAGATGCTCACGTTTTTTTAAAGCCCTTCAATCTGCAATTAAACTCAAACGGCCTACTATCAAAAAGAGATTTATAGAGGATCCTGGGGCACTCAGCGCAGGCAAGAGTCATGAAGCTGGCTGCTAACGCCTCTTTAGTTTTAACCCGTGAAAAACGTGACATGATTTGCTGCTACTAATCACTGAAATTTCATTTATAATTGTGTGTTTAATGGAACGTGTGTGGTTATGAATAGAAACGTTGTGCGGTTTGTAATATACTGTTAATACGCTATTTTTAAATAAATGCCCTAGACCTGTACTTGGTGAAGAGCACTACATAAAAATAAAATAAAATAAAATTCCACTCCCCACTGTAAACTCAGAAAAGATTAACTGTCACAGAGACCCGTCTTCACCTGCGCCATGACATTTGCTACCTGAAGTCTTGATACCTCCTCTATAAATTCATCTCATCTTACTCGACTGATCGCACCGACTGGTAACGCGGATGCGTAATTGTATAAAGTATGGCACGTGTCTTTGTTCTGTGCCCTGGGCAAGCTGGCACTTAGTATCATTTTTTCTTCAATTCTAGTTGTTTTCATGATTATATATATATATATTTTGTCACAAGAACAACAAATAGACATCATAAAGGTTTTGGGGCAGCCACCCGTATAATGTGCCTTGGCTGCAAAAAGGTATTTAAAGATAGTGAGTTGTTCACAAGACTGAGTCCAAAACAAAACAGCTGGTATTGAATCAAGATGGCGGCTTTAAAGGTGTAGGAAGTGACGTCATCAGGGCCAGAAGCGGAAGTGACGTCATCAGAGGTGGGGCCGGAAGTGATGTAATCAAAGGCGCCAGAACCCTGCAGAGTTTCCCGAGAGTGGTCTGCAAGGGATCAAGAAACACAGTTAGTGCACCCCCGCCGCCCCCTGATCGGACATGGAATTGTCATTATTCAGGGCCTTTAGTTGACTCCTACTTGCACATGTGTGACAATATATTTTTATTCATTAACAAGAGTCAAAGATTTTGTTATCATCTCTGTGTAACAACATATTCAGAAATACGTCATAGCTAGATACGAGGTGTGGCAGAAAAGTAATGAGACTGGCAACACTACAAGCGATCTGGCAACGTGTATCAGTACCCTCCCATAGCTCAGTGCGAGTTTCAACTCCTTCCGTTAACACGTGATTTTTGTGACTGCTATTAGCGAAGTTGTGTTTTTGGTTGTGCGTTACACAAAATGGAACAGCGGAATTTGGAGCAACGTTGTGCCATTAAACGGCAAGTGTGACGTTTGAAAAGTTAAAACAGGCCTATGGAGAACATTCTTTATCCTGAGCTCAAGTTTTTCGCTGGCACAAATCATTTTTGGAAGGCAGAAAACACGTTGAAGATGAACACCGTTCAGGGAGGACTTCAGCTTTGAAAAACAATGAAAACATCGAACACTCTTGTGAGATCAGACCGTCGTTTAACATTAAGAATGTTGAGTGAATAATTAAATTTGAACAGATTTACTGTTCATCAAATTTTGACTGAACATTTGCACATGCGAAAGGTCTGTGCCAAAATGGTGCCGAAAAACTGCCCTCTCCATAACAGAATTTTTGACCTCAAAAGGCATTCCTGTGGTTCCCCAGCCCCCTTATTCACCTGACCTCAGTCCGTGTGACTTTTTCCTTTTTCCTAAACTGAAAAATGTCCTCAAAGGACGTCATTTCGGGACTTTAGCAAACATCCAAAAGAGTGTAACGGACATGCTGAAGACCATACCGGTTGAAGACTTCCAGCGCTGCTACCAACAGTGGGAACAACGTCTCCATCGGTGTGTAGCTGCCCAAGGGAACTACTTTGAAGGGGATAACATTGATGTTTGAAAAAAATAAAAACTTTGGTAAATAAAAAATCAGTCTCATTACTTTTCTGCCACACCTCGTAAGTGCTGAGTTCTATGACACGTTTGTTTTATGTAGCGCCATTCACTGCAGGCGTCATTATAGAGCAAACTGGACTACAGTTCAGGGCTGTGTCTGCAGACAGAGCACTGCAGTAAATCTCGTTGTCTGATTCATTTCATTTTAGGATCCCACAAAACTGGGCTTGAGTTATCAAAGTGTACAGGGATCTGGAGCCTACTCCAGTGTAAAGCAGGAACCAAACCAGGACAGGAGTCCAGTCCATTGCTGGTCACACAGACCCAATTTAGAGACGCCATAAAGCCTGATCTGCACAGATAAGGACTAAGTACCAGGAGAGAAACCCACAAAGACACCAGGAGACTACATAGAGATGTTGAATGGGCCAGGATTTAAGAAGCTGAATCTGTGGGATAAAATTAATTATTATTTAAAGTATTGTGTGAACCTACAAGGCCCTCTTTTTTAATGTACTAAACAACTAATGCATATGATTAATATCCGATTTTTGCATCCAGTATCCCTATTCACGGGGCTTCCCTTAACTTCTTCGGAGTGTGTATTTAAAGTTTTTAGCCCCCCTGAATGTCAGTGTTGGCAGCAGGCAGTGTGGTGTAGTGTTTAAGCCTTTGGACTTCAAACCCTGAGGTTGTGGGATCAAATCCTGCTTGTGATCATCAGCAAGTCACTTCACCTGCCTGTGCTCCAGTTGGAAAAACAAAAGAAATGGAACCAACTTTACCTCAAATGTTGTAACTCACCTGGGATAGAGGCATCATCTCACTCAAGTTTGTCGACAGACTGGGTGAGGCTTGTGTCATTGCCTTTACCTTCTCTCTCACGCCATCTTGCTGTGTAGTTGCCTCTCTTTTTTGATTCAAGATCAAGCCTACTTCAGAGTTTTATTTTGCCTTTCATCTCCCTGTGAGCCCTGCTGGTCATGGAAACATAAGAAAACCAAAGCCGTCTAGCCATGTGACCCAGCGAGTTGGTGCTGTATGACCCTAAGTATGTCATGCCAACTGGCATGGTGTTCACAGTAAAAAGGTACTATTTGAAATATTTGAGCTGATTCTTGAATGCATCCTTAGTCAGAGACGAACGACTTGCTACCGCATGACAAGATTGTGTTTGCTGAGAAACGAATGACGTTGAGCCGTGCAGCAAATGAATTGCTGCTTCAGCATATTGGATGGCACAAGTCTGACAAGTTCACATCTCCAGATGCTGCTCTTTGAAAATGTGCAGCCGACTGCATCGCGATTAGGAAACAAGCAGTGTGAGAGTGAGAGACTTGCTAATCCGACTTCCATAGTTGGCGGTAATGAGGAGGGCGGCTTGGCTGCATCCATTACAATAAAATCTGTTTGCATAAGCTGTGGTGGCACAATGGTAGTGCTGTTGCCTCGTGTCCCCAGGGAATGGAAGTTGAATCCTGGCCTTATCAGTGTCTTAAGTGGATTTTTATTTGATTTTAATGCACACGTTCTAAAGACATGCAGGTTAGGCTGATTGGCCTCTTTAAATTGGTCTGAGACGTTAATGTGTCCTACTAAAACAAATGCAGGCTACATCCCTACAGCCATCTCCAACACTGGACTAAGTAAGCTTGATAATGGATCTGTTTTCACTTAACATTAAAGAGTTTTTTTTCAGTTGGTCAGTTTCAAAAAACGCAAATTATATCCACTGAGATTCCATTTTTTTATCCTAATAAAATGTTGAAACTTCCAAGGGGAGTGAATACTTTTTCTAGGCGCTGTAAGGTACTTTACCTTTGTATGACATAACTCTGGCAACACAGAGTCTTTCCTCTTTGGAAGTATTCTGCATGTAAAATCAATGGAAATGGCAGCCGCTTTCATCCTGGATAGGTTGAGACCTGAGCTGTATGCTCAGTTCTAATAACACAGCGAGTTGTGCTCTGGTACATCATCCTGATCTTCAAGGGCAGTCAGTGCTTCAGAATGTCTATGGTGTTTACCCCAAGGACACAGTTAGAAGATATTGGCTATCTTTACATTTTTTTGCACATTTAACAAAGAAGAACTTTGTTTTGGCTTTACTTCTTTGTCACATCTCATGGCAGTATAGCCTGTAATTTGTTGTTGCACAAAGTCATCGGCTTATCCCATTCATTTGTTTTCTGATCTCACTTTTTCATTCCAAGTTCATGTGGATGCTGGCACACAGGCCATCGATCTATCTTGAGGATCACAGAAGAGCACTCACTCATGCCGCGATGCTGATTGGCCAGCCTATGTGTCAATCACAGTATGCAGTCAGTCAGCCCGGAGCCAAGTACCTTTATCTGCTATGTTTTTATAGCTCTTTTCAGTAGTCAATGGGGAGCCATGGCCTACCTGACTGCATTGTCATCAACCATGGATAGGAAGCCATTCCAGTACAGTGCACATTCACTCATTCCAGGCCAATTTAGAGTAGCGATTTAACTTAACACACACTCTTCTTTAACACCCCAAGACAGTGTGCATGTACTTTCTCTGCTGTTCTCTTCCCGTTTTTCTGTGGTGGTGATCTGTGGCACCACCACCTGATCAAAGCACCGTGCAGTCCATACATTGATGGATTGAAGGCCAGAGGTCCACATGACCATCATCATCTAATTCTTCTACGTGATGCCTGAAAACCATGAGGACTGATTTAGGTCATTTATGTTAGGTAGAATGCCCAGTGGATTCTGGGTGATCTCGTGACCTTGGAACCCCTGCAGATGTAGTTATTTTCGCAGCCCTCTGGATTTTTTTTTTTTTTTGTGTTTTCTGTCCTCCCTTGTCATCGGACCTTACTTTTATTCTTTGTTTACTTAGCATTGCCTAATCTTATTTTTATATTTTTCTTTTTTCTTTCTTCATCTTGTAAAGCACTTTGAGCTGAGTCATTTGAATGAAAATGTGCTATATAAATAAATGTTGTTGCTGTACTGGGAAATGTTGTAAGAGCTGGATCACAGGTTGGTAAAGTGATTTAGTCAAAGTTCAAGAGTGAGTTAGAAGTGCCTTGTTGTTCATGGTCCAATAATTTATTGAAGACGCAGCATGGATGTTTGGGGTCTAATACCTTATTTTCCTTGGGAACTTGGGATTCGATTGATTTCTTATCCCACTGGCCTTTGGCTTCAAGGCAAAATGCTTTGTAGAGCCAATGGCCCTTGGGGTTCACATATTTTACTGAATCAGCAGCCTGGGAGCTGTCAAATCATCTTTTGACCCTGTAGCCTTGGTGTGCAAGTTCCTATGTCTCATGAAGCTGTTAACTTGAGCTTCATTGTCTAATACTTTATGGAACTGTTGGTGTTTAGGTTCTAGAGTCCATATCTTTATGGAACTGTTAGTGTTTGGGTTCTGGAGTCCACATCTTTATGGAACTGTTAGTGTTTGGGTTCTGGAGTCCACATCTTTATGGAACTGTTGGTGTTTGGGTTCTAGAGTCCACATCTTTATGGAACTGTTGGTGTTTGGGTTCTAGAGTCCACATCTTTATGGAACTGTTGGTGTTTAGGTTCTAGAGTCCACATCTTTACAGAACTGTTGGTGTTTGGGTTCTGGAGTCAAATTCTCTATGGAACCCATGGAGTTCAAGGGATCAATAGCTTATTGAACCAGCAGCCTAGGGGTTTAGGGTCCGACATGTTTGGCTCTAGGCCTTGTGTGGCTTACTTGAGTCTAGATTAAGGATGACCATTTGGAAGAAGTGATAAGCAGCAAAGCAGTTGATTTAAATGTGTGAATGAAACATGAAAAGTGTATCAAATTAAATATGAGGTGTGAAGTGAAGGGGTGAGTCTAGATAGGAACAGGCTCACCCCACCAGTATTTGGCCACTGAGGCCATGTACGATGGTGGATAGATGAATGGATGGATGTGCTATGTATTTTGTCACCCTGCTCTGGTCCTTTGTGGATCATGAACTGTATGTACCACAGGATACCAACTGGAAGATGGTGTACCTCCCTGTTTTGACCCCAGGGCTTGTTAGAAGATTCTCAGTTTTGATTTTGTACCTAAGTAGTCTCCATTGTTTCAACACTCTCTTGAGTTTGCTTTTGTGTGTGTGTGTGTTTGTGTGTTTTCCATTTGAAGCCAAAAAAACTAATGACAGTAAGAAAATAAAAAAGAAGTCTTCAGAGCTTAGAGGGTAGCAATTACCAACTACGTTCTGTTTAATATTAAAGCGAGTATTTTGGTTAATTATTTAAACCTCCCTTCTCCCTCTGGTACACAGTTCTGGTGCTGCATGTTCATCTCTAATTTTGTATTTTGATGTCTTAAATCTTTTAGCTGTAAACAGATTTCTAAGCCTTTTACATGGGCTAATTGGATTTCTGAGGAGTCTTCTAAATGACTAGCTGGCCATGTCAACTTTTAACAAAATATTACAAGAAATAAAAATGACATCTTCATTCACTTTTCAATGCAGGATTATGGATGGGATCTTTTTCAGTGTCACTTTCATTCATTTGTTCAGTTTCAAGCCTCCTTCATCCAGGTCAGGTCAGTGTGTCTGTCTTGACAGCAACAGAGAAACCTGCAGAGACTCAGGGAGAACATGCAGATCTCACACAGACGTAGAATTTGAACCCAGGACTTCTGCTAACTGCTATTTCACAATCTTTTCCACTTCTGAATTAAACAAGAAAAGCTGTTATTTCATTTTTCAATAAACTTACCATACTAAGAAACCAGGCCAGTTTCCAAGCAGCGTGACAGACAGTAGTAATCAGTGAAGCTTCAAAACTCAACTTGGTGACTAGTTTGATGACTGGTTTCCTGAGACAAATGGCTTGTTTTCATCACGCTTGTTCTAAGGGCTTTAGCACTTAAACTACTTGAATATTTTAAACTAACTCTACCGGTTAGAATTTAATTGGTGTGAGGAATAACATCAGGTCAGAGTTTCAAAGCCTTGTCAAAAATGAGAAGACGGTGTGCGGTTTAGTAGGCCCAAGATGAGATCTTTAGGCAAAGGCGCTATATACAGTAGAGAGGTCGTACGGAGAGGCAGGCAGGTCTCACTGGGGTGGCTGGAACAGATTCCCGTGTTTCCTAAACTGCGTTTTATTTCCCCCAAGTGACTTTTAGCCTCAGTTACTGGTAGACTTGATTGCCAACTCAGCTTTATAACTGCTTTTATTATTATTGGTCTTGTGTGAAAAGTGCATTTAAAGTCGCAGTATGAAGCCACAGTCCACTTCTGAGTGCAACATTAATAGCTTAATTAGATTTACAGTATTGTTAAATCTGAAATTAAAAAAGGGTAGCAGGATATGTCAGTTGATCATAAATCATTATTTTATAAAGAGCCATTAACAGCATCATAGGTCACTTTTCAGGGTAGCACAATATCAAATGCAAGAACTGCACAGTAAAATTAACAAAAAAGATAAGTGTAAATTAAAAATGAAGAAAAAATTCTAACGCACAGCCTGCTGCCTTCAGTTTTCCCAACATGAAAGATCAGAAGCATAACATAACATACAGGCTGTTGATCGAAGTACCCGGAGGTTTCTAGCGGCACTTCCCACAAACATTATATTTATTGGTTTTCGTTTCCTTTTTTTATAATGGGATAGCTAATCTCCTTCTGTAAGCTTGCACAAATAGTCCATAGAACAATAAGAAAAGGAAATGGTAAGCACTTTCTAATTATGCCGGTGAGAGGTAAATGGCCTTGGTGGTAATCCACGGCTGACAGCAAATCGATGGAATGAAGCGTTAAGGCCACCCAGCCCCACGCTCCAGTGTTGCCAATGGAGGTGCTGCCGATTTGTGTGGGTGCTTTGGACAGGGCAATGCTGGAGTCCCAATTTATAACATGTCAACTTCAAAACCTCCGCTCAGCACTCCTTTAGAAGTGGTGAACGTAGAATGAAATCAGTTCCAGAGCATCCTGTAAAATGCATGTTTTTGAGAATTTAATCATAATATATTATTCTTTCATTCTTTCTTTCTTCAGGCTTTAAAAAACTGTTAACTGTTCTTTATATTGTGGTACTCCCTGTGATCATCCCAGCAATAAGTCTACTGTACTTCATTTACTAAGTAAGCCAATTGAATTTGCACCTTTGCCTAAA
Organism: Polypterus senegalus; assembly: GCF_016835505.1. Lineage (NCBI taxonomy): Eukaryota > Metazoa > Chordata > Cladistia > Polypteriformes > Polypteridae > Polypterus > Polypterus senegalus. Next base: position 57,335,406 of record NC_053154.1, on the reverse strand, counting down.
CTGATACATGTTCATGATATTTCAGTAATTTAACTATAAGATAATAAGATCTGTACATTTTGTAAGTTGCAAGTTGCCCATAGCTCCGTGTGTGTGTTATCTGCTCATGGTATTCAGATATGGAGGTGTTTATGGATCTTTCTGTCGCCATATTCTTCTCAATGCCAATTTACAGTGTTGTGTGGCCTAATAACTAAGCGTCCCATCCAGTAGTCCTGCTGACACCACACATGTAATATATACGTCTGAAGACAGCCAAGAGTGAAGTGTTCTTAAAACTGGGTGGGAACAATTAGACGGCTCACTCAGTGTCACATTTCTAAGCCAATTCAAAGCCTCATGAAGACAGTGCTCACAGTGAGGAGCGGTGATTTTGAACTGCAAAGATCAGAGGTGCTCTCGTTAACCTGGCCCGACTGAGAGTAAGCTTCTGTTTACAAAGAATCGTATACAGTCGAAAAGTCTCCTAAAAATACCCTATTAGACAAATAATTAGCATAATTTGATGCAAGAGAAAAACCTTCCTGTTGCACCCCAGATTGTCCATTGGCATTCAACGGCATCAATGACGAGGGGTAAACATGAATGATATGTTGTCGCTGGTGTTGTGTGTGCTCTCTCTTGTTCACTGTTACAGAGATAATGTAGGAAGAAAGAAAGATTGGCATTTATGTTCACGAAAATATGAACTGAAAAATATACTTTTGAAGTAAATGATGTGTCACCCCCTGTTGAAAGGCCAGCCATTAAGAGAGCTGAAAACGAGGAGCCACAGGAGATGCAGATTTCAGTACTCAGAGCGCCCAAGTCAACAAAGCTGCCTAACTGCACCAGTAAATGCGCAGGTGAGGCTGCACAACATCCACCTTATGACTGCACATCTAAACGAATAATTAAAGAAATTTAACATTACTGTCTAAATAGAAATGCGAAATATAATACAATACAATACAGTTTATTTTTGTATAGCCCAAAATCACACAGGAAGTGCCGCAATGGGCTTTAACAGGCCCTGCCTTTTGACAGCCCCCCCAGCCTTGACTCTCTGAGAAGAGAAGAAAACTCCCAAAAACCTCGTAGGGAAAAATGGAAGAAACCTTGGGAAAGGCAGTTCAAAGAGAGACCCCTTTCCAGGTAGGTTGGGTGTGCAGTGGGTATCAAAAGAAGGGGGTCAATACAATACAATACACAGAACAGAACAAATCCTTAATACAGTATAAAAATAAAAATATTACAAGTACGGAACAGAATTTAGCAGTAGATGATATCACATAATAAGATTTGGATATTTTTACAGTACTGAAGACCTCATCCATCAAGGAGCCTCCCCCATTTGGCCATTCCACGGCTGAAACAGTGCTGGGCCAGCCAATCAGATGAAAGGACCCCTCTTTCTCATGATTCCTGCGATCCTCCATCAGGGATGACTTTACCATAGGCAGGCAAACAACTTGGCAGGTGGCCCGTGTTAGTGCCGTTTCTATACTATGACGAGTGCGAAAACCAGACTGAAATTTCTCAAATAAATTGTAATACGTAAGGTGTGACTGAAGCTGACTGGCGACTACTTTTTTTTAGTATTTTAGAGAGAAACGGTAAAATAGCCGTGAACAGCTATTTTAACGGTGAGATAGCCACTGCGTGTTAATATGTTGTATACCCATAGACCACAATGCTTGTCTAAACTCTGTTTGCTGCTGTTATGTCATATAGTAATGCAATAATTATAATGACAGAAAGATGTCACAGCAGACAGAAACACTTCTCAAACATGTAGAGCCAAGTAACTGCGGTGGTCTACGTATGTGCGTGTGTTTAAATCTGTCTCTGCTGCCACCAACGCTCCTTAGAACGTGTACAATAATTATTAAGCTTCAGTTATCTTGTGCTATTGAACTTCTGAATGGGTAACAGCAATTTGAGCTTTTTGTTTTCTCTCAGCATCAGTATCCTTTGCTCACTCCCTGACACCCCGACAGCAGTTTTAAATGCATGGACTTTTTAGCAAGTTGTTCCCAGACACATACTCTCGTTTGAGAATCATGTTACAAGACTACCCACCCAGAAAATACAAGATTGTGGGTTCACTTTCACTTATTGATTTTCTTTCATTTGGTATTTTACTCTGAAATTCACCACATCAAATTTAGTCCATTTATTTTCAGAAAATAAAACGTTTTCCTACTATTCAGTTTCTAACTGCAAGTCTTTCAATGTATTTTTCTAAGGAAAGTAGAGTTTCTCCTCGCTGCTCTGAGTACAAGGAAGAGAACAAAGCTGGACACTCTGACTTGTATGGAGTGGCCATGGAACTTAATGTGCACGTCTATAAAAGGAAACAACAGGAGACCATGGAAATACCGCACAGGATAGCATTTGAACGAGGGACCCTGGAGCTCCAAGATGGTAACATTAAACACTGTGGCGCTGCCTATTAGATATATGACACATTTTACTGTAGTGCAGCGTTTCTCAACCTTTAAGTATTTTCATAACAGTTTTAATCGTGCCCCCCTAACGTTTTTTTGAAAGGGGCCCACTAATACCAATTTGCGGTTTTTAAATTAATGATATATCATAGCTGTATATTTTATTATACCAACTTAACTTTTATCGACATTTATCTAACTCTATATTTATTTTTCTAGTATCAGAATGTAGTTTACGTTAATTTGTCTTGGTTTCAATAGATGTATTTTTCATATTTTCGATTCTTGTTTTCTTTTTTTTCACATCTTCGCGCCCCCCTAGGGGGACCCGCCCCACAGTTTGAGAACCACTGCTGTAGTGTATGTGTTCAATAATGACATGAAAATGTGACTCCTTAAATTCTCTACACTTTGAGATTATCTAATTTATTTACTTACTTGGCTGACACCTTTATCAAATATGACATTTTAGATGCAAATGGTTCCATTTCCTTTGTTTGTCTGATTGGAGCACAGGCAGGTGAAGTGACTTGTTCATGGTTACACAGTGCCAGTCGCAGAATTTGAACCCCCCCAACCCATAAGACCCAAAGCCTTAACTACAAAGCCACACTGCCTGCTAACTGACCAGCGTGGAGATGCCATGGTTAGAAATTTTGCCTCACAGCTCCATGGACCTCTGTTTAAATCATGTCATGGTTGGTATCTTGGTATACTGTATTAAGGTATACTGTATTAATCCCCACGGGGAAATTCTCTTTTTTCACATACCCAACTTACTCAGAGTTTTAGTGGCAGAACGCAGGGTCAGGTATTTGTATAGTGCCGCTGGAACAATTGCAGGTTAAGGGCCTTGCTCAAGGGCCCAACGGAGTAGCAGTCCTTATGTCTTTGCTGGGATCTGAACCTTCAAGTTGCCAGCTCAGATCCTTTAGCCACACAGCCACAACTCCATCCGTATGATGCTTCCATGTTCTCCCTCTGTGGATATGAGGTTTTGTTTGGTAGTCAAGCTTCCTGACACAGATACATGGTTTAGGTTAATTGCCTGGTGTGGCATTGTGGGTAATGGGTGGGTGGGAGACTGACTAGCCTATCTTTCAGAACTGGTTCCTGTCTTATACCCAGTGCTGTTGGGATATGCTTTACCTTTTCATAACATTATTAAAATGTAACTTTATTTTTATTTGAAACCTAACAGCCTGCAAAATTTCTCCGCATGCCCAATTTTTAATTTATCATTCCTTTTAACAGATTCTAGCAATGTTAATCCCGCTGATTACGTATTTATCTATAAGTTGGGGTGTCCAGTTTTCACACATCTGACCAGTTTATCTCATCAAATGCTATCTTGTCTTGAATTAAGCGTGAGCATTGTCCCAGTTGTAAATTTAAGGAACGGCAGACTGCAAAAGCTCTGCTGCTCTTGGGAGGTTTGGTCTGGTGGATTGTCATTGCTCGTCTCCCATTATCTGCTGACTTTTGAGAATTTGCGCTTTCTCTGCACAGCCAGACTTGCAGGTAAGTCAATTCTCGATTATATGTTTTTAAGTCTACTGTGCTAGGAAAAAGTATTTTCTCCTTACGCATTTTCTCTGTTTTTCCTAGTCTTTAACACCGAATGTGTTCAGACCTACAAAGACAATCTAATATGAAAGGAATAGTCCACCCAAAAATGTACAATAATGTTACGTACCTCATGTAGTTAGTTGAGATGGTTGAGAAAAAAGTTTAATCTCAAATGAAGATAAAAAAGTTTATGATACAATACAAGTCAATAGTGACACCAGATGAAGGCTACAGTATACAGCGGCAGCTGGCACAGCTTGAAAAAGGAACTGTAGCCTAGTTAAAGCAACCCGACCAGTACTAATATTTAGATTTTAGTACCAATTCCAGCTTTTTCTCCACAGTACTGGTATGAAAAGGATACTAAAGAGAAGAACAGATAACTAACTCCCCAACACCACCTCACAGCTGCATTGATACAGCAGTCCGCACACAACTCAAACAGCGGTTTATTGGGAGTTCCCCTTGGAGAACTGAGCCTGATGACATACTGTATGTATTTTACATCAAAGAGTAGGGGATTGAACCCCCTTGGAGAAGCCCCCCTTTAGAGCTAATAAATGTTTTTCACTTTCGGTACCAAAATTACCTTAAGGCGTATGTCATACTGCTTTAAAATTTTTCAGTACCAGTTCACTGTGCAACACTAAATCAAAGGAATAATTTGAGTCAGCTGACTGAATCTTGTCAGGCTTGACTGCCGCCAGCCCCGCTCCCTTATTTTGATATTTAATGTCAGTGTCAAGTTGCCAGTGTAAAAGTTCAACATGCCCAGCAGTGTCCGAATCAAAGGAAATTCCAGAGGAGATCAGCTAGTTTTTTTTTCTGATCTCTATTAGTCTGGACCCGGCTACAAAGCAATTTCTAAAGCGCTGGGACGCCACCTAACTAACAATGAGAGCCATAATCTCCAAATGGAAAATAGTCGGAACAGTAGTGAATCTTCCCAGGAGTGCCAGAATTATTCCCAGGGATCGGCATAATGTTATCCCGGATATTGCAAAAGACCCTAAAAAATATCCAAGGAACTGCAGGCTTCTTTTACTTCGCCAAAGGTCCGTATTCATGATGACACAACAGGAAAGACACTGAGCTCAAAGGAGCTTCATTGGAGATCCACTAGGCAGAAAGCTCTGTTCAGCAAGAAGAACGTACAGTAAGTGCTCAGCTTTTATTTGGCAGGAAGGACATTGATGATCCCCAAGCTTTTTGAGGTAATGTTATATGGACAAAGAAGACAAAAGTGAATGTCTTGGATGATCGAACCCCCATGATAACAGCCTACCATAGCACAAACAATCAAAGTGGTGGTGTCGTTGTGTGGTGGCACATTGCTGTCTCTGGGCCTGGATGAATTGCCGTAATTGACAGGAAACAGACCATTGTTAGGGAGGCTGTGTGGTCCATGAATTGAAGCTCAAGTGTTGGGTCATGTAGCAAACAACGACAAAAAAACACTAAACCAGGCCCGTGGCAGAATAGCAGTAAAGAACTAAAAGTTTTGGACTTCTGGGACCTGAAATGAATGGTTTCTACTCAAAAACTCACCAGTATTTCTGAAAAAAATTAGTTAGTTAATTAGAGTCGGCGAACAACTGACGTTGAATTATAAGAGTTAAACTGTAGTCAATGCAGCTTAAGCTGACACAGCCAGTTATTAAGTGTGAAGGGCAATTACTTTTTCACACAAGGGCAGGTGCCCTTTGTAGAATATTCAATTTTAGCTGAATACCTGAAAACTGTGTCAAAAAATTGGAAATCAAAGTAGAGGAAATCGAGAAGGGGGCAAATACTTTTTTAGCAGCACAGTAAATACTCCAGCAAAGAAAAAAGACAATAATTGATGTCACTCATTAATTGTCATTAAACACGGGTGGTCACACTGATTGTAAAAGAGCCTTTGTGAGATCTCCCATACGGTTTTTCGCCAGCATGTTGTCAGCTTCAAGTCTCTGACAGCGTGACCAATGGAGGGAAATTACAAGCACTGTACATACTGACAGCATAATAGGGGAATATTGTGACTCAAGCACTAAACACACACTATCCTGCATTTTAGTCGCATTGTTATCAGGGTCTTTGCGGTGCTTCTGAAAGATGGGATTTATACTTGGGAGATCTAATTCCCTCCTGACTGCCAGAGAGTCTAAGCCGCAGATCTCCTTGAGACGCTTTAGAAATCATCGTGTTGTTTTTTTGGAATGCATTTCTAGTTCATGGCCAAATGCTCAATTTCCTGCTTGCCTGATGAAAGGTTTGGAGGCTCCAGTGATTGACTGAGAGGCTTATTTCAGCCCAATTTCAAGTTTGTGCACAGGTGCTCGAGTTACACTGCCACTGAACACACTCTAATAAAAGAAACAGCACTTTATAGCTTAGGGAATGAAAATCCCAAGTAAAAGCAGGGCCTGAGCCCTGACAGCCCCACCCAAGCTACTGAGCTAGAAAGCAAGAACGTTGGTGTCCAGGTTGTATGAGCCACAACACAGGCAAGTCAGAAGTTAAGTGTGACAAGAGAAGTCTTTTCGACTTACAGTTGCATTATGGGAAGAAGTCATATGGGGCGGCATAGTGATGCAGGCGACATGGCTTGAAGTTGGGCTGCCGCCCTAGCTTAGGGGCCTAGTTCCTCTTGCCTTATCTTATGAGAGTCATAGTTTGCAATAACTAAATGTAACCAGACTGTGGCGGACAACCGTCAGGGTTGGTCACTGCTTCATGGTCTTAGCTCGATAGCAACCCTAACCCTATGGCGAGAGCCAGACGTGAACACAAGGTTAAGTTAACATGTTATTGGGAAGTGCAATCATCTCACCTTTGGGCAAGTGGGGGGATTGAGTTCAAATCCAGTGGGGTATACGTCCCTATTCCCAAAGTTAAATAATCTTAACACTGCCAACAAAACAAAGCTGGCAGAGAACAGGATGGGCATGCTGATTTATGATATAAAGAACAGTCATCTCAGAATGGAGCTATTTTCGTTTGTCTTTTTATGATCTGCTGCTATTATGAGCACTTGGCTGATTTTATCTGCTAATAAAAATTTACTAAGATTGCACAATCCAACCGTCTATTCTTTTGCTAATCGGCTCATCCATCTTACAGACAGGTGGTGCCACAGTTGTTTGTGCTGCTGCCCCAAGGATCCAGCCTTCTGGGTTCAAATCTCATGCCAAGTCATTTTCTGTATGAAGTTTGCATGTTCTCACGATGTTTCTAAGCAAGCCCTAAGTGTCAGGTTGATTGTTGATTCTGACTGGTGTGAGCCAATCTGCCTTTGTTCTTCTGGAGCATTAGCATAAACACTGTGGAGGACTGCCGGCTTCCCATGCCGGTCCGCACCCCCAGGTCGCCAGGAGGAGCTCTCCGACAGCAGGGCCTTATGGACTATGTAGTGTTTTTACACAGCCCTGCTGGATACCTTGGGGACCACCAGGAGTCGCTGTAGGGGGGCTCATGGGTTCTTGTGTGCCCTATAAACGGGTTGAAGAAAAGGACTGTTTGCCCTGACCCGGAAGGAATAAGGAACTGTGGACTGTTGGGACAGGAACACCTCTGGGTCAGGGGCTATAAAAGGACGGTGCCTCAGTCCAGACACTGAGCTGAGCTGGGAGGTAGAGGAGCAAAGTGTCTGGGCGAGAAGGAAAGTTTATTATTGGAGAGACTAGTGTTTTGAATGAGTAGTGTGGAGGGTGCTTTGTGCACATTGTTGTTAAACAAAAATAAAGAGTCTTGGACTTTTACCTGGTGTTTGGAATTGTACCTGAGGGTTCAAGGGAGCACTAGCGCCCCCTACTGCCACAACACTTAAAAGACATCAATGATCAAAATGTAGGAAGGCGATTTCAGAAAGTTAAAGACTTGGTACTGGATACCTCAGGCTGTGGGTAGCATAGGGTATCCATCAAGATGGCTGCCTTCTGTCAAGGTGTCAGCTACTCTTCTATTGACTGTTCACCTCAGATATTTTACTGCTGTATACTCTATAGTCTTGTCTGCATTAACATTTCATAAGGAGGCTTGAAGTTCGATTCAGAGAAGTTGGCTCACACAGTAGTCACTGACACGCTGACTGCTTGCTGCATGTGCCTCCGTGATTTAAAAAACAACTGCCAGTGCAATAAGAGAAAATGGAAACACCCAGGGGGTTCAGGAATCAGATGAAGGCAGCACATTTGTACTCTTAAACTAGGCATAGCTTGCTGTGCACTGCATTGTTCTCTTGATCTTTTATTAATCTCTTTCTTTCAGTTTTTTGAAAAGGTAAAATATAAAGAATGGAATATGTTGCCAAGGCAAATGCCATGAAGCTCCCAAGGGTTTTCTAAATGTCACTTGTGCTGTGGTGAAGGACAACGGCATTGTCTGAAAGTCTTGTGATCTTTAGAATTGGGCAAGTGGATAATTTGACATACTAGGATCGGCCTTTACTATTCGCTTTCATTCTAACTGAACTCATGACTTGTGGATTTGTGTTGTCCTGAACCTTTAAAGATGAATAAACGCTCAGGGCTATGAGAAACCAAGGCTGTTCCATAGTTTTGAATCTCAGTTTATTTAAATGGCGTACATATACAGTGTTGCCACTAGGGGACATACCAGCACCCCAAATCCCAGACACAACTACCACAGGCACAGTCTTGGCTTCAAATGCAGTTCTTTTATTTAAAAATCAAAGTACCTTGCACAGGTTTCTTCACAACACTGTCGTAGAAGTTTACAACACCCGACAGTACAGCACAGCTCTTTCTTCAGTCCTTTATTCTCTCCGACCTCCTCCACTTCACCCAGGCGAGTGCTGTCCTTCTCCTCTCCTGACTCTAATTCTGTGGGCCAAGTGGAGGGATCTCCTTTAACTCCTAACCCAGAAGTACTTCGGGTGTTCAATCTGTTACCTTCAGGAAGCACTTCTGTGTCAGTCAGGATCACATCAGTCATGGTGCAGTTGATATCTGACAGCTCTCCCTGGTGACCCCCACTGAACCTGGCAGGGCTGCACAACGGGACCACAACTCCCATGATGCAATGAGGGTATCCATACTGGGGCTTGCCAGATGGGATATTAGTGTACGGGGTGTAGGATTATGCCCATGGCAGGCAATCCTTCCAGTCCTGTCCTGTCCTTTCTGCATCCCAAGTCCAATCACTGTGGATGCTGGGAGTCTAGCCCTGGTGTAGTAGCTACAGCAACGTCCTTCCCGGTCCACATCCAGGTGCAGTCAGGAATGCCACAGCTCCCTTGATAACCTTCCTCCAGGATGCCATCTTGTCCAGGCCAGGGAGCAGAGTCAACCTTGGCTGGGACACCAGTTCATTCCTCACAACAGTTACTTATATATATATTTAGGCACCTTTGTTTCCTACATTGAGCAATGTTTTTTTGGGATAGAGTGATCCTGACATGACCCTGAAACTGATTTAGAATTGATTAAGAAGTGGATGGAGGACAGTTGTCTTGCACACAATGCTGCTGATGTTGAAAGTTCTGATGCTGAGTTTAGCAGGTTCAGCAAATAAATTGATGTTTGAGTTGTTCTGATGTAGACTGTCCTGGAACGTGAAACCATGAACTATCAGCTTGTCGATACTTAAGGGAAAATAATAGCTTTTTTATCTGTTACTTACCTCATGTAGTTGATAGTGATGACTGATAAAACTTTTTGATCAGAGACAACAAAGTTTCGGGTATAATAGGGGTCTATGGAGACCAATGCTGGACAACAACAAGCAATACTAAAAAGTCCATGAAAAAATCTTGTGTTATTCCTGTTACATAATCCATAAAAAACTGTTCCAGTCTTATGCTCACAATGTCCCAAACACATGTATTTTTAATAAAATAGTGTTAAACAATCCACTTCTGGAGAACGCTCTGGTGAACGAGAATGAGACCCGCTTCCCCACTGCGTTCATTGGTTAGGAGCCCAGGCCAGTAACAGCTTATTCATTGGCTAACGCTGCACTTCACCTGATATCAACATAAGGCGTGCACTGAGAAATCCGAAAGACTAAAGAATGTAAGTTAAAGAAAGCCATGAAGAGGAAATTCCTTGTATTTGTGCACAACCAAGATGCTTCAATAAACCGAAGCTCGATTCACCGATGCATTTTCATGGACTGCTGCTAAACTGACACCAAGGCACTCAAGTTGTGGCTCACCGCAATGAACATAAATGAAATGACGGTAGGGCAGTTCTACAAATCAAACACTTCTGAACACGTTCCATTTTTCTTCACTAGAGTTTGTTCTAGAAGTGGTGTATTTAATAATATTTTACTAAAAATACCTGGGTTTGGGAGATTGCATGCCTACAGCTATGTGAATTATGTCACACAAATAACGTGAGAGTTTTCATGGACAGCTTTGAAATTGTTTGCTGTTGTCCAGCGTTAGTCATCATCGCCTATTACCATATATACTCTCTGACTTATACGCCCATTCAAAAATGCGATACTTACATCTTCTTGCTTCCTGTAATCTTTCACCAGTTTCTCAAACACATCGAATTTTGTTGCAGCAGCACAGTTACCAATTCCTTTCACCATTTTAACGACTTTTAATTTAAAACCGGCTTCATATTTTCTTCTGATCGAACGCTCCATCGTAGATAAGGGATGCTCTTACGATAAAGGTGTAAGATACAAAAATCACAAAACAGTGCAAACGTCTCTTCAGAATGGTTTGGGTATTACCGTGTCGTCACATAGGCACAATACATAGAAAAAAAGGCAGTGTGCTCTGTGGTTACTCTCTCAGGTGGGCGTTAGCATATCATAATCTCTTGGACCAATAACGTGAGTTTTCCGCATTCGACTTATACGACCGACATTATAAAATACCTGAAATTATACGGTAAAATCAAGTCCCGACTTATCCGTGGGAGAACTTAAATGTGTGTATATACGGTATATCAAAAATCTCTGTTCTGCAAAAAACATGAAATGAAACATTTTTCTCGGCCATTACAACAAATTAAACAGTGTAGTTAACATACTAAAAATATTAAGTTGGGGTGGATTATTCCTGTAAGTAGACTCTTCTAAGTGGATTGCCTTGTAATGTATCCGATTTTGTATTTTCTCTTGTCAATTTGATACATATTCTTTGTTACTTTGTAAAGTATCTCATAGTGAGCTCTCTGAAGGAGCCATACGTGTTAAGATTGAGTGATTTTCATGTGGGATGCCTCATCACCATAATATCTGCTCGACCAAATAAGACTGGATCAATAAGCACAATTGTTTATGTCGTAAAAAAGATGAATTAGGACTAAGGTGTAGTGAGTAACCTGGCGTCCGTGTCCTCTGACCACACTGGCTCCCTCTTTCCCACTGAAAGAGACCACTCCTGAATCCTGACTGCACTGCCTAATGCTTAGATATCTGATGCCGAAAATCGCCTGAAGTCAGCCTCCTATTTGCTCATTCAGCTTTGTGGAGCTAGTGCAGCTTCTGACATTAAAATCCGCACTGCAGTGTGAGTATGTGACATTCAGTTTTCTCCCTCTGTCTTAATGGTCACACTTTATTTTTGGTCCCCACTAATTAAAGACGCTGACATGGTAATTGTCCTGTAATTAACTAGAGGGCCATGACTGTGCTTGGGGTTAGCTGGGCCCAACTGTGTAAACTCAGTAATGGGCTGCAAATTAGAGTGAAAAAATGCTGACGGATGTACTCTGCTCTAGACTCTTATTTCGATTATACACAGCGCACAAGTCCCGTAGTTCTAGAAGAGAATAAAGAATGATTAATTTTATAAATTTAATTTAATTAAGAAAGATTAAACCGAAAGAGACTTCAGTTTACTTTTCTGTTAATCTGCTATTGTTTCATTCATCTTTCTGTATAATATGAATTCCTTCGCAGTTCTGTTATGAAGGAAGAAGGTCACAGTTTCCAGTGCTGTAATGCTCATCCACTTTTGGGTAAGCGTAGTGTGATATTGCTACAACGAGATTTTTTGTTCCATGCCTCTCTATGGTTTTGGACACAATTGTCTTGGATGCTGGGATTTTAAACCATGAGGAAGTTGAATTTTAGAAAATCGGCAATGGTTAACAAGTTGAAGTTTTATTTATGGACAGCCGGCAGGAGAAAAAGAGTGATGTGGTTCTGTGGTCTCCACCAGACCCAAAGGGCAGTAGGTTTTGTTCTTACGCCTTACTTTAAGTTTTTCATGCTTTCTTCAACCTTTTTTTTCTTTAATATAATGTCTTCAACAGTTTCTTCTTACGTCTTGTGGTGTTTCTGGCAGGACTGTGGAGTTTATACACAACATCTTGGACTCCAACTCCGAGTCCTACTCCTCAATTTTCTCATGCCAATGACTCTGGTTGTGACTCTGACTCCTCTATTTGTAATTAGGCTAATACATTTACTATTCTGATTGAAAGCACACGATATACAAGATACAAGGCACTTCATGACTGCCAGTGTGAACTATCAGGCCACCTTTTAGCACTATAATCTGTTATTTTTTGGGTTGAAAACTGTAGCTATGTTGTTGTGGCTTACAAGCAACAGTAACATGAAACATAAAAGTAAACTTACAAAATTGCAAGGGAATCTATATTTTTATCAAAAGTCTAGAAGAAAAATAGTTTAATCAAATCAGTTGTGTCCGGACACAGACAGACGGACATCTTTGTTTCACCCAACACACTATTTATTTACAAATATTTACAATAATCACGTGCACCACAAACCCCAGTGCCTTCAGCACCGATTCCCCCAAGTCCAGGCCACACAGTCCTATTGCCTTTCTCCTGGCCGCCTCCAGTCCTTCCTCTCGCTCCGTCCTCTTCCACCCGACTTCCACTCTAGACTGAAGGAAGGCGGCCCCTTATATAGTGCTCCTGGATGAGCACCAGGTGTTCCCGGCATTCCTCCTTGGCCACGCCCAGCGTGCGGAAGTGTCGGCTGTCCTCCTGGCAGCTCTCCGGGCACCACATAAAGTCTTCCCCCCAGCACTTCCTGGTGTGGCGGAAGTGCTGGGCTCCAGGGTTCCTCAGGCACCAGGGCGCTGCCTGGCGGTGGCCACGGGCCCCTACAGGGTTGGACTTCCAAGCCCTCTACCCGTGGCTTCCAATACAACCAGGGCGATCACCCCCTTGCGGTCTGGAGGAGGCACAAGCCCTCCTCTGTTCCTCCTGGGCGTCCCGGCCGGGGACCACACGGGATATACCGGCATCGGGGCACCGCCTGGCGGTGGCCACGGGTCCCTACAGGGCTGGGCTTCCAAGCCCTTTACCCGAGGCCCCCAACATAACCAGGACGGACGCCCCCTCGCGGTCTGGAGGAGGCACAAGCCCTCCTCTCGCCCTCCCTGCGCCCGCCGGGGACCACAGTGCCCCACCGCTAGCGAGGACACGTGGGTCCGAACGGCACTTCCCGAAAGGGCAGCACTTCCCCAGAGAGGGTCCTACTATGTCCCCAGGGTCCAACACGGCACCCTGGGACATCTCCGTTCGGCACCCCCTCCGACGCAAACGTGCCCCTCTGGTCTGCGTTGCTCTCGCCCCCGCCGTCCCCACCGGCTGGGTCACCTATGGCCTCCCGGCGTGGAGCCCTCCCGTGGAGCGGCCCGTTCCAGGAGGGCAGGTCCCTGACGACGTCGGCCTCAGCGCTCGTCGGGGCTTCGGGCATGTGGAAAAAGGAAAAAGAGGGCCAGAAGCACTGCCAGGACAGCCTTGGTTTCTGGAGCAGAGTCTCCTCTTCTCAAACCTGACCTGTTTCTCATTTTCTGTTTATTTCATTGCTCTTCTCCGTTTTTCTTGTTTTATTACACTTACTTATTTAGTACCTTAGGTGATGCTTTCATGACAATGGTTTATAATGGCTTCTGTGACTCATGTTCAGGTTCTAGCTCACACTTTGGGAGGAGTTTGGATGTCCTTTCAATGGCTATATCTCTTTTTACTCCTCCATGTTTTTCCTTTGTATCCCAAAGGTCAGGCTGATTGGCATTTCAAGTCTGCTCTCGTACAAGTGAGTGTAAGTGTGTTCAGGAAGGTGATCAAAAGCTGGCCATTGCTTTGTGTCCATTCTTTTTAGAGCAAGCTTTGGCCTTCATCATCACTGCAATTGTAAAGTTATTGCTGTTGTGTGACCTGATGGTGAAACGTCACTTGAGAGTAGCTGCACTTTACCAACAGCCTGCACCCGTATGTGCCACAGATAAAACAGTCGACATGTGGCAGGTTCGAGGCCAGATACAGATTTTTTGCACAGCACTGCTTAGAACCTTTTTTTTTTTTAATGCTGGCCCTCATCTTTTAAAACAGAATTGAAAAAGTGCTTGTCATTTGTGTCATTTTTACAGATCGCAGCAGCTGTGCTCATACTGACAGGAAACACACATGAGAAATGTATGCTGATGTTTGGGATGTTTCATCTCTTCCATTTGTTTAAAAAAATCTGTAACCTCCTCTTTAATAATACAAATCTTCTCTGACGGCTGGCTTCCATTTAAATGACTCTGGGTTCATTTCATTTAATAAAAGAAAGAAAGAAGCAGACACACAGACACAGTGCACTTATGCTGGGCCGTTTGATTCACTGTAGGGTGTTTCAGGCCTAGCAGAGTTAGAATGGCTTCTTAATACACAAGAGAGCCTGTTTTACTAAGTGGTGCAGAGGCTTTTTAATTACCGTGAATTATTTAATATGGGGATGTACCGCATAATTAAGACTCATCATTAAATTGTTAAATGGAAGTGGCAGGAATCCTCTTACTATAATAAAGAAAAGTCACACAGAGCAGTGAGTTGTCATCCCGGAGCTGAGGAGACACAGTAGCCAGTATCTGTAAAGTGTGGTCCTGCGCTGCTCAGGGTGGGCATATCCAGTTTGGATAACAGTGTACTACAATGTAATGTTTTCTTTCATTAGTATCAGGCACACAGCTTGATGGCATCTTTAGAGGTGATTATGTTCTCAGAGTGACCCTCCAGTCGTACTTTCCTAGTTGAGGAAGCTTGAGAGCAGAAATAAAAGTGGTACCCCAAAACACTCATCAGGTTACATGAACCAGTACTGGACATTGGGGAACTTGGAGAAGGTGACTTCAGAAGGTCAGGTAAATAAATGATAACACTTGAATACTGTGATAGCCTCAAGAAATGAACAAACATCCATCCATCCATTATCCAACCCGCTAAGTCCTGACACAGGGACACAAGGGTCTGCTGAAGCCAATCCCAGCCAACACAGGGCACAAGGCAGGAAACAAACCCCAGGCAGGGCGCCAGCCCACCGCAGTGAACAAACATTCAAAAGTGGAATAAGCACAGATACTGTAGTGAAAACATTATGCAAAGAAAAGGCCCAAAACACATGAACAAAAACCTGAGGAGATAAATCTAAGATGGTCACCCATGTTGTGGATGGATGAAGTAAAGTGAGCAGCTGAGATGCTTTTCAAACATCAAGCAGTAAACTAGAAAGGA
Organism: Polypterus senegalus; assembly: GCF_016835505.1. Classification (NCBI taxonomy): domain Eukaryota; kingdom Metazoa; phylum Chordata; class Cladistia; order Polypteriformes; family Polypteridae; genus Polypterus; species Polypterus senegalus. The sequence continues at coordinate 57,319,958 of NC_053154.1, read as the reverse complement.
GTCACACATAGAATCAGAATACGCATAAGCAGCCTCCATGATTCCGGAAACAAAAACTACAAACTCTAAACCTTTTCCCTAAAAGATCAGGAACAAGAAAGCAAGGCAGGTTTGGAACCTTTTTAAGGACATTCAGAAATTAAGGATATTAAGAAATGTGATGAATGAGAGGAAACTATTCAGTCCATCAGGGTGGTTTGTCTTTTGGCCTAAAGGTAAGTCACGTACTCGAGAACGTCAGTGGAAATGCATTTAAAACTGAAGCCAGGATGCACTTTTTTACGCAAAGAGTTGTGGGACTCCGGAGCAAGCTTCTGAGACATGCAGAAACCTTGACAACTTCCAGGAAGAATCTGATTGAGATATTGGGACAACTTAGCTGTTAGCTAAACAAATGGGCTTGATGGACTGAATGGTCTTCTCTGATTTGTCAAATTTCGTATGTTCTTATATTTAGTTAATGTTTAAGGACAGATTTCGCACAATGCTAGAAAGTTTTTCTCCACACAGAGAACCATAAACTCATGACCTAAATTACCAAGGTCTGGTAAAAGTAGGTCTGGTGAAGAGTAGAATTTTAGGGACTCCCAAATGTCAACTCCAAGTTATTTTGGACAATCTAGGTAAGTTGGATGGATGGGCTTGTTGGGTTGAATGGCCTGTCCTTGTCACAACTGTCCTAAATTGTTTGTTTTAGATGACGTGATTCCCTTTCTTATGGCTTATGCATGCCATCTTCTTTAACAGTGGCAGTGCAATGATGCCACAGGTTGTGAACTGCGTAACTAGCAACAGAGAACATGTAAGGTGAAATTCTTACTTGCTTGTCCGACCAGCTTTCAAAAGGTGTAAATTATCATGAAGTAAAAGTGGGGGCTCAGTCTCTGACTGAACAAAGTGCTTACTGTGTTACTATAGATGGACAATTCAGGAAATGGCAACCCAGGACCTCCATGGCTTTTCAGTAGATGCTATGACCCTAGCTATGCTGCCGAGCTGTTAATGACCTTTATCTTTCTGCTGTAAGACCTTCCCTACATCTCCCAGGATTCTGCTTGTTGATTTATAACTGATTGGCCTTTTAAGGCTTCCTCCCCAGTATATGTGCTGTTGGTATACTTACTAGGGTGTGTACAAGTTCTCTGTCTGGAAGCAAGCAAAGAGATAAGGCTGAAGATGCAGAGTAGGGCATTAGATGCACCATGATATGGAAAATCCTGTTGGGATTTGCAGCTTCTGTTAAGGGGGCTCTCTCTAACGTGTCACAGTCTGCTTGCTCTTGATCACTGAAGTGAGCGTCTACAAAGGTCTGTGATGAAATCCTTTCTTATTGGACTTGTTGTTAGGATGATACTGGCTCTTGCAGGCTCACTTTGACCCAAGGTAGCCCTGAAAAGTGCAGTCTAGAAGTCCATTTAAAACTTTTGTCAAACCTATTTAATCCAATCAGGGTCGCGACACTAGTGGAGCTTATCCGGGTAGCATCTGGCGCAAGACATGAGTATCAGACGGCACACTCACATTGTAAAAATCACATTAAATGGTAAGGGGTTCATTTTCAACTTCACATTTTTACAAATTACCTAAGAAAACCAACAGTGATCATATTTTGGTATAAACAAATTTAAACTCTATGTGCTCTGTGTACCACTTTGAGGTAATATCAACTTTCGCTTATCGCTATATAAGGATAAATAATTCATTTGCAAGTACTTCGTTCCTTCACAATGAACATTTCATTGACTACGATCAGCAAACTTTGCTGTGAAAACCCTTCTGAACTTTTTTCAATTATCTGTATTCCTGCATTAATTTCCCCTGTTCTTTGGTGAGTGGCATGAAAACAGAGATCCAGTGTGCTGCGTTCAATTCCCACTCCTGGGGCCTCATTTATAAAGCTTGCATACACACAAAAAGAATCTCAAAATATGCATAAACAAATTCTCAAGCAATCATCTGGATTTATGAAAGAAAACTTAACAGGGAAATGTGTGTATATTTACGGGAACTCTGACCTAACCATGTGCAGTAATTTGGATAAAGTAAGAAATTCAGGAGAAAAGCCATGACTCACATGTATAATAATTTATATCATGTTATTGTAGTGTGTGTTGACGTGACAAACATATAAAACCTCAAAGGTGATGTACAGTACATGACATACAGATTGTATTTTGGTTCCCTATTAAGACGGCCAATGCTATGTATATTTTTGGTTTATATCGGCTACCTGTTGTCACTTCTCAGGGCGCTGGCCGACAGGTCCACAATATCTTTGTCAAGCTCTACTCCATCATGCCTGCTGTGCTGGAAGCATTTAAGCGACTGGTGAGGCACTACACCCAGTTTTCATATGGTGTGGATGCACAAGCATGAAACACAACATATTTTTGCCAACATAAAAAAGCAGTTTGTGGTGGTATGTGGTTCTCTTAATGTAATAAGAGCAGTTGACTTAATTCATATTGCAATAAGCATGCTTAGAGAGAATGAAGCTGCTTCTGTTAACCGTAATCAGTGACATTCTACTAAGGTACAAGTCATCCACGAATTGACTGGCAAACATCATGTCTCAATCGCCTGGGTCAAATCGTGATTCATTTATTTTGTGACAAAGTAGCTTTGACAGTACCTGGTGATGTACGTTTTGGCTGACATCTTGTTAAGGTAACTGGCGGAACCCACAGTGTTTCATGTCTTCTTCTTCTTTCGGCTGCTCCTGTTAGGGGTTGCCACAGTGGATTGTCCGCATGTTGATCTGGCAAAATTTTCCAATGCCCTTCCTGACGTAACCCCCATTTATCTGGGCTTGGGACCGACACGAAGAAACACACTGGTTTGTGCATCCCCTGTGGCTGGGTGTGTCATATAATAAAATTAAATTAAGTGTGTCAGGTGATAATGGCTACCCACTCTGACGATGGTGCCTTATGATTGCTATAAAGCATTGCATGATCCCATTGCAGAGAGTACAGCTAGATACTCTTGAATGCGGGTGGCAGGGACGCAACACGTCTGGAGGGAGCGGCTCTACCAGCCAATACAATACAATACAGTTTATTTTTGTATAGCCCAAAATCACACAGGAAGTGCCGCAATGGGCTTTAACAGGCCCTGCCTTTTGACAGCCCCCCAGCCTTGACTCTCTGAGAAGACAAGGAAAACTCCCAATAAAACCTTGTAGGAAAATGGAAGAAACCTCGGAAAGGCAGTTCAAAGAGAGACCCCTTTCCAGGTAGGTTGGGCGTGCAGTGGGTGTCAAAAGTAGGGGGTCAATACAATACAATATACAGAACAGAACAATTCCTTAAGACAGCATAATAATAAAAATTTTAGAATTACGGTTTAACAGTAGATGATATGACATAATTAGGTTTGGATATTTTTAGAGTCCTGGAGACCTCATCCATCTAGCTGCCTCCCATTTGGCCATGCCACGGCTGAAACGCTGTTCGATGAAAGGACCCTCTTTCCCATGATTCCTGTGATCCTCCATCAGGGATGACTTTACCATAGGCAGGCAAACAACTTGGCAGGTGGGCCGTGGCACCAATGGCCACATTTGGGTACCGAGAAAAGAAACAGAATAGGTGAGGGTTAGTATTCAAATATAATTATCATGTTACTTATGTTATAGTGCTAATGACTAACAACAGAGATGCAGTCTGTACAGTTAATCAGCAGCTCTAGTCAGGATATGCTAAACTGAAGTAGTGAGTCTTCAGCCGGGATTTAAAGGCTGAGACTGAAGGGGCATCTCTTATAGAAGCAGGAAGACCATTCCACAGTTTAGGGGCCCTGTAACTAAAAGCTCGACCTCCCACTGTTATTTTATTAATCCTTGGAATCCTAAGCAGACCGCATCTTGAGATCTTAATGTGCTCAGGTTTGTAAGTCATGATAAGTTCAGACAAGTAAGCGGACCTTGGCCATTTAATGCTTTATATGTTAAAAGGAGGATTTTGAAATCTGCCCTGAACTTAACTGGGAGCCAGTGTAAAGATTTAAGAACTGGGGTTATGTGTTCATATTTTCTTGTTCTTGTAATAATTTTGCAGCGCATTTTGGATTAACTGGAGGCTGTATAAAGAACAGTTTGACCAGCCAGTGAACACCGCATTGCAGTAGTCAATCCTACTAGAGATAAATGCATGAATTAATTTCTCACAATCCTGTTTATTTAGAAAGCCTTAATTTCCTAATATTTTTAAGATGGAAAAAACATGTTTTGGACGACTTTGTAATATGCGCTTTAAATGACATGCTAGAGTCAAAGATAACACCTAGATTGCGGGCTGATTCAGTAAAATTAATTGGGATTCCAACTGAGTTAAATGATGACAAAATATTGCTGTGATCAGCGCCATTCCCTCCAACAATTAACATCTCTGTTTTATCTGTATTTAAAGACAAGTAGTTCTCATTCATCCATTCCTTTAATTCACTAACACAACTAATTAAAGACAACATCGGAGAAACTTCATTTGATTTAAATGAAAGGTATAACTGGGTGTCATCTGCATATGAGTGAAAATTAACATTATGTTTCCTAATGAGAGATCCCAGTGGAAGCATGTAAAGTGAAAACAGTAAAGGTCCCAGTACTGAGCCCTGCGGGACACCATATTGAACTTCTGTGTATAATGATGGAGTACTGTCTGCACATTTCTGTACATACTGGAATCGATTTGATAAATAAGAACTGAACCAAGCGAGCACGGGGCCTGTAAGCCCAACATCGTTTTCTAGCCTGTGCAGTAAAATAGAATGGTCAATGGTGTCAAATGCTGCACTTAAGTCTAACAACATAATTACAGTGGAGTTTCCTTCATCAGAAGATATCAGAATGTCATTTACAACCCGTGTTAGTGCCGTTTCTGTACTATGACCAGTGCGAAAGCCAGACTGGAATTTCTCAAATAAATTGTAATGCGTAAGGTGTGACTGAAGCTGACTGGCGACTACTTTCTCTATTATTTTAGAGAGAAACGGTAAATTTGAAATAGGCCTATAATTATTTAGTATGTGTGGGTCTAGGTCTGACTTTTAAGTAAAGGTTTAATGACTGACACTTTTAGTGCATCAGGTACGGTGCCATGCAGTAATGAACTATTGATAACGGTTAGAATAGGCGCTGCAAGAACATCCATGGCACTTTTTATTAGTTTTGTTGGCACTGGATCTAGGGAACAAGTAGTGGGCTTCATTTTAGTAATTAAAATAATGCTGCTCTGCAGCATCGTGATTGAATACGTATGAGGTTGATTAGCATGCTCCATTTATGGATGTTTCAGGGTGAAGTTGGAGGATCATTCCCGTACACATATTTATAACTTGATTGTTATTTATAAGTTGTAAATTATGTAGAAATGTGTGTACCCCAGGCTTTATAAATCTGTTTTTTGGGGGAGTATGCATTTTCTTGTTTTTTCTTGCATGCACCTATTTTAACGTTCAGATCCGTGCAAATTTTCCCTGGTTGTTTACTGTTTGGCATTTCTGCACAAATCCTTAAAGCTGAGCAGGTTAGGTTCATTGCTGATTCCAAATTGTGTAACTATGGGGGTCTGCAGAGTGGGCCTGGCAAAAGACTTGTGTCCTGTCTTGGGCTGTTTCCTATGTTATGTTCAGTCCTGCCAGGATAGGCTGTAGCCAACCATAACCCTGCATCAGATTAGATGAGATTTTTCTTTAGTCTCTGTATCTCCTGTCTTCAACTAGCTCGTTCTTTAGATTTCTTTATGACGGTTTGAACACACCATCACTTGGTGTACTGTTTCTAGCTTACTGTGGCCTGATGCTAAACTATTGTTTTTTTGTGTCACTCTTAACCAAACCTGTCCTTGAGGTTTCTCCAGTATTTGTGGTTAACATCTGACATACCCAGTTACATGTTTAACTGTGCCACCAGCACACCTAGCTCTGTTAAACACTTCCTCGTTCATTCGTTTCAGGTGTTCTGCTGGTGGAATTTTTACAAATTCATGGAATGGTTGTGGTACCATTAGGAGGAGTTTCAGAACCAGGACAGTGGTGTTCCAGCCATCCCACTGTCATTTTGTACTCATCCCAGAGTCCTTGAGCCTCAGAAACTGCAGTCTGCCCGACAGATAGGCCGTTAAGTAGGACACAATAGGCTTATCCTCCTGCATATCTCTTGAGTTTGACCCCTTAACAGAAATGGCTGGATGGTATTGAAGGCACTGGAGAGCTAAAAGGACAGAATCCTCACAGTTCTACCCGCTTGAACCAGATGAGAACAAGCCTTGTGGAGCAGACAGATAGTTGCATCTTCTAATCCAATATTTGTCTGACAGGCAAACTGCAGTGGGTCAAGGTGGTCAACCACAAGAGGACCAGCTTCTTATTAGTCTTCATGATGTGGGGCGTAAGTGGCGCTGCTCTGTAGTCATTTGATGAAGATGTGCTTGCCTTTTTTCAGAAGCATCACTTTCTGGAGCCTTCATGACAGACTGAACAGGTAAAAGCTGGTCAGTACGTGCCTTAAGAACCTAAGGGCTAACTCCATATGCTCCCACCGCCTCCTCAGTTGTTTCTTCACTTTGGACAAAGATGTTTAAAAGATAGCCATACCAAATGAAGTGATAGGAATAAAATATGTACAAGGAGTTGTTGATGCAGTAGAGATGGCGTGTGTTTTGGGGAGGTCGTTACACGAAGGTGTAAGTGAGTGGGTAGATCTTAGGTAGAACTTTGGTCTTGATGCTATCAGTCTTGCTGTTGTCCAGTCACACAGGTGTCCTTACTGATCGAAGGAAACTCAAACTCCTGTAGCTTCATCATCTCTCAGGGTGGTGCCATCTGAGTTGTGCATGCTGTGGACACGGACACAGTGCAGTATGTTTCTCTTAGTGCTGTGTAACATTCTCCATTAGCCTTCAAAACTGTGTGAACCTTATCACTCTCATAGAGACAGGGAAAAAGTGAAATTAAGAATGAGCTGACCACCAATGATGCGAACTACAAAGGGAATTTTTATGAATCATTAGAGCTACCTTTGTGAATGCACTCAAAGCTCTCGTAAAATTTCCAAACATGGCCGAGAGAACTCACTGCCTATTCTGCAGATCAACGTGCTCACCCGCTTCTTGGAATTCTATTAGTGGTGCCAGCATTACAAGCCTTGTTTGGAGCCTTGGAAAATGTTTTGGAAAAACAGAAGCACAGTTTCTACATAGCTGGGAAAAAGACGCTTAGTCTGAAATTCAAATAAAAATAAGCTGCCATTAGCCAGCATGACATAAAGATAATTAGCTGGTGAACACCTGCACATACACAGTGTCTTGAAGCGCCGTTTCTCTCTCCTCTCTGCTTTTTTTGTTTTTAAATGGAGAAACACCAGTGACAGTTGCATATAATCACATGTGACAGGAAAATATGTAATCTATCATTCTCTAGCATTCCTTATTTTTATAAAGCATTTTTCTGGATGATTGCCATCCCAAAGAACTTAACTTCAATGACATCATTTTTACTGAGACAGATATTTTGTATATACTGTAAGTCAGTCATGGAGGTGGCCCTGCATCTTTATGATTTCCATTCCTGCCATCCACAACATGTGCATCGCTAAAAATATAAAGTCTGTCTTTAAAATTCAGCAGGGCCTGATATTAACCTCTGTGCCAACCTGTATGGCTGATAGATGTAATCTCTGCAATGTGTCCTGGGTCTGTCGAGAGGCATCCTCCTAGTTGGATATCTTTTAAATACATCCCCAATAATAATTTATTATTAATACATTATTTTTATAGCACCTTTCCCAATTATGCATCCAGGAGGCTTTGTAATCAGGTGCCCAATATTCCTCAATTGGTTCATTTCAATGTGAAGGAGCAGTGGCTTTATTTTGAGCTCCTCCCAAATGTCTGTGCTCCTCACCCTTTCTACCTGGCTGAGTTCAGGCAGCCTGTGATGGAAGTTAGTTCTTTTAGTCACTACCCAAAGTTCATGACCATAGGTGAGGACAGGGACATAGATCAACTAGTAAATCGAGAGCTTTGTCTTTTACCTCAGCTCTGTCTTCACCATCTCTGCTTGGTACAATATCCACGATCTGTTCCCGATCTGCCTGCTGATCTCTCTCTCCCTTCTCCCCTCACTCATGAAGAAGACCCCCTACTATTTAGCACCTTCACTTGTGGCAGTTCGTCATCTCCACCCCAGCGAGTGCCTTTCACCTTTTTTATGGCTGAGAAACATGACCTCACACTTGGAGGTGCTGATCCTCATCTTGGCCACTTCATACTTGGCTGCAAACCACCCCAGTGTGTGTCTGAGGTCACAGCCTGATGAAGCCAACACAACCACATCACCTACAAAAAGAAGAGTTGGCAATCCTGAGTTGATTGAACTAGACACCCTTCACTCCTTGGCTGTGCCTAGAAATCCAGAGCTTAGCCCGGGCCGAGTTCCACACCCACTGGCAATAATTCGGACTTACAGTCGGCAATGCAAACCAAGCTTTTGCTCCGATTATATAGTCTCTTCTAAAGACTCTTTAAATAAATACTTTTAACAAAATATCTTTATACAGGCTTTTTCGTCAACAATAAGCAATCCTTTTTTTGTTTTTCTTCTCCTCTAATCCTCCCAAGATGAGCTTTGTCCCACTCCTCTTCCTTTCCCAAGTCATCTTCCTGCTGCCTGGGTGAGGCAGTGGGCTCCTTTTCTCCCAGACCTGGAAGTACCTCCAGTGGGTCAGCACTCAACTCAGACAGAACATCCTCAAGTGTGGCCTATTGCACCACTGCTCTACGACTCAGGCCATCCTGAACATCTGTCTTGAGTGCCCCCTGCTGGCCAGATATTTGCCTTCTATCACTGTTGATCACTGAAAAATTCTTAAAAGTGTGATATTCTGACACTAAGCTGCCTGTGTGGTATTTCCTACCATTCAGTCAGTTTCATTATTCCTTCTTTGAACGAGAGCAGCATGGTCACACAGGTTCAGTCCCCTTACTGCCCATAGTTGTGCAGAGTTTTCCAATTTGTCCCTGTTTCTCTGTGCGATTCTTTCAGATCCTCCAGGTTCCTCCCAGAGCCTTGCATTTTATGTTAACTTGAATCTCTTGATTTGTTCAGTGTGGATGAGGGTGTCCTACATTTGATGTGGCCAAGACAGGAGATCCAGCTCAGGAGATGGAAATGAGTGGATTCAAGTTATAGATCAGAACTTGGCACCTCTTGGCAGACAGTGCGGCCTATTGGTTAAGGCACTCTACTGTAAACTATGAAGTAACTGGCTCACTTTCTGCTGGTGGTGCACTGTGTTGCAGGCCTAAATTCCTATAATATACAGTATAGTATGTCTGTATGTTTGAGGAACTGTGGCAGGCAGTGTGTTCTAGGTGGACTATGGACTTGATGTGTGTTCAAACCCTGCTATTGATACTGTGTGACCATCAGCAAGTCACTTCACCTGCCTGGACTCCAATTGGAAGAACAAAAGAAATGGAACCAACTGTATCTCAGATGTTGTAAGTCACCTTGGATAAAGGCATCAGCGAAATAACAAGTACTGTAATAATAATCATGGGATGGTCCTCACTGTGTGGGCATCCACTGACCCATCCATTTTCTGTATCCACTCTGTCGGACATAGTTGGATGAAGTCTACCCTAACAACACTGAGTGCAAAATGTTGGATGAGGTGCCAGTCCATCACTAAGACTCTGAGGCAATCTGAGCACCTGGAGATAGCCAACCCTTGCTCAGGTAGCATATCCAGAGTCCACATACTCAGTTGTTGTGCCTGGGATTTATAGTCATTGTCCTGAAGCTACAAGTAAGCAGCACTAAGCAGTGTTTTTCCGTGATGCCCATTTTAGGAAGGTGCTGTATATTTGGGGAAAAAAATAAAGGTTATAGTTTTACAATATGAAGCGGAGCAGTAATGGACAAACAAATGATCTGGAGAGATCAACCATAATCCAAGGGGGTCCACCCTGAACCCTTTCAGGTTTGGGATTACTCATCCCAAAGCTCTTTTACCAGGGGAAGAAATTCTCAGGCCAACTACAAAGTCCCGCCATGCCCAGTCTGAGTTCACGATCATCCTTTTAAATTCACTCTCTGAGATTTAATAAGAACTAGCAGAAATACCCAGCATTGCCCGGGAGAAAAATAAAGTTTTTTTTTAATTGTTTGAGAAAAACATGATTGCTGTTCTCCTCTTGTTTGCATGGGTTTTCTGCGGTGGGCTGGCGCCCTGCCCGGGGTTTCTTTCCTACCATGCGCCCTGTGTTGGCTGGGATTGGCTCCAGCAGACCCCCGTGACCCTGTAGTTAGGAAAGAGCGGGTTGGATAATGGATGGATGAATAAAACCCTGCTAATGTACTTGTCTTGCGGTGTTGTATATATGTTATCATCCAGCTGGCGCTCGGAACCAGCCAACTGTATTTAATTTGAAAAGCAACAGGGGTGCGGTGCTGCTCAAAAATAAAGAATGCTGGCAGTCGCCTGGTATATACTAACTGTGTAAGCCCGTGCTGTTAAAATCACGAGATCTTAGAAAGTATTTAAATCGTCAGAACAACTCTGTGTGTCTCTCTGCTAGAAGAATTCATGTTGCCAAAGTGCTCGCATTAGCAGCTAAGTGACTCTCTTTCTTAGGAGGTTTCCTTTTGCCGGTGGGCTGGCGTCGCTTGCGTATCCTCGGAGCTGGAGCCCTCACCCCGACTGTACGTCTCACTTCTGGGCTCGGCAGACACACACACTTCCATGCATAGAACTCTATTTAATTTCAAAAGCAACAGGTCCGCAGTGGCGCTCAGAGATAAAGAATGGTGGCACTCGCCTCCAGTTCGCCCTCTGGTGGTCGTTCTGAGTGTCGACTGGATGATAACATGCATACAAGACCGCAAGATCACCCCCCACCCTGCCCAGAAGGGAGTGGGTTACGGCAGATTTCACCCTACAGTATTTTTAGTCGACCAATGAGGAACATGTGTACCAAGTTTCATGAAAATCGCTCCAGCCGTTCGGACGTGATGCTGGAACATACATACTGTACATACACACATTTGACTTTTATATACAGTATATAGATAATGGAGTGATGGACAAGGTAAACTTAAAGAATGAATGAGCCCTGCTTGGACTCGATCTGCTATCCATACCAGAGCATTAACAGTGCGTCCGCTCTTCAGAGAGCATCGTTTTATTTGGTTCCCTTTTATTTATTTATTTTCAAGCAGGCACTTTTGCCTTTTTCGGTTATAGAGAGGCTTTAGCAACAGAAGAATAAATTGATTAATGTTTCAGCCTTGGTATTTAAACAAAAATAGTGCTTTTTCCCCTTCGACATGCTTGTGTTAAAGGATTTTAAAAGCTCGGCTGAACCAAAAAGAGCGACAGGCAGTGCTATAAGAGCAGATAGTGGTAGCTCTGGCCTCTGGGTGTCTCGGAAAACGGAAAGAACATGGAATTGTATAAATGCTGATTTTGCAAGCTGCTTCATAATTAGTTCAGGATTTTAGTGTTGAAAGGCAGGAGGAAAACATATGTTTATTTTCAGGACACTAGGGAAGCTTAGCACCGTTGGCCTTGTGGTATAAAAAGCAAATGAGGATGACATCCTCCACAAACTTGCCTGGACATTCAGTTGATAAGATTAAAGAACAAAGGGAGTTGAATTTCGGCCCGCATGGACGCTATCTGTGTGAAGTCTGAGTGTTCTCCCTGTGTCTCTGTTCCCCCTCTCGTTTTATTCCCACATGCCAATGACTTGTATCTTTGGATAATCCTCTAAACTGGCCGGGTATGACTGAGGGTGGGCGTGCAGGAGTGTGCCCTGAGATGGAGTGACATCCCACCCAGGGTTAGTTCCCATCTTGCACTGGATTCAGCCGGCTTCATCCTGAATAGCATGTATTTTTTTTACCGACGTACATTCTCACATTTATAAATCATGTGTATTAGAAGTATTCACATGCACACCCAACGTAACAGCCAGCATATGTGTCTTTTGATCTAATGGGTAATATTTTCTACCCGTTTTTCTTTTTTCACTCATATTCATTTCCCAGTAGAGCCGGCTCGCTTGTTCCAAGTGTCAGTGAGGCCGTAAGCTATGAGGTGAGCGTCACGACTGCTCTGCTTCTTCCAGTCACATTGGGACTTTTCGAACTTTTTATTATTTGAACTTGACAGATCTTGGCAAAGCATTGTAAACCTTTTATGCAAAATTCTTTTGCCATATTTCAGATTTAAATGGCAAATTATGCTGTACACAGCAAAGCCTGCTCTTCTGTCATGTGCCGTGACCTGTTGGTCAAGCGTGAGGTGCGCGTTGGCAGGATGGTCTCCTTCGCCTGGCCGTGTAGCAGAGATGCACGAAGGTCACACGTCAGCATTCTGTCAAAGGAAACCTTGTCCAGATGGTGCTGTGTGTTTATCTCACCTTGCGGACAACTCGTCTCTGTCTTTCTTTATAATATTATTCTTCTTTTTTGGCTTCTTACCATTTTACTATAATTATTATAAATATCTTAGTATAATATGTACATAAAGAGGGCAGGACTGTGATGCAGTGATTAGCACTGCTGCCTCACGCATTCGGTATCCGATGCAGTCACTGTCTGTGGGAAGCCTGCATGTTCTCCCCTTTTGTGTGTCAGTTGTTCCCTTCATTCTTCCATTATCCTCGTAAACTGGCATAGGGGGACTAGCCCTCGGATCAAGCAGGAGCTGAAGATGGCTAGATTAGGGTCTTGGCAGAGCATCACCAGATCACCTGGAGATGTCTGTGAATCGCAGACTTCAAGCAGTCATTGCATGCATGAGATCTGCTATAAAGGATTAAATGTGACTACTTTAATATGCCTGCTATTGCAATGTCCCAAACATTATGGTGCCCTGAAATGGGGGGGCCGTGTAGAAAAAGTGCCGTCATTTCTAAATGGTGTGACTGAAATGTCTGCAAAAACACTTAATACCTAAATATCCTTATCTCACTCTATAAAAAGGGCAACCGAGCAGATCCAAGCCACCATAGGCCAGTAAGCTTAATGTGAATCACAGGAAAATTAATGGAAGGAATTATTAAGGACCAATAATGGTGTACTGTACGATAACGTGCAGTGAATACACTTGACTTGAGCATTCCTAGTTTTCATTCTCTTTCTCTGTACGTTTAGCATTCGTTCGCTCAGAGGTTGATGTGCTTGGTGCTTCCTGTGCAGCTCTTCTTTTCTCCACCCTAGCGGCCCACATCTTCTCTTCTTTCGTCAGCATCTTTTCGCGTTAAAACCGATTAAGTTAGTTTTTGTGTTTCTTTAATTTTTCACTTAAGCTGGCACTTAAGTCTTCAATCTGCCTCAAGAATGATTAGCGAATGTGGTAGGGAATGAGAACGGTGCCCATACGCATGCACCGCACAGCCGCCCTGCTGCACGCTGCCAAGAGTTGATTCTACAATAAAATAAACTAAAAATAAAAAGAGTAATAAAAATCATCACCCCGAAAGCGGATAGTAGACGTCACGTAGTATATGTGTACCAAATTTCAAGTCAATAGGTGAAACGGTTTGTGAGCTACAGGTGATTTAATCCTGGACAGACAAACGAACAGCCACGGTAGCTTATTATCGAAGAAGATAAGATTGAGCAACACATGGCAAGAACAGGAGTTGTTAGGAACAGTCAGCATGGGTTCAGAAGAGGGAGGTCGTGTTTTACTAACATGCTGGAGGCAACAAAAGGATACGATCAAAGTGGAGCTTATGATATTATTTATCTGGACTTTCAGAAAGCATTTGATAAGGTGCCACATGAGAGGTTGGGCATCAAATTAAAAGAAGTGAGGGTTCAGGGTGATGTTTTTAGATGGGTGCAGAATTGGCTCAGGACTCTAAGCTATCGACTTCCCAACAGTGTTCAGAAGCCATTAAGAAGGCTATCAGAATGTTAGGATATATAGCACAATCTGTGGAGTACAAGTCCAAGGAGGTTATGCTCAACCTTTATAATGCACTGGTGAGGCCTCATCTTGAGTACTGTGTGCAGTTTTGGTCTCCAGGCTACAAAAAGGACATAGCAGCACTAGAAAAGGTCCAGAGAAGAGCGACTAGGCTGATTCCAGGTCTACAGGGGTTGAATTATGAGGAAAGATTAAAAGAGCTGAGCCTTTACAGTTTAAGCAAAAGAAGATTAAGAGGTGACATGATTGAAGTGTTTAAAATTATGAAGGGAATTAGTACAGTGGATTGAGTCTTGTATTTTAAAATGAGTTCTTCAAGAACACGGGGACACAGTTGGAAACTTATTATGGGTAAATTTCACAGAAACATTCGGAAGTTTTTCTTTACACAAAGAACGATAGACACTTGGAATAAGCTACCAAGTAGTGTGGTAGACAGTAAGATGTTAGGGACTTTCAAAACTCGACTTGATGTTTTCTTGGAGGAAACAAGTGGATAGGACTGGCGAGCTTTGTTGGGCTGAATGGCCTGTTCTCGTCTAGAGTGTTCTAAATGAATGTCAACAATGTGGAATTTAATCACGTCTGAATTGTTTGATTTGTAGTCTTAAACTGTGAAGAAGAGTGGTATTTTAAAAAAAAATGTGTCCTTGTCCCAAACATTTTGGAGGGCCCTGTATGAATAACATTACTGTTCATAAAAATGGAGAACAAGTTTGCAACAAATGCAGATGAGAGCTTTGAATTGAGATTTTCACGTAGAGCCCACGTTCCTATGTAAATGATCTCTTAATTTCCTTTTTGATATGCTCCTTTTTTGGACACCCTTTATATCATGTTTTATGTTTTTAATGCCTTGGCAGTATTCTCCTGTATTTTGTGCCAGAATTACCCATATGTGTGCGTTTGTGCATGTCAGGCGGTAGGAGGCTGCTGTCCAGGCCTTTCATCCCTTGTCCTGTAGTTTTTTTTTTATTTTTAAGCAATAGAGAGGCCTGACAGCTGTGACAGATGCAGCACCTCTGTGTTAGAATATTATAGTGGCTAGTAGTGGTTAGATGTTCTTCTGTCTCACAGTCTGTGTAAGAGCCATTCTTAAAAAATGCCTGTAAGTATTTGTATAGTTAGATAAAACATAAAGGTATGGGGGCGGCACGGTGGCGCAGTGGTAGCGCTGCTGCCTCGCAGTTAGGAGACCCGGATTCGCTTCCCGGGTCCTCCCTGCGTGGAGCTTGCATGTTCTCCCGTGTCTGCGTGGGTTTCCTCCGGGCGCTCCGGTTTCCTCCCACAGTCCAAAGACATGCAGGTTAGGTGGATTGGTGATTCTAAATTGGCCCTAGTGTGTGCTTGGTGTGTGGGTGTGTTTGTGTGTGTCCTGCGGTGGGTTGGCACCCTGCCCAGGATTGGTTCCTGCCTTGTGCCCTGTGTTGGCTGGGATTGGCTCCGGCAGACCCCCGTGACCCTGTATTCGGATTCAGCGGGTTGGAAAATGGATGGATGGATGGATGGATAAAGGTATGGCTTTGTATTGATGCATAGAATGCATACAGTGGGGGAAATAAGTATTGAACGCGTCAGCATTTTATTTCAGTAAATATATTTCCAATGAGGCTCTTCATATGTAATTCTTAACAGACATTTGTATTAATTCAAGAAATCCACAAATCCCACACTGAAAATATTTATAGGCTAACATGTTGTCATGTACATGTGCCGGGGGACCACCTTCCGGGCTCTGGTGAGATAAGCGATGCCACTCTAGGACGAGAGAGGGCACTGACGCTAGCTTTATATTGTCTTTCCCCCAGTAACTCTGAGACGACATCCAGGGAGGAGGCCAAGCCCGTCCCACATCACTTCAGGGTGGCCCAGTCACCATTAAAACAGGTGGTCCCTGGAAGGTGGCTTTGCATTTTGACCGAGCAATCAGCCTTATTGCTTTTCTGATTTGTTAATAGGCTGAGCAAGGCCTACCTTACTTTGTGCCATGATCACATTCTTTTTGTTGTGTCAAGTAAACGGGGTAGTTCGACTGGTACCTCAACATTTCATCTGGCGTGACTTGGTCTGTTTCACTTGGTCACAATGCATATGGAACATCCCTGCTGTCTTGCTGTAATTCTGACCTAATAGCAAAACTTCCATCCATCCATCCATCTTCCATGTCGCTTATACTGTGCAAGGGAGCGAAGATGCTGGCAAGCATCGGGCACAACAACAACAACAACATTTATTTATATAGCACATTTTCATACAAATAATGTAGCTCAAAGTGCTTTACATGATGAAGAAAAGAGAAATAAAACACAAAGTAAGAATTAGAATAACACAACACTAATTAACATACAGGGCGGCACAGTGGCGCAGTGGTAGCGCTGCTGCCTTGCAGTTAGGAGACCCGGGTTCGCTTCACAGGTCCTCCCTTCGTGGAGTTTGCATGTTCTCCCCGTGTCTGCATGGGTTTCCTCCGGGCACTCCAGTTTCCTCCCACAGTCCAAAGACATGCAGGTTAGGTGGATTGGCGATTGTACATTGGCCCTAGTGTGTGCTTGGTGTGTGGGTGTGTTTGTGTGTGTGTCCTGTGGTGGGTTGGCACCCTGCCCAGGACTGGTTCCTTTCTTGTGCCCTGTGTTGGCTGGGATTGGCTCCAGCAGACCCCCGTGACCCAGTGGTTGGATTCAGCGGGTTGGAAAATGGATGGATGGATAATTAACATACATGTAGAATAAGAGTAAGGTCCAATGGCCAGGGAGGACAGAAAAAACAAAAAAAAAAACTCCAGACGGCTGGAGAAAAAAATAAAATCTGCAGGGGTTCCAGGCCACAAGACCACCCAGTCCCCTCTGGGCATTCTACCTAACATTAATGAAACAGTCCTCTTTGTATTTAGGGTTCTCATGGAGGACTTGATGATGATGGTCATGTAGATTTCAGGCTTTTAATCCATCACTGTAGGACATCACAGTGCTTTGATTAGGTGGTGATAGCGCAGATCGCCACCACAGAAAACCAGGAAAGAAACAGAAGAGAGAGTAGGGGTCAGTACGGATTTTAGAGCCACCATGAATAATTATTATAATGAATTGAATATGCAGAGTATCAGTATTAAGTTAAAGTGAAGTTATAAAAAGGCCATGTTAAAGTAATGTGTTTTCAGCAGTGTTTTAAAGTGCTCCACCGTATCAGCCTGGCGAATTCCTGTTGGCAGGCTCTTCCAGATTTTAGGTGCATAACAGCAGAAGACCGCCCGCCCGCCTCACCACTTCTTTTAAGTTTTGCTCTTGGAATTCTAAGCAGACACTCATTTGAGGATCTAAGGTTATGATTTGGTATATATGGTGTCAGACATAACCCCTGGATAGGGTCACCAGTCCATAGCAGGGTGAACACACACACATATCAGGGGTCAGTTTAGCACCACCACTCCACCTAACCTGCATGTCTTTGGACTGTTAGGAGAAACTGGAGCATCTAGAGGATATTCTATGCAGGGAGGGCCCAGGGTGTGAACCCTGGCCTTCTTACTGTGAGGCAGCAGCTCAACCACTGAGCCACCTGCAATAGCAAAAATAAATTCAGATTAATATCTGTTTACAAATGGCAAGGTATACGTGCTGACCATATATTGTAGCATACATAGTAAGATACACAGCACAGTGATGCATTGTAGTCATTTATAGAAACGTAACAAAGATGGAGAAGTCTGAAACTGAAACATCACAGACAAGACATCTTTGCTTTTTTTTTTCGCTTCCATTGGTTTTTGCTTTGAATTTCACTAAAATGTTTAAAATACAAATACTTGGACTGTGGATTTTGTTTGTGTTACACGTCATACACAATGCTTGAATCAATGCAGTGGCTGTAAAATTTTGAAAAACCTTGAAGACCTTTTGTCTCCATTCGTTACCTCACAACTTGACTCTTCTCTGTGGTGACCTCCTATTTTTACTATTGACAGATGTTGGCCCAGCTTATTGCACAGAACATGAAATGAGTAATAAGCTTTTTTTAAATAATTTTTATTTTAATTAATGGCCAGACCCAACAATACGCACTCACTGATCAGACTCTCACAGTTCCTTGCCATGCATGCCTCCTCACATTAAGGGCAGCAGGCCTCTGTTCCGTAATAACTGTGATGATGAGAGGGACTTTAGATTTTTTGGCATACTCAGTTGCTTGTTTTCTTCTCCTAGTCAGTGACCTTGAGATATTTCCCTGCAGCGGTGTTTTTCCCATTTTGATTGTGTTTTTTTGGGGTGAGATCCAAGCAGCAAGCATTTTCCCAAGGGCCCAACAGTCCAGGCTGTAGCTCGCCTCTTGTCATCCAGATGTGGTCGGTGTGGGCAGTGCTGTCTGGGGCTCAACTTTCAAGTCTGTATTTAAACTGCAAAATTGCTTTTCAGAAAAAAAAGCAAAACTTGAACCTTTTTATAGCTTTTGGGTAAACAGGATTCAGTACGAGAGAGCAGTGAGATTTGTAGCATTCATCGGGCAGGACCATTTCATTCTCACCTATCAAAAGAATTATTGTCATATACAGATAGCAATGGAACATCATCACCAGTAATGAAATTCTTGGACTCAGAGCCCCCTCAGATTATACAGTAAAATAACACTTAACATTAATAAAAGTAGGAATAAAATAGGAAGGTACATAGTAAAATGTTAAAAGTCTGTAGAGCAAGAGAGTGTAGTGCATGTATATTTCCGTTGCAGCATGTGAACAGAAGGTAAGTGTAAAAATGACTCTTATTTTTAAAATGATTGTTGATGTCAAAGTGATTCATATTCAGCAGTTCAGTAGCCTGATGGCTTGTGGGTACAGACTGTCCCTGAACCTGCTGGAGTGGATCTGGATGCTCCTGTACCACCTGCCGGACATCAGGAACGTGAAAAATCTGTGGCTGGGGTCAGAGAAGATCCACTGTGTCTTCCTTCTGCAGTGCTGTCTGTAGAGGTCCTAGATGGCTGGCAGCTCAATCTTGGTGATGAGTGGCACCGATCAAGCCACCCTCTGTAAAGATGTGTAGTCCAGAGCATTACAGCTTTCATAGCAGGTCGTGATACAACCAGATAGAATACACTCGATGGTATAGCGGTAGAAATTGGTGAGAATTCTGATGTCCATCGCAAACCTCCTCAGCCGCCATTGAAAGAAGAGCTGCTGTCTTGCTGATTTCATGCTAATATTGATCTCTCGGAATTTGAAACAACTGACTCTCTCCACCTCTGTTTCCTCAATGTGATTGGGGGTGTGCCCCCCACCCCACCACACAGTCTCCTATAGTCCACAATGAACTCCTTGGTCTTGCTGATGCTGAGCAGCAGGTTGTTGACCCAACACCATGATGTCAAGGCTGTCACCTCTGCTCCATAGGCAGACTCATCTCCATCTAACATTTAGCTAATGGTTGTGTCGTCTGCAAATTTAATGACAGTGCAGGAGCTTTGTGTGTTCATACGGTCATGAGGGCTGAGCACACATCCCTGTTGAGTGTCAGTATGGAGGAGCTGACGTTGCTAATGACATTGATTGTAATGTTGGTAATGCTGCTTGCTTCTGTCCTGGTATAACTGACTAAAATTCATTCAGTTTTGTGGTGCCATTTTGGTGACTGTAGATTCTAAAGAAAATTGACTGTTTCCACCGAGCCCTTTTGTTCATCCCTTCCCGTTGAATACTGAGATCCTACTGGCATTCCTCCCTTTGGTTGCCTTATGCCATGCCTTTACCTGGCACACTCTAGGGGCCATTTAGCAGCTGGCCTGGATGATGTGAACGTTTACCTCAGACAGATGTCACTTGAATGAAGCCTTCCAAGCAGTTCATGCTGCTTAAAATCATCAGGTGGGAACTCACTCAGGCTGCCCAAAATCACAGAGTAAAAGGGTTGTGTATGTTAAACCATCGGTGATTTGCGGTTTTGGATAACTTCCTCCCTTGCATTTTTCTGTCCAGTTTATGCTGATGGTGGTGTCCTGGGAGTCTGAACTTACTAAAGAAGCTTTGAGTAAGACCCAGTGGTATCAGGAGTACCAGCCCACATGGGTACACATGCATGCTCACCAGGTGAAGTTAGAGTCTGTAAGTCTTAATACATTAGACTATATTGTCAATTCTGGAATATGTGAAGTCAGACCTTCTGTTTAGAAAAGTGGTCCCCAACTCCGATCCTAGAGGGCCTCAGTGGCTGCTAACCCTTTTCTTAATTAGTGACCTGTTTTGCTGCTAATTAACTTCTTTTGAATTAATTTTTATTGAGTTGTTCTTGAAAACTCAGTCCCCTTAATTGTTTCTTTTTCCTTAATTAGCAGTCAAACAATAATAAGATATAAAATAAGCCAAAACATGACCAGTAAACTGTGTCAATCACACAATATCTGAAAATAAAGAAAGATGAAGGTCTCTGGAATATTGATCTGCTCAGGTCAAGAAAAAAAATTAACAGTGCTCTTAGAAAAGAGAAAATCAATAATTTTGAAAATGTATGCTATTGCACAATGAGAGCAGCAACAAGCCATGGAATTAGAGAACGAGTTTAATTTAAACAAGAACTGGCTCCTAATTAAGCAACTGGTTGGAGTGAAATTGGTTGGAGTTTGAGGCCCTGAATTAGTTGGTCTTCTGTTGGCTCACTTACTTCACGTTTCATTACTGTTGGGTGCCATTTCAGGAAAGAAGTGAAGCAATTCTGAGGAACGATGAAAAAATTCAGTGGAACAAATCTTAAAAAACAATTCAATTGAAATGAAAGGAAAATGAATTAATTAGCAGCAAAAATTGGTCATCAATTATGAAAAGGGTTAGAATGAAAATCTGCTGCCACTCGGGCCCTACAGGAATGCAGTTTGAGATCACTGGTTTACATTATCCATCCATCCATTTTCCAACCCGCTGAATCCGAAGACAGGGGTCCGCTGGAGCCAATCAGGCAGGAACCAATCCTGGGCAGGGTGTCAACCCACCACAGGACACACACAAACTAGGGCCAATTTAGAATCACCAATCCACCATGTCTTTGGGAGGAAACCCACACAGACACGGGGAGAACATGCAAGCTCCACACAGGGAGGACCCGGGAAGCGAACCCGAGTCTCCTACCTGCGAGGCAGCAGCGCTACCACTGCGGCACCGTGCCGCCCTGGTTTACATTAAATGTTCAAAAATATACTCAAGCTAAATTGTATTTGGCTGTTTGTTATCCTATATACAGTAATAATACATGTACTAAACAAGACATAAACAAACAAAATGGTTTGGACTTCTTGTTTAATGTTCAAGTTAGTTAAGTGAATGATAGGAACACAAGAAACATGGAAACTTTCCCAGATTGTCTTGACAGATCCTCGAGCTATAGAAGGGTTGTCTTGACAAAGAGATGTGCCGTCTTTAGAAGTTGGGACAACAATGAATAGGGACTTCCTGTCCAGTGTGGCTTTTTATAGATGTAAAAGCGGAAGGGGCGGAGCTAGTGATGGCAGATACTGAAGTGGTGTCAATAGTCTTCCAGGTTGTTCTCCTTTATTCAAAAGGAAACAGAAATGCTGTTAGTGATGGTGTCACACCCAAGACCTTCCGTGTATCTTTAGACATGAACACTCCCTATGCCTCATGTGTGTGTGACCCAAAAATTCCCAGAATCGGTCAAAAGCACAGTAGTTAGTGTGTAGCTATCAATGATACCATTATGTATGACATGCCCAAAGTCTTGTTAATCAATCTCCCAAGTGGCATTGCACTGAGTCATGTGTGATCGAGTGTGTGATTTACTGTCTTGCATGTGACTTTGACGGACTTTTTTCACCAAGACAAAAAAAAGCAAGTCAGGTCATATTAAACATCAAAACAATGATGCTAATGTTTTTGCAAATTAACAGTCTTGTTAATAGAGAGTTCCCCCATGAGCAGACAGTTAATCAGCAACATTACACTGGACTGCTGAGGAGCCTGCGAGAAAGCATAAGGAAAAATGTCTGGAGAATTGGCACATGCAGAATGGCCACACACCTGCACACACCACAATGCCAGTAATAGAGATTTTGACCAAAAACAACGTTGTTTTGTGCTTTGCAAACTTCCACACCGCTCCTGATTTCTCCATGTGACTTTTTTTTTCCTGAAATTAAAATTAAGACTGAAGGGAAGACAATTTGCTACCTTGGAAGAAATCCAGACAAAAAAATCACAGGAGGATCTAGACACGGTAACAAAAGATAATCTCAGGAAATGATAACAAGAATGGGAGAAGCACTGGGACAAGTGGAATGCAGCTTACAGAGAATATTTTGAAGGTGACTAAAAGGGAATTGCTGTACGTATCATAAAGACTGTTTATAACAATTCCAGGATTTTTGTGTCACCCCCTCGTATATGTACAGCATGTATGTATTATGAGCACAATGGAGTGCCAGTGAACCCCAAACCACAGACACTATAACTCCCCAGACACACTTATGCTCCAATTAAAGGCTTTATGGAGCTCCAGCACTTCCTTTATAAGAATAATAACGAAAAAAACACACCAAACACAATCCTCCTTCCTCCTCCAAGAATGTAGCCCACTGCCTTCCAACTCTGACTCCCCAAACTAAGGCAGTGGGCTTTCTTTTAAAGTCGACTAAGGAACAGCTTCCAGTCTCCTCTCCAAGTTGTTCACAGTACTTCTGGGTCATGCGGGAACTAGGGCAGTCAATCCCTGGCAGCGCCCTCTGCCGGTCCCCATGGTTGCATCCTTACTCCCATGCAAACCTGTTTAGCCACTGGGAACACTGCCACCTGCTGCGTCGAGGACTGACCTGCTCCTAGTGAGTCCATTTTCCTTCCATTATGGCCTGTCCTTCCTCTCTGGCACCCACAGTATGTGTGTGTATATATATATATATATATATCTATTATATAAAAAAATCTTGGGACGAGACTTTTTCAGAGAGATACTTTTATGTCCCGTGAGACGAGACTTTGTGCCAAGAGATTTAACCAGGCCCGAAGCCAGAAATAAAAGCCAAAGAGTAGATGACAAAGTAGAATGTCGCAAAGAATTCAAAAACATTGGCGCGATACACATGCAGAGCAGGTTAGAGGTAATGAAAGTACTAAAATTCGAAAATCTCAAAAAAATGATAGTAAAGATCACATTAGCAGCAAACAAACGGAAATTATTACTTGATGAAATAACGGAACAGCGAAAAGAGATTGAATATATGGACACAGGTGATAAGACAGAAGTATGTAGGTGATGTTTGGATTTAAACTTTAAGTTGGAGACTTGTAGATTGTCTAATTCATGTTGCCATCAGGGAAAAGTATTGTTTCTTCCAAATGAAGAGGCGTATCTGCGAGAATTAAAAGATTTGTTGTTTGGTGAAAGTGAAATCCACATACGCTGTCACGCTTGTGTTACAGAGTTGTACAGATACACAGGAGATTTTAGTGACAGAAACGTTATTCAGACACTTCAAACAAACATAAGTCTCTTTCAGGAGTGAATCGAGCTCTGTGTGTAGTCAGAGGGGAAAAGAATAGAAAATCTTCCTCTTCATAGCAGCGTGCCTCAGGAGCAGAGGATGTCTGGGGGAGAAGAGAGACAAGGCAGTGAGACAAAAGGAGAGCTGCTGTACAGGCTTTTAAATGTTCGACGCGCCGCACGAGATGCAGATCACCTGACACGGTAGTATCAGCAGCAAGCCAGCAGCTGATCGAGCAAAGAGGAGGTAAAAAAAAAACACTGTATTTGTTTCCTATTGTATCACCATTTAAGAGGGGATTTCGGAGGAGCGGCCACATCTCCTTGGGGTGCGTTCAACCCCCCTCTTCAAGCCAAGCCCCATAGTATATATTCAGGGTGAGTCAAAATTATGTTCATGTTCCAAAATTGTATATAAGTATATACATAGCGATACCATCATGTTCCAAAATTGTATATAAGTATATACATAGCGGTACCATCAGTGTTAACATAATTTTGACTCACCCTGTATATATAGAACTTTTTTTGGTTTATAAGGATTTGGAAAATAAGTGAAATTCTTTTCATATGTACTAAATGCAGTTTTTTGGATTTTAGGAAGCTAGATTCTAAATGATGCCCAGTTGGTACAGGGTAGAAACATGACAGGCCTGGCATGCTGAATAACTTAGCAGATTAGCCCTCCCTTTTTAAATTGTGATGAAGGAATGATTACCAAAATATACTCGGTGTGTGTGAGTGGGAATAGCAAGAGGTAAGGAGAACACTGCCAGGCCATCAGGTGGCAGAAGAGAATTCCAATGTGGAACAGCTGAACATAGTGAGGAAACAAGATGGTTAGCCCCTGTAGAATGTAAAGTGCATGAATGTATGGACACCTGTGGCCAACAGGGGGAGCTCTGGAAAGGTTGGCATCCAGACTGTCCAGGATTGTTGCTGACCCGGCAACAGAATTTAAGGATTTCCTAAACAGCAACTCCAGGGTGAGGTTTAAGGGCCATACCTGCCAGAGACCACCAGAGTTAGAAGGTGGGGGATGAATGGGGGAACTTTGATGCTTGTAGCCCTGTATTTTTATATATAATACATTACAATTTATTTTTGTATAGGCCAGAATCACACAAGAAGTGCCACAATGGGCTTCAACAGGCCCTGCCTTTTGACATCCTTGACTCTCTAAGAAGACAAAAATCCCCCCAAAAAAAACACTAGTAGGGAAAAATGGAAGAAACCTTGAGAAAGGCAGTTCAAAGAGAAACCCCTTTCCAGGTAGGTTGGGCATGCAGTGTGTGTCAAAAAAGGGGGTAAATAACGATACAATGTACAGAACAGAACACAGGTAATCCTCAATACAGTATAAAAATATTACAAGTACAGAACAGAATTCAACAGTAGATGATATTACATAATAGGATTTGGATTTGTGATGATGATTGATATGATGGTGACTGAGCAGAGCCACCTCCGCTTGTAGAGTTTATTTAGGTTTGAGGTGGCAAAGGTTGCCAGTTCACATCCAGTTACTGCCAGAAGGGCTCTTACTCTGTTGGGCTCCTGAGTAAGGCCCTTCACCTGGACATTGCTCCAGGGGTGCTGTACAGTAGCTGATTCTGTGCTCTGACCCCCAAAGGTTAAGTGAAAAGACAAGTTCCATCCATCCATCCATCCATCCATTATCCAACCCGCTAGATCCTAACTACAAGGTCACGGGGGTCTGCTGGAGCCAATCCCAGCCAACACAGGGTGCAAGGCAGGAAACAAACCCTGGGCAGGGCACCAGCCAGACAAGTTCCCCTTGGGCATTAAAAAAAGTAAATAAAATTAAAATAGGTTTTGCTTTTTTCATATTTCCCTTGTGTGTTTTGAACAAACAGGCTGTCATTTTGCTTGTAATTTAGATTTTTTCTGTTCTTTGCTTTTGGGGTCCTTTATACTGTATACAACACACATGCCTGTATTCCTGTTAGATACCATAGTTAAGAAAATAAATGAATTCCAGTTCTTGTTAAGTAACTTTCATCTAAAATGATAGATTTTGTTTTTTGATGCATCTGTGTCTTTTCTTAAAGTGATTAACCTAAATGAGGGACGCTGGGTGAAGAGGCATCAGGCTGAACCTGGCAATGCCCCAGTCACGTTCAGATTTACGGCCACGTGTTAATTCAGCCTGTGCGGACACACTCGAGCATGCTGGGCCAGCTTAGAATAGCCATCAGCCTCCAGTGAATGTCTTTAGGATGTGAGAGGAAAACCACAGCAGCTGGACAAAAGCAGACCTTGACAAAGGGAGAACATGCCAGCTCTGTGCAGCCGGTGACCAGGCTGGAGTCACACCTGGGCCTCTGGAGCGGTGTGGCAGCAGTGCCACCATGCTGTCAGGGCTTTCGTGTTAAATGTAAATATCTTTACACATGGCTCATTAAAAATAAAAAAAAAGTTGCATATTTGCTCAGAGTGTGCATTGCACCTTTTGTTGGGAGTGGAATCAAAGACCGAATCTAAAATCGTTTAAAATCAAAATAAGAAAGGCAGTAGAGATGGGAGTCGCCTGATGGAAAAGTCTAAAAAGCACCAAACTCCATTTGCGGAGTGACAAACAGAATTGGCATCCTGGCCTGATTGCAGCAGCAGCTGACGTCCTGTTTGTCCGACAGTTTGTCTGTTTGCATTCTTAAGGAAGTCTGCTGCTCTGTTAAAGCTGAGAACACAAGAGCAGAAAAACTGATGACAAGGAAAGCGTCCCCTGTGGCATTTCACTTTCATTTGTGTCCTCAGTACTGCCGTGACTTGATTAATCTGTCTTCTTTATTTCGTAAGGCTCCATTCTTTTAAAGTGCCTGACCTTTGCTCACCAGTGAGCTGCAATCGGTCCCAGTCAGTGAGAACTGGTGGCTTAATTTGCTCCTCTGCAGTTCCCAGTGCAGTCTTTAGGCAATGATCCCCGAGATGCTGTCACCTGCTTTACGCCGGTTATGACTTTTCCATATTTCGTTCAGTGAGTGAACCACTGGAATATTTTGAGGTACCCTTGAGTAGGGACCTGTGACCGCTCCACTTTTAAGGATTGCTTTCATGGCGGTTGGTTCTGACATTCTAGTTGCAGGATTTGTTCAAGTTTATTTTTACATTTACAGGTATTCCCCAGGTTATGGACATGCGCCTCATTAACTGCCGCTCCGTCATCTTCGGCCTGGGGATGCTGCAAGCGGTGGCTGGACGGAAGCTGGAGGGGGGTCGATTTCGCTGCCCACGCAGTGTAGTGTCCCTCGAGCAGCTCCCGGCGGCAAGCGGTTTCACTGCCCGCCCATCACACACGGCTGCCCCGTTTGTTCTCAGTGGGCGGCTGGTAATGCTGCAAGCGGTGACCCGGTTGTGGCTGAACGAAGGCCATTGAGGGTGAATGGGGTGGCAGGGGTTAGCATTGTAGTGTGCATCGGATGGCTGCCTATTGAATGGGGCCAGTGGTGAGTGATTCACTACCTGCCTTTGGCCGCACTGTGTTCGTTCTCAGTGGGTGGACGCTGCAGGCAGCATACTGTAGTGGAGATGACGGTGAGGTGGGCTGGTGATGAACCGCCGCTCACTGCCCCCATTCATTCTCAATAGCAGGCCTGGTTTTTCTGTTACGCACATAGCATGAAGTTGTCGCTTGTCAGTACATCAGACGTGTTGACGACGGGTGCCTTCCTGCTGTGATAGCGTGTACAGTGCTGTGCAGAAGAGCTCATCTTAACCTTTTGTCTTCACCCTTCAAGAATGTCTCTGAAACACAAATCTGATGCAAGTGCTGGTGATACAGTAAAGAAGAGAAAAACCATCACCATTGAAAATCAAGTAGAAATAATAAAAAGGTCAGAGAGCGGTGAAACTCCATCATTCATTGGCAGAGCACTTGGTTACAGTCGGTCAGCAATAGCTTTTATTAAAATAATGTACCTGTTCCGACTTACATACAAATTCAACTTAAGTACAAACCTACAGTCCCTATCTCGTACGTAACTCGGGGACTGCCTGTATAGATTACAGCAAAATTCTTATTCACATTGTAACCACAAGGGGGCACCAGAGAGCCCCAACCATAGACCCTGCAATACAACGCACTTTAATAGAATAACCAAATAAAGGATTTTTATTCCTCTCCTAGGCACTTTCCACAATCCTCCCCCAATTATACAATAAATGACGAATAAACTAACAATTCTTTCTCCTTCCTTACCTCAGCTGACTATCACCCGCTGCTTCCCGACTCCCGGAAGTGGGCTTCCTTTTATGCCAGACCCGGGAATACTTCCGGGGTCATGCTATGTGCTCCAGGATGCAGTTCCAGTCTGTAAAGGAAATAGTGAGGTCCTCACCAGACAGCACCCTCTAACAAGTCTCAGGGAACCCCGACAGGGCTGCACTTCCGGACTCCAATTCCCAAGCACCCCTACAGGTGTCCCAGCTGGGTTGCCACATGAGGACCACTACCATCTGGCCTATGGGGAATGGAACCTCTCCCGAATCTCAGCTGGTCCGTCCAACATAAAGGCATAAAGTTATTTCCTTGTCCACCCGGCCATCCCATTAGTCTTTCTGCTTTGGCCTCCCGTCTGGGTAATAACACATCATCCTCCTCCCGCGATGCCCATACTCCTCCTACAAGATGTATGACCAACATGGAACAATTCACCCTTCTTTGGCGCCATGTTTGGCATATATGACTAGCCAGGTGTTGACCTTACCGTGAAACTTCACCATTCTGTCTTTCCCACAAGTGACCCAAAAGTGAAACATCTGAGATACTGGAAGATGATGGCAGTACATGACTTGCTTCTAAATGCTTAAGCTGTAATGCAGGACAGTGAGGCTATAACGTCCTCTGAAGAGCCCACCATAAGAGAGTGGGACATAAGAGGCAGCTTTCACTTTATACACCGTTCAGACTCTCTAGAACAGTTCTGAGGAGGAGGACAGCTGGCCATGAGAAGGACACAAAATGAAACTTCTGACTGCCTTTGTGTGAAGTCACAGCTCTGCACCTATAAAACTTATTTACCCAAAGGTTCTCTGAGCGCAGTATAATGCTTTTCGGTAATTTAGAGGCAGGAGGTTTTAAAGTCCTATCAATACCTTAGCAGCTAGGCCAGAGGCTGAGATGCTTTTAGTAAATTATTTTCAGATTAAAACTGGTAAAATTTAGTGGAAGCAAACAACTCCCCAGGTTCCCGTAGAGTAGGTGTGTCAGTGTCTAGCGGCGTGTGGCCGCCTTTTAGCAGTTCACTCCACCCTTCCTCCAGATGACTGGGCGTATTGGATGGAAACTGAGCTGGACAGAAATAGGCAGCCCTTTAAGTTGTGTCAGTAAATAAATGAACAGCTTTAGAAAGTGGACACTCGGCGGGGTTTCTGTATTTGGAGAAGCAAAATAGTCAGCTTAACAGACCTGCTAAAGGTCAGTAGGATCCATTGGTGTTATAAAAGGAAACCCACATGTGACTGGCGTTTCAGGTCAATGGACACATCCTCACAATGATTACTAGTCAAATCTAAGGCTCCCAAAAAGTGAACCGCAGCCAAATCCAGCTTTGATGATTTGAATTGGTTTTCATTATACGTAGGGCCTTGTGTAGTGAGTGTGCCACAGGGGGCCACTTATTGAATGGCCCAAGATAACATTTCAAAATTCACTATGTTCATTGTCTGTGTGTGTGCGCAAATGTAGGAAAACGTGGCACACGGAATGGGCAAGAGGAAGGCAGCATTGGGGCAGTCATAAATAAATGAAGTGCTCACAGAATGCAGGTGGGATCAGGAAACATGGCCTTTGAACACAAGCTTGTTGTTCCAAGTAGCAGTCGTCATGCCACGCTAGCATGGTGGTCTCCGGTTTACCACTGGTGCCCACATGTGTGGTGTTTGTCTTTGGTATTAATGAACTGCAGACCGCTAAAGTCATGCCAGATTACACATATTCATAATAAGTCATTCATTTTTTTTAGATCACTTAATGCCACACTGGTTGCTGCTGTAAATGATGTCAATGAGGCCGGACTGCACACGTGAGAGGATATCTTAGTTGAGATTGTGGCTATCGAGAAGCATCGGTCCAATCAGTCTCGCTTTCTAGAGTTCTGTAGGGGTCCATACTTGGCCTCATTTTATTTTTGAATCATTTTCTTACTTTGGGTAAAATCTTGTGTCAGCATAACGTGTCTTTTCCACAGTTGTGCTGGCGATACTCAGATTTATTTCCAGACCATCCCCATTGCCATGTTCTAAAAATGTAAGTCACTCGCTGCCTTAATGTCATTCAGATGGGATGAATAATCATAATTACCTGTTGTTAAATAGCAGTAAGTCAGACGTTTTACTGGTTGTGGGCACTCCTTGTCAGGTAAAGGAGTCCAGAATAAAACATGTCAGTACTGATGGTTACTTTACTCCTGTCTCATCCTTGGTTAGAAATCTTGGGATTAAGTTAGATTCTACACTTTCATTTCAAAGTCACACCGTGTTCTTGTTCAGAACTTCATTCTGTCATTTGCAGAATACAGAAAGAATCTGAGATTGTTATGAATGTGTGTGTTGTGAATTAGGAGTCCCAAAGCCCCAAAAGCTCTCCTAAAAATGCCCACTAGAGGGGGAAATCCTGACAAAAACCCTGACTAGACACAAAGGGCATTGGAGAATCTTTAAAAAATAAAAAATAAAAGATGTATTCCTTGCACAAAGGCAAAATGAAATCACATGTAAGATGGAGGCAATCCAAATCAAACAAGTGCCAATACAAGATCCAAAAGTAGGGCAGGTCCTGGCGGAGATTGGCAAGTGGCCCCCACATGTTGGGGGACCACTCAAGCAATACCTGGAACATAACACAGGCAATGAAAATACAGCAAATAAATTAATACATGTTACATTGACATAAGTGATTAGTACACCGAAGAACAAAAAGGACTTAAACCAAGACTTTGAACCCCAACTAGTGGAGATATGACAGCATGACACAGAGAAGTTAGTTCGTCACATCTCGTCTTGACTCCTTTAATTCCCTGTTTGTTGGTCTCCCTGGAAAGACCACTCAGAGGTTACCATATGTCCCAAACTGTGCTGCACGTGTATTAACAAAAACTTGTAAATTCACTCATGTATCTCCAATATTATCATCCTCGCACTGGTTACCAATTAAAGAGATGATACAATACAATTTATTTTTTTATAGCCCAAAATCGCACAAGAAGTGCCGCAATGGGCTTTAACAGGCCCTGCCTCTTGACAGCCCCCCAGCCATGACTCTCTAAGAAGAAAAGGAAAACCTCCCAAAAAAAACCCATGTAGGAAAAAAATGGAAGAAACCTCGGGAAAGGCAGTTCAAAGAGAGACCCCTTTCCAGGTAGGTTGGGCGTGCAGTGGGTGTCAAAAAGAAGGGGATCAATACAATATGATACACAGATTAGAACAAATCCTAGAATTTAAAAGTAGATGATATCCCATAATATGATTTGGATTTGTTTAGAGTCCTGGAGACCTGATTCATCAAGCTGCATCCCTCATTTGGCCATTCCACATCTGAAATAGCGCTAATCCGATGAAAGGACCCCTCTTTCCCACGATTCCTGCGATCCTCCATCAGGGATGACTTTACCTTAGGCAGGCAAAACAACTTGGCAGGTGGGCTGTGGCACCAAGTGCCACATTTGAGTACTGAGAAGAGAAACAAAACATGTGAGGGTTAGTATCAAATTATAATTATCATGTTACTTATATTTTAGTGCTAATGACTAACAACAGAGATGCAGTATGTACAGTTAATCAGCAGCTCTAGTCAGGATATGCTAAACTGAAGTAGTGAGTCTTCAGCCGAGATTTAAAGGCTGGGACCGAAGGGGCATCTCTTATGGAAGCAGGCAGACCATTCCACAGTTTAGGGGCCCTGTAACTAAAAGCTCGACCTCCCACTGTTATTTTATGAATCCTTGGAATCCTAAGCAGACCGGCATCTTGAGATCTTAATGTGCGCTCAGGTTTGTAAGTCATGATAAGTTCAGACAAGTAAGCCGGACCTTGGCCAATTAATGCTTTATATGTTAAAAGGAGGATTTTGAAATCTACCCTAAACTTAACCGGGAGCCAGTGTAAGGATTTAAGAACTGGAGTTATGTGTTCGTATTTTCTAATGATCCATTTTTAAGAACGTTCTCTTAGTTTACAAATGTAAACTGATGACGCCTCATCTATCAAACTCTTGCATACCTGTTAGTTCTTTGCACTTGGGGTCTCCTAACCTCCTGGCTGTTCCGGTCTCCTGACGAGAATCTGCACAATGGGCGCCCAAGCCTTTTGCTCTGTTGGGCCTCACCTATGGAACAAGCTCCCGCCATGCATCCAGAGCTCTGCGACATTGACCATTTTTAAGAAGAATTGAAAGATTTATTTGTTTCAATATGCTTTTAATAATCAGCTGGCTATGCTACCTATCTAAGACTGGTTCATATCTAAGTAATCAGCACAGAACTCAGCGTTAACATTTGCAGTGCATCATACAATGCACATGTCTCTGCTACTTGTCATTTGGCACGGGGTTTGTGAAAAAAGTGTTAATGTTTCTGTTGCACCACCTGTTGGAATGAAAAAGTGCAATGCATTTTATTGCTAAAAATGTTT